>NC_134863.1:14074800-14674800 GCF_049852395.1 Peromyscus maniculatus bairdii | reverse complement strand
ATTTTATTGTATTCAGAGACACAATTTTGCCCTACATGTGGATGAGTCTCAAACTCGAAGCCTCGACCTCCAAGTTTTAGTATCCAAGGTGTGAGCTACCACATCTGCCCTTATTAACTAAGAGGTAAACAAGATTTGAGCTATATAAGAAAACATGTTTCAGATTTCATTCTCTTGTTATCCTGCTGTTTTGTTGAAACTCCAGAGGTTCAATAAATTTGCTCTGACAAAGTATCACCACTGTTAGCTTGTTGCTAATATGTCTTTGTCTCTTGAAGAAGATTCTTATAAGATTTGGAAGATCTAAGTTCACCATTGCCCACAAGCTGGAAAGAACTTGAGAGAAATACTACCTGACTACAGTTTCTTTTCCCACCTACATTTTTTGGGAGGGGGGGCATTCCCTCTCTCCCTGCCCTTCTCTCATCTGCTAAAACTATATATTTAGTATTCCAAATGTACACCTAAGAGAAAAAGTGTCCTCTTTAAAACTCCTTGACTTCATGTTCTGCCATTAACAAGTATTTGTTCCAGCAGAAATTCTAATCATTTAAAGAGTCACAGGTTGTCACCCTCTGGACCACAGATGTGCTGTCTAGCTGCAGATCTGCATCCTGCCCTCCAGCCCACACTCCAGGGGGTTCTGCTGCACTCTCCAGGCTACCTCTCTGATTCAAATGCCGCCTGCATGGACAACACATGAAAAGGCCCACCCTTCCCGTATCTCCACTGGGTTCCAGCCTTCTGAACTCACAACTTCGCCCCATGTTAGCATGAAGCAACCACAAGCGAATTCTACACCCCCATTCCTTTTTGCTTACGGAACTTTCTTGCCCAGAGACTGGACTTCCTTTTAACAAATGTTCTATAACTAATTGTATACATTTTGCTCATTATCCTGAAATGTATGTATTTCAGATATTCCCCTCAGGTACCTCTGACAATTGTTCTATATGTAAAGCTTGCTATGTATGCCTCAACACATGTTGAAACTGTCCTCTCCATAGCTAAATGGTCTATTATTGCCTTGATTACAAATTTAAATTATTAGGTCAACTTCAACTACAGCCTTGGTCCCACAGATGCTCGTGATTAATTCAGGTAACTCTTTATCTAATAATACTTCATTAAAATACAGTTTAACCAAACTCATACTACTAATCAGAGATTAATAGATAAGAGTTAATGTTCCAAACTAACCATCCCCTTTTTGGTAAACTCAGAACCATAATATTTAGACACACTTAATCATACATGCCATACTAGCTAAGGATAGATTTTATATTACTCCTCTGCTCCCTTTTTGGGACAGAGATATTCTTATTATATACAACTATACCTATTAGATGGTTAAGCTAATTCTCAGCTTGCCATCTATACAGATAACTGACTGATCACTAATCATAAATACAGATAAGTGATTATAAGTATAAAATATTAATTGTTGATTATAAATATTTCATTGATTATAAATATATATTATGATACAAATATTGATTAGATATCAATATTAATTACTGATTATTAATTTCAAAATCATTATTTATCAATTTTTCCAGTCATCTCCAAGCTTTTAATTTATCCACATTACTTGCTGCCCTAGAGAGAATTATACATTCTTTTCTTTCTTTTTTTATTAAATGAAAAAAGAAGAGATATTGAGAGCCCCGGGTAGCAAAAGACCATGGGAGTATACAGCAGTGACAACTAGTGTTCAGAAGGTCAACCTGTCAGAACTAAGGGTTCTGTTAGAGGAAACTATCACACAAGGTGTTATGGAATTACTGCCTTTTGAATGAACTGGCTGTCTCTTGTTGTAAACTTCTCGTGCAATAACAGCTATGATTCTCCCCATTTACCATGCATCTCCATGTCACGATTGCATCTCAGTCTTGGGCACAGCTTTTCCTATACATTTGGGACAATTGGACAACTGTCCCCAGCTGTGTTTATTTTTCATTAACATAAATCTGGCCAGGCCCATTCTCCAGACAAAAGTATTTCAGCAAAGATACCTTTTTCCAAGGACAAATGCAGAGAGATAAACATTAGCTCATCTCACTCACAGAGAGAGAAAATAACCACTAACAATTAAGTCCTCAACTCCTTACCTTCATCCTGGTTTATTTACACAAGACTTTTTAGAATTCCCTAATTGATCTTAGCCTTTAGTCGACCCTACCAGAGAAAAAAAAGTCACTCCCCTTTTGGATTGTAATTAGAAGCTGACAATTATTGCTTTATGTGTGGATCCTTATCTCCTCCCTCTGTGACCCTGAAAACTTCAAGCCTCCACTGCTTTGCCAAAGAATTATTGCATATATATACTGGTTCCCCCACAGCACTTGAAGGAATTGATTTAGAAAAACAAAGATGAGGACAGAGATGGAAAGAACTAGACAGATCTGAGATAACAGCAGAAGAGACTGAGAGCAGGAGGGACTGAGAGGAGCTAAGTATGAGAACAGAAAAGAAACCATATAGATAGAATTTATTCAGAAGGGTAAAGTGAATGGACTAAAGAACTCAGTGTGCTTAGATTCGTTTATTATCCCTCAGATTAGAATCCTAGCCACTTGTAGCTTCTGTTCTGGACCCTGGTAGAAATCTCCTCAGGACAGGCACCTGGTGAGAATCTGTTACCTGGCACCCTTGGGTAACCATGGAATCAGAATAAAACCACGAGGAATCTTTGTGAGGTAAGAAAGGGCAGGCCGCGCATGGAGGCCTCATGCTCTGTGCTTTGCCTGCGTGCTCTCTGAACTCTGCACCCCCAGGCAGTGTGTCTGCACCCATGTCTCCGATATGGAAACTACAGCTTGGATGCAATTAATCTCCTCTCAGAGCTGCCAAGTGCCCTTCCCAGCACGTGGTCATCCAGGCAAGGGGTTCCCAGCCCAACTTCAACAAGCATTTCCTCCCCTAAGGGAGTCTGGCTCCACCTTGTGGGACAGATTCACAGGCAGACCAGGATAGGTGGCAGAGACTCCCTCCCTCCCTCCCAGGGAGAAACCTGCTGCTATTTCATTAGGGGTCTTCCTAGAGGTAAAACAATATTATCACGCTACGAGACCTCCTGAGGAGGCCGGCCTGAAGGAGCTTCAGGAGAAACAACCTCACGACAAAATGGCAGCACTGGTTGGCAGTGCTTGTGATGGAGTGGTCATCCCAGAGGCTTGAGGAGAGCAGGGCACTATCAAAGGAGCGACAGGGGGGGACTCCAGGCCACACACTGACAAACAGGAGGATGCAAAGGTCTGAGCAAGCTCCGACTCCATGGTGTTTGGCCAGTGTGCGGGATACAGTGGCTGCTCAGTGAAGTGAAGGGGATGGTGAGGCCCCGTCTGGCCGCGGGTCCCTCCTGCCGGTGGGAAGCTCTCTGGCTTCTCTGCCTGTGCTGCCCCGGGCCCCCCTCGCTCACCCCACAGCCCACTCAGGGATGTGTGCGGTAAGCTCTTGAGAGCTCGAGTGCCATCTGTACAAACCTCAGCTACTTTCACAGGGGAACTGGTGAGTGTAGGCGAGCCTGTCCCCAAACATCCTGTTCCTGCCAGGTGTGGCGACACCTGGAACCCCACCAGCCACTCACGCTCCTCACGGCGGGGGGTGGCGAGCTAGTTTCAAGGCCAGCCTGGGCTGCATAGCAAAACCCTGTTTCAAAATAAAAGGAAAAAAAAATCTAAAAATAGGTAGAGGAGGAAGGGGGAGGGGCAGCCCCCGCCAGGCTTCTAGAGTCAAGAGTCAGTGGTGAGTGAGGGGTGAGGACAGCCACCTATGGCCACACAGCCAAGCGCGGATGAGAAGGGACTCAGGGTGCAGGCGTGCGCTGATGACACGGGCCTCTGTCTACCCACGGGGGCAGAGCACCAGTGACCACCGTCCTGTCCTCATCATCATCGGGTCATCAGCATCATCGTAAGGAGCCTTTACACAAAGGACTGTGCTGGGCGCTGTATTCGAAACCTGCGGGCCAATCCTTCACCTCTGAGGACACTGAAGCTCACAGACAGTGAGTGCTGCTTCCAAAGGCCACACTCAAGAAAGTGGCAGAGGAGTCACTTGGCATTCGCAATCCTAGCCCTCTCTCCTCAGCATGTGACGAGGTGGAGAAAAGGCCTTTAAGTTACTTCACTGGACACCCTTTGTTTTCTAAAACAATAAAACAGAGAGAGAGAGAGAGAGAGAGAGAGAGAGAGAGAGAGAGAGAGAGAGAGACAAACACACACAGACACACACACACACACACACACACACACACAGAGCTGCGCTGTCTAAGATGCAGAGACCATCCCCACTCTGTGATACCCATGGGATGGCATCTGTTGTTGCTGCTGCTGCTGCTGCTGTTGAAGACCTTCCCTTCAATTCCGCTGATATGCTTGAGAAAGCAGAAAAATGACTATATTTAGACTGAAAAAAGTACCGGTAACAGAGCAAGATTTAAAAGTGAAGAGAAAGCTGGGGGGGGGATTTTTTCTTTAAACCTCAGTCCCATTGGGTTATTATGGCCACTTAGTAATTGAGTCAGCTTGGCTGCTCACAAGAGAGACCCACAAAAGATATGTTCCGACCAAAGCCCAGTCAAGCAGTGACCACAGAAACCCCAAGGCATTTGAACTATAGATTCCTTGGTGAACTGTTCCTTGGAGTCTTCCCTAAGGAAGAGCAAATGCCTCTGAAGGCAGTCTCTGCCCCAGCTGGACAGTGAGGCATCCGATCCAGTCAGAGACCCAGCTCACAGTGAGGTCCAGCTCTCAGAACTCAGGAATGCTGTCCTCTCCATGAGGACGCACACTGTCACCCCAGAAAGTCCCCAAGAAGATGGGCTGCAGTGGGGGAGAAACAGATGGTCATGGGAGCCATGACATTAGCTTCTGAGTATCTTAGGGGTGGGGGTCATAACCACTCTGCCTTTGTAGTCCCCTAAAGAGTGCCCCCTCAGATGGGTGGCAGTGACACATGGCTTTAATCCCAGCACTCGGGAAACAGAACCAGGGGGATCTCTGTGAGTTCAAGGCCAGCCTGGTGTACAGAGCGAGATCCAGGACAGGCACCAAAACAACACAGAGAAACCCTATCTTGAGAAACCAAACCACCCCCCCGAAAAAAAGAGTGCCCCCCCCATCAAATTGCTAGCAGTTTACTTTTAACTTGTGGTCATGGCCTATGTTTGGAACCTTTAAAGATACTTTTAGATATTTAGATACTGAAACTAGTCTCAGGTGGTATGGCGCTCTGAAAGATTCAGTTTGACTTTTGGGGGGAGGGGGAGGGGAGGTTGGAAGCACAACATCATACTCGCTGGACTCCCACAACACAGCCCCATTCTTAACATTCCCAGACTTGGATGATTTGGTTTGCATCACTGGATTCCCGTCCTCAGGAGGAGTGTGGCCATATAGGAAGTTGGGTGGAGGGGAAGGAAATGGGAAATGGTAGAATGGGCAACCCAGAGCCTCTCAAATCACCGAAACCACTGGCAGCCCAGAGGACGGCAGCCCTGGCACCTTTGAGAAGGAACCGAGAGGAAGCCCAGTCCAGCTTCTATCACAGGACGGTGTTGTGGTTTCTCCGTGAAATGTCCCCACAGGCTCATGTGTCTCAACCCTTGGTCACCCAGTTGATGGTGCTGTCTGGGATGGTTGTGGGAGACTTAGAGGCTGGAGCCTGGCTGGACGAGGTTTTCTAGCCAGGTCCTACTGCCTACGTGCTCATTCCTTCTCTCGCTCCCTCCCCTCTCCCCCCCCTCCATCGCTCCCTCCCTCTCTCCCTCTCTGCTTCAGGACTGTCAAACGCAAGGTGATGGGGGAGCCACCCTGTCCCTGCTGCTAGCCTTCCCATCATGACAGAGTGCATCCCCTCTGGAACTTGAAGCTAAAAATACACACACACATCCTCCCTTAAGCACTTTCTGGTCAGGGTATTTTATCATAGTAACATAAAAGTAACTAAGAAAGATGGTGCACAGAATCAAGCGCACGCCCTTCTGTCTACAAGTTTGATAGCTCCGGACACAGCTCTGACGTTATGGGAACAAAGAAAGTATGATGGTCAGTGACCACCACAGAACGTCTGGAGCAGCGGACATCCATGTTCGGTATAGGGTGAGGCCATCATAGCCTGAGGGATCCATGCTTCAAAAGTTACAGATTAGATTTATCTGTGAGTTCTGGAAGAGGGAGGAATTGATCCCTTGGGCGGAGAAACTCAAAGACTGTATCAACCACCCCAAAGAGAGCTGTAAGTGCCTTCTGACCTGATGTGTGAAAAGAACCAGTGGGTCTTTACCTATAGTTTGTTGGACACAGGGAAATTCAGAGGCATTCCCTGTAGGAAGAGCCCCTGCCCTGTGTGCTCACACATGCTGGGTGAGGAGCCCCTGCCCTGTGTGCTCACACATGCTGGGTGAGGCGCTCCTGCCCTGTGTGCCCACACACCCTAGGTGAGGAGCCCCTGCCCTGTGCGCTCACACACGCTGGGTGAGGAGCCCCTGCCCTGTGCGCTCACACACCCTAGGTGAATCCAGGCCATGCACTTCTCCCAGTCTCTCTCCATGTACTTGACCGGGTATGGATTTTCAGAAAGTAGGAACCTCCTGAGCCTTCTCTGAGGCTCAGGCACCGAGCACACTTCTCAGCCCGGACTTAGTCCCACGAGTTGGCTTTTGCACGCCTGTGATGAATGCTCACCAGTGAGTTGCCTGCCAGCAAATCAATCATGCTTCCCAAAATCCAGGCCTAGCTGACGAGTCCAATCCCGGCAGGAACCGGAGGGGGCAGCAGCAGGCACTACCTGCTTCTCCTGTTATAAATGGGAAGCTTCGGTGGAAGGTCTTGACTACTCTCATAGCTTAGTGACTAACAATGACAAAGGACAGAAGCCTTAGTGAGGTGACTCAGGCCCATACCGTGAAATTAGCGGAGTATTTGCAGGGTAGAGGCTGGGATAAATAAAGCAGTGAAGAGCTCACTGGAACAAATATCAAAGTTAGCTGCTTCAGAATAAAGCCAGAATCCGGTTCATACTGTCATCCCTGCGGGAAATCCTTAGAGAACTAGTTCCCAGCACCCTCCGACACCAAAACTTACTCAGTCCCTTTCACACGATGGTGTACTTGCATGCCACCAAACATATCTTCCAACGTGCTATAAGTTATCTCCAGATGATTTATAATACCCCACACAGAGTTGATGCAGTGTAGTCATTAGACTGCATACGGTCAATACAGACACAGAAATGTTTTTCCAAATAGTCTCTGTCCAGAGTTGACTGAATCTACGGCTGACAGATACAAAGGAACACCAGAATGATTTGTCCAAGGTTTCTTCTAAAAGGGAAATCGGGAAGGAGATATCCCATGGGAAAGAGTTGCAATGGTCTGAAAAGGAAGACACCTCTATCAGCTCCAGCAGTGCTCACCAGGGAACTCTCCCCAGCTCCATGCTGGAAGGTAGGTCTGATGTCAATCAACCATCCGCACCACGGCCTGGTCAACAATGTGTCAGAGCTGTGCTGCTCAGTGGTCTCTCTCTTTCTAACTATTTTAAAGATCATGCAAGGTGGAAACAAAAGCCTATGAGTCTTATAAATAGAGGTTAGAATCTCTGTTCTCTCAAGACCACGCAACAAACGAACGCAGAGCTGAGACTCAAACACGCGCCTACGGCACACTGAAGAAAGGCCATTCCCACAAGGAAGGCTGATAAGGAAGGTTTCCTGTGATAAAGCAGGGATTGGGTCTGGACCTGGCTAAAACAGTGCTGAGGGACAAGCAGAAGGTGCTGAGCATCCCTGAGGTTTCCTGGGAGAAGACACTCAAATGCAAATGCCTGGTAGTTAGCTGATGTTTTTCAAATACTAAATACTACTTCATGAACACTTTGCTATACTCAAATTGGCCAGTTCTCCATGCTGAAAACACAGCAGGCGAGATCATGCTGAAAGCAAGTCAAATGCGTGTAGATTTTGATCCGTAGTTCTACATCCAAAGCTCACACCTTCTGCACTATGTCACACACACACCCCTCCCCCCTCCCCACTTCCTGCCCGCCAGCAGTCCTTTCCTGGATTGCACGTGGCAACTGAGACCACGGACACTCTGAGACTGGGCATTATTGTCGGGATTCTGCCACTCCAGCTATATGACCGCACATGCGCAGTTCAGTAGCTAAGCAAGGGGTCTTACATCTTACGTCATCAGTGAGCCATGCGATGGTGCAAATGCACGCAGGACGGTCACACAATCAGTGCATATGTGGTATAGCTCTCTAAGCCCATCTGCGCATGTGCAGGGGAATCCTTAAAAAGCCGGACACAGAACTGCTTCCCTCTCCTTCGCTCTCCCCCCTCCACACACCCATCCACTCTCTCTCTGCACGTGCCTCTTCCCAGGCCTGGTTACTCTTTTCTGTCCCCTACCTCCTCCTAATAAAGCTCCGATACAGGGTTTTGTCGTGTCTCTGACCTTTCCTCACACGGTAACCAGCGCCGCTTACTATTTTTTAAAACCAACCATTATTAGCGTTGTGGTTAGGAAAGGCTGTAGAAGACAGGCTGGCCACCCTTCGACCAGCAAACACAGTTCCACTCGATTGCACAAAGAAAAAGGAAATGGGCAGCTTCCTCCAGCTTGACGCCTGTAACGAACACAGTCTCCAAACCACGACAGCACGTGTCTAGGTATGGAACACATTTTACTGGCACACGTCCGAACTCCTCCCTGCAGCCTTTGGCTCCCACTGTTGGTTCCAATTCTCCTCTCTAGACGGAAACAAATCTTTCTTAAGACACTGCAATCTCCCCAGAACCTTTGCTTGTTCAAGTTAAACAATCTCAGCCTCTGAACTGTTCCTTAAGATAACATAGCTTCTGGAGAGATGGCTCAGAGGTTAAGAGCACTGACTGCTCTTCCAGAGGTCCCGAGTTCAATTCCCAGCAA
Source organism: Peromyscus maniculatus bairdii (assembly GCF_049852395.1). NCBI lineage: Eukaryota > Metazoa > Chordata > Mammalia > Rodentia > Cricetidae > Peromyscus > Peromyscus maniculatus. The sequence continues at coordinate 14,665,862 of NC_134863.1, read as the reverse complement.
CCACATGGTGGCTCCCAACCATCTGTAGTGAGATCAGATGCCTTCTTCTGGTGTGTGGGCATACATGCAGATAGAGCACTTGTGTGTATATATAAAATAAATAAATAAATCTTTTTAAAAAAAGATAACATAGCTTCTGAACTCCTCGTTCCCCTCTGGCCTAGTCCCGTTTGTCTGCACCTGTCTTTCAGGACCCAAACACAGTTTCCAGATGTGACCAAGTATGGAAAGGATGGTAAAGCACCTTCACTGCCAACTGCTAAGCTGCTGGGCAGTTTCCACTGGGTTCATTTGAATGACTCTCGGTTCAGTATCTCAAACTCACTGACTTTCCTTCCAAGTCCTGCTCTTCAGCCAAATGGCCCCCCTTGTCTTTCTATTGGTAGCTGGAGCCTGTGGTGGTTTGCATGAGAAATGCCACCCTCCCCTCTGCCCCCCAGTCTCAGGCATTTGAACACCTAGTCCCCAGGTAGTGGTTATGTTCGAAGAGGCTTAGGTCTGTGGCCTTCTTGGAGGAAGTATATCCCTAGAGGTAGTTTAAAGGCTCCACGTCATTTCCAATATGTTCATTCTGCTTCATTCTGGCTGTTCAAAATGTGAGCTCTCAATTCTTGTTTCTGTTGTCACGCCTGCCACTTGTTGCCATGATGGACCTTTACACCTTTGGAGCTGTAAGTCTAAGTTCCCTTGGTCAGCATGTTTTACCACAGCAACAGAAAAGCAACTAATACAGAGCCTACAGACAGATCCTCACATCCACCTCAGCGCATCCAGCCTAAGTATACAGAGAACATAGACCCTGGCATGTACAGCGTTTGCTAAGTCCTCCAGCTCCCCATCACCCGGAATGTGATCAAGAAGCCCCCTATACATTCATCTAAGTCACTGGTAAAGTTGAGGGAATGCAGCATCTCCATGCGCACCCTTTAAGGTCACTGACATGCAGTACTCCCGCACTACATTTAAACATCATCTCCCAGACCACATTTTCCATCATGTCTATAAAATTGCACCATGAGTTATTACACACACCTGCAATTGCAGCACTCAAGAGGCTGAGGCAGGAAGATCTTGGGTTCCAGCCCAGTCTGGGCTACGTAATGAAGTCAAGGTCAGCTCAGTGGTAAAATGCTTGCCCTAGCATGTCAACCTACAATTCCTAACACTGAAAAACATTCCAAGTCAGCACCATCACCAAAGTTTCCCTAGGTTTTCATATGGATGGTGGTGACTCATGACCTTTTTTTTTTTTTCAAAGATTTATTTATTTATTATGTATACAGTGGTCTACCTGCATGAATGTCTGCACGCCAGGAGAGAGCGTCAGATCTCATTATAGACAGTTGTGAGCCTCCATGTGGTTGCTGAGAATTGAACCCAAGACCTCTGGAAGAGCAGCCAGTGCTCTTAACCACTGAGCCATGCCTTTAATACCAGCACTCAGGAGGCAGAGGCAGGTGAATCTCAGAGTTCGAGGCCAGGCTGGTCTACAGAGTGAGTTCCAGGCCAGCTAGTGCTACACAGAGAAAGTCTCAGGGAAACAAAAAGAAGCAAAAAAGCGGTTTGGGATAGCTGGCATTATCTGCGAAGAACAGGCTCTGGGACTTCATGCAAATGTCTCCGTGTTGACACACAAAGAAAAGCTAAACCAGAGGTGCAGGGGTGGGGGTGTTGTTTGGTTTTGGTTTTTGTTTCTTTGCTTGTTTTTTGAGACAGGGTCTCTCTGCATACCCCTAGCTGCCCCGGAACTCACTATGTAGATCAGGGTGGCCTCAAACCTAAAGAGATCTTCTGGCCTCTAGCTGCTGAGTGCTGGGATTAAAGGTTTGTGCCACCACCCCGGACCTCTAAACTATTTTAACTAGAGAAAAGCTCTAGCTCTTCCCAACCTTAGCCTCTCTGTCTCATGTCCAGGTGTGAAGAGAGTCCGTGGGCATACATTCACTTAACAGTAACCCCCTTAAACCTCAAAGTGATCAGTATTGAATGCTACCACATGCTATGCGTTAGACATAGGCCATCTTAACCACTTGCTTGATATTGTGGGTTTATAATTTTCTCTTTTGAAAATATATTTTCCTCTCCCCTTATTCTTCCATTCTCTGTAAGATCCAGAGTACTGCCAATATACTTCAGCAAAAATAAATGAATAAATAATAAAAGCCCAGGAGTTTTCTCCAGGGTCTGATCATCCCTTCTATTAATAAACAGTTCTCGAGTCTCCTAAGAACGAGGCATTGTGCTAGCTGCTGGGGAATCAGTGGGCTTGAAGCACCTATGTCTCTTAGATTTGTTCTTCAATTTTCTGTCCCCATTGTGTGTCCTGCACTCTCTCTACTGCTGGCCATGGACTTGAGCAGGCTGCTTCAAACATTGATACAATATCCTCTGTAAGGATGGTTGTAAGTTGTGCGTGTGCCTAGCCCAGGTCTGGAGACACAAGATGCATAATCATTCTGTGGTTTGGTTTTGATTTTTCCTCTCTTTCACTCTTTCTTGTGCAGTCTGATAATGTGTCCCTCCTCAAAGACGATGAGATTAAAATAGAAGTTGAATAGTTCTGCTTTCTCCCAGGACGTCTGCCAAAATCGTATCATTGGCTACCATTGGGGAACTAGAGCTGCATTCTCAGCACACTGCTTATTTAAAGGGGAGGGGGGCTGAAATTTTAATGTGGTTTGCAAGTTATGGTTTAATTTTTTTTCAGTCCTTTCCTCCCACTATTCTCTTCATCAAACCACAAACAAATTACCTGAAATCGTGTAAATCTACCTTTCACAGGGGTGGCTCCGCTTGCTGCAAGAGGCAGCTGGTTTGGTGCCAACCTCTGATCTGAGTGCCGAGGTCACCCCGCCATCTTTGGGAAACTCTCGTTCCCTTGGTTTCTCTAGACTGACTGTCACGTTCTCTCACATTTTGTGAAGGATTCAGATAAAACATTATTCTAGTCATGCAAGAGAGCTGCCTGGAGATTTATCTGTCCAAATCATAACCACGACGCAGTTTAAAAAAAAAAAAAAAAAAAGGAAGCTAATAAAACCACATACAGACACACAAGGCACCAAGGGATGTGTTGCTAAGGCAAGAAGGCACCCAGCGCCAGCCCTCCCATGAGACATATTTTGTTGGTGCTCATCAGCGGCCTGCTTCTAAGTTCTACAGTGTTTAATGGACGCGACACCTTTTCTTGTGGACTTACTGTGTGCCGAGCATGGTGATGGGGCCTTGAGCTGAGTAGCAACTGTTCAACATGGAGCAAATTTTCAGGCATAAATGGATGATGTTTCAGAAGTCAGTCACATGTTATCTGTTCACTGAATGCTCCTCCCCCAATGACTTCCGCACAGCTGGGGAGGGGGGGGATGCCTTTTCTGTGGCAGAGTGTTCTGAATTGTTCACACTTCCCCATTCCCTGAAAATAGTTGAAATTAACTCACAGAATTCCACTGAAATTGCTTGTCTAACGGCAAAATCTAGAGACCACCCCCTCCAGGCCTTACTTGAGTTGGGCCTTGTTGACTATCTCAGACTCCCTCCACGTTTCCCTTCTCCCCGCCCACCACTGCACTGACAGTGAGCAGCAACTTGTTGGCCCAGGAGTGCTTACTTAGATCTACCTCTTGCATGAAAATTCCTATATGCGTGCAGCCAGACCCCTGGCGTTGTCCACAGAGTCCTCTGAAAATGTCCGAACTGGAAACCTGTTGTACAATATTATTTTAAGATGTGTTACATTTGTTTGTGCTGTGGGACATTTGTTTAATGATGCAAAGATGTGTTACATCCTTTTGTGTTGCGTTTCTTTAACTCTGTGAAGCTGTGTTACTTTGTCTAAAAGACCTGATTGGTCTAATAAAGAACTGAACAGCCAATAGCTGGGCAGGAGAAAAGATAGGCGGGGCTGGCAGGCAGAGAGAATAAATAGGAGGAGAAATCTGGGAGGAGGAAGACCAAGAAGCATCGAGAAAAGAAGGGGCCAGTCACACAGTCACACAGTCACACAGCCACACAGCCACACAGCCACACAGCCACACAGCCACACAGCCAGCCATGGAGTAAGAGTGAAAGTAAGATTACAGAAGTAAGAAAAGGAAAAAGCCCAGAGGCAAAAGGTAGATGGGGTTAATTCAAGTTAAGAAAAGCTGGCAAGAAATAAGCCAAGCTAAGGCTGGGCATTTATAACTAAGAATAAGCCTCAGTGTATGATTTATTTGGGAGCTGGGTGATGGGCTCCCCAAAGAACAAAGAGCCAAAAAAGTAAAAAATAACCAATTACAGAAACCTATACAGAAATGTTATGTTCTACATTTACTCATTTTTAAACACATACAAACACACACATGTATACACACCACACCACACCCACATCACACGCACACAACACAAACTTTATACATATTAACTACTTACTATGTGCCCGGCACAATTCTTAGTGCTAAATAAAAAAGAACAGAACACAGAATAAACAAGATGACAGCCACCGCCCTGACAACATTCTAGTCCAGCAGCAGGAGACACAAAAAAACATAATGTAACCGTCAGAGGTGCTTCAGTGGGAAAGGGCTATCTCATGCAGGCAGAGTCCTGAAACAGGAAGAGTGTGTGTGTGTAAACCCTGAGGGGTGTGTCTGGTAGGAGGGATGGAAGGTGATGGAGAACACAGAGGAGGAGTCAGGAGGTGCCGGATCAATGGTGTGGACACGGAGCAGAATACCAAGTGCATCCTTCAAGTGCATCCCGTGGTCATAATAAGACTGTGAGCACAGGCAGAGCCCACTTGGACTTAATGCCACCAGAACCACTCAAGGAAGTCACTGTGTGGGGACAAGGACAGGAAGACACATAACACCACTCCTGGCTTAGACTAGGCTGTCTGCAGTGGAGTTGGTCAGATGTAGACGCATGTGAGATGCGCTTTGAAAGCATGTGACTGCAAACAAGATTGGGGTTCCCCAGCGATAAGGGTGGTTCCACTTTCAGTGGAATATGAGGGGCCAGAGAAAAGCAGATCGGGGCCATCCATTAGAAGTTCAACTTGGGAAATTTTTGGGTCCCGGTAAGATTGTCAAACAGCAAGCAGCAGGGAGACCTTTCGGATGGGCTTGTCTGTCTCACTCCTGATCGGCCATGAAACCTCACTGCCCTTCTCTGGTCCTGGTGCTGCCCAGCTGCTGGAATACACGGTCATGTGCATTTTGTTTTGATTGACACTCTCCTCTTTCTCTCGGAGAGATGCCGCCGCCCTTAGCCCTCATTTATCACACTGCTCATCCCTTCTCAGTATTTCAGTCACACAGGGAGCACTTCCTGGGGGAAAGGCCAACTCCGGCCTGCATTCACAGAATATGGGCTGCAGAATTAGCTTGCTGAGCATCACCCCCAGATCATGGTAGCCTGATCCCAAGTGATAAAGACAACGGAAGGCAGCTCATTCTAATCACAAATAGTTACAGATCTAGACTTGGAGAATGGCTACTCACTAATCCGGAAACTATAGCCTCTTTAAGATCAAGTCCTAGGACGAATGAAGTTTTTAAAAGATGAATATCCTTTCACAGTAAAGTGTCTTTTCAATCATAACACACACACTAGCTGACGAGTGAGTCACCACGAGCCACCCCTTATACCAGGCAAGAAGTTACCATACAGTGTTTCTAAAACTTATTACAGGGGTGCCCTCCTTCCCAGCTGGGCTCATTTTTAACAAGAGACCCAGGGAGTCTCAGGACCAGACCACTGGCAAGCGGTGGCACAGCAGTGAAGGAGAAGCACACCGGTCCACAGCAGAGCACCGTTATTTACCCGTGTTACTTTAGGCAGCTAACTCTGCTGAAGTTTAGGTGTGCGTCTACGATTTCAGTGTCACCAGCACTGTCTCACAGGGGACTTAGAGGCATCAAGAAGGCAATGGTCATGTGCCACACACTGCACAATGCCCAGCTCGTCAAGACACTCATCAGAATCAGCAGCAGCCCTGAGCCTGAGGATCTTAACAAACGAGACTCCTTTGCTATTCTCGGAGCTGCACACTTAGCCATCAGGGTGTCCGAGACGAGGCCTTAAACTCAGATCTGGCCATCCGCAGAATACGAAGCATGGCCACCGGCGACTTCCCATGAGCCTCAGAAGTAGGAGGATGCGGACGGGCAGGACGCCAGGGGGGCAGAATGGCCTCCATGAGCACTTCTGACTCGGAGGCCAGACTTGGACACGGTTCATGTTGCTTCCTCAGGAGCTGCTCTCAGGGAGGGGCACCCGCCATCGAGGTGCCCCAAAGCACCTCAGGGAGGAAGGGACGCTTGCCTGGGGCTTCCTCCAGTCCCCCGACTTTACCCCACCCTGCAGGGCTTCCCCTCAACTCCCGTGGGAAATATTCAGTATTCCCATTCTTCCTGTAAGTCTGTACTCAGCCCCGCCTCCTGGGGCTGCTCTCCTGGAAGACAGACTGGCCAGAGTCTGAGAGAGAGTTTTACCTGAGGACCCTGGGCTCCACTCTCTACACAGCCACCCCCACTATGTGACCCTTAATAGGGCGGCGGGGGGGGGGGGGGGGGGGGGTTGGGGACCTGGGGTTAGGAGTGGGAAGGAGGCCTTTGGTACTGTGCTTGGCCTTCAGATCAACCAAACCCACCACGTCTCTTGTCTCTCAACAACTGAGCCCAGGATTTTGATCCGCCCGTTAGTATGCAACTTATTAATCAGTCCTCATTCTTTTCCCACGCAGATGTGTCCCAAGTCCAGGTGATTCAGGAAGGAATAGGATCCGCCCTCTGCCGCTTAGGCCTTCAGGGAAGAGCCATGGCCTGATGGGTGAGAAGCATTAAGAACTAGAGGCTGGGGTGCTGTCAACATTGTCAGAGGAGGTCAGAAAAGGGAAGGCTCATCCCATTTTGAAGCATGAATAGGAGTTGACCAGGCAGAGCAAGGTAAAGTCCGGCTGAGGGTGGCAAGGTCAAACTGAGTCATGAAATGGGCCTGTTGTGTTCAGGGCTAGGGAAGCTGGAAGAATAAGCAGCTCTGTGATCAAATAAATAAATAATAAAAATAAGTGAATGAATAGATAGATAGATAGATAAAAAGCTGGGAGGTGGTGGTGCACGCCTTTAATCCCAGCACTCAGGAGGCAGAGCCAGGCGGATCTCTGTGAGGTCGAGGCCAGCCTGGGCTACCAAGTGAGTTCCAGGAAAGGCGCAAAGCTACATGAAGAAACCCTGTCTCGAAAAGCCAAAAAAGAAAAAAAGCAGCAGCTCTGTGATCAGAACTAGGAGGCATCTGCTGCAGGAAGGAATGGCTCCACTCCAAGCAGAGAACATCATGACATTGGCCTCTAAATCTGTGGTTCTCAACCTGTGGGTCTAGACCCCTTTAGCAACCTTCTGTCTCGAAAAAAGAAAAAAAAAATTACATTATAACTCATAACAGTAGCAAAAGTATAGTCATGAAGTAGCAACGAAAATAATTTTATGTTTGGGGGAGCCACCACAATGTGAGGAATTGTATTAAAGGGTCTCAGCATCATGAAGGTTGAGATCCATGGCTCTCTCTACACTGTGAAGAGCCGAAGCATTCCAGCAGACGGCAGGCAAGGTGTGGCCCATCTTCTCCCACTCCCGGCCTGTCGGCACCACAGTCGCCCTGAGCAGCTGGTGTTGAACTCAGTCAAGTCCACATCGGAACGCCAGGCTTAGTCACAGGGGCAGAGGTGAGACACCAAGGAGACTGTAACCGCCCTAAGAGGGAGGAGGACATTTGAGGACACTTTGGAGTCATCACTTGGGCTGCCAGACTACAGAAACAATGGACCCCAGGAATCTGGAATTCCCCCCAAGAAATTCACACTGGAAGAAGGAAAGGTTGTGTTTCTGAGGACAACCAGAGGAGGAACGTGTCTGCTGTAGAAAGGGTGAGCTTGCCAGAAGGCCTTCCACCCGAGGCGGGGGCGGAATTAACAGTAGACGGAGCTCACACCTTGGCCAGGATTGCTTGGTAGACATACTTCCTGACACCTGTGTAAGCCTTAGCTTCATCTTAAATCCCAAAGATGGACTTGAGGGAAGAGGTCATTGGCTCTTTGTCTCTCTTCCCAGGCCACCAGGGCTCAGGGGCTCCCCCCAAAACTCAGGGACAACCTGAGAAACACTAGGCTGTGTCTCGAGGCACCAAAGTCCCGAAAGGAACCTCAATACGTCACACCTGGGTTTGCATTCTACGGCTGTCCTTTACTGCCTGCACAAGCTTGAATAAGAAACTATCTTCTTGCCAGGCAACGGTGGCACGCGCCTTTAATCCTGGAACTCAGGAAGCAGAAGCAGGCAGATTTCTGTGAGTGTGAAGCCAGCCTGGTTTACAAGCCAATTCCAGGACAGCCAGAGCTACACAGAAAACCCTGTCTCAAAAAACCCAAAACAACAACAACAAAAACTGTCGTCTCATCTTTGAAAGGATAATACATACATACATACATACACACATACACACACACACACACACACACACACACACACACACACACACACACGCCCCCATAGCTTAGTTCTGAGCACTAAAGCTAATTTCCTTCAAAGTGGGGGTGCTGTATGCAGCCAAGCCTCTCAGTTGCTAAACTAATTACTAATATCTTTGTTTTTATCTTGCTGAGGCTTCAAAGAGCCCCACAGGGAGCAGGTGGAGTCAGCCCAGAGGCACAGCGCTGCTCCGTCTCTATGGGAGACAGAAGAATTCTTCCAAATGCTTTCTGCCTCCCCCGCTTCTCTCCACCTCTACAGGATCAAGTTTCCCCCTGACCCAGTGGGTCCAGGAGAGCGCTGGGTCTCACATGACAGCCTGGCAGGCGCAGCTGTTCCCGGGGAGGGCATTAATAATACAGGCCTTTTTCCGCAAACTCTGGCAAAGCATCTGAAGAGACAAGTGAAAACCCTGTGTCCAAATTCTCACTGGGACTCAGGGCGGGGTGGCCAGAGGAACTCACCTCTAGCAAGAGGAACTTAGAACTCTCTGGGGGAGGCTAAAGGAAATGGCTAGAGCTCAGGGGGAGGGGCGCGATCACAGGCATGCTTAGGGAATGCCTAGAGGCCAGAAGCAAGGGGCTACAGCCCTGTGACTTACTGGCCCCTGTGGTGAACAGAGCCACGGATTTCCCCTCAGCAATAGCAAACTACAGCAGCACAGTTGCCTGAGACAGGAGACATGGGAGAGTGTTGTGGAATATTATTTTAACTACGTAAAGATGTGTTACATCTGTTTATGATGTAGAATATTACTTTATCTCTGTAAAGGTGTGTTACATTTGTTTATGTTGCAGAATATAACTGTGTAAAGGTGTGTTACATTTGTTTATGTTGCATTTGTTTAACTAGGCAAAGATGTGTTGCTGTTTCACCTTGCCTGCCTAAGCCACCTGATTGGTCTAATGAAAAGCTGAATGGCCAATAGCTAAGCAGGAGAGGGATAGGCAGAGATGGTGGGCAGAGAAAATAAATAGGACAGAGAGGGAAGAGAGAGAAGAGAATGAGAGAAAAAGACATGCCCGGGGCTAGAAACCAGGCAATCACCAGCCAGTCAGAGAAAGAGAAGCAGAAAAGTAGAGGGAGGAAGGAAGGAAGGAAGGAAGGAAGAAGGGAGGGAGGGAGGGAGGGAGAGAGGGAGGGAGGGAGGGAGGGGGGAGAGAGGGAGGGAAGTAGGTAAAAAGCCCCAAGGCAAAATGTAGATGAAGAGAAACAGGTTAAGTTATAAGAACTAGCAAGAAACAAGCCTAAGCTAAGGCCGAGTATTCGAAACGAATAAGAAGTCTCTGTGTCATGATTTGGGAGCTGGTATGGAGAGCACCCTGGGGTGAGGGGCAGCAGGACTTGCGTGCCCTTTGTCCCTACGGTCTCTGCGCTAAGGCAGTAAGGCACTAAGTACCAACAACTGAAGGGGGATGGGGTGCACAGGAAGAAAACCCCAGCTTTGCCTCCACAGCATGGTCCACACAAACCGAACCCAGCCCTTCACTTGCTCTCAGCCTCTGTCTCCTCAGCAGGAAAACGGGATGGTGCCACGGTCTCAACGTTCCTTTAAAAATGGGATGTAGAACATCGTACATCACCTTGAAGGGATGCATGGAAACAGCGGGCAACCCATAAATGGACTTCTCTCCTTCGGATACGGAGCAGACCCCAACTGTCAATCAAGTCTATCTTCAGTTCCGAAGACAGGAACTGTGGGGAGGTGAACAAGGTACAAAACAGCTGGCCATACCTCCCAGGGTCTTGAAAGAAGTCGGATCTGATCTGGGGTCAGCTCTGAGGCGTCAGTGCTTAGCAGACCAAGACTTTGTCATGGTCATCAGTACCCTCCCAGCTACTTCTCCAGGGTCCAGGATCTGACACTCTCCAGGGTCAGAACAGGGGAAACATGCAGAGTTTAGATTTAAGGAGAAACTCACTCAGTTGTACAAGCTCAGATTGGCACCTATAGGTAGCAGGAGCTTATCTGGACCTGATCACAACCCTGAGGGTCTGGCCTCCCTCATCACTTCTGTGGTGTGGAACAGCTGGACACTCTCGTGGAAACTTCTCTGTCCTGCACTGATGATCAATGGGACAGTGTACACACACACAAACACACACGCGTGGCATAGGTAGAGGGAAAGAGACACAGGACAGAGACAAGTTGAGAAGTGGATAAAGAGGAAATCTTGCTGGGGAGAGAGAAGTGTGGTGTGGAGAAGCTGCTGGTGTGTCTGTGGACAGGCGGAGTTCAAGGTCCCGGAGCAGCAACAGATGGCCAGGGCAGAAGCAGAGCTGAGGAGAACACGGGCACGGAGGAGTGATTGGCTATGTTCACCCAGCACGGTTTCACTCCCATCCACTGCGGGGCGTTTACCCACCAACCCCACAGTTCCCCAGAGTTTTCTTGAATGCGAGCAGCAGGAAATATTAGATAGAAGGATTTAGATTGTGGAGATAAACAGATAGAAAATACAGGATAGCATTGAGAGGGCCTGGAACCTATTCCAACAAGCCCTGATGGTCTCCGCCCCAGGGTATTTATAGAGATGCCAAGGAGTGGAGCAAAAGACCTCCTCCCCCAGCACAGCCAAGTGCAGACCATCTCAGACACCTGCCCTCAGGCCCATGGTCTAATCATCCTCTCTATGTGGACCTGCTGGGTAAAGCCACGAGGAACCTGAAAACGGGTTCCCACAATCCACTCCTTTTGTACTGTTCCCCTTGCACAGATTTGGGATCCATTGTCTACCTCCAGGACCCTCACCACAGTCACCTAATCAACCTCTGCTTCAGATGCCTCGCCTGTACAAGATGAAGTCTCCCTCAAGTCTATAACAACAATAATCAAAAGTGCCTCGAACACTTGAAACAATCCCTGTGTTTAATCCACTCCATCGAAATTTCTCAGTCTAGCTGACGAAGTACACACCTTGCCCCTCAGCCACCAAAAGCACCATCTTTGGAACCCACAGACCCTTAAACTCTAGGCCCCCCTCACTGGCCACTGGCCCTTCATTTGCTCTGGTCATGTCCTCACTCATTCAGATCTTTCCCTTCATCTCACTCCACCTGCCCAATCTGAGCACCCTAATCAGCTCACCTCATCTCCTTCCTCCAAAGCCCGTGCACCCAGGCCTGCGGAAGCCTAGAGCTATTTACCGGTGTGAGAGCAGCTTAATCCTGCTGCTGGGCCAGTACCTGAGCACACCACCCCGGGCTGCAAAAGCCAAGGTCTCTGCTTGCTCTACACCTGAGAGTCACGGAAACAAACACTGGCCCCACACCAGAGAGCCGGAAGGTCAGCTCAAGGTTAAACTTGTCTACAGTGAGAAGCTGGTGAGCCACAGAAAAGCAGCTATCAGCACCTGTTTATTTCTTTACTCACTTTTGTACCTAGCCCAACTGTGGTCTTCAGCAGGCTCTCAGTAAACAACAATTGGAATTGATTAATCAATGAGGTCCCCCTCCTGGAAACACAGAACAATCTTAGGCAAAACAAAATTTTCTCTCATCTATTGCTTGGAAAGATGACCCAACCCATAATGGATTGTAGAAATTTTGCACAACTCAGTAATTTACTTAAAAAAAAAAAATCACCGAGTTTCTCTCTCTCCTCTCTCTCACACATATTTATTATGTAGTTATTTTGAGAAAATATGTGTGGGTACATTTACACAGCATTTGTGGAGGTCAAAGGGCAAGCCGTCCGCTCTCTCCTTCTACCACATGAGTTCTGGGATGGAACTCGGGTCATCAGGCTTGGTAGGAAAGTTTTTACCCACAGGGCCATCTCTGAATCATCTACCCTGGCTCATTTTCATGGACTATTGAGTGCACCTCAGTAAAGCTGTTTCAAAACTATATATATCCACGCCATCATGGTGGCCCTCTAGATTCATTGAACAGAGTCATAAGCACACTCCACAACAGAAAAAGAGACTACCCCTTAAGGCACAGTCTCGGAGTATCCCCTCATACCCATGGGTACATCAGCATGTAAAAGGCTGGACATGGGTAACCTGTAGAGCAGGTTGAGGGGGAAGGTCCTGGATGGCCAAGCATTGGGCCAGGCTACAGTCATCACCCAGCACAAAGCACCAGTACCTTCTCGAACATCACACAAGGACTCTGCCTGTTGCCCAAAGCTAAGGCTGAAAGCCTCAGGTCAGAATCACTTCCTGAGGAAGTGTCCTGTCTCTCAAACCATTCACTTACAAGTATGGGAGTTTCCCACAGATTCTGTGACTTCACATTTGCTAGTGTTAATATTTATGTCTGTCTCTTCAGACAATGTGAGGACTCGGCTCATGTGTTCACACAGAACCAAGATGCTCCACTAAATGAGCAGATGGGATGCTTCCCCAGAGGGACAGGGTGAGGCATACCTTCGGTGGTTTTCATCCATCAGCCCTGCTGGATGTGTTCATGCAGGGGGCACCTGAAGGAGAGGCAGCCAGAGCTAACACTCCCCATGCCCCCCCCCCCGCCATGCACCCCACCACCCCAATCTCCTCTCTGCTCATAAAGCAGCCATTAATCCTGCCTTCCTTAGCGGACAAGCTACTGGAGCCCAGACCCTCAGAATAAACTGCTCACACTCTCTTCCGCCATTCCTGATGGGCAGAAGTCGGAAGAAGGGGAGAGCAGTCTCTACAGTTCGACTCAAGGTTACCTCTGCCCAGGGCCAGTAGGTGAGAATCTTAGCATCAGTGAGGTCACACGCTATCCCCCAGGTCAGGGATCTGCACCACCCGCCTTCAGCCTCTCCCCAGGGTGTGTATGAGTGGGCCCTGAGCACACGGCTGGCTCAGAAACAGCACTGCATCCCCCAGGTTTGGAACCTAAGGTCCACTCATACCTGCGCAGCCGAGTGGATCCCATCAGCTCTCCAGGGAAGTTCCCGATCTCCCGGGAAATGCATCCGCTCCCATCAACCCTATTTTCATCGCAATATCCCAAACTGCTCCTGCTCCAGGAAAAAACTGGCAGCAAATTCTCTTCTGAGTTCCTAAGGGGAGACCTGCGACCATTCAGACACACAGCAGTCTACTCACCGCAGCAGGGTCTCCCCACAGACTCAGATAGTATTCAGGTAGAGTAGTAGGGCAGAGGCAGCTGCAACTGCAGCATGGTTGGGGTTGCAACGGCTACCTATTAGCTAGCTGCAACAACCTTTCTGCATGCCTGCTTCTCTGCGTTCCAATATTTAAACTGGGACCCTCTTAGATTTGTGTTGAAGACAAATGAACTAAGCGGAGAACATTTGGTGGCCACAGCACGTTGTCGCTGTTAATTGCCCTTGTTCCCTCTGCACTGTCCAGAAGCTGCCTCTCTGCCTAGACGGAGCAAGAGCAGAAGGCTCTGGGTCTGAGGTGGCCCTGAAGAGGGGCAGCTGCGCTTGGCACGGTCACACCAAAACACACTGAGAAAACAGTCCTCCCGGGCCAGTTCCAGAGGTCCAGACGTTGGTACACCGGGGCCAGGGAGGGGCAGGCTGGGACCACAGCAAAAAAAAAAAAAAAAAAAAAAAAAAAAAAAAAAAAAAAAAAAAAGCACTTGTAAGTTGTTTGCTCAACTGTGAAGCAAAAGAGAAAAAAAAAAAAAACAGTCCTCCTGGAAAAATACACAGCTCTGAAATATCTCCTTCGTTAGCCACCCAGAACAATGAACTGGGTCAAAGGATAAATAAGAGGGAACATGTCCAGGGCAGCTCTGGAAATGGTGAGGGATGGAAGCCAGCACCGGATCCGTCTGTTTGCCCATCGGAGGGCAGGCACGCTAGGCTGCAACTGCAGACAGGTCTACATTCAGACGGGAGGCCTGAGAGGGGCCGTCACTCTCAGCCAGGAAAACAAGCCGTCGGGCACGGGAGCTACCACTGCAGTTACCAGAGCGGCTGAAGGAAGCAAGCTAGCATCCCCCCGACGTGGGCAGGGAGATGGGGTTGGGGGAGGCGGAGTGGGCCATCACTCTACAAAACATTCTGGCATTCTCTTTCAAAATTAAACAACACGTACGCCATAGAAACCACTGTTTCTAGTCCTGGGCACTTGTCCCAGGGGGAGAGGGGGCGAAAAAAAGAAAAGAAACTTTATGTTTATACAAAAGCTGATGACATCAGCCCCAAGCCTGAGAGTAACCAAAATGTCCTTCAGCAGGTGAAGGGCTGTAGTGAATGAGAAAGGAGTTCCCCACAGGCTGAGGTGTTTGAACACTTGGTCCCGGGTGGTGCTGCTCTCTGGGGAGGTGTGGCTCGGCTGACGTCAGGTATGTCGTTAAGGGAAGGTTGAGAGTTGACTCTTGGTTTCCTTTGCGCAGTTGACACGTGAGCTCTCTGTTTCCCGTTCCAGCTAGCATGCCTGTCATTTGCTGCCATGCCATCCCCACCATGATGAACTCTGACCCTCTGGAATCATAAACCCAAATAGACTTTCTTCCTTGACTCACTTCTGGTCACGGTGGTTTCATCACAGCTACGGAGAAGCAACTAAGACACAGGTCAGGGTAGCTGACATCTGTACCGTGGAATAGTACTCAGCGATGAAAAAGAAAAAAAAAAAGAAACTAGCCCTAGAGTTAACAGCCTTGCTGGGCTTGAGGGGCACCCAAAATGCATCTCAAAAGACTGCATGTTGTGAGAGACAGCTATCCAGGTGGAGAACGGGGAGGAGCCAGGGCGATGACGAAGGCAGAGCAACCAGGGAGGTCTCTGGCTATGGAACACTTCTGAATCCCAATCGCAGAGGCAGCTGCCCTGGTCTACGCACAGAAGAGCAAAGCACTGCCCCGTCGGCAGCACGGTGGTTTCAGGGCCCGCCCTTCCCAGCGCCCCGTCATTATGCAAGATGGAGGCACTGGAGAAACCACAGCTGGGTCTCGCCCCTCTCTCACCCCACCCCCCATCCCCACCTCCCTGTGCAGCTTTCTGTGGATTCTGTAATTATTTCAAGGCAAAAGGGGATTTAAAAACAGGAGTGCGCAGCCAGTAATCAGGAGCTGGGATTACAGACCACCTCCGTCTACTCCACACCCTAGTTAGTGCTCCAAGCAGATCAGACGGCCCTTAGCTCTGAGCGACAAGCTTCTGCTCAAGCCAATGTCTACCCGACTACACACAGCCATCTCTCCGGGTCCGGTACTCCCCCCAGGCACTTCCCACTTCAGGACCGCTGTTCTCCTCTTACCAGAATGTACATCATACTTTCGCCACTCAACTATAATTATTACGTTATTTGTCTGTAGCTCCAGTTCCATGCACAGCACAGAATTGGAGGACATATTTACAAAACCTAGAGAACAAAGCCTTGATGGTAGAATATATAAGGCAATCTTCCAAGTGAATTGTAGGAAGAGATTCAATGTAATTTTTAAGACAAACATTTGTTTTACGACTTCTTTTATTTATTGTGTATACAGTGTTCTGTCTACATGTCTGCTGGCACACCAGAAGAGGACATCAGATCTCATGACAGATGGTTGTGAGCCACCGTGTGCTGGGAATTGAACTCAGGACCTCAGGAAGAGCCGTACATGCTCTTAACCTCTGAGCCATCTCTCTAGCCCCATAAAAAAGGATTTTTTTAAGTAAAAGCCCAGAGATTTGAGCTGAAATTCATATAGGGAAATATGTGGATAGTAGATGCATCCATGAAAAAAGGCTGATCAGCATTAACCCTGAGGGAAATGCAGACAACTCCATAAAGAAGACATCCAGGGAAAGCGGCTGAAGCTAAAATCACCCGGCAGACAGGAACTGGCAAGGATGAGGAACACTTACAATACCAGTAGCAGCTATTCTAGAAGACAGATTGCAGCTTCCTAGAAAGTAAATGCACACTAAATGCACGACACAGGCATTCTCTGCCACGGGTTTTCACAGGAGAAATCTAGGTCTATGACTATCTAAAGCCTTTTCCCCCCCCACAAATTCTTAGCCAGTAGTTCAATTTAATAGTTGCAAATTGAAAGCAATCCAAATGTTTGCCTACAGGTGGGTGGTTAAACTGTAGGACACCCACACCCTTTCAGCAATAAAGGCCGAGATGGCTGATTGGCACGGCAGGGACCAACACTGTAACGGTGCTGAGGGGTGCATGCCGCGGGATTCCACCTTCCTGAGGCCCTAGGAAATGCGAACCGTGGTGACAGGAAGCGGACTGGTCATTGCTGAGGTGCGAAGGACACAGAAAGGAGCAGAAAGAAAGAATACAGCACAGGGAGGAAGGTGGAGAGGCAGGCAATCGGCTGTGAACACTAATGAGATCCACAGCCGTATACATACGCCCAAACTCCTCATGCTGCGCAATGTCAATACAGACAGGGTGGTTGTCTATCAATCATTCCTCGGTAAAGGCAGATGAAGCATGATAATGGGACTATTTAGCAGGCATCTCCTTTAAGGAGAAAAGCCTTATGTAAATTATTAATCTTCCTTTCAGATAGGAATCTTGCAAAGTATCTGATACAGGAGGAAGCTGGATCAGAAAGCCTCCAGGGCCCATGGGGGGCAAGGCGGGTAAGGTGGGGGACTACAGCTGTCATCAAGTCAGGCTCTAGCATCAAAGCCCTCCAAAGCTGAGCACGTCTCGGTGAGGACTCAACGGCAAACGGCTGGCCTGAAGGCTGAGGTGGCAGATCCTAGCAAAAGCACACACTGAAGACTGGGAGGGAGGAATGGCCGAGACCTCTGGAAACTGAGGCGCCACCTCCCCATCCCGGGTTGTCATCGCTAAGAATGCCTCTAGCAGCAGCAAAGCCCACTGCAGACTGCGACTGAAAGGTGGCTGTGCCAGCCTCTAGAGCAGCATTCTGTGTGGCCAGAAGGGTTGGGGGACACAGACCCTGGTCAGTCAGGAGACCAGATCCCAGCTCCACTTGAGTAGTGAACAAGACCTTCCTCTCTCTGGGCCTCTACTTCTGCCAAGGAGGGAGGTGAAGGAACTCTTCCAACCCTATTTTATGTTCTCTGGGCGTCCTGCAGAGCCTAGCTTTTCCTCCTTCTCAAATTGCATGGGTGTCACAGTCAAGAGGAGTCTTGATTCTCTGTGAAACGGCAACCCCTGATCCCCACCAGCCCCAGCTCAGAGAGGAGCACCCTTCTCCATCTGGCAGTGACTTTCTAGACAGCCCCTGGCCGCTCTGCCTCCTCCCTCAGTTACCCCGCGTGCCTCCGTGTCCTAGTTAGGGCTTCTATTGCTGTTGTGGAACACCACAACCAAAAGCAACGTGAGGAGGGAAGGGTTTCTTTCACTTACGCTTTCATAGTCCATCATCAGAGGAACCAATGCAGGATCTCAAGGCAGGAATCTGGAGCCGACGTGCAGGCCATGGAGGGGTGCTGCTTACTGACTTGCTCCACATGGCTTGCTCAGCCTGCTTTCTTATAGAACCAGCCCACCCAGGGTTGGCACCACCCTCAGTGGGCCAGGCCCTTCCATATCAATCACCTCTCAAGAAAATGCATGCCAGGCTTGCCCATAGGCTAATCTAGCAGGGGCATTCTCTCACTTGATGTCCCCTCTTCTAAATGACTCTAGCTTGTGTCAAGTTGACATAAAACTAGCCAGCTCTCCATGTGTTGCTTAGTGGGCTAGTCATACATAGACTCAGCACTTCAAACTGAGGTTAGGGGTCAGGGCACCCTGGGAGGCACAGTGGCTTCAGATGTAGTTTCTGCCTTTCGCGTCGAGCCAGGGAAAGACAAGCTGGAAGTGCATGGCTCCAGGAGGAAGGAGAGCCTATGTCTTATAGGGTCTTGCTTCATGGAAGTTCCTCCCCTTGTCTTTGTCAAATCTGTGTGCCCAAGGCTGGGCAAGAATTTCCTGCCCAAGCTAACTGGGCCTTTTGGCTGCCACGTAGTAAATATCTATGAAACTAGATCAAAGTCTTCTTGCCTGAGATTTTTTTTTTCTGAACAGGACTCCAATATCACAAGGAATAATCCTGAGGGTTGAAATGAAATCAAGAAGCTTCCATATAACAAAGAGAACAACCAATGGAATGAATGGACAGCCTACAGAACCGGAAGAAGTCTTTGCCAAGTGTACCTCAGGCAAGGGATTTCTATCCAGAAAACATAAAGAACTGTAAAACTTAGACACACACACACACACACACACACACACACACACACACACAATCAATGAATGTGTCAATGAACTGAACAGACAGTCCCCATAAGAACAAATACAAATATATGGCAATACATATGTCCTGAAATGTCCAATGTCCTTAGCTACCAGGGAAATGCAAATTAAAACTAGTTTGAGATTCCATCTTACCACAGTCAAGAAAATCAACAACAACAAATTTTGGTGACGATGTGGGGAAAAGGAACCATTTTATTCACTGCTGATGAGCAGGTACACTAGTCTAGCCACTGTTGAATCCCTATGGAGGTTCCTCAGCAATCGACACAGAACTGCCGTAGAGTTAACCATACCACTCTTGGGTATATTCCTGAAGGGTTCAGTCAACACATCAGAGAAAAACGCCTTCCATATCTGTGTTTATAGCAGCACCATTCACAATGCTAAGGAAAGGGGACCATGTAGGTGCCCATCAGCTGAGGAAAAGATAAAGCAAAGGCAAGTCTCTCTACAGAACAGAATTTTACACAGCCATAAAGAGAAATGAAATCACAACACTTGAAAAATAGACGGAACTGGAAATCACTGTGGTGAGCTAAGGAAGCCAGATTCAGAAAGACAAATGTCTTACGTTTTCTCTCACACGTGGACCCTACCCCCAACCACAGAGGAAAATGAAGTATATCCATCATACCCTGGCCCTTGTAAAGAAATCTGAGAAGTGGGGGGACAGACACACAGAAACCCTGTTTCTAGGCAGCAGGGAGGGCTGGGACAGCCACAGTAGGCCCACCTCCTGGGGCATTGGGTGGGAGCCGCAGGAAGCTCCCGGATCTGATGTTCTCTCACACTACAAGAAAGAAAGAGAGCCTCTAGGATTTAGCAGATCAGTTCAGAGATTTGCAAACTCCACTGGCCTGTTCACTGCAACTCAGAGGTGGAGCGAGACTCCCTTAGGGGAGGAAATGCTTGTTGAAGTTGGGCTGGAAACCCCTTGCCTGGATGACCACTTGCTGGGAAGGGCACTTGGCAGCTCTGAGATGAGATTGATTGCATCCGAGCTGTAGTTTCCACATCTGAGACATGGGTGCAGACACACTGCCTGGGGGTGCAGAGTTCAGAGAGCACGCAGACAAAGCGGAGAGCATGGGGCCTCCATCCTCGGCCTGCCCTTTCTTACCTCACAAAGATTCCTCGCGGTTCTTAGAGTCCGGCCTTCGCCGGCATCATCATTGAGAAGGAAAACCAAGCCCCCGAGGAGGAAGGAGGCTTACATCCAAGAAAACCACAGGCTGCTTCTGAAGGGTACTGGGGCTTTGGCCACTATGCAGGGAAAGGCCTGGGAAGGGCAGAGGCAAGGCTGGCAGCCGGAAGCAACAGTCATGTTCCCTTGCTGGTTAAGTACAACAACAGCTCAGGGTCAGACGGCCTCGGGGACCAGGCCACCCCCCCCCCCCCAGCCTAGCTTCTTCTTCCCCAGGATCCCATAGCTTCACCACCAGCAGCTGCTAGGTGGCCTGGATTTTTAGGATGAGGGGGAGGGCGGGCCCAGGTGCCTGCTGAGGACCCTTCCTACCTTTCTCTTTTTCTGAACCACAGAAGGAAACTGGTTGTCACAGATGTCTCACCCTGTCCCTCAACCCTCTTTTAGGGAGCCTGCAAGAAGTGCAAAGTAGGAGTCAGAAGACTCAGAAAGAAGAAGGGCAGAGGCCAAGACTTCATTATGCTAATTCAATTAGCTCTAATCTCCTGACAGTGGGGCCTTGAAGAAAGGGGCTTTTGTGGAAGCCTCGTGTTTGTCAGGAAGTCACAGGCACTCTCTCCCTCACAGAGTCAAAAGCTCCGACTGGGTCCTGGCCTTCACATCCAGTGTCCCTAAGGCTTCCTTTCCACACTTCCCTGGCCAAGCCCCTCAACTTTTCCAGGAAGAAAATGCACCCCAGATGTTGAACAATAAATGGAGGTCTTTCATCCGCCTTTATGAAAGAGTATCAATAATTCAGAACCCCCCAAGTTGTCAGTCAGAGAGAGAAATGCAGCCAGTTTCTCTCCATCAATAAACCAAAGGTTTCCTGGTGGCCCAACCCGCTCCCTGCAGCCAAGGAGGCTCCCCACATCAGACATTCCCATGCCCTTATGTAGAGGGCCCCTCATCATAGCTACTCATGAGGTACTGCGAACAGACCACAAACCACACTCTCCCATTCTCACGGATCGGATCGTCCGTGTGTACTGAAAGCCTACTGTTCATAGGGGAGGCGACTCAGAGTCAGTGGTCCAGCATTTCCCTCCCATGCTCAAGGCCCCAGCTTTGATCCCGAGCACCAGCACAAGAAAAAAGTCCTAGAAAGTCTGCTTTGGTAGCTTCTCTGGTTTCCAGGGCAATTTGTCACTTTCCCACAATAGCCAATTTTAAGCTGCCAACTGTTTTGTATCGTTTTATCTTTTTTTTTCCCCTGGGGTTCTTTTGAGGGGGGAGGTTAGTGCTTTGTTTTGTTTTATTTTTAACAATTGTTTTGTTTTGTTTTTCAAGACAGGGTCCTCTCTGTGTAGCTCTGGCGGTTCTGGAACTCACTCTGTAGACCAGGCTGGCCTTGAACTAAGAGAGATGCCTGCCTTTGCTTCCCAAGCGCTGGGATCAAGGGCCTGTGCCGCCACATTTTAACAACCAGTTTGTCATTTCCTGGATGCTTAGAACCAACTCTGGAGAGATTCTAGACTGGACGAGAGCTCTCCTGGCTCCTCATGGGGTCATCCTTCCACCTCCAGGCAGAAGGGACCAGTAACCCATGGGAGCCTAAGAGAAACTCTATAGAGAGCTATTTTTAGACCCTGCTTTATTTTCTTCCAAATGTTATAGAAGTACTTATTACCTTTATAATCAGAACACATCTAAGTTTATTAAAATCATTTTCAGTAAGCCTAGCGGAATGCTTTGCCATAACCTGCCTGCATAATTTCTGTCATCTCTGTATGTCTCTTGGACTGGTGTGTGTGTGTGTGTGTGTGTGTGTGTGTGTGTGTGTGTGTGTGTATGTGTATGTGTGTGTGTGTGTGTGTGTGTGTGTGTGTGTGTGCGCATATGTTTCCTGGAAGCTTGCTTTCCTGTGCAGAACAGAGCACAGAAGCATCCATCTGAAACTGATGTAGCCTTTGAGGAGAAGTTCATTCTCTTCAGGGTTCAAATTTCCTTAGCAAAGGAGAAAGACTCTGGAAGTTCTGCACTAACAAGGCCTCTTTGGCCTCCAGTGACTTTGCCTCCATATGAACTGAGATGGAGGCGGAAGTTGGGACTAAAACCACCCGCTCCTTCTTCCCTGAGCCTTAGAGAATTGCCCAAAGAGGCATCCTGCCCTCTCCCGCCAGCTCGATTTAAAGGTTCTTACCTCAGCATTGAGATGGAAAGTGGGTACCAGGCCTTTGGGAGGGGCTCAAGGGGGCCGGTTCATTTCAGTTGACTTCTGTGGCACTGATGACTTCTCTCCGGGCCGCTGGCTGCTGCGGTTGGCACAGTTGGCTCTACCCCTGCCTGCAGGGAAAAGTGAGAACACAAGCTGGGCTCAGAAGCGTAAATACAAGCATGTGAGTGCGCACCCTTCCCCTCCCCCCTCACCGCCTCCCCCCTGCCCCACTTCTGAGCCCTTCCAGAGCACGACACTCTTCCAAATGACCTAAGTAGCCGTCTGTTGACCCATGTCCATCTGTTTTTGCCCGGTCTGAGTAACAAATTAAATAAGGCAAATGTTCCTAGAGCCACTGAAGCTACTCGGTATTTGTAGGGAGAAAGGCAAGGTAAGAAAGACATCTTCCGACCCTGTGCTCAGGGTTCCGAGTCCTGTGTTCAGACAGAGCCTGTGGTTTTGTTGATCTCGTCAACCCAGAGCCTACTGTTTCTGCTCTTACGAATGTGAAACTTCTCATTCGTTCTGGAAGCACTTCTAACTGGGTCTGAATTTTCGATCCATAGATTACATCTGAACAGAGTGAGTTAACTGCATTCTTGTGCCAAAGAAATTTTGCTTCCATTTATACATTTAAAAAATAAAATAAAATTTAAGTGAAAGGAAAATGCTACTCCATCTTGCTCTACCCAAGAAAACCACCCATGATAGGCATATCCTTTTTGATTCTCGTATTGTCTTTCTTGTTAGCCAGATTTTTTAATAAAGATAGGGAAGGGTGAGGTGTGGCTTAATGTTGTCACAGTGTTCTGCACTGTCATTTAATGGCTACATAACATGCATGTGCCCCTGGGTTCCCTATGATCTACATGCATACCCTACATAGCTGGACTATAAATTCTACATGACCCTCAAAGGCTTGACATTTAAGTCCTCATGAATTCTTCTTGTGCTAATCACATACAGTATTTGAAACTGTATCCCCCTCCAAAAATATATGTAGAAATCTATCAAAACAAAGAAGCAAAAGACCTCTACAACAAAAACAGATCCAGTGCAATACCTATCAATCATGTCATAGTTCACAAGTTTGGGAAAAAGAGCAATTCAAGGATTCGTATGAAACCACAAAAGACCATGAATAGCCAAAGCAATCCTGAAGAGTATGGGCACAGCTTGAGGGACCGCAGTACCTGGCCTTGACTTACACACTTACACATTGATAGTAAGTCACCAGTTCGCTAATGATGAACACAGCCTGGGGTGGCATCGAAATCCACAGGAAGATGGATGGAATAGAGCAGAGGACGCAGAAATGAATGCCAAGATAATAGTTAACCTAAGTCTTGACAGTGGAGGTAAAAACATACCATGGGGTTGGGGGGGGGGGGGAGCGACTGAGACAGCCTGGGGGGGAGGGGGAGACGGAGGCAGCCTCTTCAACATGCCGTGCTGGTAGAGCTGGATTTCTACCTGCAGAAGCTGAAATTAGATCCATGTCTCCACCTGATACAAAAATCAGTTCCAAATGGATCCAAGGCCCTCATTTACCACCTGAAACGCCTCGATTTCTAGAAGGAAGCCTAGGGAATGCTCTTCGTGGGGGCAGGTGAGAACATTTTAAATAGAATGTGAACAGCACAGGCACTAATCCCACCTATTAACAGATGGGACTCCGTGAAAATAAAAAAAGTTTCTGCAAAGCAAAGGAAAACATCAGCAGGGCATACACACAGCCCACAGAGTAGGAGAAAATCTTTGCCAGTTACAAGGCAGACGAGGGGCTGGTGTCCTGAATTACAGAGACTTGCATAAACTGAAACCCAAGGAAACAGAACTGCCGATTAACAAATGGGCAAAGGAACTGAACAGATGGCTTTCAGAAAGGGGAAAGAAAAAAGAAGAGACACAAATGGCCAGTGAGTATTTTTCAAAGTCTTCAGTATCCCCAGCCATGGTGGAACTAGGAATTAAAACTACTCTGAGATACTATCTAATCCCGGTCAGAACGGCTGCCATCGACAAATCCGACAACAAACGCTGAAGAGTGTGATGTGGAGAGAACGGAATCCTTACTCACTGTTGGCGGGAGCACAAATTAATACAGCCGTTGTGGAAATCAGTCTGAATATTTCTCAAGAGAAACAGAAATAGAAACAGAACTACCACATGACCCAGCTCTTGCACTGCTGGGCACACACCCAGAGAACCCCTTCCTTCCCTACCACAGAGGTGTGTGCCCACCATTTTCATTGCTGTTTCATTCCCTCTCGCAAACAACTGGAGCCAACCTATTTGCCTATCAACAGATGAACAAATAATGAAAATTTGGAGTGGGTGTGTGTGTGTGCGCGCGCGCGCGTGCGAAATCACAAAATCTGCAGAAAAATGGAAGAACTTGGAATGCTCAGAATGAATAACATCACACAAGATCACATAACCTAAGAAAGAAAAAGGCAACAACACAAGTTCTCTCCTTCACCTGTGGAACCTAGCCAACAATATATGTTTATATGTAAACAAATGTACTTGTGGGTATGGTAGAGTACGCAGGCAGGAGAACAGGGACCAATTAGATAACAAGAAAGACTGAATGTGGGCACCAGCCATGAAAGAGGATGAAAAGCTAACTGTTTTTATAGCTTCAATTCTCTCATGCACTTTTTCATTTTTGTGGTGGAGGATACGTGCATAAAACATATTTGATACTGAAAACTTAAAATCTAATGTGAAGCTCCACAACTTCAGATATTCTAACTGTACAGAAGTTCAGTGAGATGTTCAGACTTTGGGCTTTGGGTCTGTTTAATTTTAGAGTGGGCAATTTTTTTTTTCAAATGTGTGGGGGGGGGGGGGGGTGCGTGTACTGGGAAAACCCATAATTAATTCCTTAAGCCACAGTCTGGGAGATCAAATTGCCGGGTCAAAGACTTTCCAAATTGCCCAGGTGTTCCCACAGCGGAGACATTCGACCTCCAAGGCCACTGTGTAGAGAGGCGTGGCATCTCTCCCATGGTGCTCTCTCCTCCACACCACAACCACACTAGGGGAGATGAGGATGGGGTGGGTACCAGGAGTCTGGATTAGCCTTTCTTGTGCTCACAACTAGCTCAGCTTCCATCTCAGATAAGATCCTTGATGCTAGATCCAGGGACCAGTGCCTGAGTAAGAATAGGCAAGAAGAAGTCAGAAAGCCATGAAGGGCAGGGAGGTGTGGTCAAATCACAGAGAGGTGTCCAGGTGGAAATAGGGGGGAAAAAAGCCTTTGAGACAAAGAAAAGCAAGGGCCGTGCCCAGAGGAGACAGAGGTGAACGGAAACTAACAGAAAACTGAAGCCAACCTTGCCATTTGCAGGGCTGGAAATACCAAGGTCTCATAAAAACTCAAGGCAGCACACAGCAAACAGTAAAGGCAACAGGTGATACCAAAAAAAAGAGTTGCTGGAGGCCTTGGCCACTTTGCTGCTGTGTATAATTAATGTCAACAAAACACCAGAAGTCAGCCAGAGGCACCGTGGTGAAGGCGGGCAGCCAGGGCTGCGTGCTCACAGCCAGCTAGCCATCAGCAGCAGGCCTGCAGGAAGGGGCCTTCCCCAGAACAGGAAAGCCGTGGGCAGCCAGCTCCCCAGCCTCCGTAGTGAGAAAGCCTCCCCCCATCCCACACCCCACACCCATATTCTCTCTGCAGTCAGCCTGCTTACCTTCTTTATTCTAGGCCATTTTGATTTCATGAAGGATAGTAATTCACTAGGTAATCCGTCCAAACAAATGGCTGGGTCTCTGAGACCCTGATGTCCCGGGCAACGGGGAGCCATTCTCCTGGCCTTTCCTAGTGGACTATCCCTGCATACCCTGCACTCTGGCAGGCCTCCCGAGGGGATTGTGGGCTCCCTGGGGGGGGGGGCGGTTTTCCCAACTCCTTAAGTAAATAGCATGCAGGTTTCCAACACTGATAGTAAGTCACCTCACATTCCTGGGCCTGCCATGGGAAATGGAGGGGAGAACTTTGAGAACAACTGGAGAAAGAAATAGGCTGACCAGGATTTGTTTGGAAGACTGGGCATAGAGGGAAAGTAGCAGAACCTGAGATAAGCAAACACATACAACATTTAGGAAGGACCAGGAGGGGACCTGCTGAAGGATGAAACTGTTGTGCAGAGACCCACGCCATGGCTGAGGGAGGCAGATGAGAAACCATCAAACCCAGAGAGCACATGTTTGGTGGCCACAGTAGCTATGAACTCTGCTCTTTTATTGTATTCATCCCTTATCTCTTTCACCAAACCCCCTTTTTGATGGGATTTGGGTGAGTTAGACTACCCCCCAGAAACAGTCTCTCCCAGGCCCTGAGTCTGCAGCAATAACGGACTTGTGGAGCAACCAGGCTTGCTAAAGTACTAAAGTTGCTAAAGGTGAGTTTGCCAAGATTTTTCTACCCACACTGGGGAGGTCACTGGTCCACAGGCATAACCTCCTTACCACGCCCCGCCCCCATGGCTTGAAAGAAATGGCCCCCAAAGGGAGTGGCACTATTAAGAGGTGTGGCCTTGCTGGAGGAAGTGTGTCACTGTAGGGGGTGGGCTTTGAGTTCTCCTATGATCAAGCTACTCCCAGTGTCACAGTTCACTTCCTGTTGCCTGCAGATCAAGAGGCAGCCAATACCACGTCTGCCTGCATGCCGCCATGTCCCGCCATGATGACAACGGACTGAACCTCTGAAACTGTAAGCTGCCACCTCGATTCAATGTTTTTCCTTTTAAGAGTTGCCGTGGTCATGGTGTCTCTTCACAGTGGTAGAGACCCTAACTAAGATGTCCCCATGTGCATCTTGTAGTTTCCACGTAGCTCTCATTCTGTCCATACTCCCAACTCTACCTGGTTCTCCCAGCAGCTCTCCCCTGGTCACCCTCAGATCCCAAGAGGGTCACTCATTGGGTTTGACATCTGAATCGGTTTCCCATTTTTCTCCTGGGGTCTAAGCAGCCAAGGCCTTCTTCCGCGTCTGCTCTGTTTGAATCTTCCCACCTCACTGGACTGTCCCCCTATCTTGCTCCTCTGGCAGCAACCCAGGCAATCTCTTCTTTCTTCCACAGATGACTGTAAGGAAGGGGCTGCCTCGGTGATATTTGTCTTCAGGGGTGCTCCCCCAGAGTACTGATGTCTGAGGTACTGACCTCAGACCACAGCCAAGACTTCAAGAGCAGTGCCTGTTGGCCAAGCAGTCCACACACTGAGGAAGAACATACACTGAGAATTTCATGGCCCAGCCTTTGCAAAGCAGGGCAAAGCTAACAAGTTCTGTGTCCTGTCAGGGTGCTATAGCCTGTCACAGGAATGAAGCAGAGGCCAGGTCCCTGGCATCCATTAGCAGCCACCACCAAGCCTAGGGTAAAGGAGTATGCTGTTGACCCTGGAGCCATTATTCCACACCACTTGGGATGTGGGCAGTTTTTCCCAATAATGGCGCATGAACATAAATGAGCTAAGTGCTTTTGTAGATCTTTACACAGAAGACATCCCAAGACCTAAGCCCTGAAAATTTGCTGGGCGCTGAAGTCAAGTGAGAAAACACTATACTGGAAATCCAATAAGAGCATCTGCTAAATTCAAGCATGGGATGGCCCCTACCCCCTCTACCCCCTTTTCCCCCTCTACCTCCCCCCTGCACCTCCCAGGACCCATGCTCCCCCTCAAAGGTTCATCTGTGAGGCCCCAGCCCAGCATTAATGGGATTCCTATCTCAGACCAAGGATTAGCTGCAGCTGTCCCGTGGGTTTCATTCTCATTATTTATCAGCTGCCATCCTAAACACGCGGTGTTCTGACCGACTTTTTTGTTCCTCACACAGTCCTGGGAGGTAAGGAGTCTTCTGCCCATGTGCTGATGAGGTGACAATTTTAGAAAAGAGCCTAGGCACGAAGCTGAAGAATTTCACTCACAAACCTGCCTCCCAAAGGCCTGTACTCACTCCATGTCAAGAGCTGAAGTTAAATCCGAGCTGAAAACAAAATCCAGGAGCCGAGAGAAAAAGCATAGGGGTTCGTTTTCAGAGCTAAGCTCCTCTGACACCACCATACAGAAAAGAACCCCACGGAGAATATATGTGACCACGCGGTGAATGTGGTGTCTCCAGCCGTTACCATCCTGATTTCAACACCCATCCAGATACTGGAACCACTGAGCCCTCTTTTTAATCAAAGCAAAACACATCCATGACCCTTCATGTCAAGGGGTCCCGCCAGGCTCACGGCCGTAGCAGCAACCCCTTCCCAGCCCTCCACAGCCTTGGTGTCTGTGGCTCACATGCAACAACTTTGATCTCTTAGCTACTTCTACGCTGCTGCAGTGTCTGTACACCACACACTTACATGGCTCTTGTTTTCAGCATGAGGGGTTGTTAGTCATGGACTTCCTGTTATGCAAAATAAAGGTTTAGTTCACTTTGAGCCCACATGCTGCTCCTAATGAATTACACCAATTCTATTACGTCCACCTCAGGGCTTCTCATTATTATTATTATGACCGTGTGGTGATGCTCACAGGAGAGCCACGTGAGGGGTCATGACTCACTGCTTTCACATACACCTCTTATCTATCATTTCTGGAGTCTACAACTGTCTCCTGTTTGGATGCCTGTGTTTCAATGTAACTATCACTAACGAATTCAGCGTCATCTTTCCCACAAAAACTATACAACTCACAGTACAACCCAGTGCTGTTTGTTTGTTTGTTTTTAATTTCTTGTTTTTAATTTAAGCTCTCCCTTCTGGAAATTTCTCTGCTCCTACACCAACCCAAACTAGTTGGCTTCGGGGCTTAATAGAGGAGCCCACTTTTTCTTGTTTACTCCCTCGTTGGAGGAACAGAAGCTGTCGCTTCTCAGAAAGCCTCTGTGGGAGGCAAGAAACTGGCTCTTCTCGCATCTGAGAACACCGTCATTCCACCCACGCATCTGATTAATAATTTCTCCTGCAGAGTTTCTCAGAAATCATCTCCTCTTGAAATTTTTCTTAATTTTTAAATGTATTTAGTTATTTATGTAGTGTGCCTGTGCATACAAGGATGCCATGGTGCCTGTGTATACGTCTGAGGACGACATAAAGGAGTTGGTCTGGGGGATCCTGGGGATTGAACTCAGGTAGTCAGGCTTGGTGGCAAGTGTCTTTATCTGCTGAACCACCTTAAGATCTCTCCTCCAGAACTTTAAAGGTCTGGACTCAGTGTCTTGTCACCAGTGTTACCATCTTGTTCTCACACAGAATCCATGCAGGCTCCGGAGTCTCACATTTCGCCTATTTATTTGCATGTACAGGCTATTTGTTCGGTGTTCTTCCACTGAGTCACACCCCATCGCTCTCTAGAAGCTTCCATTTGCATGCATCTTTTTCTTTTTTCATTTGTAGACTTTGTTCCAAGTACTCAGGTGAAATGCTTCAATCCAGCAGCCTACATCCTTGTTCTCTCTACTGGTTTCTGCTTTTCTTTTATTGAAAACAGATTTTTTTTTTTTGATAAAATATATTCTGATCATGGCTTCCCTCCCAACCTCCATTCTCATGGGGAATCCACACCCTTTCCGTCTCTCCATAGAAAACAAACAGGCATCTAAAGAATAATTAAAATAAAATAAGACAAAAGGAAAACAAAGAGAAGAAAAAAAAATCCTATGTATTTAGTTGTTTGTTTATTTGGCTTTTGAGACAGGTTCTCTTGTAGCCAGGCTGGCTCTTGCTTGCTATTAGCCGTAGGTGACAGTGACTTTCTCATCCCCTCCACCTTCAGGGTGCTGAGATCACGGCTCACGCCACTGTGCCCAGTTTTGTGTGGTGTGGAGGCCGGAGCCCAGGATCTCCTGTAGCTAGGTAAGCTCTCTACCAATTCAGCTGCCTCCTCAGCCCCAACACTTTTTCTTGTTATTTCTATAATGCTTTCTCCTCCGGTATCCCTATTCTCTTGTTCTGTACATCTTACTACTCAGACATCGGACTTTGTAGAATAACCCGCTCACGTTCCATTCCACTGCCTTCTTCATTTGTTGCAACTTTCTACTCCAAACCCTGTAGCTATTTACTTCTGCTTGAATGCTTTTAATCCCAAGAGATCATTCTCCTCCTCCTCTGAGCTCTCCTCCCTACACGTCCCTCGTCACCAAACCTTCTTACTTCTGAGTCTAGCATCACAGAGTGGGGGGTTGGTTGGTTGGCTGCTTGGTTTCCTGTACTGTATACCACTGAACCACACCCCAGCCCTGAAGTTCCCACTGCTCTCTAGGTTGCCTCCATTTCTTTGAGTTGTTGTTGTGTGTGTTGTTGTGTTGCCTCTTGGTTTCTATCTTTCGTGTCTCAATTCCCCTCAGATAGCTAATGTTCCTTAGAGATCCTCTGACATTCAAAAGTGAAGCATGAAAAAGGTGTGGAGGCATGGACTCTGGGCTGGCAGGTCTTACCCCAGAGAGACTGACGTCACTCTGTATGTTTCATTGGGGAACTCCTAACCTCGGCATCTGTAGGCCTATGGGCCTCTCAGTTCGGACTGTTTTCTTCTCATCACATGACTGCAAACAGAGCATCACCCTGTCTAGCCAGCGTGGGCGGTTGGCCAGTCTCACTGGGGACCTTGTAGGCACACACATACCCACTCCTTCCCTCGGGGCAGAACAGCATGTCATACGTACTTCTCACATCTTGGCCTTCTATGCCCGATTTTGATCTTGAAAGATCTATTTCTTTTTCTTTTACGTATGTGAATGCTTTGCTCACATGTGTGCTGGAGGCCCACGGAGGTAAAAAGAAGAGGACCGGGTCCCCTGGAACTGGAATTATGGACAGTTGTGAGACACCGGGTGGGTGGCTGGGAATTGAACCCAGGTCCTCTGAGAGAACAAGTGTTCTTAACCACCAAGCCATCTCCCCAGCCCCCTGTGACAGATGCTAGTCAGCTCTGATGGCTTTAGTATGTTCCTGGAAAGATCTTTAAAGGAAATATTAGTTACAAAAATTTGCATAACTTTATATAGGCCCTCACCTCAGTCCCACCAAATGAGCTAACAATATAACGATTTCTGCATAGGAATTACATACATGGCATTCAGTTTGTGTTTCCTATACCTCCAGTCACATTCAAAACATTGTTTGCGGGGATTTTGTTATTCCATGGGGGCTGTTTGCTCACAACAAGGTGTAGAAAACTCGGGCCATGCCGGGCGGTGGTGGCGCACGCCTTTAATCCCAGCACTCAGGAGGCAGAGGCAGGCGGATCTTTGTGAGTTCGAGGCCAGCCTGGGCTACCAAGTGAGTTCCAGGAAAGGCGCAAAGCTACACAGAGAAACCCTGTCTCGAAAAAACCAAAAACAAAAACAAAAAAAAAAAAAAAGAAAAAGAAAACTCGGGCCACTTAAGGAGGTGAGTGCTTGGGGAGGCAAGCTTGTCAGAAAGATAGCAGTCACTGATAACGATGATGATGATGATAACGATGATGACGATGACGTGGATACCCGGCAGATCTCAGTCATAGCTCTGTTCTAGCAAGCTGTGATATTTTGAGAAAGTTTCTTTCCCTCTGTGGGCCCCAGACTTCTCATCTATAAACTGTGGGTTACTCGAGTTAATTCTGAAGTTGTGTTGGGAGGATTTAGTTAAATTCAACCCACGAGTGTCTTATTTTGGTTCTAGGTCCAAGGGAAATCTAGAAAAAAAGATTAAGGCCTTCCTTGGCCTCACGTGGGAAGAATTCACTAATGGAAAAAGAATGTAAGTAAATTGGGTGGCTTTGTACGCTACTGGAGGACTGCACAACTGGTTGAAAGGGAGAGGGAGAGGGAGAGGGAGAGGGAGAGGGAGAGGGAGAGAGAGAGAGAGAGAGAGAGAGAGAGAGAGAGAGAGAGAGAGAGAGAGAGAGAGAGAGAGCCAGGTGTGAGAGTGGAGGGGGCGGATCATTACTTTATATCAGGTTGTTGAATTGTCTCTCTGTCCAGGTGACATTCACACACAAGCCTTAAGAAATGAGGTGCAACAAACCATGGGACTGTGTGAGGGAACAGTCTGGAGGGACCAGCAAAAACAGAGGCCCTGAGGTAGCAATACACTTGTGTCTGAGGTGCAGGCCTCATGGTGAAGTGAAAGGAAGAGGCAGAGAAGAGTAAAAGATGCAACCTGTGGAGGTAGACGCCTAAGAGCATGAGATGGAAGGGATGGAGAGACGGATCAGCAGTTAAGAGCACTGGCTGCTCTATCCAGAGGACCTGGGTTCAATTCCCAGCACCCACAGAGTAGGTCACAACTGTCTGTAACTCCAGTCCCAGGAGATCTGACACCTTCACATGCACATAAAATAAATTTTGAGAGAGAAAGAGAGAGAGAGAGAAAGAGAGAGAGAGAGAGAGAGAGAGAGAGAGAGAGAGAGAGAGAGAGAGAGGAAACGTTGACAGTTTTTGAGCAAAGAAATTACATGTTACTACAACTTTTGAAATGACCACTCTGTGCTTTTTGAAAACAACCCACAGAAGCAAGAGTATAAGCAGGCTGAGACACAAAATTATCCTGAAGATTCAAAATAGAGATGAGCCTGTTCTGAGCCAGTAGGAACTTGGTGAGCCAAATAACTAATCCGTCTCCTGACTTACTACAAAGGCACAGCCAGCATGGCTTACGCTCATGAACATGGCATGAAAGAAGCATCTAGAAGGACTCTGGAGTCCTAAGTTCTGACTCTCGTCTACTGGAGTAGGGTGGCTACTTCAGAAGGGCAGCAGCTCAGTTTCAGGCTTGTTGCGTTTGGGGTCTCTGCCACATGCCCGAGGAAGCCTGTTCGGTGGATGGTTGAACATATGGGCCTGAGGTTCAGAGGTTCAGAGGAAAGGTCTGGCGTGTAGGTACGAGCAGAGGGTGGTCAGCATAACGGACTACATAAGATCAGGGACTGAGGTGAGGAGAAGAGGCCACAGTGAGCAGGTGACGATGAGCCAACCACAGAGAGTGAGGGAAGATGGCTAAGAAAGAGAGCAAGAGAGTGTTCCAGAAGCCAAGAGAAGATGTCTGTACGGTGGGATGGGACAGCCAGTAACACACGCCCCTGCAGAGAAGCCAAGACAAGGCTTGAGATGTGGCCATTGCACCTGGCAGATGAGCCTGACTGATAGAGGCTTGGAGAGCAACAGGGCAAAAAAAAAAAAAAACCTGATCAGACCACACTTACATGGGTGTGAGAGAAAATGAACCACAGGAAAGAAACAGAAAATTATTTCCAGGAGCAGAAAAATAGAGTAATTACTGGAAGTCAGGGGAAATGTGCAGGTATACACAGATGGGGAGGATAGAGACAAAGCCACCATTTAGAGATAGGTTGATGGACAGATGGACAATTAGGTAGATAAATTACAGAGATGGGTACAAGCAGAATGTCACAACAGAGAAATAATATTGGAGAGAGAAGGAAGAGTTGCCAGGGCCACACCTTTAATTAAGGTAGAATAAGATACATTCACAAACAAAGAGGGTGAGTGAGCAGGAGTGTGGTGGTTTGAATAAGAAAGGTCCCCAAGGGCCCATGTAAGTTAATACCCAGTCACTAGGGAGTAGAACTCTTTGATGGGATGAGAAGGATTAGGAGGTGTGGAGGAAGTGTGTCACTAGGGGTGGACTTGGAGGTTTCAAATACCCAAGCCAGGCCCAGTGTCTTTTCTCTCTTGGCCTACAGATCAGGATGCAGCTCTCAGCTCCTTCTCCAGCACCATGTCTGCCTGCACGCCGCCATGCTCCCTGCCGGGATGTCAGCACAGTACACCTCTAAAACAGTAAGCCAGCCCCCAACTAACTGCTTTCCTTTATAAGAGTTGCCTTGGTCATGGTGTCTCGTCACAGTAATGTAACAGTAACTTAAGACACAGCTGAAGTGTATTTTATTTATAGGTAAATACAATTACGCAAGCACATAAAATATTTACCTACAAAACATAATGCATTTATTGATAAAATGTAACCTGAGAAGTACATATTTCACATTGGTCTTTTGTATTGTTTTGTTTCACTAAGGTAGCTAGTCAGGCCTCTCTGTAGATCGTGGCACACGAGGAAACCGCAGCCTTTGGAATTCAGAGAGCTGACGGGGTTCAAGTCACAACTTCACCCTGCATGACTTTAGGTAAACCACTTTCACCTTCAGCATCCTCGTCTGCACAGGAGAAACAACAATGACGTGTTCCACAGAGCTGCTGGTTCAGAGACACTGTCAGGTCCAAAGAAAACTCAACTCCTCCCAAAATTCTGGCACCCGTTCCCCTCTCTCAAAGGAGCCGTTTCCTAATCACTATCAAAGGGGTCAAATGGCTGTCTGTGGTGCCTATTAGCCTACCAGAGTGTATACTGGCCTCCAGGCTCTCTCAGTATCACAACTACCTGCTACAGAGTCCATGCAGGCATCCTGGCTCTTCTCACCCTGCCTGCTACCCTAACCATCTCCATCTCATGCGCTTCCCTCCCCCAGCTTCTCATTCCTATATAACCCTACAGTCTCTCTTTTGTCTTCCTCTCTAGTCATCCTCTCTCTTGGTCTCCTTTTGCTCACACTCTCTTTCTCTTCCCTATCTCACTCCCGCCCCCCCCTCTCTCTCTGCCTCTCTCTCTTTCTTTCTCCCTCTCTCCTCTCATGGCCAAGTCCAGTCTGCTGGCCATGTTCAGTCTACTGCTTTCTCTCTCTCTCTGCTCTGGAATCTTCCAGGTGCCTCATATCTACAATAACCCCTTCCCCTCAACCATACCTTGGAGCAGTCATGTCCTCAGTTTATACCTGCTGCCAAACCCCCAGTTCTTGTTTACACTAAATGCTGCACGCAAGGTCCCCAAACTTCCAACAACTGCAGAAGTCGCTCCGTCCACTTGACTCTTTCCCAACTTGACATAAACACGTCAGGGCTCCTGTACTGTGAGGCCCTTCCTGCCCACACTACCTGGATCCCGCTCTTGGAGGCTCTGCAATGGCAGACTCTGCCTAGCAGTGAGTCTCACTCCTTCGGAGAAGCCCACTTATGACCTGACCCCTGAGCCTGGGAGGAACTCTGGAATGACAATTAGCCCATTAGTGCCCTCTTAGAATTGGGCTTGGCAGGGTTCCTTGCCCATGTCCACCCACCTGTGGAAAAAGGACGGTAGACCTTGTCCTAAGCCAGTCTGAGTGGGCTCAAACGCCAATAGATGCTACATGGGTTTGTTTGCCAATGGAGCCTCTCCATCAGCTCCTGCAGTTAATATTAATTGCAAGGAAGGACAGCGTGTGATGGTTATGATAAATGGTGCTGGTGGTGGCGCAGAAAAGTCACGAGCCACAGCCACGACTACCAGAGGTAGAGAGCAGGGAGCAGAAAGGGAACAGAGAGAGAGGGTGGGAGTCCGCATCTGGCTTTTTAAGGTGGGTATGTAGTCGCCAGCATCCGCTGATGATGCATGCTCTCTGCGCTGCTCCTGCCATCTTTCTCTCCAGACCTGGCTCTCCTCCCTCCTAGCCTCTCCTTTCTAATAAAGCTCTTTGTAACTCTGGTAGTCGTGGCCGTGGCCCGTGACTTTTCTGCTGGTAACCAGCGCCATTTATCATAACCATCACACTCTGTCCTTCCATAAAATTAATATTAGCCGCTCTTGGCCTCCTTTCTAAAGTTTAGACTTTGACACTTGTGGTGGTTTGTATAAGTATGGCCCCCATAGACTCACGTGTTTTAAATGCTTTGCCCATAAGGAGTGGCACTATTAGGAGGTGTGACCTTGTTAGAAGAAGTAGGTCACTGTGGGGGCAGGCTTTGAGGTCTCCTATGCTCAAGCTATGCCCAGTGTGGCACACAGTCTCCTTCTGCTGACTATAGATCAAGAAGTAGACCTCTCAGCTCCTTCTCCAGCACCACGTCTGCCTGCACGCCACCATATCCTGCCATGATGATAATGGACTAAACCTCTGAAACTGTGAGCTTGCCCCAGTTAAATGTTTCTCTTTATAAGAATTGCTGTGGTCATGATGTCTCTTCACAGCAATAAAAACCGTAAGACACCAACCACTCTTACACCTATTTACTCACATGCAGGCATATATTATAGGCTAGAATCCAAATATGAGGGTCAACGTGTGGTTTGTTTCCAAGTTTGGGTCCCCTCACTTAATATTATACTTCCCAGGTCCTTCCATTTCCCTACAGTTTTCATTTTTGTTTACAGCTGTGTAATATTCCACTTTGTATAAGTACCACATTTTCATGATCTGTTGATGAACATCTAGGTTGGTTCTGTTTTCTTGGAATTGTGAAAAGAGCAGCAATGAACGTGGATGGATGCTCAAGTATCCCTGTGGTAGGGTATGGAGTCTCCAGGTCTATGCCCAAGAGCAGAATGGCAAGGTCATGTGGAAATTCTACT
Source organism: Peromyscus maniculatus bairdii (assembly GCF_049852395.1). Classification (NCBI taxonomy): domain Eukaryota; kingdom Metazoa; phylum Chordata; class Mammalia; order Rodentia; family Cricetidae; genus Peromyscus; species Peromyscus maniculatus. The sequence continues at coordinate 14,629,488 of NC_134863.1, read as the reverse complement.
TTCCATTTTTTGAGAAACCTCCATACTAATTGGCACCATATTGACTTGACTGTATAATTTGCACTCCAACTAGCAATGAATCCGCGTTTCGCTTTCCTTATGTCGTCTCTAACACTGGTTATCAGATTTATTGATGACAGCCTTTCTGACTAGGATGAAGTAGTATCTCAAAGCATTTCCCTGATGTTGAACAGGTTTTAAAGTATTTCCTGACCATGTGTGTCTCTTCTTTTGAGGACTGCCTGCTTGTTTCATTGGTCTATTGTTCATTGACAGTTGTCTTCTTGGTTTCTTTCTTCATTTTTCCCCCCAGCACTTTGTAAATTCTGGGTACTGGGCTGTGGTCTTTAAAACAACCATTTATTGATCAGCCATGTGTTCAGCTCTAGTTTAAGCATGCATGTCAATGCGATGATGTAGGAATAACTAATGCAAATCATGACTTCGAGATGAGGAACTGAGAAGCTAAGTCTTCAAGTTCACAGAGTGAATAAACAGCACTTGGCAGATTGAGAACAAACAGTTTAAAACTCGGATTTCAACCCAAGTCCATCTAGCTGGAAAGCACGTGACTCCCCCCAACCCCCAAATGCTAAGGGCATCCTGAGGAAATGAGACTACAAAGATAACTGGATGGCAGCAAGCCACTCTGCCTCACCTTGTGAGTCACCAAGACTGTCTGTGGAGACGTAGGTAGAACTCTTCAGATGCAGGAGTGCGCCCTGGGCAAGGCTTCTGGGCTCCTCTTGGCCTGTTCTCCTCCCTCCCCTAAATTGGCAGCCCAGAATAAGTGTTCATTGTGAAGATGAAAAGAGAAGCTGCCACATGCCCTCCAGCAGGAAGCATCTCTGGGAAATTTATTCCGCTCACTGTCATTAACCTCCTCCAGGTCAGGCTCTGGGCCAGCACCCTCTGGCCCCACAGCACTCCACCTGACAAAGGTTGTCCACAGATGAATGACTCAGCCTCATTGCTGTAGTCAGAGCGCCCGCCGGCCGGCTGGCTGCCTCCTTCTCTCACCTGGAACAAACTCCTATGTCCTTGCTTCCTAAAAGGCTCAGACACACGTAGCTCCAAGCCTGGCTCCCCACCAGAGTTCATGTCCATAGCCATACCAGACATGTCCTTTCTTCCACTCCTGCTTGATTCTCCCTCCCAAGGCCATAATTTGACAGGTAGAAAAAATACTCTTTCATGGGCTGAGCACAGATGCAAGGTGTTGCCTGCCCGGACTGCTACAGTTTCCTCTACCAGCTCTCTTGGTCTTCTCTGTAAAGCTACTGTTCATACGGCATGGCCAAGTGTGGCCTAGGAGCATCAGGAGCTGAGCCCATTCCATGAGATGCCCCAGTGCTCAGTTCCATGCTGGGCTTGGGGCTGTGCACAATACCTACTATCCAAGAAACAACAGTCCAACAGATAACTTCATGGTTCAAGAAATGAAGGAACTTCTCTCTTCTCTGTGGGCTTTAGGGGCTTTATCTGAACTAATGGACTAATGAACTCAATGGCTAAGGCTGTTTGCCATTGAGTATGATGGCTGGCATACGGCCTAGCTCTCAGGAGCTGAGAGATCAGTGGATTCGACAAGGTAGAACCCCTTCAACAATATGGAGTACACCGAATATTTAATCTGCATGATCACATCCACACATGGGCACACATTCTCCTATTCTACAGATTTTCTACCTCCAGACCAAGACAAGCCCCTCCCTAGACCTAGAATAATCCTGTTCTTTCTAGAGCAGAAGTAAGGTCCATGGCCATGTTACATCAGTGCTGAGGTCTAGATGCCCTTCCTCCTGGATTTAGTTGGTCCAGGCCCAGCCCTGTCCTCATGGGTACCTCTGCAGGATGAAGATGACCACCATAGTCCCAGACAACCCCATCCTGCCTGTCTCTTTCCTGACCACCAGCCTCTCCCAGATACAGCAGGGAACTGAGCGGCAGCTGGCAGTCCTCACATTCCTCACAGCATGGCTCGTCTGGACACTCTCCTCCACCCTCGCTGAGCTGTTGACAGCCATCCAGACCAACTCCCTAGCCCAAGCATTTTCCAACAACCAGAAAGGCTGGAGGAACGTTCTCTCACCAGGCAAGGGCAGCGCCCGTACCTGCCCCCGCCTTCTCTGCAGCCTCCCAGGGCAGCCCGGGGCCTCTTGTCTGAGTCAGGCTGGCATAGTGCCATGGCTCTTGACCAAGTTGCTTGTCTCAACGCTTCAGGGACCCTGTCCCTAGCTATGAGCATTCTCTCAGACAACTGTGGATGCTTTAGCCATTGTATAATTTTCAGGAAGGCAAAGCCCATGTGCACAATAATAAACCCTCTATGTGGCTCTTCTGTCCTTGTTTTTCCTGTGACATCTGTAACCCAATCTGAACATAAAACCTCCTGAGACTAGGCAGTGGCCCAGTTATCACCCCTTTTATGAACAAAGAAATTAGGATGTCATCAAAGGGCCTAGGGTCATACAGTGGCTGGATGCCAGAGTCCAGATCATAGGTTGTTATCAGGTCTAAAATTTTAGGTAGGAAATTTACAACCTGTGGTGTTTGAATGAGAATGGTCCCCATAGGCTCACATATTTAAATGCTCAGTCACCAGGGAGTGGCACTGTTTTAGAAGGATTAGGAGGTGTGGCCTTGCTGAAGATGTGTCACTGGGGGTGGGCTTTGAGGTTTCAAATGTCCACACCAGGTCTTCTGTCTCTCTCTATATCTGCTGCCTGCAGATCTGGATATATAAAGGTCTTGGCTAACTGCTCCAGTGCCCTGCCTGTCGGCTTCCCGTCATAATGATCATAGATTCACCCTCTGAAACTGTAAGCCAGCCCCCAATGAAATGCTTTCTTTATAAGCGTTGCCTTGGTCTTGGTGTCTCTTCACAGCAATGTAACCGTAACTAAGGCACAGCTGAAGTACGTTTTATTTATAGGTAAATGTAATTATTTATACAGTTGACACAGACATGTACGTGTATCCAGGCATGCTGAGGGTTCGGAACTCACAGTAGCTGTTCTTTCATTTGCCTCCTCCAGCCACAACACGTTACTCACAATGACCCAGACAGGCCACCTACTTCTACACCTCCACAGTGTCCCTGGGCCAGGAATGTCCTTCTTCCAAAGCTTAAGCTCAGAACTCATCTTCAGCACCCAGGCAAACTATCTCCTCTGTGAGGCCCTCTCTGGCAGCCTCTGGGTTTGATGATCTACGGCGCGCTTTGCTTTGTTTTGCCTGGGAGGTGAGTGTTTACATACCCAACTCCCAAATGCCCATGAAAAAGCATTGTCCTGGTCATCGGTTTGCACCACCCACCCCACTCTGCATTCCCTGAGCACTAATGTCCAGTGACAGCATTTTAGATGAGACTACGTAGGTTTTTCTGTTTTGTTTTAGAGACAAGGTCTCACAGGTCACCCTGTCTGGTTCAGAATTCACTCTATGTGCCTCTCAGTACACTCAGTACTAGAAAGCTTTCTCCAGTCCCAGCTCCCAGGAGATCACACAGCACCCAGCTGGAGACCTGCTAGACACCTTTGTGGCCAGGTGTGGCAGTGTGACCAAGTTTTGGACAACAAGAACATGAACAAGAGTGACAGGTGTGCCTCCAAGAATTCTCTGACGGTTGCACATAAGGGTTGGAGGGGAAGGTACTCAGAGTACACTACAGACTTGCATCAAAGTGGCTTTATGTAGTCCTGCATGATAACATTTTTGAATAAAATGTAAAAACATTTTTCTTTTTTTTAAGATTTCTTTCTTTTTTTAATTTATTTTATTTATTAAATAAAAGTACACCTGCAGGCCAGAAGAGGGCTCCAGGTCTCATTACAGATGGTTGTGAGCCACCATGTGGGTGCTGGGAATTGAACTCAAGTCCTCTGGAAGAACGGCCCGTGCTCTTAAGCACTGAGCCATCTCTCCAGCCCCGTAAAAACATTTTTCTAAAAATCCTCCTACTGCCATTCTAAAGGCTCACTTTTTACAACCTTCAGACTGCAGGTGTATCTTTTTTGTTCTCAGCACACGCCATAGTTTTTTCCTTGGGCTTCGCGTCTCTGCCACCAACTTGGTTTTTAATGGATCCCGTTGGGTTCCCTTGCCGAGGTGTGTGTGGTGCTGGGGGGTGTGCCTCACTTCCGCTGGAAAGTGCTTTGCTGCTGAGCGGCTGCTGCCCTCCCGGCTCTACCATTTGAGTTTTCCTCAATTATTTTTCTTGTAATTCTATAACTTTACTTCAGTCCGCAATTCCATCATTCTTTGAGGTCTCAATTTATTAATTTTCAATAAACTTTACTTTGAACAACTACCCTACAGTTCCTCTCCCTAACCCCAAACCAACTGCAAACCAGAAACGATGCTGGGAGATGAAGACAGCGGCAGAAGAACCCGCTCATCTTTGCGTAAGACAGAGCAGGTCTGTTTTCAAGTGAGCTTTGTTCCTACCCAAATCTCTCCCATCTCTCCAGTCCCGCTGAAGATCCTTGCCCCGCCCCTCCGGCCCCGCCCCTCCGGCCCCGCCCCTCCGGCCCCGCCCCTCCGGCCCCGCCCCTCCGGCCCCGCCCCTCCGGCCCCGCCCCTCCGGCCCCGCCCCTCCGGCCCCGCCCCTCCGGCCCCGCCCCTCCGGCCCCGCCCCTCCGGCCCCGCCACAGTTTCCACCCCAATCCCAGACATTTCACAGGTAATGCTTGGTCTCCCATATGAATCTGGAACATTTTAAGAAAAATAACACCCTTCTTCATCTGGTCACATAAAAGTTTCTTTGGAGATTTCTGATCTACTGGTTGGCTGAAGAAATGGGAGAGTGAAACCGAGAGCCTGGCCACGGGAGAGGGTCTACATCAGGCGACGGTCTCAGTGTAACCGAGGTGGGGAACACCAGCAGACAGGCGGAAGGCTGAAGGCTTGGCAAGGGATGCTCCCCTTGGAAGACGAAAGAAAAGGAGCGGTATCCCAGCCAGCAAGCCAGAGCTCAGCCTGCCCCTGCAGGCCCTGGAAAGGAAGCCTGGCTGGAAAGCAAGATACCCACGCTCAAGTCCAAGCACCTCCGTTCCCTGGATGACCCGCCTTTGAACAAGTGGCCAGGCCACGCTTGGCTTTTGTTTCCTCGCCCACAAAACAGGGAATAACAGTGTGTGGCACACAGGAAAGACTGTCCTCCACATTCAATTACAGGTTCCCCACAAACAACAAAACCAAGCATTTCTCAGACCTCCCAGGACTGGAGAACACTGGCGGTGAAGAGAACTTCAGCAGATTGTAGAGAAAGGGCCACCTCCACTCTCGACTGCACCCCAACAGCAGCAGGACTGTGTGTGGGCAAGTGTCTGGGTCCCCTGGAGCTTGATTTTCTCATCTGCAAAATGGAGCTACTAATGCCAAGATACCAGTCTTGCTGTCAGGGTCGGGTTAAAACACACACACACACACACACACACACACACACACACACACACGGTGCCTAATGAGAACCAAGAGCACAGCAAAACCTGTGCCATGTCCCCTCATCAAACTAAACTGCGGCTTAAACAAAATGACATGGCAGAGGCTCTCTGTTCTAGCCCGGAAGACCAGCAAGAGGTTACAAAGGGTTGATTGATCCGAATTTTAAAGCTGTATGAGGGGCTAGGTAATACAGTTTAACTGATACGAGTACTTGCCTTACATGCATGAAGGCCCAGCTTTGAATCCCAGCCCTGTGATTTAAACAAGAAAACCTAGTAACATCAGAGCACTGTGCTGCAGAAAACTCTACTACCTAGAAGACAGGAGCAGGTTTAGAAAGGCTATGAAGAAGAGAACTCCACAGTCATCCTCCCAGGACACATAGTTCTCTCCCAGTTGCCAGGTTTCCCAGTCATCTCAAGTGTATGTGATATATTTATTCATGTGAACATAATTTATGAATATGAGGTCAGGCCGAGCTGAAGTCAAGGACAGAACAGGGGAGGGTTGCCAAGATCCAGGGGAAACTACAGTCGGGCCTCTTTGAAGGCCTCCGTTTCATTCCACATTTGCAGAGTAGGTGAAAACTGGCATTCCTGTCCCCGACTTGTCCCATATCTTCAGTCTTATTATGCATCTTTTTGCTTCTTCCTACGCAGTCAAAAGACTTCCTGGTCTTCCGCGTCTATCGGCTCTGGAGCATCTCCCTGATAAGGACTTTCTCTGCCTTGTTTCCTTCACCAGTCACCACCCTCCCAGTCAGATGTCCCTCAGAGCGGTTCTCTTTCCCACAGCAGTCACTCAGGGAGACTCTCCACGGGAAATCTCTTTTTTTTTAAACTCCGAGACGATAAAAAGCTCCAGTTTCCACATCTATTCCATCACCAGTGTGTCATAAGCTCCCCACTTCCGGTAGCCCACCTCTGTGGGTGGGACTCTCGGAGGCGGAGCCTTCTCAAAGATCTGAAAGCAAGATGGAGTAGAAAAACCCCCTCCTCCAGAGCCTGGGGAACAAACATCACCTTTTCTCAGTTTCCCCCTCACCCTCCTCCTCTCCCTAAGATCCCCAGGCCTGACCCTGAGAACATAAACAGACTTGGAAGGCTCCATGGGGTGGGGGAGAAGGTGATGACCGAAGCTAGACGCTTCGCAGCTCAGTTTTTGCACTTGCAGCTGAGGGCACCCAACCAGGTCAGGCTAGTTCCAAAAATATCTTTTCATCCAAATACAGTCTCTGGGTAGCATTCTGGGTAGGCTTTGGTGCAGTTTTCCAGGACTGGTCCTCAGTGTCCCTGGGCCATGCACTTGCCATCCTTCCCAGAGCTTGATGAACTGGCTTTCCTGTAACTCACTGACATTTACAACCAACTCAAAGTGTACACACTGGGAATATGGTTTATGAAAACAGATAAATGTATCTGCCAGCCGAAGACAAGTTAGGTGAATATACTCAAAATAGAGACTGTGGTGCAGATATGAAAAAACAGTGAGTGCACACTGATATGGAAAGACTTCTCTTTCATACAACAGAGCGAAAGACTCATTTGTACAGTGGCAATCATGATGTAATCCACAAACTGAGTTTGTAAAGGACATCTGAGCCAGGCAGGCCTGGCGGCCCACAACTTTAGTCCCAGCACTGGGGAGGCAGAGGCAAGCAGATCTCTGTGAGTTCAAGGCCAGCTCGAGTACTAGGCCAGTTAGGGCCACACAGTGAGATCCTGTTTCAAGAAACAAACAAATAAACAAAAAATCCATTTGTACAGGACCATGAACACTTGGCAGAAAGTCCTGAAAGGGCCTTCCTCCGACTGTAAAGAGGAATCACTTTGGAGAAGTGGACGGGCTGAGGCCAGGGCTCACTTGCCTAGGATGCGTGCAGCTGGGCCGATCTCCAGGGCTGCAGGCAGGCTTACAAATGGAGAATGGGAGGGACGGCATATGGCGACTAGGTTAATGATTTATTATCCGAATATTCTAAAATAATTCCCTTTTCTGTTTCTGTAAGAAAGCCTCTCAAACTTGCATACGTCTTGGATTTGATTTCAGAGCCAGAAACAGGGGACAGGAAAGAAAACAAACAGTTGAGGCCCTGGCATGCTCCCAAGCTACACAGCTAGTTAGTGACAGAGTGACTGCCAGAGACCACAGGTCACAGGCTAAACTTAGGAATAATGAGAAGTCCAGGAGACTGAGGCTCTGTTGATTACCGCATCAGACCCCCTCTCTTCCTTCTAGGGTCCAGCACCAGAAGAAACCAAAACTCACCCACAGAGATAGACAGGCATGGACACTCACCCCTTCTCCTAATAGAAAGGGGCTTTCACAAGGACACGTGACTCAAGGAATGAAGGGCAGACTCAGGACCTGTTTTTGCCCCCCTCCATACAGAGGGGAGGGGGTAACAACACAGAAAGAAGAGAGATAAGCAGAGTCACGGGTGGTACATCAGAGAAACCACACCATAGACATACCTCGGGGGAGCATGACAGTGATGGTGGGCCCTCCCCCAACCCATATGAGAACCCTGTCTCTCAGGAAGGAAGGCTGGCCATGATTTAGGCCTAACTAATAAGGCCCGTCTGTATTACCTTGATCAGTTGCTACCAAATCTTTATAAATGTGCTGGTAACAAAAAAAAAAAAAAAAAGATCGAAGTCACTAGTAAGAGGTGGACCCTGGCTCAAATCAGGTCTCCTGACTCTAAAGTCTGTGTGTCGTATACTCTACCTATGTCTTTTCGGAACATGCATGGCCTCCATATTTGAGCAGCAAAGCTGAACATGTTCCCAGGATTGCTGTGCCCCCCCCCCCCTCCTTGGCCCTCTCCCCAAAAGCTTGAGCGGTTCCATAATGGCAAGAGAAGCAAGGCCCCAAGCCAGCACAAACTCAATGCCTCAAACATGCATCACCAGGCTGAGTGAAATATTTATGGCTTGGCTGATAAGATATCTAGGGCATGCTTCAAAGAAACATGAGGTCCAGGCAGGGCCCAGGGTTTCTTCAACAGTCATGCCTTTTACAGTGCCCCGATAATCCCAACCTCGGGGCTCCATCCTACAGAAGTTCAGGAAAGTAAACTGGAATTCATCTGTGGGCGTGCTCGTCACAATATCAGTTGAAACCAGTAAAAATGACTTTGCAGGCGTGGCTCCCACAGACATGTCCACTGCTCCAGGCACGACAGGGGGTCTCTTCTGTCATCACCCATGTTTCTTGTCACTCATGTCTCCTCCTTCGGACTATGAGGCTTTTACTCAATATGTCCAATGAATTAAAAAAAATAACCCTGGAGTTGTTCACTGAGCAGTTACACAAACTTTACTGGTAAGATTCTGGAGGTCACAAGAGCCAGACCATAGCTCAAGGCCATGCCCAGGGTCCTTCTCCCTCTACCCTATGTATTGCCTGTGCTTCTGAATTTCTCAGAGAAAAACTGTGGCTACCATTTGAAGACTTGAGGCAGGGCTGGGATAGAAGAGGGAAGCGGAGGCGCCTTCCATGGCATGCCCTCACGGAAATAAGCACTAAAGCGATCAGATCGCATGGGACCATGGGAACTTGAAAGTGCAGCTAACATAGCCGTCGTCAAAACGTTAAACTGTGAAATGCAAGAATCAGAACTATACGTACAATTATTCTCAATTATTTTTTTTAAAAGCCATCAGAATTTTTGTTTGGTTTGGCTTTTTTGTTTGTTTATGAAATCCAGAAACAAAATTACCAGATAGTACATGGCTGTTTGGGATAGTGGAAATTTTTTTTTCTATTTCTCAATCCTTTCTTGTAACATGTTCTTCAACAGGAATGCCTTATGTTTTATAACCAGAACACTTGGATTCAGAAAGCTGACATGACCTTTCTGGTAATGACTTAGGAAAATCACCCCTAGTGTTTTAATATGGAATAACAGCGGTGCACAATATGCAGTGTTGCGGATGAGCTTGTGAGGACACATCCATGGGAGTCAGGGGACTGTCGTGAAGCAAGAATGGATGCATGCAAGCAAGAAAAAAAAATGTTTCCCCAGAATGCTGGGAGTGGGGGGCGGGAACAGGAGGGGTCAGGTGGGATGAGCATGGAGGAAGAGAGTCCTGACTGAGACAACTGGAATCTGGGGGCATCTCTGGGATGAGCTAGAAACCTAGTGCAATGGAAACTCCCAGAAATCTACAAGGGCCAGGACCCAGAGACCTAGGGTAGAATCAAACATGACTGGCAAAAAAAAAGTCAATGAAATGATTCCTAATGACATTGTGCTGTACTCATAGACTGGTGCCTAGCCCAACTGTCATCAGAGAGCCTTCATCAGGCCATGAATGGAAACATGCAGAGATCCACAGTCAAACATTAGGGGGCGCTCCAGGAACCCTGTGGAAGAGGGAGAGGAAGGATTGTAGGAGCCAGAGGAGCCAAGGACACCTCAAGAAAACCCACAGAATCAACTAACCTGGGCTCATAGGAGCTCACAGAGACTGAACAGACAACCAGGGAGCCTGCATGGGTCTGACCTAGGCCCTCTGCATATATGTTACAGTTGCGTAGCTTGGTCCTCTCGTGGGACTCCTAACAGAGTGAACAAGGGCTGTCTCTGACTCTTTTGCTGGCTCTTGGGACCCTTCCCCCTACTGGATTGCCTCATCCAGCCTTAATACAAGGGGAAGTGCTTAGTCTTACTGCAACTTGATATGCCATGTTTGGTTGATATTCGTGGGAGGCCTTCCCTTTTCTGAGTAGAAATGGAGGAAGAGTGGATGAGGGAGTGGGGAGGTGGAAGGGAGAGCCTGGGGGGAGAGCAGGGAGGGGAAACTGCTCAGGGTGTAAAAACATAAATAAATAAATAAATAAATAAATAAATAAATAAATAAATAAATAAATAAATAGTCATTGCACTAAATATGAAAAAAAAAATCATGCTTCCCTAATCAAGTTCTTCTTATCCACGAAAGTCATACACTGATGCCAGGTGTGAGCAAGAAACCATATGTCCAAGCCCTCCTCAGACTCTAAGGCCTCCAGCAGCATCTACTTCCCAGGAGAGCCAGGGTAGACACTGACAGATCCACCAGGCAAAAAAAGAAAACCAGAGCCCAGGAGGTTAACTAGAGTGAATAGCTAAGGAGTCTCTTGTCTTCTGACTTCCATCTGCCCTTAGTTTTTGCAAATATCTGCAAAGCAGCTCCCCAGGACAAGAGCAAAGTGACCCACTCAGCAAGCCAAAGAATTCTCAATGCCAAAGGATTCTCAATGTTAACTGAAAAACTTCTCTACCCCAAACTTAACCATCAGCATCCATTCCTCTGCTTAACAGCCAAACCTATTTAAATCCTTAAGGAACTCATCAGCTTATTGTAAAGGGTGTTGTTATAGCAACCATAATAACTTTGGTTTTACTCTGGGGTACCAACAACAGTTTGTTTGATGCAACACCTTCCCTTTGACGCAAAAAAAAAAAAAAAAAAAAGGCACTAAATGTTGGTTGGGAACAAGTAATTTCTCTTCTCGGTCCTTAATTTTCCCATGTGAGAAGCAAAAGGGTTGAGGAGCATCAAGTTCATTATAGGTGTAGCACCCTGAGGACACACACACACACACACACACACACACACACACACACACACACCTGTGAAGAAAACTTCCAGAAAGGAATCTGTGTCTGCAGAGACTGACCGGTTGATTAGAATTTCAGTGCTGTGGAGACTGGAATTTTGCAGGTCCAGAGGCTAATGACTTTATTATCCTGGCCTAAGTTCTGGCCCTCCGGGACAGCCATTCCTTGCACCCCCACCCACAAGCTGTCCATCCTCTGCCCCACCCTCATCCCCATGCTGGACCTAACATCTTGTGACAAAAGATAAAAAGCCTTTTAGAATCTATTAACTTAGCAGGAAACTGACTTCCACCCATCTAAAAGCTGTGGATGCCAACAGATAGCATCTGAGTCTGGAAAAGCTCCCAGCACTTCAATGTAGCATGTCTAGATACCTGTCTCTCTGATGTACCCACCTCTCCTCTGCAAAACCAAAAAGGCTCCGTGCAACTGCTTCCACCTTAGAACATGGAATTTGGGGTCACCTAAAGCTGTGTTCCCAGGCCATGGTCACTCAAAGTGGCTCCAGAATAAACCATCGCTTATCCCTAAGTTGAGAGCTGCGGTTTTTGACGTTGACATTACAAAGTTAAACAACCTGGAAACCAAGGGGAAAGTAAACACACCTAGGAGGTGAGGGATGCAGGGAGAGGCCACAGACCACAGCTAAGCTTCAGGGAAACTGGCCTCAGTGTTCTATGATTTGCCTGCTTCTCCTCCGCCAAACACGAAAAGCACAGTTGCTTCCATGGGACTCATAAATAATAGATAAATTAATTAAATAAAATCAATGAAAACAATGCTTTGTTTTCCAGCGAGGGGCTCTGGAGCAGCCGGTTACAAGGGACACTTTCCTCCCACTGGGGCTGATGTCAACAGCCCCTGCTTCTGCCCAGACAAAGGCCTCTTAACGCCGGGATGTGAGGCAAAACATCTAAGTCTCTATAGTTGGCCCCAGTTCAATGTGAGAACAAGGGGGCAGCCAGGAGAACAGAACAAAGTTGTGGGAGCAGGATTGGCTGGGGAGTGGGGAATTTCTAAATCTCTCTTCTCCACTGAACAGAGAACCCCGGAAAGGCATAATGGAAGGGTGCAGTTTCCAATTTGAATTATTTTCTTTGTTTAACTCCCAACTGCTCTGCCTAAGGCTACTGCCTTTTAAGCCAGCCGCAGAGTCCTTTGGATGCAGGCGGAGCAGCTGGGATATCCACACTCAAGAGGCTGAACTTTCAGACCTCAGCTTCCTGCCTGTAAAATACAAGGTTCCCTAGCTGCCGCCTGGCCCCTTCAGTAACAATGGTACATGGCTGGAGGCTGTCCAGCGGTCCTCAGAGACAAGTCGGTCTCTAGAGGAACTATCCGAGGTGAAGCATCAGTTAGGCATGGTGCCGTCACTCCTGCACAGGTCGCCTAGGATCGGTTCACCCGCTCTCCCCACCCCATCCTCAGGGCTGCCAAGCCCAGACCTCACCAACTAAAATCTGGCTGCGTGAGCGAAAGTAAAGCGAAAGCAGGCAAACAACGGACCTACCTCTGCGAGCCTCGGACACAAGAGGACCTGGGTGGCCTTGTGTGAAGAGTGACACCTGGTCTAGGCACAGGGACCTCGGAGGAGAAGAGCAAACGAAACCCAAGACCTCACTGGTGCATGTAGCTTAAATTGGGCTATTCTTTCGGTAGGCTAGGGAGGCGCTCGCGATTCCCCAACAGGGGCAGTCGCCAGCGGCACGGGGACAATGGTGTGTTTGGCAGAGTCTATTTTAAAGGATAACTACAGACTCTTGGTTCAACCCACAGCTCCGGGAAACCTCGGGGGAGAGGTGAGGGCTTGTCATCTCTAGGCACGTGCCCAGAAGTAGAGCACACAAGGTGGGGGGGTGGGGGTGGGAAGGGGGTGCTTTTTGTTGACTCTTTCTTGTTTGCTTTTTCCTTTTAAAATCTACAGGTTTAGTCCGACCCCTCACAGGACACCTTTACGAAACGTCTCTCGCCCTCTGGCAGTGAGTGTCACCTCCTAAGCGCCGCACCCATTGGTTTGGCTGGGACAATAACCTGCCCGCAGGCGGCTCGGCAGAGCTGTTCAACGGGGGCTAGCTGCACCCCCAGATCCCTAGCGGGGCACACGTGTGTTTGTTGTGGTGCATGCGTTCCCTCTCCCTCCACCAGGCTCAGTTTCCTGATCGGTTACCCCAGTGGATAAGATCGGAAGGGACCCGCGCTCTGCCAGGCTACGCCTTACACAATACGGGCTCCGGCGGCCCCGCACACGTGGATTTGTTGTGGGTGCGCAGAATGGCGAGCCGCGGGAGGCCAGGGCACCCCTCCCCTGGGCCAGCGACAGACACCCCCAGCCCGGGGAGGTGGCTTTTGCCCAAGCCGCCGAGGCTGCCCCTCAGCGCACCCCTGCACCCCTCCTCCCGGCCAGTGCCGCCCGCCTCGCCCCTACTCACTCTCGGTGCTCTCAGCCGGGAAGGCGGCGGCCGCTGTGCCCACCGCGCGCTCGCGCCGCCCGGCAGCCCAATTCCCTTTGTTAGGGTCAGGCAGTGCCAGGGCGGCTCCCCAGCCCGGCCTGGTCCTGGACTCCACACCTCCAGGTGCCTCCGGACCTCACCGGGCCGGGGAAGAAGAGCCCGGGACTCAAGCTCCGAGTAAGTCCCCCGAGAAGGGGACCAGAGGGGAGCAGTGAGGGACTGGGGATGTAGGTACCGGGGAACGGAGGAGGGAAGAAAAACTGCAGACCGGCGGGAGGAAGCTCGGTCTTCGTTATGCAAATAGAGTCGTTAAAACTAGCAGAGTCCTCATTCACACCGGTCCCCAACCATCCTGACCCTCTGGAGGTCGCCAGCGAGCAGGCTCAAGGTTAAAGGTGCCTGCCTAGGACTCCCGGGAAGGCAGGGAATCTTGCGGTCCCCCTACAAAGAGCAAGCCTAGGGGCGGAGCAATGCGGCAGGCAAGGAAGCCCAAATGTTGTCTCCACCCTCACCCCACCCCCTCTGCATGTCCCGAAGTTTTGGATTCGGTGTGGTCTGGTTTACAAGGGTGCATGTCCTGGCTCCACAGAGGGATCCTGATCGGGAAAGTCACACTTTAACCCTCTGGAAGTCAAATTCTCATGTAAAACACATACACTTTAGACTGCAAAATTTAGAGTTTAACAAAAATATGCCAACATCAAGCGTGGCCTGTACTCAAACTTTTTTTTTTTTTTAATGGAGATGTCCTGTAACCCCAAGACCAGGATACTTTTTCCTGCAGGTATGCAGGCAGACAGTTCTCAGCTAAAATGGTCAAGACAGCCGGGTACCTTACCTCCACTGGGGTTAGTATGAGGCTACTGGAGATGTCAGGAGGAAACATCTTGTTTAAGAAGCAGCCTGGCAGGCTGGCCACATCTGATTACCCAGTGGCCACTTCCGAAAGACTGGAAACGTCTATTGGAGGCCTGGAAGCATATCCCTTCAGTTCTTCATATATTCCAGAGAAGAGATGCCACTACCACCGTCAGTAATCCCAAATATCTGCTTTGTGTTGGGAGAGGAACGAAACTGAGCACCAGACGATTGCTGGTCTGGGTCTTCTAGGACAGCAAAAATCCCCAGTAAGAATGCTTGAAGACTGGGGCAGAGACTCTTCAAGTCCAGGTAGCCACCTCCCCATCACCAACCTGGGAAAGAAAAGATTGCATCCTCCTCCCCAACACCCTTCTTTCAGGCTGTACTTTCTCCATCCTCTGATTCCAAGCCCCTCTGCTGCTGGCCTTTCCCCAGCTGCTCTGGAGTCTGTGGCTTAATACAGAGACCTGAATCAGAAGTGCCAGACAGTGAATTCAGTTCTGGGGCCAAGAAGCTATTTGTTCTTGGGTGAGTTCCACAGTCTCTCTGGGCCATTCTTTCATCTTCTGCAACACGGAGATCTAGAGGACAGCACTGTTCTCAGGATTATACGAAATGATTTGTAGGAAGTGAGTCACTTAGAGTCTACGTATCGAGCGTGCTCATAATAGTGAACCACACAGTGTGAGCGAATAAACAGGCAGACAAACTCGGGTGACTATTTCTGAAAGGGGTGCTTACTGAAGGTTGACGATTTTGTTCTACTACATTAAGAAGCCATTAAACGATGTTCTACGTGGTGCACAGTGCATCTTTGTGCTGTACATTGATTCTCTTGCTGCTGTGTTGGGAGATGGAAGTGGGAGCAGGGCCTGTAAGGGAGAGGACCGGCTTGGAAACTGACATCAGTGGAGATCTAATAAGAACCTGTACACAGTAACTGCCAGAGGCACATAGCTTGTTCCAGAGTCTCTGAGACTACTACATAGGTGTGAAGCCCATTTATGAATGAGGAAATCAGGTCACCCAAGGCCCCTGAGAAGTCAGAATCCCCCACATTCATTGAAAGCCTCCATTCTCAATTTTTTCAACATCCTTGTTTCAACTCAACTTAGGAACTCTCAGGAGAGCAACTCTTTTAAAATGTGGGACAGTCCCTAGTCTTGACCAATCAATGGAGAAAATGAGAGGCTCACTTGGGATTTTGAGCTTGCCAGACTGATGATAATCACACACCGTGGCAAGCATAAGAAGTTCTGGGGCTCTGGGACAGATGAGCAGACGTGTAGGGGTGTTCCCAGAAAAATTCCAGGGGGGGGCGGATAACCATCTGGTGGCTTTCCCAAGGTGGCTCATAAGCAGGGTCTCCTTACGAACCAGTGAGAGACAGATGATAAAGTACTAACGTGGGGACTATGGTGTCGCCACTACCTCGACTGGTTGTTTTCCTTAGGCGTGCGCATTCTGTAAGTTCTACTCCACCATCTGCGTGTACCTTCCGTTCACAGGTTGAAATTTCAACCCTGACCCCAGTGATAGCGTTAGAAGACAAGGCCTTGCAGAAGCAGAGAGGTTAGGAGGGCAAAGCCATCTTGATTGAGACCATTGTCCTTACGAAGGAGACACCGGTGTGTCCTCCTACCACGTTAAGACGCAGCTAAAAGGCTCCAGCTACGGACTGGACACGGTCCTCACCAGTCATCAAAGCTGTTGTCACCTAGACCTTGGACCCACTGAACTTCAGAATAGTGGAGAATACATTTCTAGTGCTTGAAACCACTTAATTTGTGGTGTTTTTGTGGCTGCAGCCTTAATAGACTAAGACAGCCTCCTCCGTGTCTTAGATCACGTCCTCATTCATCTCTTCAGGCAGTTTACTGAGGAATATAAATGAGATCTTCTTAACAGTCAGTGACACTCTTGAGAAATTCCCTGGGGGCAAAAGATATGGCAAGCAATTAGAAGTTTCCTCCCAAAGCTTTTTTTTCAACCCCACAATCCATGCTCACGAAGACCTGGAATAGGTTTTCACGATTCTTCTCTGAGCGGCTTCAGCACACATTATCCAGTAGGAGGCTGGACTCCGGGACCCAATGAACTGTGATCTGCCTGGGCTGCCCACGTTGGCCCTCAGTGCTGCCAAGCTTGAGGACGAGACTCACACAGACAGGGAAGTATATAGAGCCCAAGCAAGAAAATAGGAATAAAACAGCAATGTCTCTAAGCACACACAACCATTCTACTGATGGTTGAGAACAGATAGGCCAATGGCATGTCAGGGACTAAGGAGAAGAACACCACCAAGTCTCTGGAGAGGACAGTAGCCACAAGGGGGGCGGGTGGCCACAGAGCCCATAGTACAGCAAACAATGGCCTAGCAGTGCTGGAGGGTCAGGCTAGACATACTTTGTGGGTACATGGGCTACACTTCACCAAGTTGACCTCAGGTCCACCCTAGGTCCTTAGGGAGAATGAGAAAAAAAATGTGAGTCTCCATTAGTAAATCACTTACGTTCCAGCCAAATATCTCTTATTGTATAATAGTAACTGCTGTATATTCAGCATTTGAATGCAAGGCAGTTTGTGTAAGCGTTCTCACTAACCTTCCCTTTGGGAGGGTTATCCTTAGAAGGCCAGTTTTTGCAGGTCATCCATTGATGCTTGCCCTGTTTTTGCCTAAAGCCAATGTTAGTATGATGTTCATTCCTGGGAATAGGAAGATAACTAGAGATCTGACTTCAAAATCTTTTGGAAGAATTATTTTATTTTTAATTATGTGTGAGGGAGGGGGTTTGTAGGTGTGTGCACATGAATACATGTGGCCTCAGAGTCCAGAAGAGGGCATCAGGTTCCCTAGAGCTGGAGTTCCAGGTGACTGTGAGCCACTCATCATGGGTGCTGGGAACTGAACTCAGGTCCTCTACAAGAACAGGACGTGCCCTTAACTGCTGAGTCATCTCTTCACAAATATTCAAAAAAAAATTTTTTTTTAAATTCCAAACAAGGTTTCACAGCTCTCTTGGATTGGAGATGATATTATTACAGAAAATATGCATTCTTAAAAAGGCAAAATGATGTCAAGACTCCCGGGTATTTGCTGACAGTGAAACTTTCTTTAGGCATCCTCCTAGGTTCCTATTCCTCCATCCCCAGCACCCATCCCTCCACCTCTTTCCCAGATTGTCTCATCTGGACGGCTTGATTAATTGTACTCTTATAGAAAATACCAGCTTTCCTTGGTATCTGCAAAAGAGAAAGAAAGAAAGAAAGAAAGAAAGAAAGAAAGAAAGAAAGAAAGAAAGGAAGGAAGGAAGGAAGGAAGGAAGGAAGGAAGGAAGGAAGGAAGGAAGGAAGGAAGGAAGGAAGGAAGAAAGGAAGAAAGGAAGAAAGGAAGAAAGAGGGAGGGAGGGAGGGACGGAGGGAGGGACGGACAAGCGAAGTTGGGGCCGGAGAGCTGGCTCAGGGTTAAGAGCCTGCTGCTCTTGCAGAGTCCTGGCTCAGTTCTCAGCACCCACACGATGGTTCAACAACCATCTCTCACTCCAGTTCCAGAGGATCCAGTGCCCTCTTCTGACTTCCATGGGCACTGGCACACAAATGGTTCACATATATATGGGAGCACTCATCCACATACATAAAATAGAAACCAATCTTTTTTTTTAAAAGGAAGTAGAAAGCTACAAAAAAAAAAAAAAGACAATTCACATGAATTTGTATCCTCACATTTGCAAAGGGTTTGTATATACATGTAAAAATGCATGTATTTTACATATTTGTGTGTATTTACATATTTGCATATATATAAGAACATCTTTTTTTCCTCCCCATGAGCCCGCTTCAAACTCAGTCACCGAGGGGTGGGTATGTACCATCTGCATACAGATGGAAAACAGACTCAGAGGTAGAAGTGAGTGAGCCACCTGAAGCCCATTTGTAAGCATTGAGCTGGGCCTGGCTCCAAGGTCATTTTCCTTCCAGCTACCTCTGGCTCCCTGGCTGCCAAAAAAAAAGTCCCCATGGTGGCGCACACCTTTAATCCCAGCACTCAGAAGGCAGAGGCAGGCAGATCTCTGAGTTCAAGGCCAACCTGGTCTAGAGAGAGATTTCCAGGACAGCCAGGGCTACACAGAGAAACCCTTGTCTCAAGAAAGCGGGGCGGATAAAATGCCAGAGACACCTCACAATCTACCACTGCCAAAATTGCTACTCTGCCCCCCTGCTGCAAGCCTCATAAACTGCCCCCGGCTACCAAACTCACCAGTGATTCCAGGAAATGCAGGCACTCAGGACTTTCGAGGAAGCAAAGGTGCTTGTTATCAATTCTCTGAAAAGGAGCTGGGATATCCGCCTTCCTTGGGGGACTTCTACGGTGGATGCAGTCGGCTGTGGGTTTACTGCTCTGAGAACGGACTGCTTGTCACAATAACCGGCAGTAGTGATTAAAGCTTGGTGTAAGAGAGTATGTGGGTTCTAGAAACTTCTTAGACGTTAACTAGTGTTCTGGGGGAGAGGTGGACCAATACTTTGTACCTGTTGGTCATTTGTTTGAAACTTGCTTCCTTTAAGGCCTCACATTATTATGGTTTTTTTACTCATTTATTTTTATGTCTCACTAAAATCTCTTTGCTCACTGAGATGTCTAGACTTTGGGTCTGGTTAATTTCAGTGCCTAATGTTCTTTATTTCCAAGTTTTTTATTTTTTTAAAAAATGTTTATTTTAAAAATAAGCTTTGAAATAACTCTTCTTTTTTTTTTTCTTTTTCTGATTTTTCCAGTAACGTGTGCTTTAGGAAATTTGAAAAAGGCCAAGCAAATATACAAAGCAGAGAGGAAAACCATCAGTATATCAGCCACAAGCCAAGTGAACCTCTGGGCCTTTCTCCGTCCGGTTATTTCCTGTGTGCCTTTCTTCAGCTTCCCGTCGCTAAGATTACAGTGTGTATATGGTGATGCCCTGCATTTCCCCTCACTGAGAGCACAGCATCAGTACTTCTGGTGCGAATTTGAGAGCAGATTTTTTTTTTTCATCTACTTTAGCCTTTATTAGATGCAAGGCAATGTCCTCAGAGACGACTGGGTTAGTGGCTAAGTGTCCTGACAATGTAGTGGGGCTGTTTGAATTTGAAGCCCAAAGCTGGCTATATAACCATGGGGAAAATCCCTTGCCCACTTCTGGCTCTTTTTCCTTCCTGTCAGACGAGGATGGTAGTGCCCACTTCATGAGGTTGTCCTGAAGACTAAGTGAGTTGATTTTAAGAGCAGTGTTTACAGCGATGCCTGGCACAGAAATCTGGAGCATCGTTCCAATCAGCCTTCTCCTACAGCTGGACAGCGAGGTTGTTTACAAAATTTCAGCTGGTCTAAATGATTTGCAGTAAGTCATTTGCCAAGTGCACGAGGGGAAGGAAGATGAACTTATATCTTATTGGCAAAGGACCAGACATCAAGATGTGCTATTCATAATTGATTAAGAAATGTAAGCTGGGCAGTAGTGGTGCATGCTTTTAATCCCAGCACTAGGGAGGCAGAAGCAGCTGGATCTCTGAGTTCAAGGCTAGCCTGGTCTATAGAGAGAGATCCAGGACAACTAGGGCTACACAGAGAAACCTTATCTGGAAAAACAAAACAAGAAAGAAAAGAAAGGAAGGGAGGGAGGGAGGGAGGGAGGGAGGGAGGGAGGGAGGGAAGGAAGGAAGGAAGGAAGGAAGGAAGGAAGGAAGGAAGGAAGGAAGGAAGGAAGGAAGGAAGGAAGGAAGGAAGAGTAAGTGTGCCAGGAGGAGAACTCTTTGTGGAAGGACCTCTTGTAACCCAGACTAGCTGAAAACTTATTATGTAGCCAAGGCTAGCCTTGAACTTCTGATCTTTCTGCCTCCACCTCCCAAGTGCTGGGGTTACAGAGTTAAGCCAACATACCCTGCTCAAAACTTCATTTTTTGACAGGACTTCTGTCCTAGTTAGGGTTTCTTTTTCTTTTTTTTAATTAATTAACATTTTTTTCATTTATTTTACATACTGACCACAGCTTCCCCTCCCTCTTCTCTTCCCATTCCTATCCCCCTCTACCCCTCCTCCCATCTACCCCCCTCTCCATCCACTCCTCCTTCATCTCCATTCAGAAAGGGGCAGGCCTCCCATGGGCTTGGACAAAGCATGACACACCAAGTTGAGGTAGGATCAAGCTTCTCCCCTGGATCAAGGTTGGGTGAGGTAATCCAGCATGGGGACAGGTTCCCAAAAACCAGGTAGGTGCCAGGGATAGGTCCTGATCTCACTGCTAGGAGCCTTACAAACAGACCAAGCTACACAACTGTGGCACACATGCAGAGGGCCTAGGTTGGTCCCATGCAGGCTCCCTAACTGTGGTCCAGAGTCCATGAGTTAGTTAGGGTTTCTATTGTGTAAAGAGACACCATGACCATGGCAACTCTTATAAAGGAAAATATTTAATTGGAGTGGCTCCCTTACAGTTCAGAGGTTTAGTCCATTATGGTCATGGTGGGAAGCAAGGCAGCAGGCAGGCAGACGTGGTGCTGGAGCTGAGAGTCCTTACATCTTGATCCAAAGGCAACAGGAAGTGAACTGTCTCACTGGGAGCAGCTTGAGCATATATGAGACCCCAAAGCCCACCTCCACAGTGACGCACTTCCTCCAACAAGGCCACACCTCCTAAAAGTGCCAGTCCCTTTGGAGACCTTTTTTTTTTTTTTCAAACCACCGCAGTAATATTTATCCCAGTTGACATTTACTGAACTCAGTAGGCCAGAAAGGATCTAGACTAGGTTAAAGGACAAAAAGACAAATGAGAAACATGCCCCACCCTTAAGGAGCTTTAATCAGGTTTACAAAAAAATGTCACCATTATTGCCTCTAGGAGGACATTTTTAGGGTGAGATTATTTCTGAAGGTCACTCATGTGGGCAGAGACCTCAAAAATGCCCCATTGTGACCAGCCAGTACAACGGTAGGTACACGTAACATCGCTTCATTAGAAATGGCTATTTGAGAGGACTGTTGTGAACACCAGAGATGGTGTCCATAAAATACACAGGACCGTAAGCTTTCCAGTGAGTGCTGTAAACCTGACAGCCGCCACAGAGCAGCCGCTTGGCTAAGGCTTTTGCAAACGCCATCCCAAGAGCTCTGCTCCGCCCCATTAGTTATCATTTACAGCCAAGGCATTTGGGAGGCAAGGAACATAATCAGGGGCCCCCACACAAGTGATGAAGCTGGATTTGTAACCAAGACATCGAACCAGTCACAGTAAACTGACAACAAGGGGTGAATGCTGCTGCTGGCCTTACGGATCGTTGCTTACCCCCATGCATTTTATACATCTCTCTCAAGACAGAGCTGATATTTTACAAAAGCCACACCTCACGCAGTGTAAGGGAAGGAGAAAGTATGTGACATTCTACACCCAGTTCTCACGGCCCACCCTGCCAAGATATTTTCCTCCTGGTTCTCAGTTGTCTACTTAATGAAATAAAGGCGGGTGGACTGACGTTTCTGAGCTCGACTGACCAGCAAGAATTGTGTTCCCCTCCTCCTCCAGATCCAGTGGTGCCTGCAAGGTGGGAAGCTCCCCCGTGAGAAGCTGACCAAGTCAGTGAGGTTACCTCCACAGGTTTCTGACTCCTCTCCAAGAAGTTCCTTCACATGGTGAAAAGTCAGTCCCAGTGCCTGAGGACAGTGAAATTCTGTTTGAGCTGTTGTCCTGGAGGGGCAACATGCTTCGGACTAACTAAACAGGCCTGGCTAAAGCCTCAGCCACATTCTCAGTCATAACCACCACCCAGAATTAACTGAGTATAAATAGCAGGACAATAATCCTTATTTTCTAATTACTCTGTGTGTGTGTGTGTGTGTGTGTGTGTGTGTGTGTGTGTGTGTGTGTGTGTGTGATGTGTGCTGTGTGTGTGCACACGTGTGCCATGATGTACGTGTGGAAGTCAGAGGACAACTTTTCACTATTGGTTCCTTCCGTCCGGGCTCCAGGAATTGAACTCAGGTCATCAGGCTCTCTTGTGCAGCCAATGCTTTTACACACTGAACCATTTCACCAGTCCAACGAATTTCAGGGAAAAGAGACATATTTCTGCATCACTGGAATCTCCCCTAAAGTTTCCACGCTTCCTGGAAGACTACATCTGTTTTTCACTCTGTCTTGTGTAGGTCATCATGTAAACCTTTGACAGCTTCTAATTAGATCCGTGCGTGTAACAGCCAGTGTCCCCTGGCAGGGGCTGATGAGGGTTTCATGATTTGAATTAATCCAGAACCAGCTCAGCTGAAGTCTAAGTGGGTGGAAAATCAGATATGCATTTGGGAATCACTGGCAGGCCTCACTGCCGGAAACAGCCTCTGCAGGATGGAGCATTACCCATTACAGCCTAGCTTAGTGATGTCATAAGACATTCAACTGTCCAGTTCAATTAGCAAGCAGACGGTGCATCAAGAGAGCAGCAACCTGATAGGCTTGGAGCACCACGGGTCATGACCCTTTGAAGGCCTCTAGATGACTATTTGAAAGGCACAGCTTCCAACCATGACCACAGATGCTGAAGGTTTGTGAGTGTTTGTGCTGGGCAGTCAGGGATGTAGGCACATGTATTAAATCTATACAGCCATGCTTAAAGGCCTGCATCACATCTGTGTGGGATCCTAGTAGGTGACTGTCATCCCAGAAAGCAAGGAATACCATCTGTCCAACACCTTCAGTCAGTTCTTTGGTGAGATGTTCTTCAGACTCTTAGGAAAGAGGGATACTGAAATTTTTGCCTTGCTCAGAATAGATTCAACAGTTACAATCTGCATTCGGAGTGAGCTCCTGAGGAGAGGTTTGATGATGGAATCTGAGCTCATCAATGGTTGGCTAAGGAGACATGGATGCAAAGTCCTGTCCCACCCCCATCCTTCATTCATTTTGATGCTCATTATCCAGTTGAAGGATTTCTAAGACACTCCTACATACATCTTCCCGTCTATCCATATCATACAGATAAAGATACAATGGCCTCCCAAAAGTCACCTGGGTAATAAGAGGCAGAGTTGGGCCAAGTGTCCATATCTTCTGACCCTGTCTTAGATACTAATAAGGAGCCAGAGGGCAGCTCCCCTCCAATATCTGTAGAACTGAAGGTGAGAAACACCAGAAACTGCTGAGGCGCTTCCATAAAGAGACCTCCGAGAGAAAAGTAAATCTGCTCACAGCTTTCTGACTTGTCCTAGTGGTCAGGGGTCATGAAGAAGGTTTTCAGTCCACCTCTTCACAGTGATAGGAGAAGGGACTGCAGAGCAGGAGCAGAAAGGGCCTGAAGGAGATCAGTGCTGCTGGAAGAGAGAAGCCATGGGCCTACAGCAGTACATTCTTCTCACCCCGTTGTTTTCCCCATGGAGGATGAGGTCCTTTACAGCTTTGCGGTTCTCATTAGCTAGGATAAACGTTTTCAATTGTTGGGTCCTGAAGGGAAATAGAGCATAGTAAAGTTGGAATCTGGGTACTGCAGAATGACCTGAGAGATGATAATGACTTCCTCAAATTACTAAACCAACGACTGAGCTATGCCTCACTGGAGATCAGATAACTAAGGCTTAAGGAACTAGAATAATGGGCCGAAGGCTTGCAATTACCAGCAGTGGTGACTGGATTAGGATGTGTGTGACTTCAAAGCCATGCCCTTCAGGTTTTTCCTTGCATCCTCATATGCAAAGATGTGTCATTGCCATTGGAATGTTCTTATACTTTTTCATCCCTCTGACATACCTCATCACTCTTAGTGCTCTTGAACACAACCCATTCTCCAAGGCCCTAGTTCAAGTCTGAACTCTCTTGGAAACCTCAGATCTACAACTATTCATTCCTTCTGCAAAGTATTAAGCATGTGCAGTATTTCCCAAGACCATATCTTTGGTGTTCCTTTAAATTATTCATTCAAGGCTCAGGGAGCCCTGCAGAAGAGGAGGCGGAAAGAATGTAAGAGCCAGAAGGAATGGAGGGCACCAAAGAACACACTCGGACAATGCATCTATGAGCTCACAGAGACCGAGGCCGCATGCACAGGGTCTGCACAGGTCTTTACCGGATGGGATTCTAGAGCTGAAAGGGGAAGTGGCCGCTTTTCCACACCCTTAACCAGAAGCCATTTCCAATTGACAACCACTTGCAAATGAAAGTGTAGTCTTTCTCCAAGGGGAAACCAATCACTCTTAAGGGTAGGCCTCATACCCAGCAGGTAGATATGCAACAGAAAACAAACGTAATAGCATCTTTGAAGGTTCCTTGTCTCATAATTTCATGTCTTTTTAAAATTTTATAACTTTTATTTATTTTATTTTCTCTCTTTTTGCACTGCAGATCCTTTACATATATATTATGGCTTCTGGTCTCGTGTTTTTGTGGGATTCCTGAGTGTGTGAACGAGTGGGTCTCTGTATCTATATTTGTTTCTTGTACCTTTTCTTGGGCTCTTTCCTTCTATTTGTTTTGTCCTATTCTGATGTGTTGGGTTTTGTTTTATCATAATGATTTATATATTATATTATATTATATTATATTATATTATATTATATTATATTCCCTTAAAAGCCTGTTTGTTTTCTAATGAGAGACAGAAAAGGGTTGGACCCAGATGGGAGATAAGGCAGGGAGGAATTGGGAGGGGAAACCATAATCAGAATATATTATATGAAAAAACCCTATTTTTTTTTTTTTTTTTTTTTTTTTTTTTTTTTTTTTTTTGGTTTTTCGAGACAGGGTTTCTCTGTGTAGCTTTGCGCCTTTCCTGGAACTCACTCTGTAGACCAGACTCACAAAGATCCTCCTGCCTCTGACTCCCGAGTGCTGGGATTAAAGGCGTACGCCACCACCGCCCGGCTAAAGGAGCCCATCTTAAAGGAAGTAAATAAGCTGGAGACGTATCACAGTTGGTAGAGACTTGCCTAGCTCATGAAGCCCTGGGTTCCCTAATACCACGTAAAACCAGGCATGTAGCCGGGCGGTGGTGGCGCACGCCTTTAATCCCAGCACTCGGGAGGCAGAGCCAGGCGGATCTCCGTGAGTTCGAGGCCAGCCTGGGCTACCAAGTGAGCTCCAGGAAAGGCGCAAAGCTACGCAGAGAAACCCTGTCTCGAAAAACCAAAAAAAAAAAAAAAAAAAAAAAAACCAGGCATGTAAGCTCAGCGGTGGCCCACACCTTCAGTCCCTGTACACTCACTCAGGAGGCAGAGGCAGGTAGGTCTCTGAGTTTGATGCCAGCCTGATCTATGGAGTGAGTTCCAGGGCTGCACAGAGAAACCCTGTCTCAAAAAAACAAAAACAAACAACAACAACAAAATAGGTATGTTCTCCCAGCATTTGGGAGGTGGGGTAGGAAGATCAGAAATTTAAGGTCATCCCCGGCTACATAGTAAGTTTGTAATTGTCCTTGGCTACATGAAACATAAGGCCTTGTCTCAAAACATTTCTGTAATCTAAAAAGAAGAGGGAGTGGGGGTAGGTAAACATAATTTTAAAAAAAAAAAGAAAGAAAGAAAAAGTAAATGCTTATGGCTGTCTGTAGGAAGACAAGAAAACTTTCTACCCTTTACTTTATTTACAGAGTTTCCCATGTATGCCAGGCTATCCCTGAATTCACACCATTTTCCTACCTTGGCTCTCCAGGGCTAGGACTTACCATGCCCAACTTCTTTTCCTTCTTTCTCCCCCCCCACACACCCCCGCGCGCGCGCACACACACACACACCCCACAGGGTTTCTTTGTGTAGCTTTGTGCCTTTCCTGGAACTCACTTTGTAGACCAGGCTGGCCTCAAACTCACAGAGATCCGCCTGCCTCTGCCTCCCGAGTGCTGGGAATTAAAGGCGTGCGTCACCACCGCCCGGCCCTTCTTTCTTTCTTTAACCTTGTATAAAATTACTTCTTATGACTACGACTATCTAATAAAACAAATGTGTATCGGTGAGAAAGTCAGCACTGTTTCCGTCTCTAAAAGATGTGTGGCTATACCTGATAGATGCAAAGGATGTAGACTGGAAATGGTTTCCTGACATTTAACTCTGAAATCACAGACACTGGCCAAGACCAGAGAACTGGGGCTACAGGGGTGGGAGTGGGGCAGGAAGGGGGGTCTGCCCAAGTAGTTACTCATGACCAGATTAGAAAAACCTGAGGTATTGCATGAGTACTCCATCTTGCATGGGGGTGGTGGGGTGGGGAGGAGAGTCATTTTTTTCCAGTAGTGTAGCCACTGGCTAGTGGCCCATGCTCCAGTAACTAACCATCCCCAAACATGCTCATGAGGGCCACTCTAAGTAAACTCAGTGGGTCACAAAACAGAAGCCAGAAAAACATGAAAGCAGGAGATGAACTTGTTGGGAAGAAATAGATGTTCAGAGGGAGTGGGTGGAGAATAAAAGAGGGTAATATGGGGCTAGAGAGAGGATCTAGTGGTAAAGAACACTTGCTGTGCTTCTAAAGGACCAGTGTTCAATTCCCAGCACCCACCTGGCAGTTCACAACCATCTGTAACTTAGTTCCAAGGGATCTGACACCCTCTTCTGGCTTTCACAGGCACCAGGCATGTACATGGTGCACAGACATACATGTAAGCAAAACAGAGAGAGAGAGAGAGAGAGAGAGAGAGAGAGAGAGAGAGAGAGAGAGAGAAATGAAAGTAGATATGATCAAAATACGTTATACACATATTGTATGGAATAGTCCAAAAAATACATTTTAAAAACTAAGTAACTAGACTGGAGAGGTAGCTCAGCAGTTGAGGGTGTGTACTGCTCTTGCAGAGGACTGGAGTTCAATTCCCAGCATTTACATCAACAGCTTTAATGCCTATAACTCCTGCTGTATGTGGATGTGATGCCCTCTGCTGGCCTTTGCAGAAACTGTACACATGTGCACAAAACACACACACACACACACACACACACACACACACGCACGCACGCACGCACGCACACGGGCACACGGGCACACGGGCACATAATTTAAAAATAAAAATAAATATTTTTTGTTAAAACTAAGATAACAGTGGGAGATTGTCCCACACTTGTAGAATGCCAAAGATGACCTTGTTCCCCTTGTGAAGACACTGACCCCAGAGTGGTCAAGAAATCACCCTGTGTTTAACAGTTACTGACAAAGCAAAGCCTGGGCTCCACACTCCAGATCTCTTTCTGTCACCTTCTAGAAACCTGCTAAGGTCTTGCTGCAGCACCTATGAACTAGTTACATGATGCTTGGAGATGGAAGAAGACAAAGGCTGAAGCTCAGACTTAGAAGGGGTCATTAGATGGAAAACAAAGCTGCTCCCAGACAGCCACAAGGATACTCCAGAACTCAGAGCTAAGTGGGAAATAATAGTGATAATACAAACACTAAGTGGATAGCCTCGTCTGTAAGCAACCTCCAAGAGACAAGAGGTATCCAGCCAAGAGTCTGTCAACAATGGGATCTCTCTTACCGGAGAAATGTGTTTGTCACTGTGAACATTAAGGGATGTATAAAGCTAGATGGTATACATCAGTCACTGGATAGGACCCCTTAATGCAATCAAGGGACACTGTAAGCAGGTGTATGAGGCTGCTACTGTTCAAAGCTCTTCTAATATACAGAACGACACAGTAAGTAATCCCAAGCGGCATGATACAGCAAGGATAAAAGCTGATTAGAGTCCTTTGTGGTCATTATCACATGTTACACATTATATACAATTGCATCTGCTATGCTTGGACACAATTAGCGGTGAAATATCTTTGCTTACCTCAGGGTCCCCACAGACATTTGAGGATACTATGTATAACCTGATAGACTATGCATACTGATACAGAGTTACATACATGTATCCTGATACAGTTACAAAGGCTGTGACATCACTAGCCTGTCAGAGTCTGAGGGCACCACTGTGACAGATACAGCCCATCTAGCCACAGTGCTATCAGGATTGTCATTGTTTTGATCACTTCCTCATCCCTAGAAGAGTCTGGCAGAGGCAGGAGGTAAAATCATCAGTGCAGAGGATGACTCTGGAGCTGCAGTGGCTGGGACTGCGACTCAGTTCCTGTAGGTAAAACCGATGGTACTGAGAAAATAAAAAGAGATGATCCTTAGCAAGTGCTTCTGAGACATGGCCCTGATTATTATACTAGACAAAGGTACTAGAGAATGAATTGCTATTTGACAAGCATGTGTGTACACATATGCATATTTTAGTGCATATTATTGGGGTCACAGGAAGAAAAGATTGTTGCAGGCTGGAGTGCTCAGTGCAGTTTTCCTAACAGGAGCCAAATATCTAAGTTACTGTAGGACACAGGACAAAAGCCAAGATGAATGCGAATGTTCTCAGACTCTCTTTGATAGACACATTTAAAGCTGTTTATTAATGTCAGCAAAATAAATATTAGAAACTGCCTCAGCCACTGAGCCATTAAGCACATTTTTTATAAATCTCTAAAATAAATTACCATGGATTCACTAAAATATTTTCTAACAATGTCTAATGGTAAGTATGCTCATATTCTAAAGCTGTTACAAAGATATTGTTTGGGTGGGAGCTCCACCTCAACCCCTGGCACCCTGGCATGCCTATACCCAAAGAGTCTGGAATGCTCTGGTGGAAGATCTACCTCAACTCCCCTCCCCCACATCTTTCCCCAAATCCACCCCTTCAAAGCCCACCAAACACAGCTCCTCCCCCAGAGAGGCTCAAGACCACTCCCACAGGGGATATAAGCAGCATCCCAGGAAACAAACACATGATTTTCTGGTCTCTAATTCCGGTCTCCTCTCTGAGGGGCTGGAGAATCATCCAGGAATGCTTTACCCATTAAACCGGGGCTTTTTCTAATTTGGTCTTATTTGGATTACTGCGTCAGCAGAGAGGCTTATCAGAGTGCAAAAAAACTTATCAGATACAATATAAGCGGTATCATCTCAAGTTTAAAAAATCTAAAAGGGAAAAAAGACATTTAATGCCTCTTTAAAGCTTTCTTAATTTTTTCAAGTTGTCTACAACAGACATATAAATGCAACTCTATAACAATTTCTTTATTGTGGTAATACATGCCTAACATAAAATCTGCCATTTTAACTTATTTTTAAGGCAGGATCTCACTACTTAGTCTTTGCTAGCCTAGAATTCTCTATGTAGACCAGGCTGGCCTCAAAGTCACAGAGACTTACCTGTCTCTGCCTACTGAGTGCTGGGATTAAAGGCATGTGGTAACATCTGAATCTTCTTAGCCATTTTTTCCATGTACAATTTAATTAATAACATATTTGGTTGATTGATTGATGATGATTTAAAAAGTCAGACCCAGGGCTGGAGAGATGGCTCAGAGGTTAACAGCACAGACTGTGCTTCCAGAGGTCCTGAGTTCAATTCCCAGCAACCACATGGTGGCTCACAACCATCTGTAATGAGATCTGGTGCCCTCTTCTGTATACATGATAAATAAAAATATCTTTAAAAAAAAAAAAAAAAAAAGGCAGACCCAGGGACCTTGTTCATACATGTGTGCATGGAGTTGGTGGGGCATATGCTGTGAATTGACCTCTTAGCCAAGAGTAGACACATTATGGTTTTGGAGTGTGTGACTTACCTGCTGAGGGCTGGCTGGTGCTTCTGCCCCTGTGGACTTCCCTGTAGTCAACGTGTTACAAGGTTGTCATGCCTGGAAAATGATCGAGTCCTTCATGCTCAAATCTCTCCAGTCTCTCTCTGCTCCTGCTCCACAGTAATGCAGTTTCACTCACTTCCTCCAATGCTCATCCGTCAGGAGGGCTCTGCACTACAGAATCTTTCCAGAACTTTCTTTGTGCTCCCTGGCAAGTGTATAAAGTGGATCATAGAGACTGCGCCTTCTTCCTCAGGACTGGCCGGGTGCTGCAAGAGAGTGGTACACAGTAGCGATTTAGGGCAACTATCTCCGGTGTTGGGAGCCTAGCCAGATGGAAGAGCATCCTGACCACAGGCCCGTGTGTCTGATGTGGACGAAGATCCTATGAAGAGCCGTCAGTCTTGAAGTTTAGTGGCGCCCCTCTCCACCCCACCCTGCTTCCTGGTCTACCGAAATATGAAAGAGTGGCGGGCTGCCCCCTGCTCTGCCAAGGACACTGTCGTGATAGTCCGTGCTCTCGGACACCAGGAACCTAAAGGAGGCCTTCCATGCAGCTGTTTTCTCAGCTATTTGGACACAGTAATGGGAAAGTAACTGATACAGGCGCTGACACCGTAGATCATAGCAACAGTCTTAGAGCTGCCAAACTCCCCGCTGAAAGACCTCACCGGCACTACTCACTCCTTGCAAAAAACCGTTCTCAGAGAACTGTTTGCCTTGTTTTATAAACTGTAAAGCCAAGGCTCAGGAAGAATAAAACACTCTCCCAGGATAACTTGGTAACGTTTTTTGTTTTTGTTTTACATTTTTCAAGACAGGGTTTCTCTGTGTAACAGCCCTAGCTGTCCTGGAACTAGCTCTCTAGCCCAGGCTGGCCTCGAACTCACAGAGATTGCCTGCCTCTGCCTCCCAAATGCTGGGATTAAAGGCGAGCACCACCATCACCTGGCAGTGAAGTTCTTTTTTTTTTTTTTTTTTAAGGGTTTTTGGATTACAGAATCTCCCTCTCCCAACATTTAGCACAATCAATAACAAGAATAAAAACAATGGGACTTTTTTTTAATTACCAGCAATTTCCACTTTTAGTATAGATAAATAAACTCCAATAGCTGTAAGATCTAGCCGAATTAATTAATAAAAATACCAATCTGAAGACAATACAGAAGAAATAGAAGAGAGTCGAGGGGAAGGTGGATGTTAAGAAAATGGAATAACTATGATTATAGGGTACTTGTTGTTTCAGTGCACAATGAGGTTTGCTCCATGTGGGAACTACAGAGAATATGCTAGAAAGAAAGGGTGGAAAGTACTAGAGAGAAGGGAGACCCAGATCCTGTGCACAAACTCAGACCAAAGTCTGGTCAAAATCTAGATTACAGAGCAAATGCCTCGCAGCCTGCCCAGACACAGGAAGATGAGCAGAGCCGAGGGGCTCCCCAAAAGACAGGCTTTGTAGTTAAGTCCAAGATGATTCCTCACTAAAACAAATCATCAAGACCTAACTTGGGAAGTACTGAGACATAGAATAGCCATCACACCGAATTTACAATCACCAAGACGCGATCCAAAAGCACCCACCCTACAAAGAATAAGGAAATATGGGCTGGAGTTAAGAGAAAACACAATTTTTCGAGACCAAGTCAGATATTACCTCATTCTGACTCCCCTATTCCATGTTGGGGAGAGTCTCACCAAGGAAGCTTAAAATGGAACAGAGAAAAATCAACCGAAAAGACACTACCAAAATCCTCCTTTGCATCTAAGAGATAAGCAATCGAGCCACAAAACCGATAAGCCGAACCTGCTGTTTTCAGGAAGGGATCGTTCGATGTCATCACGATGGAAGTTAGGAAAATGGACAAAGAATTCAAAATAGTGACTAAGTGATAGGCACAGACCTGGTCGCTGCTGTTCTGAAAGTAGAGAAAGTGTTTTGAAATGTAGCACTGGACATTTCTTTAAAGAGTTCTATCTTTCAAACAACATGATGTATGTGTTCCAATACTACGGGTAGGAAACAGGTATCCAGGCATGTGCTTCCTGATTGAAATTACAGGCTTGTTTTGAGATGGAGCCTCACTCTGCTGCATCCCATGCTAGCCTCAGACCCTCAGTCTGCACTCTACCTAGCTCAGCATCCCAATCGCTAGGATTGCAAGTGTTCAGCAACAAGTCTAGGAATCCTAATGTTTAGAGAAACCTTTTTCTTTTCTTTATGTGTACCTGCTTGACCATATGGGCATCACACGTGTGCAGATTTAGAAAGAGGCACTGGATAGCTTGACACTGGAGTTCCAGGCAGTCATGAGTGGGTCAGTGTGAGTACCGGGAACTAGCTGGTCCTGCACAAGAGCAGCAGGTGCTCTTAGCTGCTGAGCCATCTCTCCAGTCCGAAGGTTAATGTTTTACGTACGTATCTTTTTCTTCCCCTAACTTCAGCACAGACCGTAAGGAATACTCATTGAAGTATGCAGTACCACTCCGAATTCCTTACACATATTGAATTACCCAATGTCTTTCCAGCCTCGTTTTACAGTTCAGGAAGTGAGACAGAAAGCCATTAATGAACTCACCCAAAGACCCCAAACTGGCAAACCATGGATTTGAATTCAAACCCGGACAGTCTGATCGCAGCCCAGGCCCTTCTTGCCCTCTTTCCCCATCTTCACTGAGCATGTGAAGGAGCCACGGTGATGCAATACATGCGGTGGACAGGAACCTGGCAAACTGCAGTGGCTCTGCGCTTGCCCCTTTCCAAGGCACTCAGTTAAATAAACTGTGTACAGCCAAATGAAGTGCCTCTGCGTGTCAGCATGCCAGCTTGGCTCGGGCCGTAAAATAATTAAAGCTTGGATCCTAGGGTGCCCCCAGGGTAAGGAAATACTCATTTTCAAGTTCAGCAATCCCTTGAATTTCACTTTTTCACCTTTAAACAACAGAATCTAGAAAGCAATTTTAAGTTTTAAATTTTAAGTTTTTTTTTTTAAATCCATATATCGTTCTAACTTGCAGGTCCACTTGGAAACACCTATAATCATACTCACAAATAGTCATTTTCTTGCTGAATGGTGAGATGTGCTTCTCAGAGCCCTGGCAATGTGAGGAGCAGCAAGCATGGCCACCCAAGCCTCGCCCGCGCACGCAGGACCCTCAACTGTTTGCCCTCATGATCCCTCACCATCTCCTTATGCTCCCCTCTTCTCCCAGACTTGGGGGTCTGGAGTGGATCGAGCAGGGTAAGGTGGTTGATGGGACCAACAGAGGAGGTTCGGCCACATCTTAATGAGCCCCAGAAAGCTGACATCTCTCTTTAGAAGGGGCAGTATGAGGACCCACTGTCTAGCCGCTGGCCCTGCTAGCCAAGGCAACAGGAAAAGCCCTCTCAGCCTCTTAGGTGAGGAGCAGGAGAGGTGAGGAGCCGCCTGAGCTGTGAGGGATAAGCTTAGAGAGAAAAAGCGAAGCTATATCTCAAGGAGGCTGACCTGGTTCTAAGTTTTATGGGTATCTTCAAAGGGCCTTGTGCAAGAGAATTATATCCAGGATTCAGGTGGGAGGCAAGAGGTGTCAAAAGACCACAAAAATGCCTGAGGAGAGAAATGGTAAGAACCTGTGTCAGAGGCAATAGAAAGAACAGCTTTTGTTCTATAAACATGCAGGGTTGCTTTTGGCAGGCTTTGGGGCTTGGAGCTGGCTTCTCTGCGCACCACCACCATGCTTTGTAAACCACCAAAAAAACCCCTCTTCCTCAAACAAAGGCCAAGTGATGTGCTCAAGACAGCAAGATCCTGTACTGTCAGGATCTACCAAGAATCGTGACATGCTCAAGTTGTCAGATCCTGTGCTGTCGGGATCTACAGTGGGCCTCCTCCCCACCCTCCCGTCCTCCTTGGGCTGCAGGCTGGCTTTTCCAGAAGACAAATCGTGTTCTGTGTTTAATAGGAACCAATACTTCAGAGACCGGGGGGGGGGGGGGGGGGGGGGTAAATGCAGGATCCTGCCCAAGACACAGAAGACTATGATACAGGCCTGACAGAAGTTTGGACACCTGCTCCGGGGGTGACACCTGCCTGGCATGGCTCACATCAGTTTTGCATACTCCCTTCATGAGTCACTAAATGCAGAAGGACCCCGGGAAGGACATGAATACCCAGGAAGCCACTCATCTGGAAGTCTGGGGGCAGGGCAATGAACCTTCCCTTGGAGTCAGTTCCAAAGGATGTTTCTTCAGCATCAATGCACCTACCCACCCCCATCCGCTTTGAGCTCCTGGCCAGGCCAGCTCTTTCAATCTCCCTCACCACCTCTGAGAATCAAATAGGAGACCCAGGGAGGCTTGCCAGCATGGCCTCAGAGAAGGAAGCAGGAAGAAGTTTAGACGTGGGAAATACTACTTATCTGTAATTGTAGCCACAGGCATCCATAATTAAGAAGGCAAATTTACTTCCAAGACAATTGTATAATGCCTTCCTTGCCGAAGGATGTTTTAGGGGAGTTTTCTGCTGTGCCAAAGAGTATCTGATTCCCACTTCTACATGAAGTCACCTAAAATTGACTATGTTCGATCGAGGAGATAGAAAGGCTTGGTGAGACGTGGGCATGCCCTCTTCACCTAGATTGGGGCCTCACAGTCACAAGGGCTCCCTTGTCTTGGAGAAGCTCATATGCAGATTGAGCAACAAATGATAACAGCTATCTAAAGTCCTCTTGGGATCCAGAATCTGCAGTCTGTCCATGCCAGAGGCCCAGGAGGTGCTCTGTTAATGTTTGTCCAACTAAACTGCTGTGCAGATCTGATTCTATCAGGAAATTGATCTGCCATAAGTACTGTCTTAGTTGGGGTGTCTATGGCTGTGATAACATATCATGACCAAAAGCAACTTGAGGAAGAAAGAATTTATTTCATCCTAGACTTCCAGGTAACAGACCATCACTGCAGGAAATCAGGGCCAGAATTCAAGCAGGGCAGGAACGTGGGGTAAGGCCATGGAGGAGTGCTATTTACTGGTTTGCCCCATAGCTTGCTCAGGCCGCTTTCTTATCCACCCAAGGACCACCTGCCCAGGGATGGTACCACCTGCCCAGGGATGGTCTTCCCCCATCAATCACTAATTTTAAAAATGCCCCACAGGCTTGCCTACAGTCCCATCCTATGGAGGCATTTTCCCAATTGAGAGAGAGTCCCTCTTCCCAAATGGCTCTAGGTTGTGTCAAATTGATATAAAACCAGCCGGAAAATGCATTCACGGCTAACCACCCACCCTCACTCACAGAGTCTCTCTAAAAATGAGGAAGCAGATTTAAATGTCTAGGAAGGTGAACAGAAAGACATGTAGCGAGCGAGAGAATGTGGCAGAGGCACTTCCAGAAGGGCAAGTTCTGACCTCAGTTGATTGTCCCAAGTCACAAGTTGTAAAACACTTAGGTGGAGATGACCTGGGATCTTAACTGCTGAGAACCTTGACCACCTTACTTATCGTGTGTAAGCCTTCATTTCTAAAATAAGTACATTCCTGCCTCCTTAATCACAGGATATCACGAGGCTGAAAGACATAACAGGCCAGGTGCCTTAGTTGCCCTCACCTGTGACAAGTGAAAATCAGAATGTTGAAAGGAGAGGCATGAGGTCATGGGCCAGAAAGGAAAGGGACATGGCCATCAGACGGTCAGGTGCTCTGCTTGCCAATCAGCTGATAATTACCACGTGTCTATATGGGCCAGGCATGACCCCAATGGCTTGGGATTCATCTGTGAACAACCTAGACAAAGATTCCTGGGAAAAAGCAAGAAAATACATAGTGTGTTCAAAAGTGTTAAGTGCTGTAGGGGGAAAGTGAGGAGGAGGAAGTGGGGGGCTGGGGGTGGGGCAGAGAGGTATTGAATGGGATCCCGGACACAGAGAGTGCTGGAGAGCTGTGCACAGATTGTCACCATCAATGCAGTGGCTAAGGTAGGTAGGTATCCTTGAAACAAGACAGAGCCAAATACTATAGAGACCGATGGCCCTCGATACCTGGGGAGGGCAGCCTCACACTAGAATGGCTCTCAGGCCTTCCCCGTTCACTTCCTCCAGCACCCCACCTCCAGGGAAGCAGAGGAATGATGTGAGTGAGCCAGGAGCCCGGGAGCACAGACCAGTCACATCCATGGGGGCATTTCTCTAAAAAATTTCCAGCACCGTTCCATGTGGCTGACATGGAGGAATCTGGTTCCGGATGGATTGTGTAATTTTCTCAGACAAGTCTCAGCAGGTTGATACTGGAGTGCTCTCTCTCTTTCTCTTTCTCTCTCTCGCTCTCTCTCGCTCTCTCTCTCTCTCTCTCTCTCTCTCTCACACACACACACACACACACACACACACACACACACACACACACACACACACTTTTCTGGTTGGAGAAACTCAAAAGGAGACAGATTTAGATCTCCCTGGCTAATTTTAATGCCTAAAATATTGAACTGTGGCAAAGATTGAGAGGGCATGTTTACAATGTAGAGAAGAAACAAAATTGTCTGTTTTCTTCTTATTTTTATAGGTGATTATTGTGGGGTATCCACCAGAGAAGACTGCTGGAACATGGGGTCAAGCCAACGGAAAGTCTTTACTAGCCAGCCGGCAGCCGCACTGGGTGTTCAGGATCCCAGTGTAGCCCTGAGCCTTTCTCGGGGTGAACTTTTAAGCATAGTAAGCCATATTCTTTGTTGACATATTCACAAGAACAGTTAGCCAGGTGTAGACTGATAGAAGCCAAAAAAACAAGGTTAGTACATTTAGAGACTTTCCCAGAACTACGGACTTGGATGAAATAGGTCTTTGTTTTCATTTTGGCTGGTGGGGCTATTTCTGTGCTGAATCTTCTGGCCGAAATGGTACTCTCCCATCAAGGAATCAGTTGTGCTAAAGTCTGGGGGCCTACAAATGTCTGAGGCCTAGTTACCCCGATTAAGTTTCACAAATCTGTGTCACATATGGAAGACAACATAAACTTGGAAAGGCAGACATGGCTTCTTTTCTCACCTGTTCGCTGGCTCAACAGCTTCCCTCCCCCGGGACAGGCATGGTCCTAGCTGGTTGTGCCACTTCTCTGAGGCACAGAAAGTAATCCCTTCTGTTGTGAGCTGACTGGATCCCCTTCCTCGGCTCAAACTCCCCCACTGAAGTCCAAGCTCCTCATACTTCAGAATGGGACTAAGGTACACCTGGAAACCACTGCTTTAAAGAAGAGATTCTGGTGAAGAGCTGTCCCTGAGGCAGGCCCTCGGGCATGCGTTATCCTTATGTAGTTACGACAGACACACGGACAGAAGACCTCATGAAGACACCAGGGGAAGCCATCTACAAGCCGAGAAGAGAAAGAGCTCAGAAGACAAAAATCACTGAGGACACCATGTTCTTGAAGTTCTAGAGTCCAGGTGGATGAGAAATATTTCTGTTGGTAAATCACATGGTCTGTGGTAGTTTCTGAGCGCTTCAGCAATCCTAGCAACAAGCTGTTACACATCACACACGTAACTAAGCCCCAGGTGGATGGGAAACAGGTAACTAGCCCTTTTTATTTGCAACTTTTAAGATGATGGAACTACTGTGTACTTCACAGGTTGGGTGATCGCTACTGTTTAAAGCCGCAGCTTAGTCAACATTTCCCCGTCAGTGTACACAGAGCTGTTTCCTTCTTTCAAAAATCCACAGAGTTTTTCGCTGCATGGATGCTTGACAATTTATTTAATTCTTTCTTTATTAGTTGATTTCAAGTCAACTCCAAAAAAAACAGTGAGGTTCGTAAGCTTGGCAATCTGAATATCATTACTGGAACACATATAAAAGTGGAGAGAAAGGTCAGACTACACAAAGTTGTCTGTGTCCTCCACATACACGTCATGGCACAAGCACCTTCACACACACACACACACACATCGTGCATACACACAGCATAATAATAATAATTGTTTTTTTAAAAATCTCTGATGGGACAGGAAAACTGGTACAGCAGTTAAAAGCACTGACTGCTATTCTAGAGGACCCAGGTTCAATTCCCACCACCCACATGGTCGCCATCAACCATCTGTAATTCCAGGCCCAGGGGAGCCAACACCCTCTTCTGACCTCCATGGACACTGTACACACATGGCACACACAAAATACATACAGGCAAAACATCCATAAACATAAAATTTAAAAAATGAATAAAATCTCAAAAAAGTTTTTTTAATTTTATGATAGGTAGCTTTACCTGCATTTCACTGCATGCATGAGTAAGCATGTTAGTCTGATAAACAATGACTGGCTGGCCAAAGTGAATGGGTTTCTTTCTTCCTTTCTTTCTTCTTTTTTTTTTTTTAGTTTTTTGAGACAAGTTTTTTCTGTGTATCATTAGCTGTCCTGGGACTCACTCTGCAGACCAGGCTGGCCTCGAACTCCGAGATCTGCCTGCTTCTGGCTCCAGAGTGCTGAGATTAAAGGTGTGTACCACCACCACCTCACTCAAATTTTGACAGATACTCTCAAGCCGCTTTCTAAAAGTATTACATCATTCTATCTCCCATCAGTGAATGTTCTCTCTCTCCTTAACATTATAAAAGTATTGTGCCACCAGGCAGTGGTGGTACATACCTTTAATCCCAGCACTTGGGAGGCAGGGGCAGGCAGATATCTGAGTTTGAGGCCAGCCTGGTCTATTGAGTAAGTTCCAGGACAGCCAGTGCTACACAGAGAAATCTTGGCTCAAAGGAAGAGTGTGTGTGTGTGTGTGTGTGTGTGTGTGTGTGTGTGTGTGTGTGTGTGTGTATGAGAGAGAGAGAGAGAGAGAGAGAGAGAGAGAGAGAGAGAGAGAGAGAGAGAGAGAGAAATAGTATCTTAAACTCATTACGGATATGTTTGAGTGATGTCTTACATGTTCACATTACTATGTAATTTGTAGGTTAAGGTTGTGAGCATTTTGTTTTTAATCTGTGTAGAAGTCAGGGTGGCAGAACACTAGACTGGCTTTACCTGTTTGACATCTCATGTTCCCATTGCCAGTGGAATTTTCCCATTCCCTAATGCCATAGGGTGCCTTTCCAGCCTGCTCCACAATTGAAATCACCACCACTATAGACATCACTAAGACATTCACAATCTAACTCGGTAGCAAACATATGAATGAAGATTCGCATGTCCGGGTCTATTGGAAACAGCATGGAAGATTTTAAAGTGGAAATGATATTTAAAGGTACTGACTGCAGCCAGCCAGCTAAGAAGCCACTCTTGGCACGTGACAGAACATAATATTGAGCCCAGTGCACACACGTGGGACTTGGAACAGGGCTGTAGGGCATCTAAGGGGAGTCAGGAATAAACACTGTTGGCCAGCCTCAGCTCCTTCACGGGTCGGTGAGTGGGGATACCACAGCCACTTCTGCTACAGTCTAGCACCCACAAGATGGCCAACCGCAAGACCCCTCAGAACTCTCCTCTCTCCAAGAAACCACTTTTACAGAAACCCAAATGACCACAAATAGCTTATTTAACTTGTAAATTGTACTAAACTCTTACATAGAAAATTCTAACAACATAAAGAATACTATAATATTAATAAATATTATATAAAATAGAATATTAATCCCTAAAAGTCACTACTGCTGTATTTTGTAGGAGATCTTTTCAGAGATCCTCCTAAACATATAGTATGAATATTCCGACACACACACACACACACACAACACACACTGTGATGGTTTGAAAGAAAATGGCCCCCAAAGGGAGCAGCACTATTAGGAGGTGTGACCATATTGGAGTAGGTGTAGTCTTGTTGGAGGAAGTGCGTCACTGTGGAGGCAGGCTTTGAGGTCTCATATATACTCAAGCCATGCCCATTGTCAGAGACCACTTCCTTTTGCCTGTGAGTCAAGATGTAGGAATCTCAACTCAGTCTCAAGCACCATGTCTGCCTTTGTGCCAGCTTGTCCCACCATGATGATAATGGACTAAACCTCTGAACTGTAAGCCACCCCAATTAAATGTCTTCCTTTATAAGAGTTGTCACCGTCACGGTGTCTCTTGACAGCAACTGAGACCCTAAGACACACACTAATTACATCAATATATTTATTAACATTAATGGGTATGGACATGGTTTAAATGTGTTCCTCAGTAGTTTCAGATACTCAAAATTTCTTCCAGAATGGGTATTCAGGAATGGAGAAGGAGTTGATGGTATCCCACACCTATAACCTCATCATCAGAGATGCTGAGGCGGGAAGATCATGAGTTTGAGGCCCATCTGAGCTACGTGGGGAGACTCTGTCTCAAAACAAAAGAAGTGAAGCTTTAAGAGGGAGACCCAGTGCTGGGGCCACTGTCACTGAGCCCTGACCATGCCATTTTGCATCCAGCACTGCCCAGGACAAGAGTAGTGTCATTGGGGATGATGCCTTTGGCATGACTTGTACCATCAGTATCCTTTGTTTGTTTGGGGGAAGTTTGATTGTTTGTTTGTTTTTGTTGTTTGTTTCTTAAGACAGGGTCTCACTGTGTAGCCCTGGCTGTCCTGGAACTTGCTCTGTAGACCAAGCTACCCTCGAACTCACAGAGATCCACCTGCCTCTGCCTCCCAAGTGCTGGGATTAAAGATGTGCGCCACCACCGCCTGGTGTACCCTCTGTATCCTAATGAAGGATTTCACAAGATAAGCTTGCTCTTATTGCTGTCACGGAAGACAAACTGAAGGGAGAGGTGATGGATCTCCAGCATGGCAGCCTTTCCCTTAGAACACCAAAAATTGTCTCTGGCAAAGACTATTATGTGACTGCAAACTCCAAGCTGGTCATTATCACAGCGGGGGACCTGCCAGCAAGAGGGAGAGCATTGACTCAATTTGGGTCAGCGAAACGTGAACATCTACCAGTTCATCATTCCCAACATTGAGAAGTACAGTTCAAACTGCAAGCTGCCTATCGTTTCAAACCTGGTGCCTATCTTTATCTATGTGACTTAGAAAACAAGTGGCTTTCCCCCAAACCGAGTTATCAGATTACAATCTGGATTCAGCTTAGTTCTGTTACCTGATGGGAGAAAAGCTGGGCGTTCACCCGCTGGGCTGTCATGGCTGGGGCCTAAGGGAGCATGGAGACTCCAATGTGCCCATGTGGAGTGGCATGAATGTTGCCGGCGTCTCCCTGAAGAATCTGAACCCAAAGCTGGACACTGATGCAGACCAGGAGCAGTGGAGAGAGGTTCACAAGAAGGTGGTTGACAGTACCTATGATGAGATCAACCTGAAAGTTTACACATCCTGGACCACTGGACTCTCTGTGGGAGACTTGGCCCAGAGCATAATGAAGGATCTTAGGTGGTTTCATCCCATATCCACCATGATAAGTGGTCTCTATGGGATCAAGAATGATTCCTCGGTGCTCCTTGTATCCTGGGAAAAAATGGAATCTCACATGTAGTGAAGGTAACTCTGACTCCTGAAGAGGAGTCCCGCTTGACGAAGAGTGCAGATACGCTCTGGGGAATTCAGCAAGAGCTGCAGTTCTGAAGTCCTCAGATGTCCTAGAACTTCACGGTCCAGGCTGTAGCTGGGTTTCTATGGAGAACACACTGTCTCCTCATCTGAGCTGTGGCTAATGCTGTTGTGTTAAGGTGGCCTGGAGAAAACCTCAGTTCCCACAGCTTCATCCTGATGCTAAGTGGTACTTGTGTAGTGATAACCTGGTTAATGTGACTGCCCCACTGTCCCTGAGACACGCTGCCAATTGTGTGCAGGCTTCAATTAACCTGTGGACCCTCACCAAACATGCCTAGGCCAACGAGTTCCCAATTCATCATACCCTGGCGCCAGTGTGTAAATCCATTATGTGTATCTTGTGCAAAACTATTCTAAAGGATGTTATTGTGTGTGTTATGTGTATGTAGTGCACATTGCAATATTATGTAAAAATTAAGTTCTGAGCCGGGCGGTGGTGGCGCACGCCTTTAATCCCAGCACTCGGGAGGCAGAGGCAGGTGGGTCTCTGTGAGTTCGAGGCCAGCTTGGGCTACCAAGTGAGTTCCAGGAAAGGCGCAAAGCTACACAGAGATACCCTGTCTCGAAAAACCAAAAAAAAAAAAAAAAGTAAGTTCTGAATATGAATGATGCAACCAACTCCCCAAGCATCATGCCAACAAAAACACCAAATAAACTTTGAACAGTGAAAAGGAGAGAGAGAGAGATAAAATCTAGTGGGATTTAATTAATTAGGTAATTGGGGCAGCTTGTATCTGGAAAACATTTCCTGATGCAGCCCTCCTGGATTGGAATGTCCTGAAGGCTATCTTTGTTTTCTCACCTTTTCCAGTGACCAATTTTGAAGGATGTTGCCATAGTTACACCTGGGAGTTGTCAGTGTTGGCAATGGGTAGGGTCTTGCCTTTTCCTGTTGTCCTAGTGCAAAGTGTACCGGTTGCCGCTTAATTCTGGTAATCATAACAATTGCAGCCACTTTGTCCACACCCGTCTTCCAGCCTGTCCTGACACTTGAGGACACTTCACACTCTTTTCTTCGCCAACCCACAAGTTTCCACATCGCTCTGCTTTGAATGCTCACTACAGATCTCACTAAATAGAGTGAACGATAACCATAAATGCCATGCTGTCTTGCCTCTACCAAACAATCCAGTTCATTACTTTTAAACCCTACTTCCTTCAGATATTTTTCAGCACGTGGCAAAATACAACCAGATTCTTTGCCAAAATAGCACAAGAAAGAATGGCTTGGAACTAAGTTCCCTGTTCCTTTCTGGAACTTTCTACTCCTGGTGTTCACCATCTACATTTCTCTCGGCGGTCTGGTCTTCCAAACTCTCACACCAGAATGTTCCCTTGAGTGATGCACTCGGCACTCTAGGGGTTCCCTAGTGTGCAGCTCCAAACTCTTCCACATTCACCCCACAAACCAGTTCCAAAGGCTAAGAACCCATGCATTCAGGTTTATCAGAGCAACAAACCCACTCTTGGGACCAATTTTTGAAGAAGTAAAAAAAAAAATTGGCTTTTGGGGATTACAAATTGCTCCTGAAAAAAGTACAAGGAGTAAATTCTATTAATTACCTGGGATGTAAAGTAGATTTACAAAACATTCAACCCAAAAAAAGTACAAATCAGGAGAAATCGATTGCAGGCTCTTAATGACTTTCAAAAAATTGCTGGGAAACATTAATTGGCTATGGCCACAGTTGGATTGAATAATTCGTTTCAAACCTTACAAGGTCACAAGGACTTAGTCCAAGAGAATTATCAGCTGAAGCTGAGAAAGAATTGGCTTTGGTTAAAAAAAAAAAAAAAAAAATTACAGGAGGAACACGTGGATCGTTTGGATACAGAGCTTGATTGCATTCTGGTTATTATACCCTCTACACATTCCCCTACAGGGATTTTAGTGCAGAGGGAAGATATTATCTTAGAATGGATATTTTTACCACACAAACAGAATAAAAAATTAAACACTTACGTA
Source organism: Peromyscus maniculatus bairdii (assembly GCF_049852395.1). NCBI lineage: Eukaryota > Metazoa > Chordata > Mammalia > Rodentia > Cricetidae > Peromyscus > Peromyscus maniculatus. The sequence goes on along the minus strand of NC_134863.1, from coordinate 14,586,017 downwards.
CAAAAGGTTTCTGAATTGATTTTAAAAGGAAAATTAAAACTTCATCAATTAGCAGGAATAGACCCAGCAAAAATTTAGTACCTTTTACTAAAGCTGAAATTTCCTCTTTATGGGCAGAAAATAAACATTGGTAAAGAGCTTGCAATATTTTTTTTAAAGCGAGATTAACAACAAATATCCCAAAAGCAAGAGAATTCATTTTATAAAGAGAACTAACTGGTAGTGGGGGATTTATTAAGGCAACTCCACGTAGTTAAAAAGGAGGTTTATTTGGGGGTAACTTACAACAAGTGAAGGGACAGGTTACAGGGTCCAGGAGAGGTGGAATACAGTCCAGCAAGGTTCTCTGGAGAACTCTACTCAGTCTACCACCCAATATCCAGGATCACCAGGAACCAAGAGAGCCAACACATCTGGACCTCGGGCCTTAAGGGCTCCAGTCTCAGCCTCACCTCAGGGGCAGATCATGGGTAGGCATGGCAGTTACGGGAAGCCTCACTGGGGGTGGTATTTCCAGGTTAAAGCTGGAACAGCTACCCACTACAAACTGGATCCTTCCTCACATTGTACAGGGCACATCAATTTCTGGAGTCCCTACATTCTATACTGATGGAAATAAGTCAAGAAAGGCAGGTTATAAATCAGGAAATTTAAATAAAATGTCTCAAAGACCTTATGATTCTGTCCAAAAGTTGAAATTATATGCTATTCTCCTGGTACTATTTTTCAGAACCTCTTAATATAGTTACTGACTCTTAATATGCAGAAAGAGTTGTTTTACACATGGAAACTGCTGAACTTATTCCTGATAATTGAGAATTAACTTCGTTATTTATATAATTACAAGAAATAGTCAGGAATAGAAGTCATCCCACATATATATAAAACACATATCAGATCCCACATGTCTGCCAGGCCCTCTAACACAAAGTAATGATGAAATTGATCAATTATTAAGAGAAAATATGCTGGAGGTCTCTGAATTTCATTGAAAAAAAAAAGAACACCACATCAATAACAAGGATTTGAAAAAGGATTTTTCCATTACTTGGCAACAAGCCAAGGAAATTATAATAAAATGTCCTACTTGTTCCTTATATAACCAAACTCCACTACCTGCAGGAAGTAACCCATAGGGTACTCAAAGAAATGAAATTTGGCAAATGGATGTGTTTCATTTTATGGAGTTGGGAAAATTAAAATATGTACACCATACCATAGATACATATTTAGGATTTTAATAGGCAACTGCTTTGAGTTCTGAAAAGGCTGATTCTGTAATTACACATTTATTAGAAGCTATGGCAATTGTGTGAATAGCTGTACAAATTAAGACTGACAATGCTCCATCATATGTCTCTACTAAAATGAAACAGTTTTTGCATATTACAACATAAAATATATTGCAGGTATACCACACAATTCTACAGGACAGGCAGTTTTAGAAAGATCTAATAGCACTTAAAAATGCTTAATAAACAGAAAGGGATAATAAAGACCCCCAGAGATTGATTACTGTAGCAGGAGTCTTAAAAGTTCTTATTAATAGAATCAAACCTGAGCCAGGTATTGGGGTGAACTGGAAGATCAGAGAACCAGAACAAGCCACAGCTACCTCACCTCGCCGGATCCTCAGCCGGTCTTGTTTCCTCAGACTAGAGGTCTCCGAGTCCTCATCCAGAATGGGTCTCAGCTGAACTGCTGCTAGAAGCCTGAAAGCTTAACCAGCCAAATGCTTAACCAGGCCAAATGCCTCTAGTTTCTGGTCCTCACGCCTTATATATCTTTCTGTTTTCTGCCTCACTCCCTGGGATTAAAGGTTCACTTTCTGGGCTTAAAGGTGTGAGTAAGTAACCATGCTTGGCTGTATCCTTGAACACATGGATTTCTGCCTCTGGAATGCTAGGATTAAAGGTGTTTGCTACCACTGCCTATCCTCTATGTTTAATATTGTGGCTGTTCTGTCTCTGACCTCAGATAAGTTTACTAGGGTGCACAATATTTCGGGGAACACAATACCACCTCAGATTACACAATGCTTTATTAACGTTGAATTTTCTAAATGCTAATAAGAAAGGAACAACAGCTGTAGAGAGACATTGGACAATAAAAAAACTACTGAATTAAATCGGCCTATATAAAGATATGTTGACCTCAGAATGAAAACCAGCATATATGTCAAGGGGTTTTGCTTTTATTTTCACAGAAGAAAAGCTATGGATACCATCAAAATTAATAAAAATTTAATTCAAACAGGAGAGACCTCTTGATGAGGAGGGATGATAATTCATCAACTGATGTGGTGATTCTACATCTGCAAAGGAAAAACATACCAAATTAGGGTCAGGGCAGAGTTTTATTTTTGTCTTTCCAGGAAAATAAAAACATCCTAAAAAAAATAGTAATTGAGGTTACTATTGTCTTTTTAAAGACTTTATTATTTTTAAACTATTTTTTTCCCTATGGCTGTCTATACCCATTTTCTTTTCTTTCTTAAGTGCCTACACACATTTTTAAACACACTGTAACCTGTTTAGAGGGTTGGGTTTTTTTTTGTTGTTGTTGTTGTTGTTTGTTTGTTTCCCAGTCTGGACCTGCTTTACTGTGCACCTGTAGCATATTCTCTGACAGCATGAGTCAAACCTTAAACTCGCCCCAACTATCCTTCTTTTGTCTAGCTATTGGCCATGCAGCTTTTTATTAGACCAATCAGGTGCCTTAGGCAGGCAAGGTGAAACAGCAACACATCTTTACTATGTAAAAAAAAATTCTTTTTCACGACTCTCTCTCTCTCTCTCTCTCTCTCTCTCTCTCTCTCTCTCTCTCTCTCTCACACCTTTCTCTCCCTCTCTTTACCTATCCCTCTCTGCCTCTTCCTCTCTCTGTTCCTCTCTCCCTGTCTAAGGAGCTGAGGTGGAAGTGACTTTTTCATTCTGTCTCAGCCTGCTTTTTAGGAGATGACTTGGAAGTCACAATTTATGCCAAGTTATGTCTGGCTGCCCTTCCACAACAAGCCAATTAAAAAAACCAAATTAAAGGTAGGAAGTGGGGGGGTTGGGGAGGAGGAGATTTCTTTAAAGTGGTCACCTTGGAAAGTAGGTTACAAATACACAGAAAATCCCTCAGGTCTACCTTTAGAGTCCTGAAGATCCGGGAGGCCAAGGATATTCTCATGAGCAGTCCTGGTCAAGGTGCAGGTCATGTCCATCATTGAGTCATCATTATCTGGGTTTTTATATCACCCAGTCAAGTGAAACCTCCCTCAGGGAAATAAGTTCATCTTCTGCTGGTGCATTTTCCTTTTCCCAGCACTGAGATTCCTGGAGAAATTCCATTATCCTTGGGGGCCAATTGTCTCAATAGTCTGATAGCCAGATGGGAGACATAAGTATCTTTGGAGAATGTTTATATCTGCCAGACCAGTACAGGGGCGAGAGATCAGTTTTTAAGAAGATGTTCCCCAGAAAAGCCGTGTTACTAGCTATGACCCAGGAACAGAGAATGGGTGTAGAAAAGGTTTATTTTTTGGTAGTTGTACTAAAACATTTAGTGGGTTTCTTGTTAAAAAACAGAAGCGAAGGAATGTAGAACCCATATCCAACAGGATGAACCAGTCAAATAACAGACAGGGGAACTTACCAAGATGTTTGAAGATGGTCTCTGCACAACCCAGGGAATGTGGGACTAGGGATACAGACTTAGGTTCCTTTGGTTATCTTAACAGCCTGAGGCATTCCCCTGAGCTGTGGGGACCTCAGTGAGGGCCAGTCTGAGACCTTTAACTGTAAGGCTGAAAGGAATTTTGTGATTAGTTTGTATAATAAAGATGCTGCTCAAGGAAACCTATAAATCAAAGACAAAGAAGCAAGGTCAGGGAAGGAGAAGAGCAGGGAGTTCCTTCTCCAGTTACTAGAAACTCCAAAATTCCTTCTAATTAATGGTTTTCATTTAGCATCTAATTTAACTCATTTACAGTTTTCTTTTCTTTCTTTTTTTTCTTTTTTCTTTCTTTTTTTTTTTTCAAGACAGGGTTTTTCTGTGTAGCCCTGGCTATCCTGGAACTCACTCTGTAGACCAGGCTGGCCTCAGAGATCTGCCTGCCTCTGCCTCCAGAGTGCTGATATTAACGGCTGGCATGTGCCACCATGCTCTGCCACACGTAGTTTTAAGAGCTCTTATTTATTTTGCATTACCAATTTTATCAGGATTTTTTGTTATTGTTAACAGATATATTACATTTTAATTAAAGCAGGCTGCCTGTTTGTGATTCAAAAAGAAAAAAAAACCTTATTGCCTAGGACTTTGTTAAGTGTATAAAATAAACAAGTTTGGAGATGTCTCCTTTTTTTCAAATACTTGCAAGTTAATGATTATCACACATGAAGCCAACTACAGTACCTGATGCTGGCTTATCTGAAAACATCTCCTCCTTTTGGAAACCTTGTTCCCCATATATATGTATATGTACATACACATATATGTGTGTGTGTTCATATATATATGTGTGTACATATACATATGTGTGTGAATATATATGTATGTGTATATTTGTGTATATATATGTGTGTATGTGTGTATGTTCATATATGTGTGTGTACATATACGTGTATGCATATATATGTTTATGTGAATATATATGTATGTGTATATGTGTATATGCATATGTGTGTGTGTATGTGTGTGTGTGTGTGCATGTGTGCATATATAAATGTTTTCCTTTTCTCCTGAAAAGTTGCCTGTCTGTGCAAGCTTGGGAATATGTTTAGGGTTAGTTTTGGGTTAGCCTCTTTTGGGATCAACTTTCTCGATCTGCCTGTACTGGGTCTCTGAATTATCCTGTATGTTTACAATAACATGAGTGAACTCAAGACAGTGGGTGACCTTGTCTATACCTCCCCAAGTGAGCCAGTAAAGTTCCTTCTTACCCAGGAATGGGGTTTCCCATGAGGTTGGTGCAGACTGTAGGGGTGTTCCCCTGACATCTCCACCATTTTGGGTGGGAGGGAACAAGTGTGTCTTGTCGTCAGTGTCTTTATCACTTGGTGCTCATAAGGCTTCTAAGCTGAAGGCTTGACAAGATCACAGGAGAAGCAGCGGGAAAACACAGAGTTATGCATTTGAGGACGAATGTCAGGAGACAAAGGCCAACTGATAATAAATCAAAATACTTCAAAGACCAAAAAATAAAAAATAAAAGACAAATAAAGCAAAAACCAAAATGCCCTTCAAGTTCCAAAGGTAAACAAAATATTAAAAATAAGTTGAACATTCGGAATCCACAATGCTTTTAGAGATTGGAAGTAAACAAGCAAGCAAAGCCAAATGTCTAGACCAAAAGTCTTTCAAAGCAAATGAAAAAATTAGATGCCTTAAACCAAACACTTTGAAAGCAAAGAAAACGTTATCAAAGTAGGGTCCTTCTTAACTAGCTCAGCTTAATTAACCATTAGACAAATGGACCAAAGCCCAAACCAAGGGAGGTCCGGAGCCGCAGGAAGAACTCACCAACAATTCACCCAAGGGAATAGCACCAGGTAAGACAGATTCCATAGGTCATGGTCTTGGCTTCCATTCAGATGATTCTTCCAATGAAAAGTGGATCATCTCAGGCCCTGCATTGGGCACCATAACTGTTGAGGCAAAATCACAGCTCTCATTTTAAAGGGAATACGAAATAGTTAATTCTGGAAACATTTTGAGTGTCCATGGTCTGGGAGCAAAGATTCAGCTTACAAAATTACAATATTTCTTGTTCCAACATAGAAGCAGTTTCACAGAGCTTTTCTAGTTTTATGGAAGAAAAAAAGTTATAAATCAGGCCAAGTTTAAAATACACTGGTGGGTACACAAGAGGGGCGGGTACAATGAGATGGGGAGCTACTCTGTGTCCAAAGATGCCATCTAATGACATCCTTAGCTCTTGGGTAGGTGGAGTCTAGTGTTCTGCTAAGTTATAACTTCTAGGAGGTTTTTATTTATTATCATGAGATGTTAATTCAGATACAGAGTGGGGCAAGGAATGGCTATGCCAGAAGGCTAAAACTAGCCCAAGAAAAGTAGTTAGCTTCTGAACCTGCAAAATTCCAACCTCTCCACAGTACTGGAATTCCTATCGATCCATCAGTCTCTACAGACACAGAGTCTTTCCAGGAATTTGTCATTAACAGCCAGATATAGCTTCTTTCTCAGGAATTTTCATTCACAGACTCTCCTTACGATATACACAAATGAAAACAGAATGAAGCCTAAACAGTACAACTGAAACTATTCAAAACTCTTAGAAGAATCTGAAAGGGTAAGTTTCATGGCCATTGAGTCAGCCACGATGCCTTAAATGTGACATTAAAAATTCAAATGACAAGAACAACATTGGATTTCACCAAAATTACAAGTTTCTTTTCAGGGGACATATTGTACACTGAATTATTTGCCTCTCCCCACCCCAGGTTCATATGTAGAAGTCCCAGGCCCATACTACCTCAGAAAGTTAGATAAAACCACTGGAGTGTGTCCCAATGCAGAATAACTTGACTCCTTATAAAAGAAGGACATTTGGGTGCAGATATGTACAGAGGGAATACAATGTGAAGATGTATGTAGGAATCAGAAATCCACGAGATAAGGAGAGAGATACGGAACAGATTCTCCCCTAATGACTCTCAGAAGAACCCAGCCATCTATAAAAAGGCTGGTGTTGTACTTATAGTTTCCAAAACTTCAGGAGAATAAACCAGTCCTGGGTCAAAGCTGGTTATGATGACTCTGGAAAATGAAAATAGAATAGCATTAAGAGTTTAAAAAACTCCCCAAGTAATACAGGCTATTGCTGTTGCCTGTTGTGGAATATTAGTGGAAGATGTGTTACACTTGTTTATGCTGTGGAATATTTGTTTAATGATGCAAAGATGCGTTGCATTCTTTTGTTTTTTGTTTTTGTTTTTTCGGGACAGGGTTTCTCTGTGTAGTTTTGGAGCCTATCCTGGATCTCACTCTGTAGACCAGGCTGGCCTCGAACTCACAGAGCTCTGAGTTCTGCCTGGCTCTGCCTCCCAAGTGCTGGGATTAAAGGCGTGCACTACCACCGCCCGGCATGTTGAATTCTTTTATGTTGCATTTGTTTAACTCTGTAAAGCTTCATTATTTTGTTGCCTAAAACACCTCTAATAAAGAGCTGAACAGCCAATAGCTAGACGGGAGAGAGAAATAGGTGGGACTGGCAGGCAGAGAGAATAAGTAGGAGGAGAAACCGAGGCTAAAGGAGAAGAACAAGAAGAGGGAGGAGTAAAAAGAGAAGGACAGCACGCAGCCACACAACCAGCCATGGAGTAAGAAGGGAAGAAAGACACATAGAATAAGGAAAGGTAAAAATCCCAGAAGCAAAACGTAGAAGAAAAGAAATGGGTTAATTTAAGTTACAAAAGCTGGCTAGAAACAAGCCAAGCTAAGGCCAGGCATTCAAAAATAAGAATAATTCTCAGCCAGGTGGCAGTGACGCACCCCTTTAATCCCAGCACTCGGGAGGCAGAGCCAGGCAGAGCTCTGTGAGTTCGAGGCCAGCCTGGTCTACAGAGCAAGATCCAGGACAGGCACCAAAACTACACAGAGAAACCCTGTCTCAACAAAACCAAAAAAAAAAAAAAAAAAAAAAAAAAAAAAAAAGAGTAAGTCTAAATCCCCATGTATTATTGGGAGCTGGGTGGCAGGCCCCTAAAGAGAAAACAAAAACAAAAACAACCAACTACAGTTGCCCTTGGTTGCTTCCCAGATTTTAAAAGTAAGTCTTAATTGCTAAAGTTACCACACACTTCAGACACAGAACTTGAAGGAATAGAGCCACATCTGTCCTGGAATCCTCCTCCCTGGGGATGCTTTCACAGTATCAGAGGGTGCTATGCAAGCTGCCAAGGGAGAAGAGTGTCCAATAGCCAGCTGTGGCACCTACGAATCACAACAATGACTTGTGTGGCAAGATGTCCACACCACACAATCTCCACAGCCACACAATGTCCACAACCACACAATCTCCACAGCCACACAATGTCCACAGCCACACAATGTCCACAGTCACACAGTAGCAGCACTTATATCTTAGGGCTAACCAAGAGCTGTGTAATTGGATTTAAGGCCTGATTAATAGGAAGGAATTTATACCTGCTACTGGAAACCTCGCCAACTACTCACAGCAGGTGAGGCTTTGGAGCCTTAGGAGAGAGCCTACTACTGCCATTTCCCAGACCAGTATAACTTCTAAGTGCATTCTTACTTATTTTGATTTTGTGTGCACTGGTGTCTTGCTTGTATGTATGTCTGTGTGAGGGTGTCAGATCCTCTGGAACTGGAGTACAGACAGTGTGAGCTGCCATGTGGGTGCTGGGAACTGAACTCAGGTTCTCTGGAAGAGCAGCCAATGTTGTAAACCGCTGAGCTATCTCTTCAGTCCCTCTAACTGCATTCTTAATACCTAACCCACAGAGAAGTGTTCTCATCCTTCATCAAAGACACTTCCTCTTGCAGCATACAGAGACCATTGCATAAAACCACAATTGCTCAAAATGCAGAGAAAAACTGGCTCAGGGGTGCCTAGTCCCAGTTGGTAAATCTACAACAAAACTCCTACATCTAAGGCTCGGAGATAACTGCTGCATGATTGTGTCTTCTGTGTATTACATGGGAAGCTGCCCCCATGAAAGCTCAACAATATGGTCACCTAAAAAAAGACCTGAACAATGACTATATCAGCTGACGTGCCAACCTGATGGGGGAAGTCTCACAAGACCCCAGCCCTCAACAACGAAGTTCAGGAAATTAGTAACTGCTGAGAAAAGGAAGACCAGTCTTCTCCAGGAATCAGTCCCAATTGGTTATCTAATACCAAGTGGCCATCCCTAGAAAAGTAGATACATCAATAATTGCATTCAAGAATGAAAATAAAGGAACTTCCCCCTTGGAGTAGTGTGACCAAGAATTGAGTCCAGTCCATTCTCCTATGTTTTCCATCTATCTGGAGTTTGGGGTTACTGGTCTGTAACTTGTCTGCCTGCCGTCTGTGTCTGATCTGTCTGTCCCTGTTGCCTGTGTGTGCCTTTATCTGTTCTGCATCTGTCTGTGCCTGTGTATCTGCTGTGCTGTGTCTGTCTGTGACTGTGCTGATCCCTAGCAAAGGACTTTCCTCTACATTTAGTTAACAGTGCAGAAAACACAGTATGGGAAAAGACGAGGAGGTCTTTACAGACATCTTTAACAGAATTTTACAAGAGAAGCTGCTTTATCGACCTCAACTCCCCTCCCCCTCCCTTCTGACAGCTCTCCGTCTCTTCTCACTCACCTCCCCTTCCTCTTTCTCTTCTTTAAAAAAAAAATATTTATTTTTATTTCCTGTGCGTTGGTGTTTTGCCTGCACTTATGTCTGTATGAGGGTGTTGGGTCCTCTAGAACTAGAGTTACAGATGGTTGTGAACCACCATGTGGGTACTGGGAATTGAACCTGGGTCTTCTGGAGGAGCAGTCAGTGCTCTTAGACATTGAGCCATCTCCCAGCCCCCTTCTTTCTCTTCTTTAGATTTTTTTTTAACCCAACCAGAGGAAGGGGAGTTGAGAAAAACAGAACCCATCCATGTCCTCAAAGACCTAGAAGGGGGTTTGCAAAGTGGCTGTCAAACCCACAGCCTTAGCACAGAGACTTTAGAAATCAGAAAACTTGGGTACCGTGCCGCCCCTGGTAAACTGGATCTCGTTAGGGAGAAACCAGCGCTATGTGGTAAGAAGTCCTCAAGGCAAACACCTAGCGCTGGCTTGAGCACCCCTGACCCGGGCGGAGTTTCTAAAGCTGTCAGTTCAAGCCTGTTTAACCCTGTGCAATCACATGTAAACAAGAGGCGCTAACCTCTTGTTTCTGCTCAGCAGGGCACTGGTGAGATGCCTTTGCTTCACAGGCTTCCTGTTTTTCTCATGTGGGTCTACTGATCTCCTGTGTCCTCTGCTGTTCCCCAACCTTTTTGTATAGAAACTAAAACTATTCAAAAGTTTTTATGGCGATACAGATTAAAAGATTGGGGTGGTGCTCTTCCGAATCACAGATCATATCCTCATGGCTGTCTCTCTTTTGCAGCAGCTTTACTGAAGTGTAGAATCATACAATTCAGCCATCCAATCTGGCCCTCTTCTTTCACGGGTTTTTAGTGTATTCACAGAAGTATAGAACCACTACAGTATCATACTGGTTGGATTTGTGTGTCAATTGACACAAGCTAGAGTCATCAGAGAGGAAGGAGCCCCAGTTGGGGAAACGCCTCCATGAGATCCAGTTGTGAGCATTTTCTCATTTAGTGATCATTGCGGGAAGGCCCGGCCCCTGGTGGGTGGTGCCATCCCTGCAGTTCTGGGTTCAATAAGAAAAGTAGACTGAGCAACCCATAGGGAAGGAGAGACCGACAGAGAGCCCGGGAGACAGAGAGAGCGAACAAGAGAGAGCTGTGATGTCGGGAGGGACCCTTTAAAGGGTACTGGTGTTGCACAGGGGGAAAATTCGGTGTAGTGACAGTGGAGATGTGTCACATTTGGTGGTGCTGGCGCTAAGTCCCTGAGGGCAGGCTGGTGGAGCGCCTGATTTCTAACGCAACTGACTCTGGCACAGAACATCAGTAGAAGCCAAAACCATTGCTAATGAATTGGGAAGAAAGAAATGCATGCTTACTGTAGAAAGATTCAGGCGTCACCACCTTAGCTCACTGACTAAAATTGGCATCACTGATTATGGGGCAGTCAGACATCACAAACTCCATGATATGATATGATATGATATGATATGATATGATATGATATGATATGATATGATATGATATGATATGATATGATATGATATATTATGGTATGGTATAATATGGTGTGACATGATATGATTTGATAGTTTAGTATGATGATATGATATGATAATATGAATACCATCAACTTACCTAGGAACAGTTCTTGCCTGATATTTTAACTTGCCAATCAAGCCCTTTGTAAGCTTCCATATCGTAAGAAGGAAAGGGGATAAAGTGACTTTATAAGCAACAATAGGAAAAACAGTCAAATCCGGAACACGAGGCTCTCCCGGAACACGAGGCTCTCCCCGTCCGGCCTGTTGACGTAGAAAGCTCACGTCATGCGGGAAGAAACCACCAGTGTTATTCTCTTCTCTGTTCCAGTGATAATCACCTTGTAACGAGAATGTGTGGATCTGAGCTCCCGGGTTTAGAGGCTTTAGTCCACCGTGGGTCTTCCACATTGCTTTAGGCCTATGGCGAGGCAGCGAGTCACCACAGGACAGTTTGTGACACCCCCAGCAACACAAAACTGGCATCAGTGTTCAGGGGATCCTCATGATCCAGCCTGTCATCCTGTTTCAGATTCAATGATGAAAAACAAAAACAATACAGCAAAGCATAGGTTTTAGGTTTTATTTCCCTTTTCTCTTTTTATTTTATATAAGTGGGTGTTTTGCCTGCCTGTGTGTCTGTGCACTACATGCATGCCTGGTGCCTGAGGAGGTCAGAAAAGGGTGTTGAATTCCCTGGAACTGGAGTTACAGGTGGCTGTGAAACATACAGGTGCTTGGAAACGAACCGCAATTCTCCACAAGAACAGCCAGTGCTCTTAACTGCTGAGCCATCTCTCCAGCCCCTAAAACACATTTCTTGACTGAAAATTAACTGAGATAAATAAAACTTTGGAGGATTAGAAAATTTTGAAGCCTGGTGTTGTGGTGCATGCCTTTGATCTCAGGGCTTGGAAGGCAGAGGCAGAAGCAGGCAGATCTGTGTGTTCAAGGCCAGCCTAGTCTACAGAGCAAGTTCCAGGACAGCCAGAGCTACACAGAGAAACCCTGTCTTGAAAAACCAAAAAGGAAAAAAAAAAGATGACATTAATTATTAATTTACTCAAGTATAATACATGTAATAAATATTAATAAACATGGTAACTATAATAAATATAAACACTTATTAACTTAAGTATAAGTATGATAGATACACAGTGTTAAAGTCATGCCATATTTGATTTAATAAATGCTAAATCTAGAAAATTTATAATACATGAAAAGGAAACAATTTACTATCCTTTACAACTTTTATATTTAAAACTTTTAACCAAATATAATGTGTGGGAAAAGATACTACTATGATTTTATTATAGAACATTATATATTACATAAACATTACCATTTCAATCATTTCAAGAATCCACTAGTGCTGGGCATGATGGCATTCATCTTTAATCCCAACACTTGGCAACCAGAGACTGGCAGAGACAGGCAGATCTCTATGAGTTCAAGGTCAGCCAAAGATACACAGGAAGTTACAGGTCAGCAAAAGCTATACAGCGAGACCCTGTCTCAAAAAAACTACTAAGAGAGCCGGGCGGTGGTGGCACATGCCTTTAATGCCAGCACTCAGGAGGCAGAGCCAGGCAGATCTCTTACAAGTTCAAGGTCAGCCTGGTCTACAAGCGAGATTCAGGACAGACACCAAAACTACACAGAGAAATCCTGTCTTGAAAAAACCAAAACCAAAACCAAAACCAAACAAACAAACAAACAAAAAACTACTAAAGGAGAGATAGAATTCAATGGCATCAAATACTTTTATATTACTGTATATCTCATTGTGTTTTTATCAAGCTAACTGAGGTATGAGCCACATGCTATAAACACACACTGTTTAACTGGGCAATACAGGGGCTGCCCCTGCATTAAGATGCAGATTTCCACCCTGTCGGTGTTCAGGCAGTCCCACTCACCATCATCTCAAACAGCCATCACTGAGCATCCGTCCTTCCCTGTAGACTCCCTCTCTTCAATCCTTCCACGTGAATGGAGTCACACAACGCTTGTATTCTGGAATTAGCTTTGTTTTACTCCGCATTTTTTCCATTGATTACAGAAATGTGTCCCTTTGGATTGTTGAATGTCAGTCTCCTGCATCAGTGAACATACAATGATTTGTCTATCCATTTACATGTGGCTGAGCTTTTAGGCTTTCAATCCAGAGCTACTCTACTTTAAAGCTAAAACTGTATGAATATTCATCTGCAACTCTTTTTTAGACAGATGCCTTCCTTTCCCTGTGTTGTGTGGTTAATACACATGCAATAACCAAATTGCTTTTCTGTAGTGCTTTTATAGTGACTACATGGTTACATTGTCAGACTTTTTTTTTTTTTTTTTTTCTGTTTCTCTGTGTAACAGCTCTAGATGTCCTGGAACTTACTTTGTAGACTAGGCCGGCCTCGAACTCACAGAGATCCACCTGCCTCTGCCTCCCAAGTGCTGGGATTAAAGGCGTGTGCCACCACCGCCCAGCACATTGTCAGACTTTCAAATACTAAACAACTACTTTAGTGCTTATGAAGTAATATTATAATTTTTAACTAATATATTTTTGATGATTGATGATTTTCATGATTTTGTGGACATTCATGAAGCTTTTTCACATTTCACCTCTTTTAATGAAATAATGTTGTTTGTCTTGTGTAAGCCTCAGTCAGCTTTATTTGTTTTTAAATTTTAGTAATATATTTGAAGGTGGGTGGGCATATAATACATACAATACAATGCAACAGAATGCAACACAACACAACACAATACAATATAAACTACTCTTGTGCAGCTAGAGGACAACCTGTGGGGGTCAGTTCTCTTTCCAGTCCATGGGTCCCAGGGATCAAACTCAAATCCTCAGACTTGGCAACAGGTGCCTTCACCTGCTGAGCTGTCTCACTGGCCCAGAAGTGTTTTAGAGGTGGGAACTTTTGCTTGTTTCTCATCAGCACTAGGGCTCAGACCTAGGGACCCTTGAATGCTAGGCAAGCATGCCATCACTGAGCGGTCTCCCAAGCCCTTATATTCTTATCTATCAGTCTGTACAGCCAGGTTTCTTCCAGCACAACTCATTCTTTGATCATTTGGAGTCCCAATATTCGACCTAAAGGAGAAGACAAAAAACACTTGACATCTCAAAAATGCTGTAAGTGAATGCTATAATCTGTGTGATTCCCCGAAATTTGTATATTGAGAATGTTGTGGAATGTTAGCTTAAGATGTGTTGCATTCATTATGCTGTGGAATATTGGTTTGATAATGAAAAGTGTGTTGCATTCTTTTGTGTTGCATTTGTTTAACTCTGTAAAGCTGTGTCTGCCTAAAACACCTGATTGGTCTAATAAAGAGCGGAACGGCCAATAGCTAGGCAGGAGAGGGATAGGTGGGGCTGCCGGGCAGAGAGAACACATAGGAAGAGAAATCTAGGCTTGAGAGAACAGGAAGGAATGAGAAAAGGAGAAGGAGAGGAGGACACCAGGAGCCAGCCACACAGCCACACAGCCACACAGCCACACAGCCACACAGCCACACAACCAGCCATGGAGTAAGAATTAGGGAAGAAAGACATGTAAAATTAAGAAAGGTAAAAAGCTCAGAGGCAAAATGTAGAAGAAGAGAAATGGGATATTTTAAATTAGAAAAGCTGGCAAGAAACAAGCCAAGCTAAGGCCTGGCATTCATAAGCAAGAATAAGTCTCTGTGTTTTATTTGAGAGCTAGGTGGTGGGCCCCCAAAGAGTAAAAAAAAAAAAAAAAAAAAAAACGATTACATGTGAATTTGATCCTTAATGCAGCAGTGTTTAGAGGCAGGGTCTAATGAGAGGCTCTTGGGTCTTGTAGATTCCACACTCATGAACTGATTCATGACATTTTAGAAAGAACTTGCAAGGGGTTTGCTCTTCTGCTGTCTGCCCTGATAACACACAGAATCCCTCCCATCTAGAGAATGCAGCATTCAAAGACCATGCAGGGTTCAGATGCCAAACCCTGACAAGATACTGACATGTTGGTCTTGAAGTCCCCAGATACCAGAACTGTAAAAAAAATAAACTTCTGTTTCTATAAATTAACCAGTCTCGGGTATTCTACGACAGCAGACCAAAATAAACGGGGACAGATATCAAACTTAGTGCCACTCTTCATTCAGAAGAAGAATGTAGTAGAAAGGCACTCACTTCTCAGCAGTCTTTAGCCTTTGGTTTCGGACAAACCAGACAAACAGTGTGCTGGTTAGAAGCATTCTTGGATAAGAAACATTTATTTCTAACCCTAACTGGTTTTCCATTTGAGGAGAATGCTCTCTTTCCATATACATAGGAGGCAACTTCAATGGAGATTCTTTTGTTTATTGGTGTCCTGTCCCCACAGACAGCTGCCCCATAGGGAGGGACAGTAGGCTGGGGACCTGAGGCACACCGAAAATGTTTCCAATTCACATTCTCTCACCATGGCCATCCTTACTGGTTTCTCCTGCTTGCTTGAGGTTTAGTTGCTGGAAGACTTTTCATCAGAACAGGAAATCGTTAGGGAAGTGCTGACTTGGAGGAAAAACAGGGACGAGGAGGGGATGTTTACCCAACCAAGGAGGAAGCCCGAGTCTGTGACCAGCGCACAAAGGGGAATGGTGCCCCTGGGTTATCTGGCCAGCTGACGCCGCCATGCACACTTCCTGACTCTTTCTTGGAAACAGTAATTGACTCGAACATGAAATGTGGATAAGAAATATCGTAATTGTGGGGAAAGGCTCATTGGTTGGGATCAACTCCTGGACGTTTTCTCATAAGACTCAAAGTTACACAAATTCTAAATACCTCACTCCCAACTATTCGTAATGTTATCCTTCAGCATATAGACAGCCCTAACGTAAGACACCTCAAAATACAGCGTGGAAATCAAAGGTGTCAGTTATTAGAGGCAGGACCCCTCAATGCAAAGACAACATGCAAAGACCTCTTTGAACATTCTAGGAGGGTGTGAGCTCTGTCTCCAGTTGTCACCGAGTATTTTCCTGACTGTACTTACAGACAATCACTTTCTCAAGAGCACAGCACTCACTTGATGGGACAGAGAAGAGGCCAAACACCACGTCAGTTTCTCTGGGGTGGGGGTGGGGTCACTCACTGCCATCCAACACACACTCACCCTCCTCCTTTCCCTTGATAATAACAGCGGTCTAACTGAAGAAACAGAAACATTGAGTCTATGATCGTATACGCTGACGTTATCATTCTAACACAGCTGTGTCTCTGGAGCTGAGTCTTTCCACCTGGACTCCGTTACCTCTGCTTTTGTCCTCATTGCCAGGCCAATGACAAACACCCCCAACTCTGGCCTGTGAGCCACGGCTGCACCATCAGGTGTCCTTCACCCAGTGCCAATCTGCTTATATTATGCGCTTGCTTAAAAGGTCCTTATTAGCTTTCATCTAAATGCACCTTGCCAGTTGCCTTTCCGTGCATTTTCTCTGACACGTTCTCCACTGGCTGCCCTGAACGGCTCCTTTTGCTTTATTGGCCTATCTCTGCTTTTTAGCTTCTCCTCTGCCGTCTACTGGGAGTGGGTGCTCTCTCTCTTGTCCACCTCAGTTTAGTCAGAGCCTCCTTCAAGCGGTGTCTCCAATGCAAAGACTTCCTGACCAACTCGTAGTGGGGACCTAGAACATCTGCTCCTCTTAAATGGAAATCAAATCTTATACACTTTATGAAACAGATGTAAAACTCAGTAAGTCTGGCTAACCAGCTTAGGCCAATGTATGAGCTCCAGGTTCAGTGAGAGACCATGTCTCAAAAACCAAGATGGCACACACACACACATGAACACATACACATGCCTGCACCACCACACGCAATAGCAATAATAGTAACAATAATAACGAAAACACTGGAAGAGGGAAAGCTCTCTCATGTTCATTGATAAACAGAAGTGATACTGTTAAAGTGTCCATATTACTCACAGCAATCTACAAACTTAATGCAATCCCCATCAAAATTCTAATGTCATTCTTCATAGAAATAGAAAAAATTGGTAGGCAGTGGCGGCACGTACCTTTAATCCCAGCACTCAGAAGGCAGAGGCAGGCGGATCTCGTAACACAAGGCCAGCCTGGTCTACAGAGTAAGTTCCAGAACAGCCAGGGCTGTTACACAGAGAAACCCTGTCTCAAAAAAAAAAATTAATCCTGAGGTTCATCTGGAAAAACAGGACCCCAAATAGCCAAAGCAATCCTGAACAAAAGCCACATTGGAAATAGTAAGTTTGAGGCCAGCCTGGACCATATAAAAAGATCCTGCCTCCAAAAACAAAAACTAAGTAATGAATAATACAATGAAAAATAAGTTCTCCCAAAGACAACTGGGCTCTTTTGTTATTTGATACTAAATTTAGATATTTTTTGTCTATTTGTTTTTGCTTTTTTTTTTTGAGACATGCTCTCACTATGTAGATTTGGCTGTTCTGGAACTCACTATGTAGACCAGGCTGGCCTTGAACTCATAGAGCTCTGTCTGCCTCTTCCTCCCAAGCACTGGGATTATAGATGTACATATCTTGAATGTCC
The DNA here is from genome assembly GCF_049852395.1 of Peromyscus maniculatus bairdii. NCBI lineage: Eukaryota > Metazoa > Chordata > Mammalia > Rodentia > Cricetidae > Peromyscus > Peromyscus maniculatus. The sequence goes on along the minus strand of NC_134863.1, from coordinate 14,568,607 downwards.
CGCCAAGGCCAAGTGTGCAAGACTTGGTGCCCTGCCCAGGGCACTATTGGTAGACCGTGAAATCCTTAGGCGGTAGAACATAGAGAAGGCCATCATGGTGATGTGCTCAAAGGGGTGCTGGGACTTAGCCTGTGCTCTGTCTTGCTTCCCACAGACTGTGGAGTAGCCTTCTCTGTCACACACTGCCACCACGATGAACTACTGCCTTCCTACAAGCCAACCAAGCCAACTGGCTTCCAGACCTGAATGTCAAAATGAAGCTTTTGCTCTTCGCTCTTTACACTGCTTCTCTCCGGCATTGGTTATAGTAACAGAAAGGCAACCCAGGAGTTTTCCTCTAATTCCTGGATGCTAGGATTACCAGGTTCACTAATTGTTTTTTCTACGCACAATTTATGCAGGCTTACAATCATATACCACAATTCTGCACTTCTGCTTAACTTTGATTATTTAAGCATTTCACAGGTAATTAAAAATTCCTTGTGGATATCACTGTTCATGAATATGCAATAACCTGCGCTGCCATGTAATGATGCTATAATTCTAATGTTCCATTACTGAATATTTAGCTCATTTCCACCTTCTGTCTATTATAAATTATACTAGTAAATACCAAGATGATCTCCCTACAGCTAGGATTATTCTCTTCCTGTGCGGTGTCAAGAATATAATTATTAGACAAAAACCTATAACCACTTTAAGGTCTATGATAAAATTTTGACTAATTTACTTTCAAAAAGTTGTAAATTAATAAAATAGCCTTAGCAAGATTCCAAATTCATGCCCTATGCCTACTCTAAATATTGCTACTTTGGAATCTTTAGTTACATAGTGGAAAATGGTTATAAGTAAAATATGGGGTTTTGTTGTTTCAATCTTTACTTATTAAAGAAAAATGTATTTGCTAAATACACAATTCACTTATTTTCATCTCTGTGTGACTTGCCTCCTCATACCCTTGGCTATGAGTGGGTTTATTATCCTGTGTTTGGCTTCTTCGAGTGTTAGGGACATTAACTTGTCACACTTTTTGCAAATAACTTCAAGTTTACTGGTTGTCTTATAACTTTAGGCAGTTTTTTAGAATGTTTGACAGTTTTATACATGAGTGGTATTTTCGGGGCGGGGAGGGGGGGAGAGTTGGGAGGTGTTAAGAGACAGGGTGTGGTCCTGGCTGGCCTGGAACTCTCCCCGTAGCCCATGTGCTGGGATCAGAGACATGCGCCATGCTGCCTGGCACATGAGGGGTGTATTTACACTGTGTGTGTTCCTTCTCCCTCTCCACCTCCTCAGGTATCCTCCCTACTCCCTCCCAAATCCATGACCTCTGTGATTATGTTCTCTCTCTCTCTCTCTCTCTCTCTCTCTCTCTCTCTCTCACACACACACACACACACACACACACACAGAGAGAGAGAGAGAGAGAGAGAGAGAGAGAGAGAGAGAGAGAGAGAGAGAGAGAGAGAATGATAGACATATGGCTTACTGAGCCCATTCAGTGTGTTGGAAAGGCAGCAAAGTTAATTTTTAATACGTTGTCTTACCTATCTATCTCTTCCTCTACAGCAGCAGTTCTCAACAGGGGTCACATATTAGATATCCTGCATATCAGGTATTTACATTACAATTCATAACGCTAGCAAAAATTATAGTTGGGAAGTGGCAATGAAATGCTTTTATGGTTGGAGTCACCACAACATGAGGTATTAAAGGGTCGCAGCATCAGGAAGGGTGAGAACCACTGGTCTACAGTCTTTTACACATTTTCTTCTTTGATCCAGAGATTTCCTGATCAGTTTTATTTAACTGTTTGAGGATTTTTTTTTTTTAACTTTTGATTCCTTTTTTTCTTTTTTTCTAACAAGATCTTGCTTTATGCCCCTGGTTGGACTGGAACTCCCTATGTAGACTAAGCTGGCTCAGAACTCACAGAGATCCTCCTGCCTCTGCCTCCTGAATCCTGGGAGTAAAGATGTTGTGTATCGGCCGGGCGTTGGTGGCGCACGCCTTTAATCCCAGCACTTGGGAGGCAGAGCCAGGCGGATCTCTGTGAGTTCGAGGCCAGCCTGGGCTACCAAGTGAGTTCCAGGAAAGGCGCAAAGCTACACAAGAGAAACCCTGTCTCGGGGGAAAAAAAAAAAAAGATGTTGTGTATCATTACACATGACAATTTTTTTTTTTGAGACAGAGTCTCATGTAGCCCAGGTTGGCCCAGAATTTGAATTTGCTATGTTTGAGGATGACCCTTAACTTCTATGCCTACTGTCCCCACTTTCTTTCCTAGTGCTGAGCTTCCTGGTGTTCAGTTTATGGGTGCTGGGACTTGAACCCAGGACTTCCTGTGTGTTAGGCAAGCACTTTGTTAGCTGAGCTACATTCCCAGTGCTCCTGCAAATTACTTTCCTGATCTATTTGCACATTTGCTCAGGCATTTCTGAGGAACAGACCCTAAGTAAGTGGAATATATAAGCTTCACATACTAGACCCCAATTCTAATCGATCTGCTATAGCCTGCCTGCTGATCTTAGGCCAGGACTCATCCACCTGGTTTGCTGTGGTTTCGCATCCCAGCAAAGCCAGCTGTTTATCCCACTCTCACGTCCATAAAGTAAGTACTTCTCCTTTCTTTCTTTTCTTTTCTTTTCTTTTCTTTTCTTTCTTTCTTTCTTTCTTTCTTTCTTTCTTTCTTTCTTTCTTTCTTTCTTTTTTTTTTTTTTTAAGAAAATCTCTGTGTGTAGCCCTGGCTAACCCGGAACCTGAACACTGTAGATCAGCAGCGTCCTCACCAGAGTACCAACTTCCATGGGACACACTTACATTTGCTTCACACCATTTCACATTCTTCATTCTTTACTGTGTCAAGGAATCCATACTTTGTTTTTAATTCTTCACGTTTAATTTTATGTTTAATGTTTAACTGAAAACCTTTTATTGATGTTTTAAATAAGGAATCCTTGACATTGACTCAGCCTCGTTCAGCTGGTACAAACAAACTCCTTTTGAGAGACTGTCTCTCATATTCCTTCATCATACCACAAAGAACCCCAGTGCAGCAGAACCCGTCCATGTGAATGATGGCTCAGACGTTTCCTCATGTTTCCTAATACCCAGACTCTCTGTCATATAACAAATTCGGTGACTCACTTTCCGAGGCAAAATTTTCCACAAGGCGGTGCATACTCATGCAAAAGCTCCTGTGAACAACCTGTGCCCCAAATGTCTCAGCCCTAGCGGGGGAATGGCCACGGGGGTTCTTCCTCCCCACGGCACGGGCTCTGGGTGTGAGTCCTTGCTAGACCATCTAAGAGCTGGGGCTTTGAACCAGTTAGCTAGTTTCTCTTACACCCAGCTTCCTTCCTGATCAGCTTGGTTGGTGATATTTAATTTATAAAGTGCCATGAGGACTAAATAACGTAATACCTTTTAGAAGCATCAATAATATTATTGATATTTTTCTCATGTTGTAATATGTCTGGTACAGAGTAGCTGCTGAGTAAATATTTGCTGGATAAATGAAGGATTTCTGTAAAGACTCCAGCGATGAAATGGGACGTTTCTCGGGGGTTTCTAAGCTGGGTGATTCAATGCTAATAAACAAACGGGAAATGATAGTTCTGTTTTTGTCCTGTGAGGGCCTAATAATAGTGCCTTTATTGCTCTATTAACAAACAACTTGCATGACTAGACCTCAGCCTGGTCCCTGGACACAGTCACGGAATAATTCCTGGCCTTATAGCTTTGGATGCAAAGAAAAGAACTCAGCCCAAGCTTCAAAGAGAAACTGGGTATAAATCTAGGAACTGTTGTCTCAGAGGACCCATGAGTAAAAACATAGGAAAACCTTCAGAAACCAAGGCGTTCTCCTCTCTCTCTCTCTTTCTCTCCCTCCCTCCTTCCTTCCCTATCTATCCCTCCTTCCCCCATTTATTTCTCTGCAGCTAGGCATCCTTTCTCTGCACTGAATGGCAGAAGATAGCTCCCCTGCGTTTTAAGTCTGCATAGTGATTGTCCTAGTCCACACTCATGGAGGAATCTGGCTGCCCCAGTATATCAGTCTGTCTGGAGAGGCTATAACAGAATTCTACAGACTGGGTAATTTATGAGGCATAGAAATTAGCTATAGCCAGGCGGTGGTGGTGCACGCCTTTAATCCCAGCACTTGGGAGGCAGAGGCAGGCGGATCTCTGTGAGTTCGAGGCCAGCCTGGGCTACAGAGTGAGTTCCAGAACAGGATCCAAAGCTACACAGAGAAACCCTGTCTCAAAAAACAAAAACAAAACAAAAAAATGCTCTTTCTGCACTCTCTCCTTCTGTATTCTCTCCTTTTCATGCGAGGGGGGGGAGGGGATCTCTCTCTCTCTCTCTCTCTCTCTCTCTCTCTCTCTCTCTCTCCCTCTCCCCCTCCCTCCCAATAAAGCTCTAGAAAGGTTAAAAAAAAAGAAAGAAATGAATAAATTAGCTATTCATAATGGCACATACCTGTAATCCCAATACTTGGGAGGCTTAGGCAGGAAAATCTCAAGGTGGAGGCCAATCAATCTAGTTTACACAGCAAACTGCCTCAAAAATGTCTTTCATTAGCTCAAACTCCTGGAGAGTGGGTAATCTAAGATTAAGATGCCAGTGTGTGGCCAAGTCCTCCTTCTTGCTGGCCAGTACTCCATAGCAGAAGCTGTCACGGGGCAGAAATACAAAAGAGCAAAAGGTAGAAAGGCCTTCCAGAGCTAATGTGCTAATCCTTTTATTAGAACAGAGCCCTTGGGCCCAAGTCACCTGTTAAAGACTCCGCCTCCTAATATTCTTAACAATGGCAACTAAATCTCAGCAGAGCTCGGAGAGAGCTGGCGCCCGGCCCTCTTCAAGCGCCCACTTAGGGCGGTTCAAAGGTCTTTAGGAGGAGAGCATAGTGCATTTCAAGGGCGCCTGAAGAGCAGTGCCAGGAAGCCGCCCGCTGCTGAGTGACAGACAGGAGAGCCTCCAGAGGTCCCCGGGGGGGCCCACACGTCACAGCCCTGACTCCGACAATAAACTGAACCACAGGTTAACCTTTTTAATGTTTTTATTGGTACGTCATAACTGCATATAATGTGTTGTGGTCAATTCTACCCTCTAACTCCTCCCCTATATCCACCACCCCTTTTGCCTCCCAACTTCATACCCTGTGCTTCCACCCACCGAGTCTGCTTAGGGCTTCCGGTTTGTGCAGGAGTGGAGATCGTCCACAGTGGCGCAGGGGCCACATCTCTGAAGAAAACTGATTCCGACATCACTTGCCAACTGTGCCTGGGCTAAGGGTGGAACTTGATGAGTCTCTGCCCACCCACTGCAGATAAACCTTTCATTCTACCCAGCAATTTATTATGAAGACTAGAAAGTTAATGCAGTGAAGAGGACTGGGCATGGTGGCACAAGCCTTTTAATCCCAGCACTCAGGAAGCAGAGGCAGAGGCAGAGATCTCTGTGAGTTCGAGGCCAGCCTGGTCTATAAAGCGAGCTCCAGGACAGCCAAGGCTACGAAGAGAAACCTCGTCTCGAAAAACCAAAATAAATAAATAAAGTGAAGAGGACTCTGAACTTTTTACTTCACTTATTGCTAAAAAAATAATTTGTTGTTTTTATTTAGTAAAGTTTATTCAGAAACATGTTTGTTTACAGGAAAATTATCAAGTGGGAGGAGGATAAAGACTGGTAACATAAAAAAAAATAAGTAAACAGTCTTAAAACCTGTGTCCCAATATTCTTAAGGAAAGCACTTCATGGATACAATTTGAGTTCAGAAGCAAATGCTTCCGGTTTGGTTCCTGCCTCGGGGTGACGGGTTAGCATCTGGAACCATCTGGAACCGTGTCTGCGTTCTGCTCAACTGTCCCTGGCTCTGCCAACGGCAGGGGCCGCGGTACCGTCAAGAACTTACTCTGCTCGGTCCTCCCTCCATCATGAGATTTTTGGAGACTTCAACAGTCTCTCCTCAGCGCAGACGATTTCAAACTTAGATTTATTTTCTTTGACTTTGACTTGATGGTTCAGGGAAATCACGTACATTCTTGAGGAGGGCACCTGCCGTCCCCAAATCCCTCCCTTTTCTTTTTTGCAGGAGTGTTAGCACAGGAGTGTTAGCACAGGAGTGTTAGCACACGTGGGATGTCCTATGCCAGCCAAGCCGAACGAAGCAAGTCAGCTGCAGTTTACCTTTCCCACTGATGACAAAACGCGCTTTGAACGAAGTGCCCGAAGGCAAACCCTGAAGGAGCCTGGAGAGTGAACAGGCGCAGGCAGACCGGACTGAAGCCTGAAGCGGAAGAAGCTGCAGCCTCGCTGAGTATCCCAAGTGCGTGTGACTTCTTCACCTCCTCGACTCAAGCCAAAGGCAGGCCAGGTTCTAGAACTGTGTATCCAGGACTATCAGGAAAACTCCAGAAATCACCTTGGCAAGCCAACAGGCCAAGAAAAGTAGCTGGCCCGGAAGCAGTAATAGAAACTTCTGACTTTCTTGACAAGCGTTCCTGCCTCCCGGTCCTGATGCTGCAGGACTCCTGGGCCTCAGTAACAGCACCGACAGGCACACCTCTACAGCAACCAAAGAAAGCTTGCCCTCTGGCCGGAGAGAAGTAGGAGCGAGGGTGGTGCCTTTCAAAAGTTCAAGAAAACCTAAGTCTTCTTTTTCTTCTCTCTTAATGCTTTACTCCAAACCAGCCCTAGTCACACAAAACAGCTCCAGAGTTCAGGGATCACAACTATCAGATACCCGACAGCCTCCTGTCCAGAAGATCCAGGAAAAGGAGGATCCTGTGAGCTGGAGGATGCCAGCAAATGCCAGAGAGCGTACTAAAAAAGGGTCCTTCTCACTGTGTAAAGGTCCCGAGCTCAATTCCAGGCTGCACAACACGGAATAGGTCCAAGGTCACAGACCCAGCTATCAAGTCCCAGAGAAAATGCCACACATAATGGAAGGTGGTAACTGCCAGGGCTCCGAGCCTGAATTCATGAAGGAACCATCCCCATGGAGGATGAGACACTGTAATCTGCGCCTAAACCAGTTAACTGTTCACACAGACATCACCATTTACGTGAGGATTTTAACAGAACCCAGACTCTTGCTTCACAATACCCAACTGTGCTAGATCCAATACAAAATTCCAAGCCAGCCCAGTGGCAGGAGGGAGGCCTTTGCAAGGACCATGGCAGTTGGAGGCCAAGCTGGGCGGCACAAGGAGACCTTCCCCTACAGAAAAAAAAAATCATTTAATGCTTTAGAAGCCTGGGAAATACATGCAATATTCAGGAAGAACAAAGTTATCAAAAGATGTTTTCTTGTTGCTATGATGAAGACCATGAGCAAATAGGCAAGGCAAGGGTGTATTTCAGCTCACAAGTCCTGACCACAGTTGCTCATGGAGGGAGGCGAGGCAGGAACGGAAGCAGAGATCATAGAGGGATGCTGCTTACTCGCCTACTCCCTTGTCTTTCTCAGACTGATTTCTTACACAGCACAGGACCGCCACCATCCACGGTGAGCTGGGACCTCCCCTATCAGCCATCAAAAAGAAAATGCCCCACGGGACACAAACAGAAAAGGAAGACGCTGAAGTGTCTGTGTGTGAAGATGGTATGATTTTATACATAAAAGACCCTGAAACCTCCACTAGGAAACGTCTACAGTTGTTAAAATCCTTTCCTCGAAGTAGCAGGATACAAACTTAACACACAAAAATCAGTCACCTTCCTATACATAAATAACAGACTGAGAAAAAAATCAGGCAACAGGAGCTTTCGCTATAGCCTCAATGAATAGATAAATATAAAACCTTGAAATAACTATAACCAAGCAATTGAAAAACCTGTGAATAAAAACTTTAAGATGTTGAAGAAAGCCGGGCGGTGGTGGCGCACGCCTTTAATCCCAGCACTTGGGAGGCAGAGCCAGGTGGATCTCTGTGAGTTCGAGGCCAGCCTGGGCTACCAAGTGAGTGCCAGGAAAGGCGCAAAGCTACACAGAGAAACCTTGTCTCGAAAAACCAAAAAAAAAAAAAAAAAAAGATGTTGAAGGGAGAAATTGAAGACAATACCAGAAGATATGAAGATCTCCCATGCTCATGGATTGGCAGGGTTAATATTGTGAAAATGGCCATTCCATCAAAATCAATCTATAGATGCAATACAATTCCTTCCAAAATTTTCAACATATTTTTTCACAGAAGTTGAAAAAAATTAAACCTTGTATAGGAACACAAAACACTCAGGATAGAAAAAGACTACCTAAAAAAATAAGAGAATTGCTGAAGGTATCACCATCCCAGATTTCAAGTTGTATTATAGAGATATAGTAATTAAAAAAGCATGGTATTGGCATAAACACAGACACACTGATCAATGGAATAAAATTGAAGACCTGGATACGATTCCATATACCCACAGAGAGTTAGTTTTTGACAAAGAAGCCAAAAATACACACTGGAGATAAGACGGCATCTTCAGCAAATGGTGCCTGTCAAACTGAATGGCTGCTTGTAGAAAGAATGCAAATAGATCCATATTCATCACCCTGCACAAATTTCCATTCCAAATGGATCAAAGACCTCAGCATAAGACCAAGTACTCAGAATCTGATAGAGGAAAAAGTGGAGACCAGCCTTGAACTCACTGGAGCAGGAAAGAACTTTCTGAACAAGAAGCTGACAGACAGCACAGACACTAAGAAAAACAAGTAACAAGTGAGACCTTGTCAAGCTAAAAAGCTTCTGTAGAGAAAAGCTATACAGACACTGTTGTTTCTGCGAAACAGGAGCTTACAGAATGGGGAAAGAGCTATACAAAGTACACATCTGATTGAGGGTTAATGTCTAAAATACATAAAGGACTAAAGGAACTGAACATAAGAAAATAAATACCCCAAATAATATCCAGAAAATAAATACCCCGATTAAAAAATGGAGCAGAGAACTCAATAGAGAGTTCTCAAAAGGTGAAACCCAAATGGCTGAAAAGCACATAACTGTTCAACAGCCTTAGCCATCAGGGCAGTGAAAATTAGAACTACTTTGAAATATCTTACAGCATCCAGCCTGGCCAAGATCAATAAAACAAATGACAGCATGTGCTGGCAAGGATTCAGGGAAAGAGGAACACTTATTCATTGTTGGTGGAGTACAAGTTTTTACAGTCACTATGGAAATTGGTGGGGCCGCTCCTCAGGAAGCGGGGAACAGATCTACTTCAAGATCCGGCTATATCACCCTTGGGCATACACTCATAGGACTTTCCATCTTGCTCATCTGTGCTCCTTGCTGCTTAATTCATAATAGCCAGAAACTGGGAACAACTTGGATGATGAAAATGTGGTACATTTACACAATGGAATATTATTCAGCTCTTAAGAAAAGTGAAATTATGAAATTCGTAAGTAAGTGGAAAGATCTGGAAGCAATCATCCTGAGTGAGGCAACCCAGACTCATTGCACACTTTCTCTTCTGTGTGGATGTTAGCATTTAAGCCTTAGGTATGTGTGCTACAATCCACAGACCCTCAGAGGTTAGGGACCTAGTAAAGGATAGGAGTGCGGAGAGGACGACCCAAGGATGAGGAAATAGAGTATATGATTATAAAGAGATAGGGGAAAAACTGGAACAAGAGGATTAAATAGGGAGGGGACTGGAAGAGAAGGGTAAAGAAGGAAATACAGAGAGGGACAATACCAATGGCCATATAGAAAACCATATGGAAACCTACTACTGTAAAAGCTTTCTAAAATATACACATACATGAAAGAAATCTAAATTGAGACACCAAATACTAGGGGAGAAAATGACCCAACTATATATCTTATACCATCAAGGAAAACCTCCATTGCCAAGAATAGGTTACATCTAGTGGAGTCATTAGCCAACAAGGCTCCTTGGAAACCCCCAAATATCACAGGCTATTGCCAAAGCTATTGGTTATTTTCCACAGCCTGATGTGTGGTGGTTGGAAGGATGGCCACCATAGGCTCATGAGGAGTGGCACTATTCGGAGGTGTGACCTTGTTGGAGTGGGTGTGGCCTGGTTGGAGGAAGTGTGTCACTGGGGGTGGACTTTGAGGTCTCAGATGCTCAAGGCAGGCCCAGTACTTCACTCTTCCTTCCTGCCGCCTGATGATCCAGATGTAGAACCCCCTCTCCAGCACCATGTCTGCCTTCACTCTACCATGCTTTCCGCCGTGATGATAATGAACTCAACCTCTGAACTGTAAGCCAGCCCCCAATTAAATGTTTTCCTTTATAAGAGATGTCATGGTCATAATGTCTCTTCACAGCAATAGAAATCCTAAGACATGATGGTAAGTCCCTATTGGGAAAGACAACATTTACATATCCCATCATACACAGAGCAGTCAATCTGGTACTCACTAGAAACATCCCTGTGATGACTAGCATTCATGCTTCTAGAAGGTGTTCTGCATGCTACCAGAGGAGAAAGGTAATCATCAACTCAGGAACAAACCTTCAACCTACAGTGGCAGGAACACCTACCACCATTATTCTAAGTGAACGCAGCAATAAAAATAACTCCTAAGGACATACTGTTGTACCCTAGCTCAGCACCTTGATCAACCCACATCAGAGAGGCTTCTTCTTGCAATCGATGGGAACTAACACAGAGACCCACAACTGGACAACACGTAGAGAGTGACTTTGAAGCACCTTCCCCAACAGGATGTCTTCATCAAAGCCCTCCCCTCCAATCGAGCTCAGGGGTCTGTGTGGAAGAGGAGGCAGAAAGATGGTAAGAGCCAGATGGGATGGACGACTGCATGAAAACAGGCTATTCCAGATACATCATAACTGATGCATACATGAGCTCTCAGAGACTGTGGCAGCATGCATAAGGTCTGCACAGGTTCAAGCCAGATGAGTTCCTAGCACTGAGATAGGGAGGTGGATACAGATTCCCACCACAACCAGCCAGCTATCCGCAATTGGTGGCCGTTGGCAAAGGAAAAAATAATTGTTTTCTCCACTGGAGATTCATTGGGTACATTAGCTACAGTTCAGGGCAGGCCTCTTCCCCAGCAGCAGGTGACCAACACAAAATGAACTCACTGGTATATTCATAGACCTTTGGTCTCATCAGCTTTGTTTAGACATTTTTTGTCTTATTGACCTTTTGCTTGTATACTTTTATTTCTGTTTTTTTTTTTGAGGGGATGCATGTTTATTGCTTTGTTTCTTAGAGAAAGAGAGGGAGGGAGTGAAAAACAAAGAACAGAAAGTTGAGTGGGTAGGGAAATAAAGAGGATTTAAGAGGAATTGGAGAAGGGGAACACTTGATGAAAATATATTATTTGAAAAAATGTCAATTAAAATAATAAAGAAAGAAAATGCCCCCTTAGACTTACCCACAGGCCAATGTGATGGAGGCATCTTCTCAATTGAGAAGAGTCTTTCCAAGTGACTTTAGTTTGGGTTAAGTGGGAAAAAAACCCACTACCTAGCACAGATGTCAAACCTTAAAAGTAGAAGAAATAAAATGCTGGAAGGGAGCATGGTCATCTAGAATATCCACATAGAACTGACACAAAATAAAGGCATTCTCAGAGCAAAGATAAGAGAACTTACTCTAAAAACCATTAAAGAACTCCAGGGCTGGGCACTGTTGTGCTCACTGGTGATCCCAGCAGTCAAGAGGTAGAGATAGAAAGATGAGTTCAAAGTCATCCTCCACTCAATAGCAAGCTCTTTGTTATAATTTTTTAAATTTTATAATGTTTTTAAATTTTATTTTATTTTATTTTTTGTGCATGTTAATTGTGCAAAATAAAAGTTTCATGACATTTCCATCTATACCATGTACTTGGATCATATTGAACACCCCATCCCAATATTGTCCTTCCCCTCCCCTCTCCACTTATCTTTCCTTTTCTACATCCCTACCTATCCTTTGATACTAATTGTGTGAATTCTAGCATGCATTTTGCATTTATAGCCAACATCAACTTACAGGAACAGAGGAAAATGAAACTTGAGAAATAAAGAGCAAAAGGAGTGATAACTATCTGAATAAAGAGGCTTTTTGTTCTCGAGTTCTTTAATTCTTTAACGTGTACGAGTATTGGAAGCAAGTATCGCTGCAATGTCTGAAGTGTCTGGGCGTGTATGGATACAATATGTGACAAGAACAACTGTCATGTAGCTAACTATCCCAAATTCAAACTTCTTTTTGCAGGAAAGGAGACACTCAGAAGGCTCAGGAAGCCAGGAAAGCTTGGGGTTCTTGGGGCCTGGTGAGATCACTGAGCACACAATGGCATCTGCCACATAAGCTGATGACCTGATTTCAGTCCCCAGAACCAATATGGCGGAAGGCGAAAACCAACTCCTATAAGTTGTCTTCTGACTCTGACTTCCACATATGTACTGTGGCATGTGTGCACAAGCATAAACACACACACAGAGGCACGCACACATTCACACATGCTTGCTGTGGTAGTTTGAATGTAATTGGCCCCCATAACTTCATAAGGAGTGGCACTAATAAGAGGTGAGGCTTTGTAGGAGTAGGTATGACCTTGTTGGAGGAAGTGTGTCATTGCGGGGGTGGGCTTTAATGATTCCTATGCTCAGGACGCCACCCAGTGTCTCAATTGACCTCCTGTTGTGCCTGCATGGTGTAGGACTCTCAGCTATTCCTCCAGCACCACATCTGCCTGCACACTGCCATGTTCCCTACCATGATGATAATGGAATGAACCTCTGAAACTGTAAACAAGCCACCCCAATTAAATGTTTTCTTTATAAGGATTGCTGTGGTCATGGTGTCTTTTCACAGTAATAAAAACCCAAAGACACATGCATATATATGCACAAACACACACACACACACACACACACACACACACACACACACACACACACAAGCAATGAAGAAACAACTTGGGGCTCAGGAAGCTCACAGTAACTCACGACTCAGGAACCTCAGAAGTTGCAAGACTTAAGACTGCGGGGCCCTTTTCTGGGGTGGTATAAGTAGCAAACAATTGCTAAGGAAAAGGAGACTCTTCGGTGGAAGTGCCTACAGGCTGGGCTCATCTTGAAATCACTCTGAGTCTCTTTTCTGCCTTGGCTGCTTGAGAACCAATGCCATCATAAGTGACACAGTAAGACTCCAGACTAGGAAATTCACAACTAACCATCTGCCACAGCAGGAAAAAAAATTACCTCAGATGTCCTTCACCCTGAGAAGCCAACAGTACCAAAGACAGAAATTCAGGGAAAGCTAGCAAAAAAATGTACAAAAAACACAACAATGTCATCATTGGGTTTGGATTCAGAACCCATTTGGGTGGTGGCAAGACAACTAGCTTTGGCATGATCTATGATTTTTTGGATGATGTAAAGAAGAATGAGGCTCAACACAGACTTGCAAGACACGGCACTTATGGGAAGACTTCCCGAAAATGACAAAAGGAACAGAAGGGCCAGATGAGGAAGGTCAGGGGACCGCTAGTTCAAAAGCCAGGATTGGTGTCGGCAAAAGCCAAAGAGGTAGAGGTTCTGTGGGACCTGGCCTGCTGAGGGTGTGGATGTCTAAGGAGGGACCAGTGAACTAAAAACAGAAGAACACCGTGAGTTCTAGAGCAACCACTAGAAAATACCACAAAGAGACACAGCCCCAAAAGGCAATAAATAACGATCAAACTAATCCACAAAATACCGTGGGAAATAATTATTTTTAAATGTTTTATTAATTGTGTGTGTGTGTGTGTGTGTGTGTGTGTGTGTGTGTGTGTGTGTGTGAAAGTGTGGAGGTGAAAGGACAGCTTTTAGGACTCTCCTCCTACCACTCGGATCCTAGGGACGGAACTCAGGTCCTCAGCCTTGGAGGCAGGTCCTTTTGCCCACTCAGCCATCTCCCAGGCCCTGGCAAACAAATTCCTTAAAAAAAAAAAAAAAAAAAAGATTGATTTATTTATTATGTATACAGTGTTCTGCCTGCACACCAGAAGAGGGCACCAGATCTCATTATAGATGGTTGTGAGCCACCATGTTGCTAGGATTTGAACTCAGGACCTCTGGAAGAACAGCCAGTGCTCATTGAGCCATCTCTCCAGCCCTAAACAAATTCTTAAAGCCAACCATAACAATAATTTTACTCAACATAAACTTTCTACATACCAATTTTAAGGTAGAGATTTTCAGGTTTATTTTTGTTTGTTTGTTTGTCTTAAAGACTCATATGCCTGTAATCTAGAAGAAATAAATTTTAAATATAACAAAATATGTTAAAGTACCATGGTAGGAAAAGTTTTTCTGTGTAAACACAAATCAAAGAAAGGTGAATACTATGTTAATTTTAGATAAACGAAACTTCATAGCAATGAAAATCATCAGAGCTAAATGAAGGTATTATAAGGGCAGTGAGATGGTTAGCTTGTGGGAGGCCAGTGGGGAGACCGGCACCCACATTTTACCCCAGGGTACTCTTAAGGAGAGACGGATAAGAGATTTAGATAGAAGGATAGGGGGAGGGAAACAGAAACACAGGATAGCCTCAGGAGGGCCTGGATCTGGTCCCTCCTGTCTCGTCTAAAGGGCTATTTATAGGAATACCAAGAGGTGGAGCAAAAGACCTCCCCCCAGCACAGCCAAGTGCAGACCATTTCCAATCACCTAGTAACCATGCACATGGTCAAGCAATCCTCTGATGCAGCTCTGCTGGGTAAAGCAAGCTCAGATCTCACTAGGAAACCTTCATGGGCCTCCACACTGGCTCAGTGGTAAAAGTACTTGAGTTCAATCCCCAGGACCCACATGATGGAAGGTGAGAGCTGACTCCAGCCAGTTGTCCTCTGGCGTCCATACGTGTGCTATAGTGCATACAACACATACACAATAAATAAATGAATGTTTTATTTAAAAAAAAAATAGGACATTATGGGGCTGGAGAGATCCAAGGTCCAGCAATCAAAATTCATTGTTTGGCTGACGGATATGTCCAACTGGGACTTACCATCTCATCCTAACACAGACTTCCCTTTTTCTCCTTAAAAAACCCACTCCTGCAGAGACACCCACTGCCGTCTTTGCCCATCCAGATGCAACACCCCCCCCCCCGCCTCCACCCCGACTTGTCCCTCCGGAGTAATAAAATCTCCATTGTGTTGAGAATTTGGGTCCTGGGTGTGTTCTGTGCCAACTCCGAGCCCCTTTCAGGGTTGAAAGAGTGAATTCTCCAAGAAGACACAGAATCAAGTGTGTCTGTGCCTAATGATAGAGCTTCAGAATACATGAAGCAAAAGCTGTCAGGACTGAAAATAATAGACAATCTTAAAATTATTCATTTTTAGTATAATATTAAAACTGTTATTAAATCTTTGAGAATTTCTTACAACGTATTTTGATCATATTCACCCCAACTCCTCCCTTAACTCTTCCCAGATCCACCCCCACCCCCTAACCCCTTTCAACTTTGTGATTCTCTCTCTCTCTCTCTCTCTCTCTCTCTCTCTCTCTCTCTCTCTCTCTCTCTCTCCCTCTCTCTCTCTCAACCTAGGTCCAATTTGTGCCCCCTGTGTACTCACCAGTGTGCGGCCATCCAGTAGAATGTCTTCAACCTTCAAGGAGCCACGCCTTTAAAGAAAACTGACTCTTCCTCTCCTAGAAGCCACCAACTGTCCATAGCTCCTCAGCGGAAGGGGCTCCTGAGTCCCTCCCACTATGTGCTAGAATGTCGACAGGCTTGAATTTGTGAAGAGTGTTTTGTTTTGTAGGCAATACAGCTGCTTTGAGTAAGATTTCAGGATCTTGTTCTATCCAGAAGATCTGCTTCAAACTGGTCCTCCCCCAACCTCTCTGCCTTCTCTTCTGCAATGGCCCCTAAGACTCAGTGCAGGATGATACGGATGTACCACCTCTGGGTGAGGTCTCTCCTGGCATATATTTTCTGCATTTTGACCAGCCGTGCGTTTCTGTGTCAACCAGAGAAACTTCTCTGATGAGGTCCTGAGAGCTGTCCTAATCTATGGGCATGGAGACAAGAATTTAGAGGGTAGTTTGACCCTCTGACCATTTAGTAGAGTAACAGAAGTATGTCCATGTATTCTTGGTCAGATTACAGCCCCAGGCATGAGTGTCCTTTAATCAGAAGTCTGTGGATAACCCCATGACTTCCATACCACTATTGCAGCCCTAGTTCACACTGTGACACACCTGTTCACAGCTGGGTAAGACATGATTCTTCTTCAAGATATTATAAGCCCATTCATCCTAAAATCTTAGCTATAATTCCTCTCTATGCCCTGGAGCTCAGATGGAATGGAGACCCAAGTTCAGTAATGCTAGGCTGCCCCATTATCATGGTCCTTGATAATGTAGATAAAAATCAGTGGTAATTTTCCAGCAAGATCTCTTGAGAATGTTCAAACAGTTTGTTATAAGCAGGTTTTCATTTTTACCCATAGGCCATTCTCCTACTCTGGTGACATTCTCCAGATCTTTTAAAAAAAATTTTTTTTAAGGAAAATACCTCTAAATACTCATGCCTTGACTTACAATTGACCTAAAGTCAGTAAGTGTATTCCATTCTCCTGACTCTAGTGATTGGTTAGAGATGGGTACACCCGCCCCCCAGCCACAGCCAATGAAATACAAGGACGTGCATGCTGGGACTTCTGAAGAAAATAAAGCCTTCGTTTCAATTTGGGAACTATCAGAAAAGACAACCGTCACCTGGATAAATGGTGTGACATGAGACTGTGGTGAGACAGCGTGGTGGAATCAGAGTGGCACCCACACTGTGAGAGGCTGGGTGTAGGGAAAGACAGAAAAGGGTCTTGAGGACTTTGAGCCTCTGTTAAAGCATTTCCAAAAAAAAAAAAAGAAGAAGATAACTCTGATGGTTTCTATTATTAAAAAAATAAATGTTACCCATCATATTTTATATATTTTTTTATAATTTAGATGTGGGTAAAGACTTCATTATTATTATAATTATTATTTTGATTTTTTTTCAAGACAGGGTTTCTCTGTGTAGTCCTGGCTGTCCTGAAACTCACTCTGTAGACCAGGCTGGCCTCGAACTCACAGAGATCTGCCTGCCTCTGCCTCCTGAGTGCTGGGATAAAGGTGTGTGCCACCATACCCAGCTAAGACATTAATTTTTATTGGCTGTTTTCTTACAGTATATTCTGATCCTTCTCTTCCCCTCCCCAACTTCTCCCAGACCCTCTCCATCTCGCTCCCCACCCAACTTCATGTTCTCTCTCTCAGAAAAATAATTAAGCAGACAAAAAATACCAAAACAACAATAAAAAATGAAAAATAGCGCGCGCGCGCACACACACACACACACACACACACACACACACACACACACACACACAGCTGGCTAACTACTCTTGTGCACAGAGCTTGCCCTGAAGTGTACTTGATACGTCTGTCCAGTGACACTCCATTGGAAAAAACTGATTTGATTTCTCCCTTTTCCAGAAATTACTAATTGCTAATAGCCTCTTGGTTAGGGTGGGATTTTATATTCACCTTCCACTTCTCTTTGTTGGAATTTTGTCTGGTTTGAATTTCTGCATGTCTTGTGATGTTGTCAGTCTCTGTGAGTTCATGTGTGCATCAATCCTGTTGTGTCTGGAAGACGCTGTTTCCTTGGAGTCGTCCACCACCTCTGGCTCTTATAATCTTTCCACCTCCTCTTGTGCACAGATACCCGAGCCTTGAGGTGAGGGGTTTGAGGAGAACATCCATTTAGGATTGGGTGTCCCTAAGCCACTCTCTGCACATTTTCCAGTTGTGGGTCTCTGTGTTAATTACCATATACTGTAAGAAGAATGTTTTCTGATGAGGGCTGAGTGAGACACTAATCTACAGGTATAGAAATGTTTAGGGTTTCTGTCGGCAGCAGTAAGTTTGGCAGCCTTAATTTTAAATGCCCTTTTTTGTCCTGTCCCACTTAAGTTGTTCGTGTGAAAAATGTGCAGTTGGTTTCCGGAGGGTGCTGGGGATCAGTTCCCCTGTGGTTTTTCCTGTTTGGAAAACAGTGTCCGGCTTGCCTCCGGATACAGAGTAACCATTCCTTGACCCCTGCTGTTAGAGGGGTATATAAGCCCATGTTGGTACCAATAAAGGAGAGCTGGTTCCCTGACGAACTGAAACTGGGTGTCTGGCGGGTTGCGGCAGTTTCTATTGCTGTGAAGAGACACCGTGACCATGGCAACTCTTTTAAAGGAAGCATTTAACTGGAGCTGGCTTACAGTTCAGAGGTTTGGTCCATTATCATCATGGTAGGAAGCATGGCAGCATACAGGCAGACATGGTGCTCAAGAGGTAGCTGAGAGTTCTATATCTGTGTTGTCAGGCAGCAGAAAGAGAGAAACACCTACTGGGCCTGGCGTGAGCATTTGAAACCTCAAGGTCTCCTGGGAGCCACAGGAATATGCAGTAGGAATTCAGCAGGCTATGGCCAAAGCTAATACGTGGAAGAAGCCAAGGGCATTTCCAGAGGATAAAGCCAAGACTCAAGGAAGTCTTGGTGATATTGGCTCTTGAATATTAGCCATTTTCCTGCTGTGAATTTCTTGCTTGCTATTGTAGCTTCTCCATTTTTAGAACAATGTGTTGATCATTCATTGGGCACAATTTCCCCTATGCTATTGGAATATTTACCTTCCCCAACTTTGCTAAAGCAGCAATACAGGCAGATCCCTAACTTCAGGCCTTTCTGTTATTGTCATTAGCAACATCTGGCCAGGACCTTCTCCAGATGAAAGTATCTTATCTGAGATACTTCCCAGACTTTCTAAGAACAGACTTAAGCATCCAGACAATCTGTTTAAGAAGTCCTGGCAGATGTGCTAATTAAGCTTAACCTTCTTTCTTCCTAATGCTATCTCTGCTCCAAATAAATTAACTCAGAAGTAAAGGGTTTTTACTTACCAGGTACGTCAAGCTGTCACTCAGGTTGCTACCGAGTGCACTCCCCGGCCCTGCCAGAAAACAGCAGCAGCAGAGATAACTTGGACAGATAAGTTGCCAAAAGAAAATAAAGCAGTTTTATTTTCACTCATCACTGACAGACTCCTTGCACTTTACCTAACCACTTCTAAGAATATAGTTTGAGCACATAATTTCCCTTCTAACCGAATGTAGCCCTCAGTTGATTCTATTCTGCATTAGTCACTTCCCTTTTGGGTTGTAAATGATAGCTGACAATTACTGCCCTTTGTGGAGATCTTATTGCTCCTCCTTTTGACTCTGATGGAATTCAAGCCTGGTGACCTTTCCTTATCCAGAGCATTGCTATTGCATGGGTATATAACTGTAAACCTCAGAGACTTAAGAAGAACTAGATTGGAGGAGAACTAGATTGGAGGACTAGAAGACAGAACTAGAAGAATGAGAAGGAAGATGAGGAAGAGCCAGGTGGGGAAGAACAAGAGGAGAAAGAACAAGAGGAGAAAGAAGGAGACAGGAGAGGAGCTAAAATGGAAAAGAACTAGATGGACAAGAACCTAAATGGGGCAGAACTAGATGAAGGAATTAAGATGGCACTTAGAGGGAACAGTAGAAAAATGTAGAGAGAAATCGGGCAAGAAAGAAATCAAATAAGAGAGCAGAATAGAAGCTGGGTGTAGAGAGAACTGACTCAAAAGAATATAATTTATAGACTAAAGAGTTTTGTGTACATAGGTTTATTCAAGTATCCCTCAGATTAATTAATCCACCACTGGTAGCATCTCTTCTGGAACTCTGGGAGAATGCTATTGAGGGGCTGGACCCCAATAGTCTTTGTTAAAAGTCCACTCTCCAGTGACAACACTTCTTCCAACAAGGCCACACCTAATCCAACAAGGACACATCTTCTATCAGTGCCACTCTCTATAAGCAAAAGGGGAGTCTTTTTCAATCAAACCACCAAAAGCAATAAATGTGTCATTAGAAGTCATTTTTATTACTATGCTCATTTAGCAGAATAATAGTAGTAGGTTTTTCCCCCAGGGCCCATAACCTATGTAGTCTTGGGTTCTTGGCTACTTTGGCAGTCGTGAAGTATAAGTTCCATCTCATGGAGTGGGCCTTGAATGCAAACAAAAGGGCGTTGGTTACTCCCCTAACATGTGTGCCACTATTACACCAGTATAACTTGCAGGAAGGTCTCTATTGTAGGTCTCAGTGTTTGTGGCTTGGTAGTGTTAATGACTACCTTTCTCCTCTGGCAGTGTGTAGAGTACCTACCAGCAACATGAATGCTAGTCAGTCAGGGTGAAGCTTCTGGTTGAGGACCAGCTTGACTTTTCTATTTTCAATGACATAAATAAGTGGTCTCTTCAACAATAGGGCCTTACCACCAGGTTATAGAGGGTAACCAATATCCTTGGCAATAGCCTGGGTGTCTGGGGAGGATCTATGGGACTACTTTAGTCAATGACTCAGCAGATGTAACTCATTCCTGAAACTAGGCATTTTACTTGGTAGCATAAGATGTCTACTTGGGGAATTGTCTCCTCATTTAATGGAGACTCCATTTAAATTTCTTTTACATATGCATACATTTTAGGAAGCTTCTACAGTAGTAGGTTTCCATTTAGCTTTTTTAATTGTCTTTAGTGTTAGTCGTCCCTCCCCATACTCCCTCCTTTACCCTGCCTTTCCATATCCCTCTATATTTAATTCTCCTAGTCCAATTTCCCTTTCATTCCTTTATAAAACTATATTCTATTTTCTCTTCCTTGGAAAATCCCCTCCTCATCTCCCACCTGGTCTCTTACTAACTACCTAACTTCTGTGGTTAGTCTAATTGAAACACATTTATTTAAAGCTTGAAAGCTAACATCCACATAGAAAAGAAAACATGCAATGTTTGTCTTTCTGAGTTTGGGTTACCTCACTCAGGATGATTTTTCTAGTTTTACTCATTTACTTGCAATTAAAATTAAATTCAATTTTCATAATAACTGACTAATATTCCATTGTGCAAATGTACCACGTTTTCATTATCCATTCATTAGCTGATGGACTGATGTCTTGAATTTAGAAAGGAATGAACATGGATGAGCAAGTATCTCTGTAGTAAGATGTAAAGACCTATGGGTATACACCCACATGTGATATAGCCAGATCTTGAGGTAGATCTGTTCCTGGCTTCTTGAGGAATGGCCACACCAATTTCCATAGTAACTGTATAAGTTTGCACTCCCACCAACAATGAGTAAGTGTTCTCTTTTCCCCACATCCTCACTAGCATCTGATAATCATTTGTTTTATGAATTTTCGCAATTCTGACTGGGGTAAAATAAAATATCAAAGTAAATTTCATTTGAAATCTCAAAATCTCTTTAATTTTCATTTCCCTGATGGCTAAGGATGTTGTACATTTTTTTAAATGTTTCACAGTTATTTATGTTTCACCTTTTGGGAACTCTCTATTTAGTTTTCTACCACATTTCTAAATTAGGTTATTTGTTTTCTTGAAGTTCATAGATTTGGTAGTTCTCTATATATTTTAGATACTAACCCTCTATAAGATGTGTAATTGGTAAAGATGTTTTATTTACAGTTCTGTAGGCTGCCACTATGCCCAAATGATGGTGTCCTTTGTTGTACAGAAGTGTTTTAGCTTGAAGAGTTCATTCATTAATTGTTGATCTTAGTGTCTGTGCTACCCACTTCTTGTTCAGAAAGTCCTTTCCTGTGCCAATGAGTTCAAGGCTGGTCTCCACTTTCTCTTCTATCAGATTCTGAGCACTTGTCTTATGCTGAGGTTCTTGATCCATTTGGAATTGAAATTTGTGCAGGGTGATGAATATGGATCTACTTGCATTCTTCTACATGCAGCTGTCCAGTTTGATCAGCACCATTTATCAAAGATGCTGTCTTATCTCCAGTGTATATTTTTGGCTTCTTTGTCAAAAATCAGTTCCCTGCGGATATGTAGAACCATATCCAGGTCTTTTTTCAGTTCTATTCCATTGATCAATGTGACTGTGTTTATGACAATGCAATGCTGTTTTTATTACTATATCTTTATAATGCAACTTGAAATCTGGGATGGTAATACCTCCAGCAAAACTTTTATTATTCAGAATTTTTTAAAGCTATCCTGGGTATTTTATATTTCTATAGAGAGTTCGAATATTTTTCAATTTCTGTGAAAAATTTGTGTTGAAATTTTGGAAGGGGTTGCATTGAATCTGTAGATTGCTTTTGGTAGGATGATCATTTTCACAATATTAATCCTACCAATCCATGAGCATGGGAGATCTTCATATCTTCTGATGTCTTCTTCAATTTCTCTCTTCAGTGTCTTAAAGTTTTATTATACAAGTCTTTCACTTGCTTGGTTAGAGTTAGAGTTTGTTTTGGTTTTGTTTTAGACTGTTGTGAAAGGATCTTTTCCCCTGATTTCTTTCTTTATCTGTTTGTTGTATGTATATAGGAAGACTACTGATTTTTGTGTGTTAATTTGTATCCTGCTATTTTGCTGAAAGTGTTTATTAGCTGTTGAAATTTCCTGGTAGAGTTTTAAGGGTCATTTATATATAAAATCATATCATCTGCAAATAAGGATACTTGTCATTTTTTCTTATTTGTACCCCTTTGATCTGTTTCAGTTGTCTTATTACTCAAGCTAAGACTTCCAAGTATTGTACTGAATAGTATGGATAGAGTGAACTTCCTTGTATAGTTTGTGATTTTAATAGAAATTCTTTGAGTTTCTCTCTATTTAGGATGATATTGGCTGTGGGAATGCTGTAAATTATCTTGATTATGTTGAAGTATGCCCCTTATATTCCTAGACTTTTCAGAATTTTTACCATGAAGGGGTATTGGATTTTGTCATAGCCTTTTTCTGCATCTAATGAGATGGTCTTGGGGTGTTGTCTTTCAGTCTGTTTATATAGTGGATTATAATTATTGATTTACAAATGTTGAACCATTCCTGCATCTCTAGCATGAAGCCAACTTTATCATCATTGATTTTTTTAATGTGTTCTTGAATTTGGTTTGCAAGTATTTTATTGAGCATTTTTGCATCTATGTTCATAAGGGATATTGGGCAATAATTTTTTGTCAAGTCTTTGTGTGGTTTTCTATAGGGGTAATAACAGCCTCATTAAAAAAATTGGAACTTTTTCTTCAGTTTCCATTTTGTGGAATAATTTGAGGAGTGTGGTGTCAGTTCTTTGAAGATCTGGTAGAATTTTGCACTGAATCCATCTGGCCCTGGGCCTTTTGGGGAAGGGAGATTTTGATGACTTCTATTTCACTAGGGATTATGGGCCTATTTTAATTGTTTGTTTTCTCTTGATCCAACTTTGTTAGGTCATATATCAAGAAATTTATCCATTTCTTATTTTGTTTTTCAGATTGGTATAATAAAGATTAAATTTTAAGAGTATTCCCTTACAATTCTCTGAAATTTCTTGGTACCTGTTGTAATGTCTCCCTTTTTATCTCTAATTTTATTAGCTTGCCTCTTCTCTCTATATTTTGGTTAACTTGACTAAAGTTTTGATTTTTCTCAAAAAAAAAGAAAACTCTTCATTGATTCTTTGTGATTCTCTTGGTTTGCTTATATTTCATTGATTTCAGCTCTAAACTTATTTGTTCCTGTCTACTCTTTTTTGGGCATTATTTCTTTTTATTTTTCTAGAGCTTTTGGGTGTGTTATTAAGTTATTAATACAATATATCTCCAGTTTTTTTTTTTTTTTTTTTTTTTTTTTTTTGGTTTTTCGAGACAGGGTTTCTCTGTGTAGCTTTGCGCCTTTCCTGGAACTCACTTGGTAGCCCAGGCTGGCCTCGAACTCACAGAGATCCGCCTGGCTCTGCCTCCCGAGTGCTGGGATTAAAGGCGTGCGCCACCACCGCCCGGCTTTATCTCCAGTTTTTTATGTAGGCACTTAGTGCTGTGAACTTTCCTCTTAGAATTGCCTTCCTTGTGTCCCATAATTTTAGATATGTTACATTTCAATTTTTATTCAATTCTAAAAAGTTTTTAATTTCCTTCTTTATTCCTACTTGACCCAATTTTCTTTCAGCGTGAGTTGTTTAGTTACCTGAGTGTGTGAGCTTATGACAGTTTCTGTTGTTGATATCTGCCTTTAATTTATGTAGTCAGACAGGATGCAGGGTGCTATTTCAGTTTTCTCTAGCTGCCAAGTCTTGCTTTGTCTGCTAATACGTGGTCAGTTTTGGAGAAAGTTCTATGGTCTGCTGAGAATAAAGTGTACTCATTAGCATTGGGTGGAATGTTCTGTAAATGTCTATTAGGGATGGGCAGTGGTGGCGCACACCTTTAATCCCAGCACTCTGGAGGCAGAGGCAGGTGGATCTCTGTGAGTTTGAGGCCAGCCTGGTCTACAGAGTGAGATCCAGGACAGGCACCAAAACTACAGAGAAACCCTGTCTCGAAAAAACAAAGCAAAACAAGAGAAAATGTCTATTAGTTCCATCTAATGTATGATATTGTTTAACTGCAGCGTTTCTCTGTCTAGCTTTTGTCTGGATGCCCCGTTCATTGGCAAAAGTGGGATACTGAAACCACCATCACTACGTTAGGCTCAATATGTGGTTTTAAATGTAATGTTTCTTTTATGAGCTTGGGTGCCCTTCTGTTTGGCATATAAATGTTTAAAATTGTGATATCTTCTTGGTGGGTTTTTCCTTCTAGGAGTATGCCGGGTCCTTCCCCACCTCCTCTGATTAGTTTTGTTTTGAAGACTATTTTATAGTTACTGCACTAGCTACACCTGCTTGCTTCTTGTTTCTGTTTTCTTAGGACACCCTTTCCATTGTTTTACTCTAAGGCAATGTTTGTTCCTACTGGTAATGGGTGTTTCTTGGATGCCTCAGAAAGCTGGATGCTGTTTTCTAAGGCTAGTTTGTGTCTTTTCAGGGGAACTGATGCCATTAACATTATCAGTTATTACTGAGCAGTGTTCATTAATTCCTATTATTTTGTTGTGGTAGCATTTCTTTTCTTTCCTCTTCGGATGAACTGTTCTGGGATTATTAATTCTTCTTGGGTGTGTTTAACCTCTCTTTAACCTTTTAGTGTCTTCTGCAGAACTGGATTGATGAAAAAAAGGGTTTGAATTTGTTTTTATCATGAAATTTTTTTCTTTCTCCCTTGGTTGTGACTGGTAGTTTCTCTGGGTGTAATAGTCTTGGTTGGTATCTGTGGTCTTTGTGAGCTTGTGGAACATCCACGCAGGTCCTTTCTGTTTTCAGACAGTCCACTGAAAAGGCTACTCTAATGGGCCTGTCTTCATATGTGGCTTAGGTCTTTTTCTCTTGCAACTTTTAATATCCCTTCTTTGTTCTGCACATTGTTTTGATCGGTACGTGCCTCGGGGACTTTCTTTTCTGGTCTTGTCTATTCGGTGTTCTCTATGCCTCCTGCCCCCTTGCTGGGCATCTCTTTAGACTGGCAATTTTTTTTTTTTTGATTTTGTTTAAAATGATTCTGTTTAAAATATTTTTTGTGTCGTCAATCTGATTTTCTTCTCCTTCCTCTATACCTATTATTTGTAGTTGTCTTTTCCTAGTGTGCCAGATTTCCTGGATGTTTTGTGCTTGGAATTTTTTTTTTTAGACTTAACATTTTCTCTTACTGATCTGTTTCTTCTACTTTATCCTCAGAATCAGAAATTCTCTCTTCCATGTCTTTTAATCTGTTGCTGAAGCTTTAATCTGAGGTTTCCATTGAGTTTATTTTACTTTGGTTTTACTTTAGTGATTCTATTTCTCTGCTAACGTCTACTTTCATGTCTTAAATGGCTTTCCTCCTTTAATTCAACTGTTTGTACACTCACAGTCTTCATTCGGGCATTTATTCACATCCTTCCCCCCCCACCACCACCACCACCATGCTTTGGTTTTTCAAGACAGGGTTTCTCTGTGTAGCTTTGGAGTGTAGTGGGTAGCCATTCCAGCTTGGATCTGGAAGTTCCAACCCCCATTGAGACTCTGACAACTGTCACGCCTACCAGGTGGGGCCAGGGGAGGCACCTGGAGACCCGAGAGCTGGATGGGCCAGCGCTCTCTCAGTGCGCTTTCTCTGTGCCGGGACGCTGAACGGTGAAGGTGGATTGTGCAGAGCTCCGGAGAACACCGCTGGACTGAGATACACCTTCCCCAGACCCTGCGACCTACCTTTCACTTAATTTGTGAGTTACGCCATTAAATAAATATCCTTTTAACTACGTGGAGTGGCCAAAATAATTTCTCCAATATTGGAGCCTGTCCTAGAACTCAATCTGTAGACCAGGCTGGCCTCAACCTCAGAGATCCGCCTGCCTCTGCCTCTAAGTGCTGAGATTAAAGGCATGTGCCATCATTGCCCAGCTATTCACATCTTTTTAAAGGCCTTGAACATATTCATAATTGCTATTTTGAAGTCATTGTCTGGTGATTCAGATAAGTTGATTTTCTCAGGGAATACCACAGTGGAGTTGCTGGCCTCTGGGAGAGACATACTGTCTGGATTGTCCACCTTTTTTCCTTTGCGTTGGGAATAAACATCTGGAATTATGACATTTGTGGTATTGCTTTATGTAGATATCTGGTCTTATTTTTGTTGGGTAGATATTTGGTTCTTCAGGTGCTCATGCCCTAAACTGGCAGGTTGTGGCCCAGAATGATGCTTGGTTTTCAGTCTTGGGTCACTCTGGATTTTAAGCTTCCGACTGTCCCTAGTCCCGGATCTGAAATTCTGATTGGAGCTCTGGGTTCAGGCCCAACAGTCATAGACTGATGCAGAGGGTTGGGGGGTGGGTGATGGGTTAGTGGGAGGGGGAAGGGAACTGACTCTGGAGTTGGGGTCCAGCTGGAGGATTTGGGGTCCAGCTCCATGAAGAAAGGCAGAGGCCGAACTAGGGGCACTGTGGCTCCGGACAAGGATGGCAAGGATGGCAGCTGAAGGGGATGGTGGTGAGCTAGGGGGAGAGACTGAGTCGGACAGGCAGCAGCGACTCTAACCACTCAGGAGGGAGCAGAATCGGGGAGGGGAAGGAGCACACACATAGTGTTCCTGGGTCCCAGTCGAGTGCCATGTTTTTATTTTTTGCCTGCCTTGTCTGAGGTTGGGTATTCCGCCACTTGCAACATTGAGTCCTAATACTGTTTATCCTTCTCTTGATCCCAAATGTTCCTCCAGAAATAAAAAGAGAAGTGGTGCATAGCATAGTTTTACTTGCAACACTGGAGTGGACCTTTATTTGCAGAAAATGGCAATAAGCAAGCACTTTAAAGGACAAAGCCCCAGCATCCTTACCAAAGGGAATCATCCAGAACATAAACTTGAAAACAAAGCAACATTTGCATGGACTTTTGTTTTTCAGTTTTCAAACATCTCTTGGCTTTACGGATCAGTTTTTAAATACCCAGATTCAGAGCTTGAGTGGTGAGCACTTGAGTAGTGTGTGAAAGGTCTAGGTTGATTCCAAGTACCATCTTTAATTCAGTCACGCATGGCTGCCCAGGGGCTGCACAGGCCTGCTGCTCACAGATAGAAGGAACAAAGGACTGTAGGACTTCATGATGGGGAAGCCAGGGAGGCCTACTCACATCCTTAACACACACTGAGAGCCGGGCAGTTTGTGTCAAGGTGGTCCTTCAAAGGCCAGCACTAACCAAGGTCTCGGGCCAAGTGTATTTAACCAGCTCCTATGGCAGAGTTATCAAAGGACTTTGCCTCTTATAGAGAACCGCCTGTGTTTTAAGGTTTATTTGTTGGTCTATATTATGTGCATATGTGTGTGCCTGAGCTTATTCAAGAGCACCACGTGCATGCAGTGCCTACAGAAACCAGAAAAGGACATGGGATCCCCCGGAACTGAAGTTATAGGTAGCTGTGAGCTGTCCAGTGTGGCTGCTGAGCTGTCCAGTGTGGCTGCTGGCATCGGAACCCAAGTCCTCTATGAGAACAGCAAATGCTCGGAAGCACAAAGCCATCTCTCCAGCCCTTCCACCTGTAAGTCTCGGAAAACAAGATCAATTCAGGGGTGCCGTCTCTTCCCCCACCTTGTCGGTGCTCATGGAAAGAAGGAGGCAAATTCCTCTGTGCTTTGGGTTTCAGGCTCAAATGACTTGTTTTGAAAGGACCAAGCAGACACCATAAAAGGCTGCTCAGTCTTCTCTCAGAGATCAGGCCTCAATTTCAGTTTCCTGAGACTTGAGCAAGCAGTTTCTGAGAGGGCCAAGACATAGTCCTTGCAGTAGCTCCATTTCTGCACGTACTCTGACCACTCAAGGTTCAGCCAGTTGTTTACTGTCTGGGACCCCTCACCAACTTAGAGCTACGTGCATGTGTCAGTGTGAACGTGTGAGGCCAGCCAGCCTCCATGATAGCTCAAGGACAGAGCCTGGGACTTGTCCAGGCCTGCCCCCAAAATGATAACTGTAACCCCCAGCCAGTAAATTCAAAGATTACACACCCTCATCCAATCATATGATACCAAGGTTTGTACAACCCTGTTTGCAGTTTTTCCTTTTAAAAAGCCCTCACCCTGAGAGCTCAGGGCCATCCTCCTCCACCCACTGTGTTGAGTGTTGGACATGGACCAAGGACCAAGCCCGGGCTTGCTTGTTATCAATAAACCCCTGTGTGTTTTGCATCAGATATCAGCTCTGTGGTGGTCTTACTCAAGGGTCTGGAGATTCGGCTACAACAGTCTGAGGGATAATTCTGCGGGTGTTGTGGAAAGCACAGCCATCCTTCACCTCAGTAAGAAAGGATGATGCTATCCATTTGAACAGTGGGACTGGGTTACTAAAACCACTGTGTTCCTAAATGAGATGGCTCTTTGGATAAGAATGAGTATTGTAGAAACTGAACTGAAGTAAATTATGGGTATAAATGGGATTCAGGAGACTGTCCTTTCTTAAGCAATTGTCAAGGACCTTCAGAGGATTGGGGGAAGGGGGCGCAGGGAGAGGACGCTCAGTCTTAACAGGCAATTTCTCCTAGTCTGAGGAGAACACGTCTCACACACAGACTTTCATCTGTGGAAAAACACAGAGGGAGTTGGATTGAGATCACATCAGAAAATCTCCTCTCCGGGTGGCCTTGAGGGATGGGGGGGGGGATGGACACGTGAAGGTGGTAGAGGTTTCCCCAGCTGGAAGGAAGCGCAGGAGCGTGGACACAGAGGAGCGCATGCGCAGAGTAGGGAAGGAGCGAATGAGTATCAGTCCAGCTGCACTAGGACATCGACTTAGGACCACCTTCTCTGAGAGAGCTCTACTGGAGAGAAGTCTTGATGGATGTCAACTGCGACCCTCAGATGAGGTGGACAGAGACCTCTACCAACACTTTAAACAAGCATGTGCTTTTGAAAAATGGTCCCATCCAATGGGAACAGACCATGCTCTGGCCTTCACTTTTAGCTCTGCCATTTTAATAAGTGTAGGACTTTAGACATTCATAAACACATCCTAAAGACTCCAGCTGTGAAGAGAGGAGATCGTGTATTTCATGTGTACCTTACAGGATCTGTGTGAACGTCAAGAGAGACTGGACACAAAATAGCGTTGTCTACTTCCTTATAGTCAGTGAAGGTGTGGTGAAACTCCTCCCTTAAACGTTATTTTCATTCTATTATTGCTACTATGTAAGAGTTGTGAAGACCAAGGAATGTTTCTTTTTCTGGACTAGGAGCCCAGAAAAGATTTTTTATGAAGTCATTTCATGAATGAATGAATACATGTGTGGCTAATATTCAGAACCCTCAAACTAAACCATAAAAATCAATCTTTCGAGCTATGCTGGAAGCTTGTGGGCTGTTATTTGATTCTCGGGGTGCTTGGGCTATGGGGAAGCTCTGAGTTAGCTGCAATCAGTTGGTGTCATGGTACAGAAGGAAGCCCGTGAAGGTACAGTCATTGACATTATCTGCATAGAGTCCGCTATGATCCCCATCTCCATACACCTGGAGCCAGACTTGGTCGCCCACCTCCAGGTGGAGGAGCACAGAGCCGGAGGCCTGATCCACGTTCTTCTCCTGATACTGGTCATAGGTGAAGAGAACAGCCTTGTCCTTCTTGAAGAGACTCACCTTCACGTCTTTCATGTACACCGTGATATGGTAGGAGAAATAGTAGAGCCCTGGAATGTTGCAGTAGAATTTCCCAGTGCTACTGTCGTAATGGTTCTGTTGGTTGTAGAAGATCTTAGTAAAGCGGATGGGAACATTGGGGACAGTGACTCCGGTCTCCAGCCCCACGCTGAACGCTGAGCGGTACACATAAGCACCTTCTCCGGGCTCTCCTTTCCTGCCGGGGATTCCGGGAAAGCCTCGGGGCCCCTCAGCTCCTGTCACTCCGACATCTCCTGTCTCCCCCTTAGGACCAAGAAGACCTGGAAAGTGAGAAGAGCTCTGTGACTGCCGGGAACAGAGCTGCCCAGGCTGGTTCCAGGGCCTCCACCCACAACCCATTTGACAGGACACGGAAGGATGCCATCTCCACTTTCCACACCCTCCACAGCCTGATGGGCTCACATAAGTTTATCTCTCCAACCTTATTTTTTTAAAGATTGATTGATTGATTGATTGATTGATTGATTATGTACACAGAAGAGGGTGCCAGATCTCATTACAGATGATTGTGAGCCACCATATGGGTGCTGGGAATTGAACTCAGGACCTCTGGAAGAGCAGTCGGTGCTCTTAACCTCTGGGCCATCTCTCCAGACCCTCCAACCTTATTTTTAAAGTTATGAGTGAATGAAAAGATGAGTGGGCAAATTGATTAATATTTAGAACGTGGGCTGGAGAGATGGCTCAGAGGTTAAGAGCACCTACTGCTCTTCCAGAGGACCTGAGTTCAATTCCCAGCACCCATATGGTGGCTCACAACCATCTGTAATGAGATCTGGCACCCTCTTCTGTATAGATGATAAATAAATAAATAATTCTTTTAAAAAATATTTAGAGGGGCTGGAGAGATGGCTCAGAGGTTAAGAGCACTGACTGTTCTTCCAGAGGTCCTGAGTTCAATTCCCAGCACCCACATGGTGGCTTACAACCATCTGTAATGAGATCTAGCACCCTTTTCTGTATACATAATAAAAATCTTTAAAAAAAAAATATTTAGAACGTTCACACTAGATAATACATTCTGGTTCATTTGCTCTTTGCTTGAATGAGTTGGCCTGGTAGAGGCTCTTAGTAGGAGTCAGTTGGGGTCACATTCTGATCGTGAAGTATCCATTTACTCATTCGTGTATTCATTCCTTCATCTCATACCTTTCCATGTCCCCCATAGCCCAGCAGGTTTCCAGAAATGTATCTCCTGTAAGTATCCACCATAGTTCATGTGCCCTATAAGTCCTTTGTGCATGGGCCAAATGACCACTGTGCCTGCCTTCTGTCCCCTCTGTCCAGATGTCCTCCTCCTCTGTTTTCTGGAGCCATCCTTTGAGGTGTGGCTCAAGCCCCGCCTCCTCAGCACAGCCCGATCATTGATCTACATCCTCACTGAGTGCACTTTTCCCGTACCCCATGCCTTCAGCATTTGCACGTGTTCAGACTGGCAGGTTGCGTGTTGGAAGACACTGTGTCCTTGCAACCACTGCCCAGAGTCTTGTCCAGTATACTTGTCTTCTCAGCTAAGCCAAGCATTCTCTAAAAGCTAGAGTGCTCCAGGAGTGCACTAAAAGTCCAGGTGAGTGCCAATGAGTCGATCAAGAGTTAAGGGGGAAAGAAGAAGAGGAATACATTGGGACTATGGACAAGGGTAGGCACAGGGAAGTAGAGGCAGAGAGAGTGAAGTCATGGATAGCTCAGTAGGCACCACCTTGTCTCTCTCAAAGAGGATCACTCAAGCCCCAGGATGCTTATGATCCACATAAAATAAGGTTTTGCTTCTTTTGCTTCTTGCCTGTGTCCAGGCCTTAGCAACTGGTATCACACACCCTGCAAAGCCCCCCTCTGCCCAAGCTCCTTCGTACCTGCGTCTCCTTTCTCACCCTTCTCGCCAGGAGTGCCATCTCTGCCATCACGGCCTGGTGTCCCATTGTGGCCAGGATGTCCTGGGATGCCTGCCATCCAACCTGCACAAGTTTCCTTGGGTGGAGGGACCAGGACTCCTGGCTCTTCAGCCGTGGTAACCTCAGCATGGTTGGGCAGGACTAACAGCAGCAGAACAGCTTGCAGCCACAGCAGCAGCATCCTGGGCCCTGCAATCAGCAAGTGCATAGCCGTGGGAAGGGCAGACCCACACAGCAGACTCACACAGCACCTCCAATCAGGACCTGCGTCGTGTTCCATCCATCTTAGTGGGATCTACTCCAAAGGTCTGCATTTTTAATAATCACCTTTCCTGTAGGAATTTCCCCAGCCCTGAGAAAATCCTTTCCAGAGTCCTGGGGAAGACGCTACATCCAGCACAGGGTTATCTGAGGGGAAAGAATCTATGCACACCAGTTTCTTACGTCTTTCTTATTTCTCTATAACAAACTTCTGTCTACACAGCTTCAGCTCTGTTCTGACACTCAGCTCCTCTCTGTCCCTTTGTTTTCTGTCCTCTCATAGCCCTAGTCATAACTCAGCTCTTGTTCTTTTGGTCTCATCCTCATCCCCCGTTTCTCCATCCTCCATCTTTCCTTCCTTTCCTCCTGATCTGACCCAATCCACCTACAATCTACAAAAACTTTTCCTTGCTCCTCACCCCTCAGCCTGAGCCACACTCTACAAAAACTCTGCCTTCTCCTTTATCCTCCAGCCATGCGACTCTGCCTGGACCAGGAATTCTGCTCCAGTCTTTACTGCACCTGGTTATGAAAAAAAAAAAAAAAAAAAAAAAAAAAGCCCTATTGTCCTGAGTCAATAGCTCTGCAATGCCACTAGGCCTGAAGGAAAGGGATGGTCTGAGCCTCATTAGCACAAGAAACAAAGCTATGCATCTACAGCCCACCCGTCTCCCAGGCTCTGTAGGGGTGTTACCTAGTGGATCAGCAGTAGGTCTGAGAAGCTTATGCTGTTTGCCATATAGCCTAGTAGTACATGAGCACACAAGTAATTCATAGCAGAAGACAGCTGATATATTAAAAGCCGAATAACACCAAATACTCCCTGATAAATGGCTTCCCTCTAGAAAAATTCCTGGACTTTTCTAGGTATAGCTTTATTATACACAACTGAATCTCTATAATGTATTCTGTGGCTTGCAGCACTCTCCCAGAAGGCCTTCAGTGGCTACCCCAGTCCTCACCTCTCCCAGAAGGCCTTCAGTGGCTACCCCAGTCCTCACCTCTCCCAGAAGGCCTTCAGTGGCTACCCCAGTCCTCACCTCTCCCAGAAGGCCTTCAGTGGCTACCCCAGTCCTCACCTCTCCCAGAAGGCCTTCACTTAGACATCCTTCTCTGAAATTTACAATGCATAGCATAATCCCCTGCACATAATCTCCTTTAGCTGCCAGATTGTCAATTCACAGATGGCAGGGATGGTCTGCTTCTAGTCTCCCCATCCTGACACAGCAAACATTCCAAGATCCTGTCCTGGGTTTTTTGGGTTTTTTTTGTTTGTTTGTTTGTTGTTGTTGTTGTAGTTCCATTCAATTCTAAACAACTTCTCACTCCCTAGCTCTTCTTTTCTCCCTCGTTTTCATATGCACATGCACACTTGTGAGCACTTGTGTACATGAACACACACACTCACACACAAACTCTTTGGAGACTACAGGGAAAAAAAGCAACTCGAATTCTGAAGAATCTGTTTATTCTTTTAAAATGGAGGAAATTGCCAGTCAGTGGTGGTGCACGCCTTTAGTCCCAGCCCTCGGGAGGCAGAAGCAGGCAGATCTCTGTGAGTTCAAGGCCAGCCTGGTCTACAAAGCAAGATCCAGGACAGGCACCAAAACTACACAGAGAAATCCTGTCTTGAAAAACCAAAAAAAAAAAAAAAAGAGGCAAAATCATCCTTCACCTGAGATGCTTCTGTTCCAACTCTGTCGTTTGCTAGTGTTTATGATCATCATTTAAAGTATATACATTGACAATCCATCAAGTGGATACAACCAAGATATGTGCAATTGTTTCTCTGTTGTTTTTTTTAGCTTATTTCCACTTTAAAATATTATTTTATATTCTCAACAGATTTTTCTCATATATTGATTTTAAATTAATATTAAAATGTCCTTAGGCAGATAGCTTTTCTAAAAGTATCATTCTATTATGATATGTTCCCAGATACAAATTATTGGGACTTGAAAGCTAAACTTTTGTCCTTTTGGTTTTTGAGACAGAGTTTCTGTGTGGCCCCAGCTATCCTGAAACTCACTCTGTAGACCAGGCTGGACTCAAACTCAGAGATCCACCTACCTCTGCCTCCCAAGTGCAGGAATTAAAGGCATGTGCCACTGTGCCTGCTTTAATCTTTTTTTAAGGCTTATTTTTATTTGTGTATGTGTATGAGGCACATATATGAATGCCCTCTTAGGCCAGAAGAGAGCATCAGATCCCCTGGAACCAGAAGGATGGATGGTGATAAGCCACCATGTGGGTACCGGAAACCAAACCTGGGTCCTCTGGGAAAGCAACAAGTGCAAGATCTTAACCACGGAACCATTTCTCCAGCCTGCCCAAACACTTTTAAGTCTTAAAAAAAAAAGAAAAAAAAATGTTTTTATTTTTGTTTGTGTGAGCATTTGCGTGTGCTACGTGTATACAGGAGTCTGAGAAGGCCAGAAGAGGATGTCAGACCCTCCAGAGATGGAGTTACAGGCAGTTGTGACCTGCCCACTGTCAGTCCTCTGGAAGAGCGGTATGCTCTCTAAACCACTGAGCCCTCTCGTCAACCCCTTTTTAAAAATCTTTTAATACACATACCAACATTACAAGATGCCATGCTGCCCCCCAATAAGGTGTTAGTGTGCACAAGAAGGACCTCTCGCAGGCTGAGGGTGTAGCTCTGTAACAGAGCACCTGCCTAGCATTTGCAGGGGCCTGGGTCCTCAGCACAACAAACGATAAACAAATAAGCAAGCCTTGCTGAATTACTCATGCCAGCTTTGGGTATTCTCATTCTTTAGAGCACTGTGGTTCAAGCCTTTAATCCCAGCCCTTGGGAGACGGAGGCAGGAGGGTTTTTGTGAGTTTGAATACAGCCTGATCTACATAGTGAGTTCCAGGACAGCCAGAGCTACATAGTGAGACTCTGTCTCAACAACGGAAGATGTTGTTGTGATATTCTGTGAGCAAAATAAATGGTTTTCGTTCCCCAGTCATTAATAAATTATACATTTTATTGAGAGGGCTATCTCTTATTTCCTCACTAAGTATCTCCATCTGTAAGTGTTCTCTGTTGGTTAACTTACTGAGTATCACAATGGGTTCCTTCTGCATTTTTATTTATTTGATTTGTTTTGGTTTGGGTTTTGTTGTGGGGGGGGTCATTTTGAGAATGGGTTTCATGTAACCCAGCCTGGCCTCAAGCCTACTGTGATGGGTTCAAGATGGCCTTGAACTTCGGATCCTGTAATTGCCACCTCCCAAGTCCTGGGATTACAAGCAAGAGCCGCCATTTAGGTTTTGTTTGTTTGTTTGTTTGTTTTTGACACAGAGCCTTAGTATGTAGCTCAAGCTGCCTCAGAGTCAGAGCGTTCCTCCTGCCTCAGCCTCCACCAAACTGGGATTGCACTGGTGTAGCAGCATGCCCAGCTCATAGAAGGTCTGGTTGGTTTAGTCTGGAGGTTGTCTTTCACCCTCTACGGTGCTGAGACTCAAACCCAGGCCCTCACCGGTGCAAGGCAACGTCTCGACCACTCAGCTGCATGCCATCCCCTACGAACGCCTCCTCAACCAGCTTGTGTGAGCACGTGCCACCGCGCTGTGACTTCTCCCACACTGTGCAGCACATCCTTCGACTTCTTTGTCCGGGTTTTAGGTGTACAGAAATTTTAGAGTTCATGTAATCAGCTCTGTTAACCTTTTCTTTACTTCCGAGCATTAAACAACCCTCTACCCCACCCCCCACCCCCAGAGCTGAGGACCGAACCCAGGACCTTGCACTTGCTAGGCAAATGCTCTACCACTTAGCTAAATCCCCAACTCCCATTAAACAGTTCTTATCACAGGAAAGATTTGGTAATATTCCGTTTTCTTTCTGTTTCTTCTTTTCACTCTATCTACTTTAAAGACCACTCTTTAGTTCATCTGTGATGTGTGTGTGTGTGTGTGTGTGTGTGTGTGTGTGTGTGTGTGTGTGTGTGTGTTACTGTAAACTGTGGTGTAAGATCATTTTAAACACCTTTAACTAAATTCATCTTTCCACTCTCTATTGCTCGGACGCATCATTTACTAAATATCCAATTCTGGTATAACTGTAGATGAACTGAAACTGGCAGGTGTGAGGAGGAGAGGGCCAGAGACAGTGGCCTGGAGCAAGTGCTGTCCTTAGAGAGCCTGAGTGTCAGCCCCAGCCTGCCTCATAGTCTCTGTGTGCCTTTGTCGCCATCTACTGAATCTGGAGGGCTCAGGAGCAAAGTCTCAGTAACTGCTACAAACAAAATGAAGCAAGGTGAGGTTTAGCTTAGAGCAAAAGAGGTAAGGAGGAGACCAGAGGAAAGTTCCCAGCTCCCCTTTTGTATTTAGGAAGAATGACTGTCCTGTAACTTTTTTATTACCCTCAGTCAGTCAGGTAGGTAGGTAGGTAGTTGCTTAGTTGGTTGGTTGGTTGGTTGGTTGGTTGGTTGGTTGGTTGGTTGGTTAGTTGGTTGGTTAGTCGGTTGGTTGGTTAGTTGGTTGGCTGGTTAGTTGGTTGGTTAGTCGGTTGGTTGGTTGGTTAGTTGGTTAGCATGTGTGTGTTTACGCCTGTGGGTATGTACCCACAGAAGTCAGAGAGCACCTTGTAGGGGGTCAGTTCTCTCCTTCCACCAACTGGGTCCTGGGGAACAAACTCGGGTCATAGGGTTCAACATCTTTACCCACTGAGCCATCTCACGGGCCCTTGCTCTGAGACTTTAAAGATGTCATCCATCTTGTGTCGTCTCAGCTTTTGTCTTCTTACAGCTCCAGCAACCAAATTCCTGAGAACTTCAGCTCTCCTCTTCCCCCCAGAAGTGAAGAAGGAACAGTCTAAGAAGCGACAGTCTTTTTTTCCCAAGGGAAACAAGAATACAGAATGTGTGGGCTAGTGTAAGCAGTTAAGGAGGACCTCCAGGGTGGAGGGTGGCCCAGGACTTATCCCAAATGCTGGGAAGGAAGGCAAAGGCAGACCCCTAGAGTTTTCTGGTTCTCCCTTTCTGCTGGAAAATCAGCATCCTTTCTCACCTAAAAGAACACAGTCTTCCCCAACACCCCTGTGTTCTCAATGGTCTTCTCTCCCCCCAGGGGCAGTTGTTCTAGGAACCCCAAGAGTGGCATGGGGTGGAGGTACTACACAGTACGTATCCTCGGCTGTTTCTTTTTTAAGATTTATTTTTGTTTTTTGAATTATTGGAATATGCATGGGGGTGTGTACCTGTGTCCAGGAGCCCTGGGAGGGCAGAAGGCACTGGATCTCCTGGAGCTGGAGGTACTGACGGGTGTGAACCGGGTCCTTTGCATGATGTTCTCTGCATGTGCTGTTAACCGCTGGGCTACCTCTCCAGCCCCTAGACATTTGCTAAGGACAGATCCTAATTGAAGAAGGCTTCGTTTCCACCTAATTCTGGGTGGAAAGTCAGCTAAGGATAACCACTGAAGGACACAAAATGCATCTTTTTTTTTTAATTTGAAATTATTTCTGTTCTTTCCATAGACAAAACAATTGTTACACTTTGATTTTGAAAGACTTCTATTTCTGTAGGGGAAACACTATTGAATGGAACTGAGTACTGTACATAATCGATAGCTAGAGCACCCTACAAAGAAAACATTTTGGATAGGTCATGAAGCCAGATGGCGAGAATCGTGCTTTACATTTGGGGAGTCTTTGCATCTTCATCTCATTTAATCATCGCAGCCATCTTGGTGACAATATGGGGTACTCAGGGAAACCCGTGCTCGGGTACAAATAATCAGCAAATGACCAGTTCTCACCATTTATGTGTTTGTTGAAGACTAAATGACACCATGGACAAACCATGCTTAGCGGGGTGTCTGGAATAAGCTGGTGAGCAACGACTGTCAATTATGTCTGCACTGATTTAGGGGTGAGGAAAGGGGGCTGCTGAGCGGTTAGGTGATAGTCCAGGATGCCAGAACTAAACACAGAAGGGGTGGAAGCTGAGCCCTGACCTAGTAACAGACTCTCTGACACAGTCGAGGAAAAGTACTAAAGTCTCATACCTTGCCTTTTACTATCCCCCCATGGGGGGAGGGAGGGGCGAGAGACAGAAGATTGTCAATCAAATGACCTGGCTTCTCAGCTAGCCCACTCCTCATTCTGCCCACATCTGCCTCCTTGGCTTTATGCTCTGCCTAGAAATGTGATTTCACAATAGGATCATGAGACCCACTTGGCAGAAAGCATGGAGTGTTTTATAAGCTTATAAACTGCTACACACATATGTGAGAAAAGAGAAGCAAACAAATATTTATGGATGACCCACTCTGGACGGCTGTTGCGTTTCATTTCACCTACACAGCACCAGGAGGGAGACCTCCACGTGAGACATCTGGGTGCCAGAAAGGTCCAGTCATTTCTGCCTAAGCATAAGAAGCAAAGGAGGTAGAACCAGATCACCACACTGGCCTTCCCTATAGTTGCCCTCCTGGGAAATCCCCCAGGAGTTATGCAAAGGGATGGCTTCCATGTGCCAGGATCCTAAAGGAGCACAGTACAGTGAAGTCGATGTGAAATTGCACTTTGACCTGCTGCCTTTCCAGCAGCAACAGCAGAGTCTTGTGAAACGCAAGGCGGGGGTTTCCTCTGGGACGAGCAGAGATGGCCACATTGAGAGAAGAGGTCACCGAATAGGATCTCAATGCCTCCAGCCAGCAAAGGCTGAACAAAGCACACAAGAAACGCCAGAGCCAAGGGCGCGCCCAGGAATCCTCCCATCCTTGCTCTTAGAAACAGAAAGGCTGGGTGTGCACCTCCTGCACCCGTGGAAGGGCTCCACGCTAGGAGCCTTGATGGGCTAGATATTTTCGTCTTCATGAGACTGCACAAGATGGGAGGGAGTTGGGGAAGCAGGAAAATGAGCCTTGAGAGACTTCTGACTTACAGGCCAGCGTGCTCCACAGCAGCACTGCCTCTGAGGTTGCCCACAGAGCTTGGGCCCAATGTCCTAACCTGCTCAGTGGGGTCACAGGACATGAGGAACTTGAGTACGCTTTGATAGTGGTGACGATTCTGTGGAGTAGCATTTGGGAAAGGTACTTCTTTTTGTTTCTTTGTTTTATGAAACAGGGGGGGGGGGGCTCCTATGTAGCCCTGGATGTCCTGGAGCTCTCTGTGTAGACCAAGCTGGCCCTGAACTCATAGAGACCCACCACCTGCCTCTGCCT
The DNA here is from genome assembly GCF_049852395.1 of Peromyscus maniculatus bairdii. Lineage (NCBI taxonomy): Eukaryota > Metazoa > Chordata > Mammalia > Rodentia > Cricetidae > Peromyscus > Peromyscus maniculatus. The sequence continues at coordinate 14,529,187 of NC_134863.1, read as the reverse complement.
CCTGAATGCTGGGTTTGAAGGTGTACACCATCACACCCAGTATAAAGTACTTTTGGGATTTTATCTTATTTAACACGCCTATACCCTTGCTTCTCACCGTGCTAATCAGGAGAACCTGAGACTTGACGAGGCCAAGATGCTAGCTTACGATCATGCTGGGCGATGGTGGCACATGCCTTTAATCTCAGCACTCGGGAGGCAGAGGCAGGTGGATCTTTGAGTCTAAAGCCAGCCTGGTTTACAGAAAGAACTCCAGGACAGCCAGGGCTACACAGAGAAACCCTGTCTCAAAAAATCAAAAAGATCATGCAGTCTTTGGGTTGAATGACATGAAACAGCCATTCTTAAAACTCTAAGCGGCAGCTGAGGCTAGAGCCGTTAGTTAGTATATGTGAAACCCTATGTTCAACCCTCAGTACCACAAAAAAAAGTAAGTAATAAAAATATAAGATGGGTTAATATTGTCAGTTTCACAATGGTACAACCCAATCATAAATGGCCAGACCAGGAACTGAGTCACCTCTGTCTAGCTCCTAAGGAGATTGGTTATCTGGAAGCTCTCACATGGCCTCAAGAAAACTGTTTGCATTCTTATGTCCTTACACACTTGTGCACACACGCACACTCTCCAGAAACTGGAAAAGCAGAGCATCCCTCCATGAAGTTTTTAGCATGAGCTCCTGATTGACTCTTTTGCTTTCCAGATGTATAGCCTCCTAACCTCAGCAGAGCACCCGGGAGCTAACGGTCCTCTGGGTTGGCAAGCAAACGCAATGTTTGTCTCTGCAACCTCCCTTATTAAAAAAAAAAAACGACAAAAACGAAAGTGAAGGCAAGTGGCTCAGGACAAGCACTTCCTGGGCAAGCATGACCACCTGAGTTCAATCCCCGGAACCCACAGAAAAAGCCAGATGCAGCGGCAGACATCTGTAATTGCAACCCTGCTAAGGCTGAAAGTAAGTGGAGACAGGAGGATCACCCCAAAGCTCGTGGACTGGGCAGCCTGGCGTACACAGCGTGGAGGAGTCTACAAGGAAGAACCACTTCAAACGAGGTTGGAGTAGAGAACTGACTCCCCAAAGCTGTGCCCTGACATGCCTGACATAGAATGAGTGTCCCTGTACACATGTGGTGTACACACACACACACACACACACACACACACACACACACACACACACAAATACACACTAGATATTTTTAAGTGCTTAGAAGGTGGAGTTGATGGAGCGCTATCTGTGTAGGCATGAGGACCTGAGTTTCAGTCCCGAGAGCTAGTCTAAAAGCCTACCACCTCCAACCCCAATGCTGGGGTGGGTGTGGGGTGCCAGAGACAGGAGCCTCCCTGGAGGTCAATGACCAGTGGGTCCAGACTTCCTCATTGAGCTCCAGGTTCAGTAAGAGACCTTGTCTCTCTCGTCAAAAAATAAGGCGGAGACACCTCTGGCTTCCACGCGCACACGCATACATGCTCACTTGTACGAGACAAGAAACAAGCCCTGTCTCTTCTTAGGATTCCTCCAGACACGGGGAAGGGGGCCTGAAGGATCTCTTATTAAGCTTTGGGAACCAAACTGCTCCAAGAACCACGCTACGCTCTGGCCTCTTTCACTCACTAGCCCTCCTGCTCCCCCAAATCCATCTGACCAAACTACCTTTCCTCATTTTTAATGGAGGCACAAGGAGAGAGATGCTCTACCCTTGTGAGGCTCAATTCAAAACAACGGTTCTAAGCACCCAGGAGGCGCTGAAGCAGGTGGATCTCTGTGAGTTCAGAGGTAGCCTGGTCTTTGTAGTGAATTCCAGGCCAGTTGGGGATATCTAGTGAGACCCTGTCTTACAAACAAACAAACAAAAATTCTCCAGATAAGGGACTTACATCCCATGACTCACAAGGGCTGCCTTGACTTCCCAACCCTCCATCCTTCATCTCATCTACCACCAGGGTTCCTACACAGTGTTCACTGGGGCCAAGATTGGGTTTGGCAAAGACCGAGTGGGTCCAATGCTTCTGTCAGAAAATATCTTTCTAAATATGGCTTTCTGTCCAGATTGCCACCGTATTCCAGGCTCTTGCCTCTTTGTGTCACCCAATTCCCTCAAGCTTCCTAAAATGTCTCATGCTGACAAATGTCACCAGCTCTTCAGACAACAGCCAGACGACATCCATTTCCCCCCTCAGTCCTGACAGTATTCTATGGCATCTACTCCACACTTAGCTACTGAGTAGAGCTAAGTGGTGGAAACGGATTCTAAACTTCAGTCTGACGTCAGACCTCAACTTGGCTTCTCCACGCTTCCTCTCTGCCTGCTTCTATCATCTTAACTCACAAAGCTGAGAGGCAATAGATCCCTTTTGCCAGCTGAATTCCATCCGTAGGTGAACCCTCCCACCTCACTAACCCCCAGTGTTTTTCTCAGCAAGCACCTTGCTATCAAACAGACTGAGCAAAGTTCGTTATGGTCTCAGGCATTTGGACCAAAGGAGATAACTCTTTCTCTCTTAGAGCTCTGAGGAACTGAGGAAGAGCCCAGTGCCTATCTGGCCCACCCAGTGCCCCCTTGATCTGAGGTTCCTCTACATCCATCCTCACACTACTGTAGAGAACAAAACCTAAACACATCTCAGCCAGGATTGGGCATTTATACCCATCCAGCCAGGAATTCAGCAGAATTGGTCTTACCTTCTGGTGTAGTCTACTGTATGGATGAAAAATGCGGAGAAAATGGCCTCATCTTATGAGTGAGTCTGGCAGTCCCCATTTCACCATTGGCCAGCCCAGGGAGGGAGAGCAGCCAGTGAGTGGGGCCCTTGCCCCTGGCAGCTCCCCTAAGTCTCCACCCCAGGGAACCTGGTTTAATCCAGCCTGGGTCTGGGAAGCCAAGTAGAGCTTTAGCCAAGCCCTCATGGTCCCAGGCTTTGGCCGCGCTCTACCAGAGCAACAGATGGGGCAAGGGTCAGGACTACAATCAAAACAAGAGGCTTCTGAATGCAATGAGAGACGTCCTCAAGTAGACTGAATTGTTCAGTGATCAGGAGACCTCCCTGTCCGGCAAGTTTGCCTTGGTCAGTCAGCACACTAATTCTCACATCGTACTTCTGCCCATTGTGCATACGTAACTAACCGTGAGGCTATGAGGTTCAGACATCAGTATTTCAGAGGGGACTGCACTAGGATAAGAAGCAGAAGGCATCCTCTGCTCTCTGGCCTGGATCCCATATTGAGAAAAGACCATGTATATCAGTGGTTCTCAACCTCCCTAATGCTGCGACCCTTTAACACAGTTACCCATGTTGTGGTGACCCCCAACCATAGAATTATTTTCATTGCTACTTTATAACTCTAATTTTGCTACTGTTGTGAATGATAATGTAAATGTCTGGTGTTTCTGATGGTCTTAGATGATCCCTGTGAAAAAGTTCTTCGACGACTACCCCACCCCCAAAAGGAGTCATGACCCACAGGTTGATAAATGCTGATATATATGACTTCTGGCAGCTGAGGTACAGGAAAATTCCTGATGTGGTATGGGGCAAGTTCAAAGCCATTAGCAGCTCCAAATTCTAAAATCCACGATCCCTATATAATTCAAGCCCAATATCACAGAAGGCTTACATTGACATCAGAGCACCATCTTTTAAGATTTTTCTAGTTCCAAATGTCAATATAAAATTTCAAAAACTAATTTTCTGTGTATAGATAAACCTCACCTTCCCAGCCCTTTAAGTATACGCCTTTTTTGTCTATTGGGAAGCCCAGCTCCAGGCTGACAGCAACCTGTGCACCAGTAGTCACCGCCCGCTAAGCTATTCCTAGAGGGCTTGAGGTTGGAAAGGCAATATCTTGGGACCTCGCCACAAATCCACGTCTTTTCTTTTTTCTTTTTTCTTTTTTAAAGACCAGAGCTGGTTCTCAGGAGCACAAATCAGATTAATTGAATAACTGAATCATGATTCCAGAAGCTCTGGATGAAAGCAGCATCTTCAGTAAGACCTTCAGAAACAGAATGCAGCCAGGCGGTGGTGGTGCACACCTTCAATCCCAGCGCTCAGAAAGCAGAGACAAGTGGATCTCTGTAAGTTCAAGGCCAGCCTGGTCTATAGAAACAAGTTCCAGGCCAGCCTGTCTTGAAAACAAACAAAAAGAAAAAGAAAAAAGAAAAAAGAATGATCCTAGGCCTAGGCTGGGCAAGAGTCTGCTGCTGCTAACTACATCCTTTTGCTGGCCACACAGAGCCTAAGAATCTGCCTTTACTGGTAGATGGGACAGCATTGTCAAGCCCACCAAGAAAGGGAAGTCCAAGCATGTTTTTTTGTTTTTTGGTGTTTTTTGTTTGTTTGTTTTTTTTTTTTTTTTTTTGGTTTTGGTTTTTTGAGACAGGGTTTCTCTGTATAGCTTTGCGCCTTTCCTGGAACTCACTCTGTAGACCAGGCTGGCCTCGAACTCACAGAGATCAGCCTGCCTCTGTCTCCCAAGTGCTGATTAAAGGCGTGCACCACCACCACCCAGCTTGCCTTCCTTTTAATACACAGATGTTTCTAGAGAAATGACATTAGGCCGTGAAGATTAAGACCTGAGCCCCTTCCCAAGGGCTGTTAGGCGTGAATACACGGCTCTGGAAAATTCCCAGGCAAATTGTATCAAGCAGAGAGAGGGGAACTATAGCAACTCAAAGCCGTATCGCTCTTTATCCTTACCGTAGCATTGTTCTTACTATCTTGTACGTGTGTGACTGTCTCTTGCTCCTTATTGGAATGTAAACATGCTGGAGAGGGGCTTTGCCTACTTGGGGTTACGTTCCCTCGCCCCGAGAGTAGTGCTTTGCACAAAGTAAGTAACAAACATTGAATCAAGGAATGAATGAATGGCCATGTTCAGTCTTCCCTTGGAGATACAGCTATGGTTGTCTCCCACTTAATGAAGAATCCAGACTCCAGTAAGAGCAAGAGAAACATACCCAAGGCATGAAGCTGGATCTCTCTGACCACAAAGGGCATATACTTTCTCATGCCTCAAGGCCCTCACTGCTCCTCCTTTATACACTCCAGAGTAGCTCTGGACACCTGCTCCCCACCCCCCGCCTCCCACCCCCTGCCTCCCACCCCCCATTTCCCACCCTGCTGCACTGCTGGTTTCTGCAGATTCTAACTCTTGCACAAGGTGGTGTGACTTTCACCCCAAAACTACACCAATACTTGGCTGGCTCTGGCAGTCAGCCAGCGGCATTGTGAAAGCCTGTCATTGTATGAGGCCTCTGGAGGATCTGCCTCCCACCACAGAGGGTATTATGTGGAAACAGATGCTCGCTTAGCGACTAGAAGGGAAAAACATCAAACCACACGTCTTGAAGTTAGTTTTTCTTAGGACAGATGTGTTACTGCCCAGAATGAAATAGCCACAGAAATTTGATTATTTCCTTCAGGCTTTCATGTCCACAGTTCAAACCTTTGTCTCCATGTGAAGTAAGATACTTAAGCAAAAGGCCAGATGACTGAGTTCCCTTAAGTGTGGCTAAATTTTGCTATGTATTATTGCTTAATTATGACTTAAAAAAATTTTTTTTACTGAAATAACTAAACATAAAATCGTATTTTGAGATATAATACTGTGGAAGAGTGGGTCTATCCTGCAGCACCCCAAATCCTGGAACATTCAAGAAATAAAAATGTCTTTGTCTTAGAAGAATAACTCAGTTGTAGAGTGGTACACTGACCCCCATCCCTATCCCTGGTACCAGGAAAGAAAAATAAAATAACAGCCTATGCGTTCTCCAAAGCCTATGCCTATCCACCATTGTCCTTCATCCAAGGCAGCTCTGATGGGAACTGAGGTACCTGCGTCAGTGGTTAACAGCCACCGGCTTCTCCTGCTAGACCCGTGCTGACTCCGTGTCTTTGGACCACCCTTGCATTATTCTCTCTCTCTCTCTCTCTCTCTCTCTCTCTCTCTCTCTCTCTCTCTCTCTCTCTTTTTGGTTTTTCGAGACAGGGTTTCTCTGTGTAGCTTTGCGCCTTTCCTGGAACTCGCTTTGTAGACCAGGCTGGCCTCGAACTCACAGAGATCCGCCTGCCTCTGCCTCCCAAGTGCTGGTATTAAAGGCGTGCGCCGCCGCCACCACCACCCGTCTATTCCACTTTGAACACACTCCCTTTCATGCCCCCCATGTTGGTTAAGCAGCAGTGCAGAGTGCTGGATGTATCGGTGACGGAAGAGTCAGGAGCCATAGTTACCTTTCTAGAGCTTTACTGGGAGAGAGAGGATGAGAGAGAGAGAGAGAGAGAGAGAGAGAGAGAGAGAGAGAGAGAGAGAGAGAGAGAGAGAGAGAGAGACCGCATGGAGGGGGGAATACGGAAGGAGAGAGTGCAGAAAGAGAGAGGGCACACAGGGCACGCCCGCTTTTTAGGCTGGGACGCTGTTGCAGGCTGGTGATGTAATTAAGGATATAATCCTTACACCCCACTCCCCTTTTCTCCCCCACCCCCCACTTGGGCTCTTCTTTCTCCCAGACACTCTCGTTTGTGTTTTATATATTCATACAGGGTTTTATGTAAGTTTATACAATCCAGGAGCCGCAGATGAGGGTACACCCACACCACTTGTCTTTCCGAGACTGGCTCCATTCACTCGCTGTAGCTGTCTTCAGTTACACACATTTTCCTGCACACCACGGAACCTGATTCTTCTGTACAGCTGAAAGGAATTCCACTGAGCATATCTAACCGCATTTTCTCTAAGCAGCTTCTGTTGTTGGCCACCTAAACTAGTCCGCTGGGTTAGAGCTGCAGGAAACGTCCGTGTGCAGACACCTCTGTGACCTGCTGACCTGGGTTAACACCCAGCAGTAGGTAGAGCCAGGTTGTGTGCGGTAGATCTATTTTTCCTGTTTTGAGAACCCTCCAGACTGATTTTCATAGAGGCTGGACTAGCTTTCATTCTCATCAGCAGTGCATAAGGGTTCCTGTTTGTCTACATCTTTGACAGAATTCATCGTTACTTGTTTTCTTATGAACAGTATTCTGACTAGGGTAAGCTGGAGTCACAACAAGGTGGTTTTTTCGGTTGTTTTTTGTTTTGTTTTGTTTTTTTAAAGATTTATTTATTTATTATGTAGTGTTCTGTCTGCATGTATGCATGCAGGCCAGAAGAGGGCACCGGATCTCATGACAGATGGCTGTGAGCCACCATGTGGGTGCTAGGAATTGAACTCAGGACCTCTGGAAGAACAGCCAATGCTCTTAACCTTTGAGCCATCTCTCCAGCCCCCCACAAGGTTTTGATCTGCATTTCTGTGATGGCTACTGTATTAGATGAAGTCATTTGGGAAGAAAGCCTCAATTGAGGAAATGCCCCCACCAGTTTGCCCTGTAGGTGAGCCTGGGAGGGCGGGCATGGTTTTTGTTTTGTTTTGTTTTGTTTTTCTTCCTTGATGATTGAGATGGGAAGGGCCAGCCCATTGTGGGCGGTATTACCTCTGGACAGGTGATCATGGATGACATAAAGGAGCAGCTGATAGTGGGGGGGGGGGCGCGGGCGGGCGGGCGGCACGCCTTTAATCTCAGCACTCAGGAGGCAGAGGCAGTCGGATCTCTGCTAGTTCAAGGCCAGCCTGGTCTACAGAGCAAGTTTCAGAACAGGCTCCAAAGCTACACAGAGAAACCCTGCCTCAAAAAACCAGAGACAGAGACAGAGACAGAGACAGAGAGAGGGGGGGGGGGGAGAGAGAGAGAGAGAGAGGGAGAGAGAGAGAGAGAGAGAGAGAGAGAGAGAGCAAGCAGGATGGGCTTCAGTTCCTGCCTTGACTTCTTTAAGTGACCTGAGAGTTGTAAGCTGAAATAAACCCTTTCCTCCCCAAGTTGCTTTTGGCCATGGTGTATTATCAAAGCAGTAGAAACCCTAAGATGAGCCACATAAGGACAGTGTTCTAGGGGATGGTGTGGGAAGCAGATAAAGAATCCAGGGAACCCTGAACAGCTCTGTGGAGTATTTCTTCTGATGTATCCCGGATGTCACAAGAGGTGGCACACTTTTTAAGTCATGCCATCATTTGGTCTTTGTTGTAACAGATTAGTAACACACATGGCATAGGCCTTTGTACAAAGGAAAGAATTTTGCATTCCAAGACTTAGATAAATAATAGGAATTTTTTAAAGGTAAAAAGGTTCTGGTGAATTCACTGGTTGAGCTCTTACTTTCTATATGCAAGGCTTGAACTAGATCCTTCCCTGGAGAGGGTAAGAAAAGAGAAAAATTCACAGGAAAGGAAGGGAGGGGAGGGAGCGGAGAAAACTTCTCTGAGCCTGCGTAGTTGTTGTTTGTGTTGTTTTCTGTGGTGTGGTGTGGTGTGGTGTGGTGTGGTGTGGTGTGTGTGTGTGTGTGTGTGTGGTGTGGTGTGTGTGTGTGTGTGTGGTGCGTGTGTGTGTGTGTGTGTGTGTGTGTGTGTGTGTGTGTGTGTGTGTGTGTGGTGCGTGTGTGTATGTGTGTGTGTGTGTGTGTGTGTGTGTGTGTCTTTTCCTTGTGGAAATATAGGAGACAGTGCTGACCTCTTGCGTTCTCAGGCTGGTTCTGAAAAGCTCTAGAAATGTTAATGTGGTTGGTTTTTCTCTAATACCACATAAAACTCAGCATTTGGCATTCAGAACACCAAACTGAATGGAATTGGGGCCTTATTCATGTTCTCTACTAATGGGAATTCCAACCACACCCCATGGTCGCGCATGCCCAGCAGGACACTTAGTCATCTCCCCCTAGTCATTTCTGGGTCATACATCCTGCGTGACTCACGCCCCATGGTTGCATGGTCACGTAGTCACACGGACGTGACTTCGTGATCTCTGCACATGTGCGCAGATGCATCCTGGCCTTTATAAGGCAGCACCATGTCTTCCCTCTCTCTCTGCACCTCTCCTTCTGTCTCTCTTTCTGCCAGACCTGGCTTCTCCATCCTATCCCCTCTTCTCTCAAATAAAGCCCATTCTAACTGGTAACCATGGCCCATGACTCTTTCGCTCGTGATTCTTCCACTGAACAACCAGTGTCGTTATCCTTTCATCTACTTCCTATTGGAAACAGTAAGGCAACATTAAAAAGCTGTAAGGGAAGCCAGGCAGTGGTAGCGCACGCCTTTAATCCCATCACTAGGGAGGCAGAGGCAGGTGGATCTCTGTGAGTGTGAGGCCAGCCTGGTCTACAGAGCTACTTTCAGGACAGCTAGTGCTGTTATGCAGAGAAACTCGTCTAGAAAACAAAACAAAACAAAAAAGCTATAAGGGGTCTGAATTGTAACAAGCCCCAGACCTTAGCACAATGGACGCCATGATGGAAGTACCATTCAGGCCTTGGAACCCAGCACACAAGCAGCAACACCTGCAAAAACAAAGACAAAGACCTACTCCATCCAAGTCCACAGTTCTGGGAAAGTCCCTAGATGTACTCACCTGGCTTTTCGGCTTCTGTTGTTCTGCTTCTTACTGACTGTTCTTGCTAACTGTGGTGTGTCAGTCCAGGACATGGTTTCTGTGCTTTAAAGCTCATCCCGAGAAAGGCTCAGACTTAACTTGGGTCCTGAACACCCAGTGTAGTCACTGGCCGGCTAGTAAAGACTCCTATTGCCTTGAACCCATGTCTGAGCAGTCCTCTCCAGTGGCTAGCCCACAACAGGACAATTCTTCCAAAAGCTTTAAGAGACTTTTGTCTCACTTTCCTGTCTTATTTTTCATTTAAACAAACAGAAAAGTGGCGAAAAATTTTACTCACGGAGAGTCTCTTCTCATCTTACTTACAAACTGCTTTAATAACTACCGTAACAATAGTTGGGCAGACAACTGTTTTCTGAATAGCTGTCCTGCTCGAGATCCTGGAGAAGAAGACGCAGTGTCCTCTGGGCCAGAGTGGGTGTGTCCCAGAGCACTTGATGAAGTGCCTGGAGACATCATTCAATGACTGATGCAGGCAAGGCTCCTCTAGCCACACACCTGTGACCTGTGACTATCAGAGACTGGGTTGGTTCGGGCCCTCTGCCCTCTGCCCTCTGCCCTCTGTCCTCTGCAGGCATCATCAAGCACAGACACTTTCCTGATTCAGAGCAAGGCTCAGCTTTCGTATATTCGGTACTGTGTTTCTGGAGTAAGCAACAGATTATTCAGTGGTCAAACCGAGTGATCCACGCAGCAGTTCCTGAAGCAAGTAGTCAGAATCCTGAAGTTTTTCTCTTAACATAGTATGCCAGCTGAAGCTCTGACACATTCACATAGGAAATGATTATATTGTGATCGACAGGATAAGCAGATGGCCATCTTAGCTTGTTTAGGCTGTTGTGACGAAACACTATAAACTGAGTGGCTTACAAAACACAAAATTGCATTGCGGTCCTGAGCACTAGGTAGTCAAAGCTCATGGATCTGGCAAAGGACCGCTTTCCAGATTGTGAGTGGCGGCTTCTAGCTGTGTTCCCAGCAAGGTGCCAAGGAGTCTGCTGGCCATCTATGTGGGCACTGTTCCCATCCAAATGACCCACCTTCCATGCTACAGGTTCAGCCTGTGAATGTTGGGGGAATGCCACCACTCAGAGTGTGCCGTCCGAATGCCTCCCCTCACATGCTACAGTTTCAGCCTGTGAATGTTGGAGAACCTTTGATTATCCTCTGCATGAACCGAAAGAATTATATCTCCAGAGTCAATAGCCTCAGTATCTCCGATGCTGCTGGGGGCTACAGAGCCACCATGTACAACACTCCTTCATTAAAACTATTCCTTTTTTTTTTTCAAATAAAACATCAATTTGTAACCAAAACTTTAATCCCAAGGAATCTCACAAAATTATTACAAAAGACAGCATGAAAAAGAAATCTTGCACAGTTATTCCAAAGTTCAGCTCTTACAATGTACTCTTAAACTGACACTGGAATCTTAAAGTCTTCCATTTCCAAATAAAGAATGCTAAAAACAGCTGTGCCAATTCTTCACAGACTTGGAAAGAAAAATACTCAACTTTATATGGAAAAACAAAAGACCCAGGATAGCTAAAAGAATCCTATACGATAAAGCAACCCTTGGAGGCATCACCATCCCGGACCTCAAACTCTACTATAGAGCTATAGTAATAAAAACAGCTTGGTACTGGTATAAAAACCGACATACGGACCAATGGAATCGAATTGAAGACCCTGACATTAATCCATGCACATATGAACACCTGGTTTTTGACAAAGGAGCCAAAACTATACAATGGAACAAAGAAAGTATCTTCAACAAATGGTGCTGGCATAACTGGATGTCAATATGTAAAAGATTACAAATAGATCCATATCTGTCACCATGCACAAAACTCAAGTCCAAGTGGATCAAAGACCTAAACATAAACCCAGTTACACTAAACTTAATAGAAAAGAAGATAGGAAACACTCTTGAACGCATTGGCACTGGAGACCATTTCCTAAATAAAACACCGACAGCACAGACCCTGAGCACAACCATTAATAAATGGGACCTCTCAAAACTGAGAAGCTTTTGCAGGGCAAAAGACACAGTCAATAAGACAAAAAGACAGCCAACAGATTGGGAAAAGATCTTCACCAACCCCACATCTGACAGAGGATTGATCTCCACAATATATAAAGAACTCAAGAAACTAGACATCAAAGCACTGAACAGTCCAATTAAAAAATGGGCTAAAGAGCTAAACAGAGAATTCACAAAACAAGAACTACAAATGGCTGAAAGACATTTAAAGAAATGCTCAACATCCTTAATCATCAGAGAAATGCAAATCAAAACGACTCTGAGATACCACCTTACACCTGTTAGAATGGCTAAGATCAAAAACACCAATGACAACCAATGTTGGAGAGGATGTGGAGCAAAGGGAACACTCCTCCACTGTTGGTGGGAATGTAAACTTGTACAACCACTATGGAAATCAGTATGGCGGTTTCTCAGAAAATTAGGAATCAAACTACCTCAAGACCCAGCCATCCCACTCTTGGGCATATACCCAAAGAATGCTGATACATACCATAAAGATACATGCTCAGCTATGTTCATAGCAGCACTATTTGTAATAGCCAGAACCTGAAAACAACCTAGATGCCCATCAACGGAAGAATGGATGAAAAAAATGTGGTACATATACACAATGGAGTACTACTCAGCAGAGAAAAACAATGAAAGCATGAAATTTGCAGGCAAATGGATGGAACTAGAAAATATCATCCTGAGTGAGGTAACCCAAACCCAGAAAGACAGTTATGGTATGTACTCACTCATTGGTGGATTCTAGATATAAAATGAACAATCAGACCACAACCCATAGAACCATAGAGGCTATATATATATAGCATGGAGGTCCGTAGGACGACTGTGGCATATAATAAATTTCAGTTTTACTCAAAAAAAAAAAAAAAAAAAACAGCTGTGCGCCCATATATAGCAACCAGTAAGGAATATCTTCTGAAGCCTTCTGGGTGCTGTTCCTACCCTGTACCCGTTTGCTTGTGTTTTTAGAACATATTGAAAGACTGCTTCTTGTTTCACACACAGCTCCACAGCAAATCCTAGCTACTAGAGAATCTACAGCTTTATCAATTGCCGCCAGCTCTTTCTATATCATTAGCACATCCCACTTTAACTGGGCAGGATCTAGGTTTATTTCAGTCTATGAAAAACTAACATTCAAAGCAAATTCAACCTTGCTTAAGGGAGCATTGTAGAGTAACGATTTTTGATATTACATGCTTCCTACAACCCACTTGAAACCGTAGAGAATTACATTGTTATGTGTGTGCCACTGTTCCAAGAGACGAAACAAAACTGAACAGCTAAAACATCTTTAAAATGCACCAAGCCTGTGAGATCTCATGCAAAACTTGAATTTCCTGTGCACACTCCTGTATTTCCTGTGCAAACTGGTCTTCTCCTTCCTTTCATTTGACCTGGATCTGCCACGGGAGATCTAGAGCAGGATCGGACGTCCTGTAATTTCTCTCACAGAGACAGAGACCTTTCTTTTCTCCTATCTCTCAAAAGTGACCTCCTCCGGCTTCGAGAGAAGCTTCTCTTTGAGGAACTGTCCCAAAGTGGAGGACTCCTCCTACAGGAGTCACCTGGAGGGGACCGACCCCAAGAGGGAGGTGGGCCACGATTTCGACGTCTTTTTTCAGCCATTCGACAGTTCCGATCTAACGCCGCAGCCACATGGTGTTCCTCCATCTAGCTTGCAGACAGCATCGGGGCATCTCGGGGATCCACAAACTCAAGGAACACAAAGTCGTGGGGGGGGGGGCTGGTTTCCAGCAATCCACACACTTCAGAGTGTTCCATAATAGCCAAACGCCTGTTCTAATGCAGTCTTGTTCCCATTGTTTTCAAGATTAACCACATAAGCTTTACAGTCCAATGGGTAGGTAGGAATCTCGATGCATTTCTAGATCCTGCACTCAAAAAGCCGAGGCTCAAATCCTAAGGTACCAATAGGCCCACCTGCTCCCCTCCAGCTCTGCTTACACAGATGCTCTCCCTTTCCTGTGTCCACAAAATGGTGCGAAACTATTTTCTGCAGGAAAGGAAAGGGACTCCCGAGGGTCCAGCAGCCAGTCAGTGAAAATCACCATGCAGGGGTGAGCATGGTAGAGCTTTTCCCTGGAGGTCATAGGGGTCTGTTCTTATTCCTAAGGTGAGAACCACTCTGTTTGGACAGTAAAAAGATCACAAAGTGCACGTGCCGGTGTCTGACGCATCACGGAAGCTGGGGGAGGTGAGGGGCACCGGCCAGCGCCGTCAACAGCAATAAGAGCATGAGCCGTCCTCCAAGCCTCACTAGACACTAGGTGTGCTGCTTCTCCTCCCATTGGGGGACTTGGCTGCCACTGTCTTCATCCTCGGAAGCACCAGTGAAGGAATGGATGTGCCGACAAGGTCAGGGCAAGCAGGGTGAGAACGAACAATCCCTTCCTTCTTCCATAGTCCGTACATAGGCTTCCCGCAGAAGGGGTAGCCCAGATTAAAGGTGTGTCTTCCAGCCTCAGGATCCGGATCATGAGTGTGCCCTCCATTTCCGGATTGTAGTTCATTCCAGATAGAGTCAAGCTGACAGCCAAGAATTGCCACCCCACTACACTAACCAGAAAACACTTGGTAAATGACAATCAGCAAAATCGTGATAAACTAATTTTGCTCTGGTCCGGCTTTTCTCTTCTTGCCCACTAGATGGCAGAATGAAGCCACGCTACAGGACATTTGCAAGTCTCCCAAGTTTTAACCGGTCAAGCTATTATTTTGTTTGGTTCCCTTCTTTTATCTAGTGGGAAAGAAAAGTACAGGGCCTTTTCTAGCATATAAAAGAGACATCTTGACTGAGACACTGGAGCTGCCTTAAAGATCCTTCTCATGGTAGCATGCACCTATAACCAGAGCACTTAGGAGTCTGAGGAAGGATGGTGATTACAACACTAGCCTGGACCAAACGGCTTCATACCAATAGACAGACCGTGTCTAAGAAGAACCCCCCTGCCTTATCAGTCCTTCTCTGTCTGCAGCTTCGGTACAGGCTTTAACTTGTGGAGGCAAACTGACTGAGCCATCATACTAACCGAGATGAAACTCCTTGGAGTATGGTGCTGTGCTTACAGCTCCAGCTCACCCCATCTTTACACAGAGACCACATGCTTGGGCCTTCATGTTGTAAGGCGATTACAAATTTATAATTCAGGGCTTAGGGTACAGATCAGTGGATGAGCAGGTACCTAGTATGCATGAGGCCCTAATTAAATCTCCCACACACAAAGAAAGAGGAGAGGAAGACAGAGAAGCGGGGGGGGGGGGGGGGGGGGGGGGGGGGGCGGAGGAGGAGAGGGGGAGGAGGGGGAGAAGGGGAGGAGGAGGAGGAAGGTTGATTTAAAGCATAGTGCATTAAAACAGCTTACCCAAAAAGAGAGCTGAGCTTGCACCTGGAGGTGCAGAACCTCACTCATTTTCTCTTTATTGCTGCTGCTGGTACCTTCTTCATCTCCCACTCTGAGTGTTAAAACACTGGCCTAGGAACTTTGGGAATAATCTACATTCCTAAATCGAATCCTTGTCTTTTGCAAAGTTTTGTTCTGCGAACCAACACTTAAGCCTGTACGTGTCTTGAAGTGCATAAATCCAAGTTACAAATAATCACTAGAGGAAATTGGAATACTTATAAAAATTAAAAGTACTTTGTAGCAAGGCATGGTAGTACATACCTTTAATCCCAGCACTCAAGAGATGGAAGCAGGCAGATCTTGGTGAGTTCGAGGCCAGCCTGGTCTAGATAGTGAGCTCCAGGACAGCCAGGGCTTCATAAGGAGACCTTGTCTTAAAAAAATAAGTAAATGAAGAGATAAAGAACTTTGTAATAAGCTAAGAAAATCAGTTATCAGTCTGCTACCGCTAGACTTGGGAGTGTTTCTCTCTTTCCTCTTTGCCACCACCAAGCCATCCAGACTGAGGGAGACCCAGAAACTTCAGGGCCACATGAGCCACAGCAGCATCAGTTAGCACCGCAAACATCTGGGAGACCTCCGGACAGCTGGAGGCACGAATCACCATCATCCGGGTGACTCTGGGAGAGCTGGTATGAGGCCTTACGGCTTGAAGGGGAACCAGAACTCCTGCCTAACTGTCAACCTGCATAAACTGTGGACACTGGGCAGTGAGCAGGAAAAAAAAAAAAAAAAAACAAGACTGGAACTGCTCTCATCGTCCATGTTGTGCGATCTGGCTACCCCAGAGTTCTGGGGAAGGGAAAGAAAGCTCCCTGAGCAACCTGTCACAACCGAGACAACCAGATTCTTCAGCAGAGGAACTGAGGAGATGGTGGAAAGTGTTGGAGGTGCCTGTTTCCTGGTGGCTTGAAGGCACCCAGGGAGGTTCATTAAATGCTAAACATTTTCCATGCACACAGAAAGAAAAAGAAAAGAAAACCAACTATCAACATGAATACTTAAGGCATTTGTGAGGGGCTGGAGAGAGAGAGCTCAGAGGTTAAGAACATTGCCTGCTCTCCCAGAGGACCTGGGTTTGATTCCCAGAACCCACATGGCAGCTCACAACTGTCTGTAACTATCTCAGGGCCAGGGGATCCAATGCCCTCTTCCAGGCTCCACGGGTACCAGGCACACAAATGATGCACAGGCATACATGCAGGCAAAATAATAAAATAAAGTAAGCATTTTGAAACAAACCTTTTAAAATGTATTTTGCTATTTCATTTAAATAAAACAATCATATTTACTCAAGCCAGAATTTTTTCATGTTTCATATAGGTTTATTTCACACAGAAATGGAAAAGCATCGTTCATCTTTGAAGCCAATTTTAGTTTATCTTACACACATATATGCATCAACAGGATTAGAAGAACCTGCTCCCCAGGTGTATAAAATACTATAGCCATGTATTTTGAGGAATGTATTTGAATTCCCTCTCTAACCCTTTTTCTGCCTCCTATTCAGAAAAACACTCTGCGGTCCCTGGCTCATACAGTCTTTGCCCCTCTATCCACTCATCCTGCCACTGTTGTTCATTCAGGAAATAAAATAGAGTCCACACCAAGCGCCCTGAACTCCTAGACTATGGAACTATTTTCTGAACTACACACTTCAACCCCAGCTCATCCAACTCCAGTTGAACATAACAAGTACCACTGGTTTTTAAAATCTCAAGGAAAGAAACAACCCTAGGTATATAAATCCCAATGCAGTAACTTAATTAATATGAAAGACAAGAAAATATAACTCCTCCAAAAATCGCTAAGACTGCAATAATGGCATCTAGATAGTGAGTTAAATAAAACCCCAGACAGAGAACTCTAAAGAATGATTGTAAGCATGCTCATAGAAGGAAAGAAGGAAATAACCTCCTCAATGAAGAAACACATAAGCAGCTGAAGGAAATAAGGAAGATAATACAACAAATGAAAGAAGAAATTCAACAAGACATAAAAATATTGAAGAAAAACAGGACTAAAAAAAACCCGGTAAGTCTAACAAAAATTTCTGTGGGACATTTCACCAGTTCTCGGCTGTGTCAAGAGGGACTTTCTGAGCTTGAGGAGGAGGTAAAGGGGCTGGAGCGATCAAGCAAAGACGAGGATGGATGTTAAGAAGGCATCAGAAGGAATTCTAAGATACACGTGACACTCTCGCAAAAACAAATCTACAAGTTCTGGACATAGAGAAAGAAAAATCTTGTTCTAAATCAATAGAAAATATTTTCAAAGGAATCATACTATAAAATTCCCCAGAGCAAGGAAGAGAAGTGCCACCCAGATGTAGGAGGCATTCAGGACAGGAAACAGAAACAACCCCCCTCACAGTATTGTAATTCCAACACTAAATATCCAAAACAGGGAAAGTCTGTTGGGAGCAGCAAGAGAAACCCACTAAATCACACACAAGGGCAGGTCCAGGGAGCTGGAGAGATGCCGGCTCAGTGGTTAAGAGCACTAGTTGCTCTTGCAGAGGTCCCTGGTTCAGTTACCAGAACCCACATGGCGCCTCACAACCATCCACGGCATCCAGCAACTGTACACATGATAGACATACATGTGTGCAGGCAAAGCATTCATAAACATAAAATAATAAATCTAAAAGAAATTTTTATGGCAGGCCCATAAGACTAACGACAGATTAGTTTGATCCTTAGATTAAACACAAACTTTAAATGATGCTGGAAGATCTTGGAATGACGTGTTTCAAATTCTGATTTAAATGCTTTTTAAAGAAATTTAGAGGGGAATCGATGGAACTGGATAATATTATACTAAATGAGATAGCTCAGACCCAGAAAGACAAACATCACATGCTTTCTCTCATATGTGGATCTGAGCTACAATTTTTCAGGTTTGTGTGTTTAACCTACAGTACCTGTAAAGGTCAGGTAACAGAAAGGACACATGAAAGTGAGGAGGGAAACAGACCTCAAAGGGGAGTGGATAGTTAACACATGTGAAGGGCATGAGAACTACTCCAAGTCAAGATCTAAGCAGGGACAAGTGGTGGGAAGGAGGTGAGATGGTTAGGCAAAACTAGGATACACCAAAAAATCTTAATGGAAACCCACTATTTGTAAGCTAATTAAAAGATATAGCCGGGCGGTGGTGGTGCATGCTGTTGATCCCAGCACTCGGGTGGCAGAGGCAGGCGGATCTCTGTGAGTTCGAGGCCAGCCTGGGCTACAGAGTGAGTTCCAGGACAGGCACCAAAACTACACAGAGAAACCCTGCTTGGAAAAAACCATATCCATATATATATATATATATATATATATATATATATATATAAATCATATATAAATCATATATCATATATAATAATATATATATATATTAGGAGATTGAACACAGGTTCCCTTAATGGGTGGGCAATGCTTTCCCCTGAAGAGATGAGTTACTCAGAGCCTGGTAAAAATTGCCCCTCTGTGAGTTATTGACCAGGAAGTCCTCAGAGGTCCCCCAAACAACACAAACTACTTCTGTTGCTCTCGGCTGCCCACCACAGCTAGACATTATTGCTGAAGACATAAAACACTTCGGTGGCAGGTCGCAGAGAAATCAGTCAGGAACTGACATGGAAACTTCTTCCCTGCTGGCTAGCCTTCATGTTGGTGGAAATAGGGCCCTGGTGCAGAAAAAATGATCAGCGAATTCACCCAACAACGGGCCATGAATGCTACAATGCTAACCTGCCAGGCAAGATACACTTGTTCATGCAATTATGGCATGACTGCCAGGGAGCTAAGAAGTCACTTTCTGATTGGATTTGAGGTTTGTTCCAGAGGAGGAAATGTATGCCTGGTGTTGTGAACAGAAAAGAATACACGGTTCAGGAGTTTATAGGCCCTAGATGGGAACCGATTGTTGTTTTGTAGTTGTTGTTAAATGGACATGTTTTCAAAGTGCCTTCTAAATAATTGTATCCATAGACTAGTGCTCCTCTCAACCTCGGTCAGAGAAGCCTCTGTGCAGTGAGCAGCTGCCAGTGCAGACTTGGAAGTGGTCAAAATGCTAAGGATAATTAACTGTTGAGTGTTCAGCCCTAAAGGGAACAATATACACCAACAGCCCACACAACCCAAAGTTTGGGGAACATTATAGGAGGGGGAACAGAAAACATGTAAAAGGTGGAGAGGTGGAGGACTGCGAAATGTCCTCTGGATACGACACAGTCATTGTACTCATGACCTCCCAGCAGCTGGGGTTACCTGCCCAAGACCTGAACAAGATCAAGCCAATCAGCATCCCAGCATTGAAGGGAAGCCCATGAAGCGACGATCCTAGCTGAGGAGATATTTGCAATCCATGAGAATTCATCTTGTTTTAGTGTGGTCCTAAAAGTCACCTATCTTCATAGGCTGCCCCTGTTCAGGGGGATGGCCCCACACCCACGTATATGTAAAGAGCACTAATTAGACTCAAGGACTTATAAAAAAGAAAAGGAGATGAAGGTGGAGGGGGTAAGTATTGGAAGGTTCTGAAGTGAAGGGAGGGATTTGAGTTAGATATGATAGAGATATTTTGTAAACATGTATGAAATTGTTAAAGAATAAATTAAAAATATTCAAAAAAGATAACCCCCTATGGAAACCTATTACTTTGTAAGCTACTTTAAAAATAAAAATTAAATTTTAAAAAATGAAAATATTAAAAGAAGGGGCCGGAGAAATGGCTCAGAGGTTAAGAGCACCGGCTGCTCTTACAGAGGTCCTGAGTTCAAGTCCCAGCAACCACATGGTGGCTCACAACCATCTGTAATGAGATCTGGTGCCCTCTTCTAGCCTGCAGGCAGAACACTGCATACATAATAAATAAATAAATAAATAAATAAATAAATAAATAAATAAATAAATAAATAAATAAATAAATAAAAAAAGAAAATATTAAAAGAAATAAAGATGATCAATAAAATGAAACAGAAGGGAGTATGCTCATAGGCACTCTTCCTGGTTAGGGAGGTCTCACCTGTTTACTTTGGTTCTGTCCGTCAGGATGTCGCTGCAGACACATCACACATTTCCTGGGACCTGCAGTGCTACCTCCAGGCAGCTTCAGTCATCATCAGCTGTGCTTCCTTAAAGGCGGCTCTGCGATCTTCAAAGGTTCCTGGGGTCATCTTATTATCCATGCAATTGATACACGGTAATGTCACAAATGAAGAGACTGTCCTCAACTACAGTGCCCGCCATCCTCCTTGACCTCCTGCATAGCTGTGTTCGTACCATCAGCTCTCCTGTACCCAAGTCCCAGCCATATGTCTCTGATACAATGCTTTCTTCTCCTGGGCTGTTTCCTGGAGGCTCTGTTGGTTTGTTTGTTTGTTTTTGTGGTTGTTGTTTTTTGTTTTGTTTTTCTTGACAGGGTTTCTCTGTGAAACAGTCCTGGCTGTCTTGGACCTCGCTCTGTAGACCAGGCTGGCCTCGAACTCACAAAGATCTGCCCGCTTCTGCCTCCCAAGTGCTGGGATTAAAGGCATGCACCACCACCACCTGGTGGCTCTGTTCCTTTTTAATATGAATTAATTAATTTAGATAGATAGATAGATAGATAGATAGATAGATAGATAGATAGATAGATAGATAGATAGATAGATGGTAGACAGACAGTTTGTGTGTGCACACACATGCACATGCTTCATGTTGGAGGGGGTGCATGTGCCATGGTGTACACATGGACTGTAGCGGACAGCTTTGTTGAGTCAGTTTTCTCCTTCCATCTTTACATGGTTATGGAGACTGAACTCACCTTTACTCTATGAGCCACCTCACGGGCCCTTTCTACTGTCCTAACCTATGAGCCTGGGGTCTTTACACAGGACTTGCCCAGTGTAGAGTAACCATTCCAACAGTACCCACAGCTGAAAAGCAGTCTAGGGTAGTGTAAGAATGAGCTGAGGGATGCTCACACGTTAGAGCTTCATAAAGCACGAGACAGATTTAGGGTGTTGCTATTCCTGACATCCTTGATGACAACACCTTGGGGATCGTCATCTCTCTGTTCCCTGGATGCTCGAGTCCACATTCTGTCCCATGTGTCTCATCTCATCACAGGGGCCAGCCTTGGCTACTGACATTCAGTCATATGACCTTCTCCAGATTCTTAGAGTCCTGTTTACCTTGTCCCCGGCGATGTTTCCCAACTGGATGGACCTGCCAAGTGTGGAACTAACCCCTGAATAGACAGACAGATAGATCTGCAAAAGGAAGGGACTCGAACATCTTTTTGGTTCTAACATTTTTATATGTTTATTTTCCTCCATTGCTAACCTTCATGCTTCTGGTTTCCATCAGAGCCTAGAGCAGTGGTTCTCAACCTGTGGGTCTCGACCCTCTTGTGGGTCACACATCAGATATTCTGTATATCAAATATTTACACTGTGATTCATAACAGTAGCAAAATCACAGTTACGAAGTACAACGAAATAATCTTATGGTTGGGGATCACAACATGAGGAACTGTATTAAAGGGTCGCAGCATTCAGAAGGTTGAGAACACTGACCTGGAGCATAATGCCAGGCTCACAAGGACCCCATGTACATGTGGTTTTGTTATTTGTTCATAAGCAGTGGGTGTCTCCTGCTGACATGGTGTCAGAACACAGTCCAAGAATGAGTGCTTGTGAGAAAACAAGACAAGAGTTTTGTAACCTTGGTTTCTTCAAAACACAGAATTGTTCTTGGAATGTGCTTTCATGCCCCTCTCAGTCGTAGAGGAGAGGTGTGAGTTTACTTCGGATTACATTATAACTGGCTATTGTTTATATACCTCTATGGAAAAACATTTTTGTCAGGTGCAGCTTGTCCTTGTGATTCTACACTTTACTCATGTGACTCTTCTTGGTTTTTTTGTTTTGTTTTTTTTTTTAGACAGGGTTTCTCTGTAGTTTTGCGCCTTTCCTGGATCTCACTTTGTAGACCAGGCTGGCCTTGAACTCACAGAGATCCACCTGGCTCTGCCTCCCGATTGCTGGGATTAAAGGCATGCGCCACCACCACCCGGCTCATGTGACTCTTCTTACCCCCTCAGAGTATGAATTGTCTAATGCTCTGAATAAAGTTAGTTATTGCATGAGACTTTAGTCTGCCTCATTTTGAGGCTCCGTTCTCCCAGGTTCCATCGACTTTAGAGCAATAAACAGAATTTTTTTTAGTCTGTCTATTCCTGTATAGTTTGTATTTTCTGGAAGAAATTCAGTTAGGATATCAAGTAGTGTAGTGAAATACAACTTAGTCTGTCTTGTGCTGGGTAATTTATAACGAATGGATGCTTGCTTAGTTCTTGAACCTGGGAAATTTCAGCTTAAGGTACCACCATCTAGTGAGGAACTCCGGCTGAACCATCTCAAGGGGGAAGAGAGTGGGGTGCTATATTGTGTACCCTAATAAAGCTTGCCTGAGGATCAGGGGACGGAGCCAGCCACTTGATTAACATAGAGGTCAGGCAGTGGTGGCACACACCTTTAAATTCCAGCACTTGAGATCTCATGCCTTTGCTTGGGAAGCACACAGGCCTTTAATCCCAGGAAGTAAAATGGCAGAAAGGTATATAAGGCGTGAAGAGACAGGAACTAAAGGCAGTTCATCTGAGACCCTTTCGGGTGAGGACTCAGAGGATTTCAGTCAGAGGATGCGTGAAGTTGGTGAGGTGAGACCTGGCAGTGGCTTGCTTTGCTTCTCTGATCCTCGGGCAAGTTTATTAGGGTACACAATATATCACCACAAGGGGGACTGCAAAGAACAAAGTCTTTTCTTTTCTTTTCTTTTTTTTTTTTTTTTTTTTTGGTTTTTCGAGACAGGGTTTCTCTGTGTTGCTTTGCACCTTTCCTGGAACTCGCTTTGGAGACCAGGCTGGCCTTGAACTCACAGAGATCCGCCTGGCTCTGCCTCCCAAGTGCTGGGATTAAAGGCGTGCGCCACCACTGCCTGGCCCACAAAGTCTTTTCTTACGCCATGAATCCTGGGATTACTAAGGACAACACAAGAGGTTGACTACATTGGGGTTTTCCACCTGAGTTTTGGAGGAGACAAAAAACAATGTCCACTACCAAAAAACTTTCTATGACACATACATATTCCTAGACACGACAGAGATTCTGACTTTGGAGGTTTGTGTAAGGACTGGAAATGTACTTCTTACAAACACCTCAAGTGCTCCTCAGGCAATCCAGCCTTTGAGAACGTTGGTTCTAGAATAATGAGCATGATTAGACAAATCAAGAAACATTTCTGGTGGAACAATGTCTTTTCTTCCACTGTGGGGCAAAGGTTAGCTGATCCAGTTGAGGAATGCCACCACCCTCCCACCCACACCCACCCCTGCCCCTGCCAGGAAGGGTGATCATCTTTACTTAGTTCCTGTGGGTGCCATGGCTGCCAGCAATGCACTAACTAGAGCAGTCCCTGCTGCTGGATTTGTGGGCAGCAACCGCATCTGCTAACATGGCTAGTCCATGAACTTACTGTGCTAACATGAGGGTACCTAAGAGCAGAGGCTGGCTAGGAACTGAAAGGCTCGTTTGGACTAGTAAATCCTCCACAGGACACTCTGTCCGATGGATGTTAACATATGCTGCAAAAATATTCACACTCCTTTCTTTTGTTTAGCCTACCCAAACTTTTTTTTTTTTTTTCAGGTGGGTGCTGGGAAGCAAACGCCAGTCCTCTGGAAGATCATCGAATACTCTTAAATGAGGAGCCATCTCTCCAGCCCACTAGATTTTTGAGTGGGTCTCAGGAATCACAAGATGTCCATAGCTAAGTCGATGGTCCTCCCTCCCTGTAACATGAATTCCTAAATGGTCTTTATAATAAAAAACCTGGAGCCTGATACTGGAGTGAAAGCTGAGAGATCAAAGAAGCAGAACAAGCCACAGCTACCACCTCTTACCTCACGAACTCCTCAGCCTGAAAGCCTCTAGCTGAAAGGGACGCTCCTGCGGAAAAGCCTTTAACAAAAGGGCTCTAGTTCCTGTCTTCTCACACCTTATAAACATTTCTCCACCCAGCCATGTCACTTCCTGTCTCAACCTTCCTACTGCTGGGATTAAAGGCCTGTGTGCTTCCCAAATACTGGGATTAAAGGTGTGTGCCACCACTGCCTGGCTCTGTTTCTCTCCTAGATTGAGTCAATCTCATGTAGTCCAGGGTGGCTTTGAACTCACAGAGATCCAGTCGGATCTCTGCCTCCTGAGTGCTAGGATTAAAGGTGTGTGCCACTACTGCCTGGCCTCTATGTTTAATCTAGTGGCTTGTTCTGTCCTCTGATCTGCAGGCAAAGTTTATTAGGGTACACAATATATCACCACACCTCCTTGCAATAAACTGACGTTACTGGATGTAAAAGACACCTGCTCTGGGCCGGTGAGTCTGCTCACTAGGTAAAGACACCTGCCTTCGAGGCCAAGGAAAGGGAACTTTTAAAGAAAGATTTATTTATTTATTTATTTATTTATTTATTTATTAATTAAATGTGCACTGATGTTTTGCCTGTATATACTCTGTGTGAGGGTGTCCGACGATCCTTTGGACCTGGAGTTACATACAAGTTGTGAGCTGCTGTGAGGGTGCTGGGAATCGAACCCCGCGTCCACTAAGTGTGTGTGTGTGTGTGTGTGTGTGTGTGTGTGTGTGTGTGTGTGTGTGTGTGTGTATGTGTGTGTGTGTGTATTTTGTGCACCACATACATGCAGTGCCTTCGGAGACCCGAAGGGGGCGTTGGGGCCCCTGAACTGGAGTTTGCAGTTGTGAGCTACCAGACGGGCGCTGGGAATCAAGCCCAAGTCCTCCACGAGAGCAGCCTATGCTCTTACCCGCTGAGCCGTCTCTCTAGCTTCAGATGCCGCATTTCTGATCGCAGTGTGCCGGGTGCCCGCTGAGGATCGGGAGTGGGGAGGGGGGGGCAGTACTCCGCGGGGTGCCTCCTTCCGGTGAGAGGTCGGGGGACAGCCTCCTGGCCCAGACCTTTGGGGCGACGGTGGCAGCAACCCCAAGCCGCTTGCTTGAAGCAGATGCTAGCGCGGCGCTGGGCCGGGCCCTTCGAGCCCTTCCCCGCGGAGCACGCCGGGTCTGCGGTCGCGCCATGCCCCGCCGCACCCCGAGTGGCCCGAGCGCGGCGGAGTCTGCCCGGGATCACCTCAGTGGGACCCCCGCCGCCCGGAGCCGGGAGCGCGGGGCCTCCCCGAGCCTAACCAAGGAGGCGCGCGTCCCGGGGACTCGCGCGCCGGAAGTGACGTTTCGGGTGCCGCGCGCTCCCGCCGTGCCTTGCGCCGCCGTCCTGTGGCGGGAACCGCGGCTCCGGGGGGCGACGGCGGCGCCTTGTAAGTGTCGGTTCTGGCTGTTCTCGGCCTGGGTCCGGGTTTGGCGGGGTCCGGGCTGAGTCCTCCAGCTCCGCGGTGGTCGCTGCAGACCGCGGCTCGGGCGGCATTGTCGTCGGCAGCCCGCGGCGGGAGGCAGCGACCGGAGAGTGGCCTCAGACCAGCGACCGCGCGCTGTTTCCCCGCGCATGAGTGAAGAACCTGTGTGCCCGGCCCCAGAGCCACGCGTTTGCAGTCGTTGACTCTATGGACTCGCCTTTAGCCCCGTCTTCACATTTCATTTGGTAAAGCGTTTGCCGAGTGTTGTGGAGCCGGGCACGTCTAAGCCCCGACGGTATAGCAGTGGGGAAAGGAAAAAAACAAAACAAACAAACAAAAAAATTCCACGTTGCCATCGATGCTGGGCGATGTCAGAGAAGCCGGCGATAGCGGAGGGGTGGTGGTTTTTGAAGCCCCTGAAAATAGCCCCCTAAGAGTGTTCATGTATCAGTAATTAGTTTTTGTATAAAACTTAACATTTTCTCGTTTTGATATGAGTTTATCGGAACAGTAGCTGTTGCCCACATAGCAAGGTCCCACCTTCCCCTCCCCGCCCGCGAGTCTCTGAAGACCTGCATTGGCTTTGCCAGTACAGCTGCGCTCAAGGCCCAAGAAGAGATGATATTGGTCAACTGTTTATATGTGTCTCAGAATTCCTTACCTATAGGTTCTTCAAGCCCTCTTAAGACCCTGTGACCCTGAGTGCATTCAGAGCATCCTAGGTCATGAGGCGATGCACTTTATTGAGTAATGGTTGAATGCCTTTGCAATAGCTTAGGTGCCCTTTCCCGGGGAACTTGCTCATAATGGTTTCTTTTTCTTTTGTCTTATACCCAGGAGAAGAAACCATGCAGGCATTTCTAAAAGGCACATCTGGCAGTACCAAACCTCAGTTTACCAAGGACCGGGCAGTATCTGCCAGCGCAGGAAGCAGTGGAGAAACTAAGAAAACCAAACCGGTTCCTTGGGTGGAAAAATAGTAAGAATTACTCACACTTTTGTTGAAATAACTAATAAGTTTCCTCTCAAATCAGTGCTGGTCCACTTTTTTTTTAAATGTAAGGGGGAATTGCCTTATTTGGATGCTACCTTTGAGTGGGGGGAAAAATTACCCAATTATAAAAGTTATGGGTCCTTGGACTGATATAGTAGCTGGGTTTAACTCTGTTATTTTATAAATGAGCTAAGATTTTTATAAAGTGCAGTTTTAGGGTCTTAAATACAGAAATGAAGAAAACGTTTCTGTGAGCTGGCTATACACGGTAGTTATACTGACATCTAGATTCTGTCCCCCTTTTATTATATACTGGAAATTGTTGGGGTTGTTTTGTTTTGTTTTTTAGCATTAAAAAAGAAGGTTTGAAGTAGCACTAAATTGTCATCAGCTAAGTGATACTAGACGTAATCGTAATCATTAGCTAGATGTAACCTCTGTGATTACCAAGGGTTTTCAGGTTATTTACAAGCCAAACAAAGCTGTTTTCTTGATTTAGGCTTTTTTGCTTTTTTTCTTTTCTTTTCTTTTTTTTTTTTTTTGAGAAATTTAAATATGAGTACATCTACATCATTCCCATCCTTCCCTTGCCCCAACTTTTCCCATGTTCCCTCCCCACAAAGCCAGTGCTTATAACAATCGAGATTTTTTTTTTTTTTAAATTTAACGTGTGTTCCAGGCATCAAACTTGGGTTCATCAGACTTGGCAATGAGTGCCTTTGCCTCCCGAGCTGTCTTGCCAGCCCCCAAACTGGATTTTTTTTTTTTTTAATTTAAAAATATATGGGGAAGAGAGGAATCTAGATTTTCAGCTTCTCCATTTTCAGTTTGATATTGGAATACACGTGATAGAATGTGAGAACCTAACTCCTAAAAGCTGTCCTGACTTCCATGTGTGACTCAAGGCATGCTTGCTATGGATGGCATGCATCCTCCTTCCCCAACAATAAATGTGAAGAAATACAGACTTGGGGGCTAGAGGATAGTTGTAGCAGACAGTTGTGGATACAAGTTCTTACATGACAGTCAGACTGTGCTGCTTCTCCTTTGGAGAAGGCCTTACATCACCGTGTAGCTGCTGTTCATCGTTTTCATTGTTACCTGTCTAATCCTTGCAGGTGTTTGGATAAGACTCTGACTTAGAGCACACACAGTGATTCTTGCCCAGTGTTAACCTGACTAATTATAAAAATGTGGGTCGAAGAATTTTGGGGCCAGTGAAAAGGCTCAGTCAGTGGAGAAAAACACTTGCTGTATAAACCTGACAACATAAGGGTGATCCCTGAACACCACAGTAGAAGGAGAGAAATGACTCCTGAAAGTTGTTCCCTTACATCATCTCTCTCTCTCTCTCTCTCTCTCTCTCTCTCTCTCTCTCTCTCACACACACACACACACACACACACACACATACACACAAAACAAGTAAGTTTGAATTGTTTTTATTTTAGGTTACATGTATGAGTGCTTGGCCTGCAGTATATGCCGGTGCACCATGTGTTTACCTGGTGCCCATAGAGGCCAGAAAAGGGTATCAGAGCCTATAGGACTACAGTTAGAGATGGTTATAAGCTACCGTGTGGGCACTGGGAATTGAACCCAGGTCCTCTGGCAGAGCAACAGGTGCTCTTAACCACTGAGCCATCTCTGTAGCCCCATAAAACTTTCTTTTTTTTTTTTTTAGATTTATTTATTTATTATGTATACAGAAGAGGGCACCAGATCTCATTACAGATGGTTGTGAGCCACCATGTGGTTGCTGGGAATTGAACTCAGGACCTCTGGAAGAGCAGTCAGTGCTCTTAACCTCTGAGCCATCTCTCCAGCCCCTCATAAAACTTTCTTAAAAGAATGTTTCATTAATTTACTAAGCAGAAACCTCAGTCATAGAATTTGGGAGAACAACTTTGTCATAATAATTACTAACTAGTGGCTCACACCTTTAGTCAGAGTACTGGAAAGGCAGAGTCAGGCGGATATCTGTAGTCCAGATAGTAAGTTCCAAGATAGCCGGAGCCACAGAGTGAGACCTTGTCTCACAATATAAAAAATGACTTACTAATTTTACTAATAAATGACTTACGATAAAAGGCAGAGGCAGGCAGATCTCTGAGGTCAATCAAGGCTAGAGTGAGTTCCAGGATAACCAGGACTAAACAGAGCAAAACGGTCTCAAACAAAACAAAAAAGATCTCCTTTATTTTGTTGTAGCTGGGTGTTAGAAAAAACAGTACTAACCATTTAATGTCTTAGCTGAGAGAGAGTGTGTGTGTGTGATTGTTTATTTGTTTTAAGCAAAGTAGTTGCCCAATTGTTAGAGAGGTCATTTTGTAGACCAGTGTTCGCTTTCTTTTTTCTTTTTTTAAGACAAGGTCTGACTGTAGCCCTGACTGTCCTGGAATACACTATGTAGACCAGGTTGGCTTCAAACGCAGAGATCCTCCTACCTCTGCCTCCCCGTTGCTAGGATCAAAGAGGTGAGCCTACACACTTTAATTGGTTCACTTTAAATTCCTATGCTTAATATTTTATGCATGCAGTACAGGTAGAAGCAAAAATAATTGCATCCAGTAGTATGTATTTGCTTAAGGTAAATACAAATGAAGGTTCTGCCTACTTCCGATTTCATAACGAATATGTAAGAGCTATCATTGGTGTTTTAGCAGAAGGAACACTTGATTATTCTACAGCTATCACATATGCTAAAGAACCTTCCTTCCCTCTACCCTTCAGTCGTCCAAAGTGTGTGGATGAAGTTGCTTTCCAGGAAGAAGTGGTTGCAGTGCTTAAAAAGTCTTTAGAAGGAGCTGATGTAAGTAGATGGTGTTTGATGGCATTGGGAAGTTAGAATTTATTCACCTTTTCCTTTATTTTAAACTTTTATCCATAAATATACCCTTAAATATATGCTATAAGTCTTGATACTATTTATAAAACAATAATCATCTTCTATGTGGTATTCTTAGTATTCAAGTAAGGATCACTGAATAAAGCCGGTGGTGGTAGCATACACCTTTAATCCCAGCATTGGGGGTGACGGTGGGGGGGTGGGGAATCTCTGTGAGTTTGAGGCCAGCCTGGTCTACAGAGTGAGTTCCAGGACAGCCATGGCTACACAGAGAAACTCTGTCTGGAAAAACAACAACAACAAAAAAGATCACTGAAGAAGATAGATTAGGGCCCTTTCTCCATGAGCTTTTATTTTGGAGAGGAAAGAGACTAAACAAGTAAATCAAATCGATCTAAACATGTTACAAGTAATTACAAATAAGTGTTATAGAAGAATCCATTTTAAAATAGGTATAGTTGGCTGGGTGTGGTGCCATGTGCCTTTAATTCCAACACTCCAGAGGCACAGGCCACTCTGGTCTACATATAGTACATTCCAGGACAGCCGCAGTGAGACCCTGTCTGAAACGTGTGTATGTGTGACTGCATAATTTTTTATCGTAGCTTTATTAAAAAAATAGAGTATTTGATTCTTAGAGCACTACATTTCCTGCCGTGTTTAGGTAACTTGTTTTTTAAATCATTAGAGTCAACATAAGCCCATTTGAAGAGTTAAAAGGTTTGTTTGGTTTAGTTTTTTGAGACTGGGTTTTATGTACTCTAAGCTAGCCTGAACTCTCAGCATAGCTGAGATACCCTCATATTTCAGATCCTCCTGTTTCTATCTCCCAAATGATGTGATTGCAGGCGTGTGCCAGAACACCTAGCTGAGTAAGCAGTTTTAAATGGTATTTGAAGAGGTGTCCCCATGCCTCATGAGCTCAGTGCAGAAAGGGATCCCGAGGTGAGCATAGGAAATCAGTTTTGCTTCATTCTTCAGTTCTGTCTCCTAAACCTGGCTGCCTTAGATATTTGGTTTGGCCTGCCATTGTTCATTTCTAAAGTTACAGTAAAGGTTAGGGAATATCACTTTCCCAGAGTGAGTGGAGCCAAACATGTTTTGGATTTTGGAGTGTGTTTTTTTCTTTGTTGTTTTGTTTTTTCAGATTTTCGAGTATTTGTTGGGTTAGGCAACTTGACATCTTTTAACAAAATATTTGATATAAACAACTTAAAGGGGAAGTTTGTTTTGGCTTACAGTTGAGAAGTTTCCTTAACCATTCATACCACAGGCTGATGACAAAGTCTTAGTACGTGGGCCTTTGGGAAACACTTAAAACCCAAACTAAGTGTATTTGAAATGAGACTCGTAAGTCAACACAGAATTCAGTTATGCCTCATAGCTATGCCCATGCCCTGAATTTTATACAATGACATTGCATGAATTGAGATTTTCATACAATCAAAAACAAAGTTGTAAATATTTTACCCACCCATGTAGGCAGTTGGTGGATTGGTATCACATCATTGTTGACTTTTTTTCCCCACTTCTTTTGTTTGTTTGTTTTCCTTTTTGTGACAGAGTCTCTCTCTATGTAGCTCTGACTATCCTGGAACTCAGTATATAGTCCAGCCTGACCTTAAACTCATGAGATTCCCCTGCCTCTGTCTCAAGTGCTGAGATTAAAGGTGTGCACCACCACCACCACAACTGGCTCACCACTGATTCTTAATTTGGGTACAACCAATAAGTTATTATTTTCTATATTCACATATCAGTACTTAGTAGTAAGTTTAACATTCCCTTACCATACAGTAGAAAACAGTGTGTTCAGAGTAACCATGAACTTATGGCATCACACTAATGTTCAAAATATGCTGGATTTGGGATTTCCAATTAGGAATGCTCAGCTTATAATATAGTACACATTGAGAAAAAACTTTAAAACCCTTTCCAGTATTCATTTTGATTTGATTCAAATACCCATTTGACTTTTGATGCTAGAATAGTATACAATGTTAATTGGCTAGTAACAGATTATAAAATCTAAATACTAACATTTCTAGACAAATATAAGACTATCGCCTAGTATAACATTTGTTGACCTATTCTTATTTAGCTGGGCCTGCAAGTGTAGGTATAATCTTGGCTACTCAGGGAACTGAGGCAGGAGAATTCTAAATACAAGGCCAGTCTGGCCATTTTAGCGAACTCTGCCTCAAAATACAAAATAAAGAAAAGGGTGGGGGTGTTCACTGGCAGATTTTTAAATAGCATGTACTAGGTATAGCCTTAGGTTTGATCTCCAGTGCTGCAGGTCTTGTTGAATATTTTACACTTCATTTCTGACTAAATTTATAATGTGATTTTTTTTTTTACACTAAAGAGTTAAAGTCCTTTCTTTGAAATATTTTAAAATTGAACTGCAGTAGTTTTTCTGTTTTTTGTTTGTTTGTTGTTTTTTTCCTCTGAGATCAGTTTCTATAGTATAAAAATGGGTAATATTAAGAGAAGGTAGCCAGGCAGTGGTGACACACGCCTTAATCCCAGCACTTGGGAGGCAAGTGCAGGGGGATCTCTGAGTTTGAGACCAGCCTGGGCTACAAAGTGAGATCCAGGACAGCGAGGGCTACACGGTGAAACCCTGTGTCAAAAGACAAAAGAGAGAGAGAGAGGGTAATGGGGGCAAAAACATGATACATACACACACACACACACATACATACACACACACACACACACACACACACACACAACCATTATTTAATGTATAACTAATAAATGTGAATTAAAAACATTTTAAAAGAATAATTTTACTCTTGTCTTAAAGGATTGAGATGTGTTACAGTTACCCTGGTTAGTCATTACAAATAGAGCCATGTACATATCAAAATAACAAATATCAAAAATAAAAATATCAAATATCAAAATAGCCTTAACAATTATGGAACCTGGGGAGGTATACTAATTAATTTGCACATTGCATGACAAGATCCCTGACTTAAACAGCTTAGGATTTATGCTGTCTCACAGTACAGGCTAGGGAAGCATGGAACTGGAGTTGGCTGGTCCCACTGCATTTATGATCAAGAAGTATAGAGATGAATGCTAGTGCTTAACCCCTGACTCTCGAGTGCTCCGAGGCTTATCTTCTCAGTAAATCTAGAGTATGTCAAGTTTACAATCAGTTTACAAGTTTACAGTCCCAAGTCGGAGATTTAGGAGAGCCCTTGTCAACTTGACATCCAAACATACAACTTTTAAGCTATGATATTCTAACTCTTGTCCCCATAGGTTGATGGCTGGATCATAATGCAAAATGTATTCAAAACAATTTCAAAAATTCTCAGTTTTCAGCATTTCTAAAACTGTTTAAAAGCATAGGAGCAGAGCCTCTTCTGAGACTCCCTAAGCTGTGAGTCCTTTACAATCAAAGCCAAGTTACATAATTTTAATATACAATTGCAGAGTGAACATCCCTTTCCCAAGAAAGGAGGAAGGAGGCATAGCACGGAAGAGGAGACCAAAGCATATCCTAAACCCAGCAGGACAGACATCAAGTCTTACACTTGAGGCTCTAAACAAGAACTTAGGTAGCCCCATCCCTCCAGCTCTGCCACCTACAGCACACATAGTGTCTGTCTTGGTCTAGCTCCTCAGCGTGCGCCATCACCGCCCGGCTTTTTTTTTTTAATAATTTTTATTTGCATTGGTATTTTGCCAGCATGTATGTCTGTGTGAGGGTGTCAGATCTTGGAGTTACAGACAGTTGTGAGCTGCCATGTGGGTGCTGAGAATTGAACCTGGTTCCTCTGGAAGAGCAGTCAGTGATCTTAACCCCTGAGCCATCTCTCCAGCCTCAATTTTTTTATTTCTTCTTTTTTGAGGCAGGGTTTCTCTGTGTATCCCTGCCTGTCCTGGAACTCATTCTGTGGACCAGGCTAGCCCCGAACTCAGAGATCCACTGGACTCTGCCTCCTGAGTGCTGAGATTAAAGATATGCACCACTACACCCAGCTGTAAATGAACTTTTGAAGTGAACTATCTAGTAAGGTAGGTAGGTATTTTATAATTAAATTCAACTGTTAGACACTGAATAAAGGCAAATTAAAACAAGTGCAGCAAATCCAGTGGGTCCGAGCAGAGCCACTTTAGAAGGGTGCTGGAGAAGGAAGGCTCCGACTTACAGTGCATAGCCTTGACATGGCAAGAAGGGAGTCAGTCCAGATTGAGAATTACATACCTTTCTTTTTTTAACCTTTAGAGCTTTATTGGGGGAGGGGGGCGCCAAAGAGATGCAGAGACAGAGCATGCACAGAGGGAGAGTATATAGAGAGGAGAAAGTTCTTTCTTATTGGAAGTCATTATAAGTGCTTGAGATTTTCTTACTGTTTTGCGAGTGGAGTATGAAGCCAATGAAAGCTTTTAAGTAGCACCCAGGGTGACACCTGATTTGGGTAAAGTACAAATGAACAGGAAGGACAATGTTGGCAAAAGTTAAACTCCCACCTACTTTCTTATCTTCAGAATTCTTCTACCTGAATTAGAACTTAATGCATTATCAGGGTAGAGTGGCCCGAAATTCTGAGTGGAGACAGGAGGGTCAGGAGTTCAGGGTCATCTACAATTACATAGCAAGTTCAAAGGCGTATTTAGAATTTTAGATACTGTGATACCACTTATATCAAAAAATCTTTAGCTATATGTAGTCTTATGAAAGTCATCACACCATTCCACAAACAGTTGGGTGTTGTCAGTCTCATCTGTTTATAATCTATAGAATTAAAATTTAATTTCTGCAGCTTCCTAATCTCTTATTCTATGGGCCACCCGGAACTGGCAAAACATCCACAATTTTGGCAGCAGCTAGAGAACTCTTTGGGTAAGTTGAAATTGGTTGATGTCTTAGTCACCATTCTATTGATGTGAAGAGACACTATGACCATGACAACTCTCAAAAAGGAAAGCATTTAATTGGGGCTTGCTTACAGATTTTTAGAGGTTTAGTTCATTATTATCATGGTGGAAAGCATGGCAGCACACAGGCAAGCACGATGCTGGAGAAGTAGCTGAGAACTACATCCTTAGGCAGAGATAGAGAGAGCCTAGGCCTGGCATGGGCTCTTTGAAACCCTCAGAGCCCACCCCAGTGACATACTTCCTCCAACAAGGCCACATCTCCTAATTCTTTGCTAATAGTGCCACCCTTTGATGACTATGCATTCAAATAAATGAGACTTTGGGGGCCATTCTTATTCAAACCGCCACAGTTGGTCAATTTCTTTTTTTTTTTTTTTTCTTTTTTTTCTTTCTTTTTTTTTTTTTGGTTTTTCGAGACAGCGTTTCTCTGCGTAGCTTTGCGCCTTTCCTGGAGCTCACTTGGTAGCCCAGGCTGGCCTCGAACTCACAGAGATCCACCTGGCTCTGCCTCCCAAGTGGTGGGATTAAAGGCGTGCGCCATCACCGCCCGGCTGGTCAATTTCTTTTTAAACACTATGTACAAGGGGCTGAAGAGATGGCTTAAGGGTTAGGAGAGCTTCTGATCTTCCAGAGGACCAGAGTTTGGTTTCCAGCACCCACATCCGGTAAGTCACAAATGCCTGTAACTCCAGCTCCTGGGGATCAGACACCTTTTTCTTGCCTCTGAGGGTATCCGAATACACATGGCATACACTCACATAGAAACATGCATAAATAAAAATAAAATAAGAAGAAGAAAAGGTTTGAGAGATGACTCAGTAGTTAAGACTATTCACTAGGGGTTGAAGAGATGACTTAGGGGTTAAGAGGGTTTTCTGATATTCTGGAGAACCCAAGTTGAGTTCCCAGCAACCATGCTGTAACTCCAGCTTATTCCATGCCTCTTAACCCAATGAGCACCTGCACTTGGGTATATGTAAACACACACACAAAAAAAAACACACATAATTTTTAAAAAATTTTTTAAAGATTTATTGTGTATACAGTGTTCTGCCTGCATGTATGCCCGCAGGCCAGAAGAGGGCACCAGATCTCATTACAGATGATTGTGAGCCATCATGTGGTTGCTGGGAATTAAACTCGAACTCAAGACTTCTTCACAGCAAGACCCTGTTTCCCAAAAAAAAAAAAAAAAGTGCATGTGTGCATTTGTCTGTAGAGAAAATACTAGAGAGAACAATAGTTTTTTGGAGCATAATTTTATTTTTATTTCTCAGATCTCTATAGTGGCATATATTACTTTAAATATTCATTTTATATACCAGCCAAGAGTAATGGCGCATGCCTTTGATCCCAGCACTCAGTTCTCTGTGAGTTCAAGACCAGCCTAGTCTACAATGCAAGTTCCAGGACAGCCATAGCTGTTACACAAAGAAATCCTGCCTCCAAAAACAACAAATGCCAGGTGTAATGGTACATGCTTATGAATCCTGTACTAAAAAGTGGAAACAAGAGAACTAACTGGAAGTTTGAGCCACTCTGGGCTGTATAGTTCTAATCAAGCCTGGCTATGAGAATCCATCTTTTATGGACAAGAAAGCTTATTTTGTAGTGTTATTTGATGACTGCAGTCTCGAAGTTGACAATGAGAGACACTGAAGGCTTCTGCAACAACCTCTTCCCCCGACTCCCATTCCAAAAAACACAGTCTAGACAGGAAATAAATAGCTCTTCCTAGTTGTTGGCTTCTAGCAGGCGGTGTCTGGGGCTCACTCCGTTTTTAAGGAGCTGGCCACTGGGAGTTTAACCATGCTCTAATGAGTATATGGGCAACACGAATTGGAGTTGGTGCGTTGTATTTTTTTCTACTTTGTGGAAAGACTGAGAAGCAAATGTGATAGGGTGCATTGTGTGAAATTCCAAAACAATCAATGGAAATATGTTGAAGAAATTTTTTTTGTTTGTTTGTTTTTGTTTTTCGAGACAGGGTTTCTCTGTGGAGCTTTGCAACTTTCCTGGAACTTACTCTGTAGCCCAGGCTGGCCTCAAACTCACAGAGATCTGCCTACTTCTGCCTCCCAGTGCTGGGATTAAAGGCGTGTGCCACCACCGCCTGGCTGAAAAAAATATTTTTTAAAAAGTCCACCTTTAGACTTGAGGTATAGGCCCTGAGTCTGATCCCTTGCCACACACAGCCTTCATTTGTGTTTTAATCTAGTGATTTTCTTTATAGCAAGCTATTGTATGGTGATAATTCAAACATGCTAAATTATAACATTTAAAACCCAATAGATATCTACAACTGAAGAATAAATTACCTAAGGAATATGTTACTATGGTTTTAGTTTTGTTGCACAAAACTGAGAAATTAAATGTTTGTATATATTTTGTTTTGGGTTTTGTTTTTGTTTTTTGTTTTTTTTTGTTTGTTTGTTTTTTTAAAGACAGAGTCTCACTCTAATAGACTAGGCTGGCCTTGAACTTACAGAGATCCCAGATTTGCTTGCCTTTTCCTCCCAAATTCTGGGATTAAAGGTGTTGGCCACCATGCCTGGTCTGTAAGGTTTTTAGCCAAAATGCTAACTGACTAGCTTTGCAAAGAAAGACCGTGTGTGTGGCTCTGTCTTCGGTTGTCTTGCTCACTGGGTGGGTTCTAAACTCCGGAGTTTCAACAGCTGAATTAGCACCTGGGCTACTTAGTGCTGTGTGATGTTTCATAATGCTTTTCATTTTGAAACAGGCCTGAACTCTTTCGGTTAAGGGTTCTTGAGTTAAATGCATCTGATGAACGTGGAATACAAGTAGTCCGAGAGAAAGTGAAAAACTTTGCTCAGTTAACTGTGTCAGGAAGTCGTTCAGAGTAAGTAACTTGCACCCCCCCCCTCCATAATACAACTCATTATATTTGCTTTAAATGTAGGCTGTGGTTTGAATTTGGCCTCCATTCAGGCATTTGCTTGGGATAATTGGAAGTTATGAAGGTAAGTCCCCCTGGTATCTTTCTAAGACGACAAACCCTGTTTATCACAATTATTCAGTCTGGCCATGTGATTTCGTTTGTAGTGTTTTGATAAGATCAGATTTCACAGTCTTTCCGTCTCACAACACAGGTACATTCTGAGTTGGCAGTGGCAAGTGCTTACACCTAGAGTGAATGGGAGAGTGGGAAGTGAATGGGAAGGGCGGGCAGCAGCTTAGGTTCCCTGCTCTTGATACAGCCAGGCCCTACAAGGTCCTAATGCTACTGCAGACTCGTTCTCCCTCAGCATGTGGCCTTGCTATGAGAGCCTAATCCCTCCCCTAAACCGATGCTGCAGCTGCTTCTGCCATTCCTCCCTGGAATGGGTAGTAGAGTCATGGCCCCTTCCTCTCTGTTGTTACATGGAAGCATTGGTGTCAGCCAGAGCCCTGTGCGGTGGCATTACACCAGTAACAGCATGGCAGCATGAAGGCTGAGAAGCATTAGATTGGTTCTAGTCATTTCCTGAATAGCATGAAATGATCCTGGACCAACTAAGTGAACAGTAAAAGCCAAAAACAAAACAAAGTAAAATCAATGTACAGAAAATAAAATGGAATGTTTACAAGTCATATACCTAGAAAAGGACTTATGTCCAGAATATATAGTTTTAATACTCAATTAAAAATACAACTACAGCCGGGCGGTGGTGGCGCACGCCTTTAATCCCAGCACTCGGGAGGCAGAGGCAGGCGGATCTCTGTGAGTTCGAGGCCAGCCTGGACTACCAAGTGAGTCCCAGGAAAGGCGCAAAGCTACACAGAGAAACCCTGTCTCGAAAAACCAAAAAAAAAAAAAATACAACTACAAAATGGGCAAAGATCTTAGACATTTCTGAGCTACTACTGTGGCTGAAATTCTGACCTGTCTAGGACATAAGTCATCTGTTTGTCCAGGATGCCTATTAACTGTTGTAGGAGTATGAAAGGAAGTTAAATAACTTTTAATAACCCTAAAGCACACGAACAGTCATGTTATATTTGTTAAATTTCATTGTAATTTCTTTGTTTCATTTTATAAATTAAACAAGATAGGCTTAGAGATGATTCAGAGGGAAAAGTACTTGCCATGCAAGCCTGACAACCCAAGTTTGTTCTCCAGAACCCTTGTAATGGTGGAGAGAACCAACTCCAGTTACCCTGTTATCTCTACGTGAGTGCTGCGGCATGCATGTATGCACTACACATACACATTATACACACACTGTAATAAACTGAGTTAGTTTCCAAGGTACAGGTTACATATACTGAAAGATAAAAGTGGGTGAACTGTGTATTGTATCTCAGCAAAGATACTTGTCAGTGTTCAACTCTTGTGTTTCTGATTTAGTGGGAAGCCATGTCCTCCCTTTAAGATTGTAATTCTGGATGAAGCAGATTCTATGACCTCAGCTGCTCAGGCAGCTTTAAGACGTACCATGGAAAAAGAGTCTAAGACAACCAGATTCTGCCTCATCTGTAACTATGTCAGTCGGTATGTATACATCCTGAAGGCAGGTGCTAAGCAGTCTTTTTAAAATGACATGTAGTAGCGTATATATTTGTGGTGCACCAGATAACGTCTATATGCACACACGTGTGTAATAATTGGATCAGTCACTGACTCATCTTTCACCTTGGATTTGTAGTGAGAACATCCAAAGTCTCACCCTGTGCTACTCTGCAATATATCATGGTTGGTTTTTAATCTTTTCCAGAATAATTGAACCCCTCACTTCTAGATGTTCCAAGTTCCGCTTCAAGCCTCTGTCAGATGAAATTCAGCAGAAGCGATTACTGGATATTGCTGAAAAGGAAAATGTCAAAATTAGCCATGAGGTAAGTAGTACTAATTATTATGGTTATAGTTGGTTTTAAAATACTAATTTCTTTTATAAAAATGTACATCTCTTTTTATAAAAATGTACATCAAAAAAGAGTTTCTGAGAACTAATGATCATTGCTGTAACTCTTGATGTTTTTCAGGCATATTTGAGCTAAGTGAGCAAACTGAAACACGATCCCACACATTAGTACCCTAATAAAAGTGTAAACTATGTAATGCCCTTATCCTTTGACAGAACTTAGTAAAAAGTGGCCATTCACAGTTGATTCCTTTCAGAACCAAAAATCTGTCTATGACTGAAAACTTTCCCCCAAATGGGGGTGTGGGTACAGAACTTCTTTAGCCTTTGTTAGTGGAATAGGTCAGAGGTATACTACTTACATACACTATGGGTTCTGGGGACTAGTTATGAGGTTCCTGTGTGTCAGGCACCTTTACTGGGTAAGACATCTGGTCTACCCAATTTTCTTGAAACTCTCCTTTCCAGGGAATAGCTTATCTTGTTCAAGTATCAGAGGGAGATCTACGGAAAGCCATTACATTTCTTCAAAGTGCCACTCGACTAACAGGTGGAAAGGAAGTCATGGAAGATGTAATCACAGACATTGCTGGGGTGAGCCTTGTTTTATCTTGGCAACTCTTCTGGCTATAACAGCCCTCAAGCTAGCCTCGTTCTGACTCTTAATGTCTATTCAGGTAATACCAGCTATAACCATTGATGGAATACTCACTGCATGTCACAGTGGCTCTTTTGACAAACTAGAAGCTGTGGTAAAGGTAATTAATGTTAATTTAAAACCATTTCTGAGGCTGGGCAGTGGTGGTGCACACTTTTAATCCCAGCAGCACTCGGGAGGCAGAGGCAGGCAGATCTCTGAGTTCGAGGCCAGCCTGGGCTACAGAGAAACCCTATCTCAAAAAACCCAAAATTTACTTACTTTTGGCAAGACCACTATCCAAAACCACTTCTGTTGTAGGACCTAATAGATGAAGGACATGCAGCTATTCAGCTTGTTAATCAACTTCATGATGTGGTTGTAGAAAATGACAATCTTTCTGATAAACAGAAGTCCGTTATTACAGAGAAACTTGCTGTAAGTACTGCACATAAACATTTGTAGACCATCCATGCCTTGAGTGCCCAACCTAACTTTCCCATTTCCCTTTACAGGAAGTGGATAAATGCTTAGCAGATGGTGCAGATGAACACCTGCAGTTGATGAGCCTTTGCGCAACTGTGATGCAGCAGCTGACTCAGAACTGTTGAGAACAGAAACTGTGACAATAACTTGTCTGTTACAACTTTTGGATAACAAATAAATGACAAAAACCCTATAAAGTGAATATACAATTTATTTATTTAACATTCAAACTTCATTAAGACATGTGCAATATGGCAATTTTACTGGGGGTTTAACCCTACCTAGGATATGATTGCTTGCTGAGGCTTAGCAACAGGGTCCAGTTCACACTTAGCACTAATTAAATACTTTATTGAATAAATACAATACCAACAAAATGCATTCAAATTCTTCTAAAAAAGAAAGATCACTTTTAAAGGCCTTTCTAATCAGGCTAATGACAAACACAATAAAGGCAAATATGCTAGTTTTACATAATTGGCTGATTTTATACAGCACTTATATCTTTTAGTCCACAAGTATATTATTAAATGATAGAGAACATCTAATACAACCATTTCTACATAACTAGTAAATGAATTTCTAAGAAAAAAAGATTTTACAGACCCCATCTTTATACCCACCCCAACAGTCTAACTCTAAAGAGGATAAAGCCAATGCCTTTCCTCACAAGAGCTCAGGACTAAAGTCGCTTTGCTATCAGAATCTGTATTTGTGATCCGTTATGAGCATTGAGACAAGATTCAAATATTCTCAAAGAAGCACAATGCACGTTGTGATCGCCTAGTCAGCAACAGCGAGCACTGCATTCAAACTATCTCATCCCAGGAATTAAATAAGGTCAGCCACATTCATGGGCATTTCCTCCACTGTAGTATTGTAGAAAGTCTCAATGTCACGAAGAATCCTCTTGTCTTCTTCAGTAACAAAGTTTATAGCCACACCTTTCCTCCCAAATCGACCCCCTCTGCCAATTCTGTGTAAGAAAAAGAAACCAGCAGTCAGAAAGTTGCTTTAGTATTATTTAGAACTACTGAATATGACGATCCACTTGTTAACCATCAGCTGCTGTTTACCTATGGTTATAGTTCGTGCTTCTAAGTGGAGCACTAGCTGCTAAAAACAATATCCAGAGGTGGGGGAAACCATCTTCCTTTGCAGTTAGTGCCAAAAGAATTCAAGGCTTGTCTGGCTGCAAAATGAGATAGGCGCCTTGAGCATTATAATAAAGCAGATGACAGTATTGTGTTTGGGGTGAAATTAAAGCCCATACCAAAGTGGGCCAGCCAGGAGCAGTTGTCAGCCTGGGACAGATGTGAACACCAGGGATAAAAGAAAACAGTTATAAAATCCATTTCGACGCACTTCTGGAACTGTAAACTGTAAATACAAATGCTGCAAGGTTAACTATTTTCTAAAACTTACTTTTTTTCCAGTGGGAAAACAAGTATTTGGTATGGTAGCCCAAACTTATCACTGCTTTTTGCTCAGCTTTTTTACACGTTATACTCAAAAATTATTCAAACGTGTTACCTCCAAAAACACCTCTACCTACCAAGTACCAGACAATACAAACCACCTAATGCTCCCTATCAGAAATGCTAACGTAACAAAATGCCTTGGGCTGGAACAACTTAAAATATCAAATAATCATGACAAAAGAAAATCAAATATAAATACCGACTCGCTCTTTATTCAAACAGTGTGCTGTTTCGCTTATGATTCCACGTCCTAAATTACGTCAACGCCGTTTCTGAGTGCCATCTCGTCATCAACTGCCGCTATCGACTCCTGTATTTTTTAAAAAGTCTTTTTTTACATCATATAACAAAGTACAATTCAATTTATTTAGGGATAAAAGCCACTATAACTAAACCAGGGAATCACTCAAAATGCTACCAGCGACACCAAGAAAATCCCAACTATATAGAAACAATCACCAAGAAAAAGCACATGAACACAAGGAAAATCACTACAAAATAAGGCTCAAACATAAGCTAAGACCAAAAAAAATCTAAAGCAACCTAATCTGCATGTATGTACACAACCTTGGCCACATTACAAGTTTTCCCACTTTGTTCTTTTGACCAATCTTCCCAAATCCGATTTTAATTAGACCTTTAATTACTGCCTTTTTACTGGAATCTATTCCCTGAATTGCCATTACCTTGTATACACACACAATACTGTAGGAAAATGTTTGAATTTACTTCTCAAATACAAGTATTTAGAGATGCTTTCCTCTCACCTGTGAATATAGTTTTCACGATTGGTAGGTAGATCATAGTTTATAACCAAGGACACTTGTTGCACATCAATCCCACGAGCCTGAAATAAAAACAAGGCTTTTCAATATCCCAATTAAAAAAAGCTGGACATCCCAAAAATCAGTGTAGGCCACAAGATAGTAATGAACTATACGAAGTGGTATAGCTCACTGTGGAGTGTGGTCTTACTCATTCTGCCAAATAGCCCAAGTTGGTTAAGGTTATTTAAAAAAAACCTTCCCACAAATCTAGCTTTTGGTAATCTTAAAAAAAAAAAAGTTAGACTTACCAACAAGTCAGTAGTGATGAGAACACGGCTTGACCCTGATCGGAATTCCCTCATGATGACATCTCTTTCCTTCTGGTCCATGTCACCATGCTGCAAATGTAACAACACTTAA
Source organism: Peromyscus maniculatus bairdii (assembly GCF_049852395.1). Classification (NCBI taxonomy): domain Eukaryota; kingdom Metazoa; phylum Chordata; class Mammalia; order Rodentia; family Cricetidae; genus Peromyscus; species Peromyscus maniculatus. Next base: position 14,486,429 of record NC_134863.1, on the reverse strand, counting down.
GAATCTCTAGTAAGGTAGAGTTAAGTTCTACTATGTATGAGACCAAGCGTCCCTGGCTGCTACAGGTGTAGAGCAGACAGGTATAGTTAAGAAACAATATTGATTTGAGCAGGGGGAACGACAACACAGCACTTAACAGCCATATTGTAGTTAAATCCTGCTTAGTGGATATAATTGAATTTGATGCAAATTAAACCCAACTCTTACCAGAGCAGAAACTGTGAAGTCCCTGGCATGCATTTTCTCTGTGAGCCAATCCACCTTGCGTCTTGTATTGAGAAAAATAACTGCTTGTGTGATAGTCAATGTCTCATACAAGTCACAAAGAGTGTCCAACTTCCACTCCTAATGTAAAAAAAGGTAAGTCAAAACTTTCCATCTATTAAAAAAAAAAAATGTTCTGTCTAAATAAGTGGTTCTCAAAGCTCCTTTAATACAGTCATGTTGTGATTACCCCTAACCATAAAATTATAGTTGCTAACTTCGTTAACTAATTTTGCTGTTCTTATGAATCGTTAAGTATCTGATATGTAAAATTATCTGACAGAACCTCAAAAGGGGTGTTGCAACCCACCCATATTGAAAACTGCTCCAGAATTATTGCACCAAATCTTAAGACAAAGGACACTGGACATTAAGAAAGAGGTCCACCCCTGTCTTTGGGATCTAGTGCAGTTACTTTTCTTCTTGTGTGTACTCTGCTAGCATTATTACAAAAACCAAGATATAATCCTAGTTTCTGCAATTTTAGCACAGTGCTTATACAAGAAGGTAGAAGAAAAATCTTTTATATTTAACAATGAGACCAATTACCTCTCGTTCAACATTAATATAAAACTGTTTGATTCCTTCCAGGGTCAATTCTTCCTTCTTCACCAGAATTCGAATTGGATCTCTCATGAATTTTTTGGTCACTTCCAACACATCAGTTGGCATTGTGGCAGAAAGCAACACAACCTTTAAAAGAAAAATGGTTGTTTTCAACTATGTATTGAGAACTTTCAGCTAATACTGGAGGGGAGAAAATGTTTGAAACCAAGCGTCTCTGCCTTACTATGGTAGAGCCAGGCAGAGATAGTAATGTATCAAATACTTTCAGCAGGGGGAACGACAATAGAACACTTCAGTTTTATTGTAACTGTACCTGCATGAAACCAAACCCAAATGTGTAGCAATAAACCTTACCTGAATGCTTGTATTTAATTTTTGGAAAATCTCATAGATTTGATCCTTAAACCCTCGGCTCAACATTTCATCTGCTTCATCCAAAACGAACATTTTGATCCATTTTGGAGCTGTTAATAAGAAAGTCATACTGCATCTCAAAGTTCTCGTAGCCATTTTTGACAATTAAAAGTTCTTTTAAGAGACAATACTTACAAAGGTATCTTCTGTTTAGCATATCAAACACTCTCCCTGGTGTACCAACAACAATATGAGGGGCTTCAGCCTGCAACTTCTGCATTTCATTTCGAACATTTGTTCCTCCAATGCAGGCATGACAAGTTGCTCCCATATAATCCCCGAGAGCCAAAATTACCTTTTGGATCTAAAAGCCAAAAATCTTAATTATCATCCTATAAAACTGTTAAGGTATAAGACTTAAGCTCCAAGGCATAAAATTAAACTATCTTGACTGCCAACAGCTCTTACGCATGCATAGCACAATGAAACTTCAAGCTTACAATACTCTTAGCTACTTATTGCTCCCTCCTGTCTTGCAGAACTGGGAAACCTGTTGCCTGAAACACCAATTGGGAAAGTAGAAAAAATTTCTACATTCTTCACTGTGTAGTGTACAGACTGAAATATATCCTATAAGGGCAAATGTTGGTAATTTTCCTCCCACAATGCACTGTGCATTGTAATTTTGACCTGAATAAAGCTTCCAGCTTTATTAGGAACTGCTACTTCAAAGCCAATAGAGCAGTGCTTTGAAACAGAGCATGCAACAGATGCATCACAAACTACTGAGACAGTCAAATGTTTAACATGTCACTGCAGTTTTCATGTTGCACAACTGGATTGCAAGTTTTAAAATGGGTACAGATATAATCCACCCTTTGAGAAACCTACGAGTTCTCAACTGTTGAAGTACAACCCTACAGGGCCTAACTATGTAATACCCAGTTCCTGCTTAGCTTTCAACAAAACTCCCTGCATGCATGGATAATTAAAAAGGAGGCTCTGATAGTTACTAGGAAAAATCATACGTTTTAATATTAAATTCTTCACAGTTGTGAAACCTGAAACCTATGCAACACGCAAGCAGTTTTTGAACTACACTATCAATACCTGTTGAGCCAGTTCTCTGGTGGGGGCCAATACTAGTGCTTGGGTCTCCTTGAACTCAATCTCCAACTGTTGCAGGATGGAAATAGCAAATGTGGCTGTCTTGCCAGTACCTGACTGAGCTTGAGCAATCACATCATACCCTAAAAAAAGTAGGATACATATTTACCGATCCCACATCAAATTGTCACGTCTACTATACACCATGTATTCCAGTTGGAACATAAGTTATGTCCAAGTAAGTGATCAGCAAGAGTAATTTCTCCATTTCAGGTCAGTCCCGAAAGATGATTGCCATCATTTCACTTAAGGAATACAAACAGGTGCTACTACTTCCCCAAAGGTTACTTTCCCTTTATGGTCCACATATATATGCAGAGCACATTTCCTCTAAGTGTCAGTGGGTTTTACCTTTAATACAAGGAATAATAGCTCTCTGCTGAATAGCTGATGGCTTCTCAAAACCATAAGCATAGATGCCTCGAAGAAGAGACTCCTTTAAATTCATATCATCAAAGTTATCAACGATTTCATTCCAGTTGCTCTGTGAGTTAATAAAACGATGAGTAAGAGGTTAAAAAAAAAGAAACAAAACGCTCCACCTTCCCCAGCCTTTAACGTCCACCAGCATTTCTTACCTCGATAACACCATCGGGGTCCATTCCCTCTGGGCCGCCATGTTCTCTGCTGGCAAGAATACTGCAGTTAGACAACTTACCCCTTCCAAGCCTTCACACGGATTGCCCTTCCCACCCGGTGCCTCTCTTACCCTGCACGCACGTGCAGTCTTACTTATCAGTGCCCAAGCAAGGTGGCACTGCGGGTAGACACCCTCCCCTTTGCCCCAAAGGCTGAGAACGCCGTTAAAAAGTGCAGAAGCCCCTTGACTCACGGCCCTCGGACCAAGCACTCCCGTCTGGGAAAAGCCGCTCTCGCGAGTGCTGCGGGCGCCGAGCTCCGCCCCTAACTCTGCGCAAGCCGGCGTGATTGACGCCGCCGAGGCCCAGCCGGGACCATGCCAACGGCTCGCCGGCGCCGTTTGCGGGCCGGTGTCCTCGTCCCCCCGGCCGTCCGATCTCCCACCTCGACAGAACCCTGGCAGCCCCAGCTCGCGCCACCCGCCGCCCATGAAGTCGGGACCCGGCGGCCCCCGCCCTAAGCGGGCTGCGCCACGGCTCTGCTTGCTATTGCCACGTCCCGCCCGGGGAGGGGCAGATGTCACAATGTCTCCCCGCTAAGCAAGGGCATCATCCACACTCCGTCCTCGTATCCGCCCCGTCTCCCCTCCACCCCGACCGCTACCATCATGGAAGCTTCTCGAAGGACACAAGGGAGGGCTGTGCGTGTGCCCCCAAGAGAAAGCCCGCATTCCTGCAGTGGGGGGCCGCAAGCCACCCACCTCAACTGCGGGGGCCCGCGACCTTCGCCACCGGCCGCCGGCCGCCCCGGGAGCGCCGTACCTGTTGTAATCCGCGGAGCCACCAGACATGATCCGAAAACCCGCTCAGCGCCCGACTGAAAAGACAGCCGCACGGCGCCGCCCGTTTTTTATAGGCTCGCGGCCGGAACCCGTTTCTCGCGGAGGAATTTCCTCCCCTCTCTTCGGGGGCCGCAGAAAATTGCGCCGCTCGGGGTCGTTACCGCGGGTGACACCCGACGGGGGTCGATGACCGAAACCCACATTTCATTATCCCGGGGTGTGAGAGCGGGGCCTGGAGGTGCAGGAGTCGGGCAGCGCCGCTGGGACTCTTTGCGGTCGGCGGAGGAATATTGCAGCAGCGCGACCGCGCGCCGCGCTCCTCGGCCGCCCGGCTCCTACGGGGTTTCCGCGGCCCTGCCGCAGAGGCCGGCGGAGCCGGGGGACGGGCCCGGGCGGAAGCCGGGTGGCGCTCTCCGCTGGCGGGCGGCGTCCTCAGGTCGCGCGGCTCCGGGTGAGCTGCGCGTCAGCGTGCCGCCGCCGCCGGGCCGGGCCGGGCCCCCGCGTTCCGGGCCGGAGCGGATTCGGGTTACTCCGTCCGTTCTCACTGCTCCGTTTATTAATGGGTCGGGAAAGGGCTACCTGGCATTCCGCCCAGCCATTTACTCTCCACTCGGATCTGCAACGTGTGAAACCCCGGCCACGGGAAAATGTCGGCCACCCAGCACCTCCTAGGAAATCCAGGTCGCAGCTACATTCCGAAAGACGAGGGGCAAGACGTGTGGTGTCATTAGCAGATGTCCCTTGAGTGGCGATTCTGTTCTCATATCCTCCCGGTCGGCTTTAGCTCTGGTTTGAAAAAAAATAATGCTAATAATTTAAACCTCGCGGGTGTGAGAAATGTTTGATAGAATCGTTACCAACTTTTGCAAAGGACCTGTCATTCCTTTGTCAGACAGAAATGTAAACGGGTGCTTCGGGCAGGTTCAGCCCTAGCACTTTAAAAAAAAAAGTAGATTCCGTCCCTTCTGGTAAAACAAAACAAAAATTTTAATCGTCTGGTGTTGTTGCCTTCCTGAAATTGAGAGCAATAGTTCTTATTGCCCATAATAAACTTGCATGGCTGCTTATGCCCAGAGGTTTCAGTCAACCACAACTCCAGCCCCTTGCTAAAAATATATTTCATGATTTTATTTTAAAACACAACTCTGGTCTCTGTTAAAGACAGTATCGTGAACGCTCAGAATTTTTCTCATTAATTCAGAAGACCAACACCAAACACTGATCTACAAGAGGTGAGGAAAGGCTCACTTTTTCTACTTTACGGGTAATACTTGGTTCTAAAACCCCCTCTTTTTTATGATTACATTGCATTTATTTATTTATTTACTCATTGTGTGCACCTCAGCGTCTGTGGAAGTCAGAGGACATCCCTTGGGAGTTGGTTCTTCTTCTACCATGTGGCTCCCACAAGAGGCTCCAGGGGATGGAATTCAGATCATCAGGCCCTAAGGCCAGCACCTTTACCCACCGATCCACCTTGCCAGCCCTAAATACTGTCCTTATTCAAAAATAAGTTGTTTGTTTATTTGGAAGTTATTGAGTCAGAAACTGTAACAAAATCAAGATGACAAAATAGAGACTGGGTGTGGTAGCTCGGGCCTTTAACCCCAGCACTGGGGAAACAGAGGCCTGTGGGTCCAAGGACTGTGTCATGAGACCTTGCCACAAGAGAGAGGTGTGTGTGAGAGACAAAATGGACTGGCCTTCATGGTCTCATTCAAAGTTGCTGGGGGAAAAAAATTGCCTGATCTAAGAAACTCAAAGTACTAAATCAGAAGTGTGACTGTTTACTGTCTAGGCTCACTTTAACTGAGATGGAAATAGGTCAACACACCTTCCAGCTGAGTGTTTTCTGTAGGGTTATACTGCCTGCCCTTAGATGCCCTGAAGCATCTTTCTAAATCTCTCTCTCTCTCTTTTTTTTTTTTTTTTTTTTTTTGGGGGGGGGGGGGGGGACAGGGTTTCTCTGTGTAGTTTTGATGCCTGTCCTGGATCTCGCTCTGTAGCCCAGGCTGGCCTGGAACTCACCGAGATCCCCCTGCCTCTGCCTTCTGAGTGCTGGGATTAAAGGTGTGTGCCATTACCACCTGGCTCTAAATCTCTTAAAAGGAAATATTTTAGGGGTAGCCAAAAATACAAAACAATCAAATAAATAAATAAGGATAATAAAATCAAAGTATCTGTCACCCTGTAATGTATTTCCAGTAACTCCCGTGTGTCTTCTATTCTTACCATATAATTAGCATCAAGTAGCATGTGAGCTGAAAATAACACATATATTTTAATATTTTGCAAATATGCATAGAAGTTGTCTACTCTTTTCATTAAGATAAGTGTCTCTAAATACAGTCTGAAGTTAGCCTTCTCAAAAATAGCTAAAAATGATCCTTAGCAATCTTGGAATTTGTGAGAACAGTTACACTACAAATGATTTAAAAAAAAAAAAAAAAAAAGATGCTTAGCCAGGCCAGCAGGCCCATGATCCCACCTATTCAGGAGGCTATGCCAGGAGAATCACAAGTTCAAGGTCCTGCTGGGCTACAGCATGAGTTAAAGCCACCCTGAGCTACATGAAATAGTGTATAAAGAGAATACAAACATACATTAAGTAGAGCCCTGCATAGCACACGCCTTTAATCTCAGCACTCAGAAGGCAGAGGCAGGTGGATCCCTGTGAGTTAGACGCCAGCTTGGTCTGTAGTAGCAGGTTCCAGGCCAGCCACTGTTGAACACCCACCCATCACATAAAGTAAAATGAAAGGCAAGCAAAGATAAATAAAGCAGCATTTTGGTAATCAAGTGATCAACAAACTTTTGTTCATGCATGTTTTAAGACCTAATTACTACATGACGTTTATTGTTTAATAAGCTCACAGCCTGGTACCTGCTGCTGTCTTAATCTGTGATTTGTCCAAAAAGACAAATCCCACGCTGGATTAGAATGGCGACTTCTGCTGCCTGCCTCTCTTTATTACTCAGTTGCTGGAGCAGAGCAGAGGACAGATTCTGTTTGCATGCAGGCAGTGTTTCCCGAGGTCAATTAGTAGGTAGCATCCACTGTTGTCATGGTCTTCACAATAACGTCTAAGCGTTTGTGGGCCAATGAGATGGCTCGGTGGGGAAAGGACTTGCTGTCAGACCCAGTGACCTGAATTGGACCTCCCGATGCAGCCCAGGATGGTCCTGAACCAGTGATCATTCTGATTCAGCCTCCTGTGTACCAGGATTATAGGTATTTACCATCACAACCTATATACCGTTAAAACAATGATATTTCATGTAAGCAGTGCATAGATCAAATGTATTTTAGAGGATTAAGCGGTGACTATCCCCTCCCCTTTTTAATGGTAAAATATTTTGTTAAATCACTTGTTATTCTCCATTCTCTTACTGCCCACCTCCAAAATAAAAATAACCAACCACCTTTTGAATTTTATGGGTTTTTTTTTTTTTTTTTTTTTTTTTTTTTTTTTTTTTGAGGCAGAGTTTCTCGTAGTTTTGATGCCTTGGTGCCTGTCCTGGATCTCGCTCTGTTTACCAGGCTGGCCTCAAACTCACAGATCCACCTGGCTCTGCCTCCTGAGTGCTGAGATTAAAGGCGTGCGCCGCCGCCGCCGCCGCCGCCGCCGCCGCCGCCGCCGCCGCCGCCGCCGCCGCCGCCGCCGCCGCCGCCGCCGCCGCCGCCGCCGCCGCCGCCGCCGCCGCCGCCGCCGCCGCCGCCGCCGCCGCCGCCGCCGCCGCCTGGCGAATTTTATGTTTTTAACTGCTGTCTTAGTTAGGGTCTCTTTTGCCGTGAAGAGACACCATGACCAGGGCGACTCTTTTTTATTTATTTATTTATTTATTTATTTATTTATTTATTTATTTTTCTTTTTTATTTTATTTATTGGTTTTTCGAGATAGGGTTTCTCTGTGTAGCATTGTGCCTGTCCTGGAACTTGCTTTGGAGACCAGGCTAGCCTCGAACTCACAGAGATCCACTTGGCTCTGCCTGCCTCCTGAGTGCTGGGATTAAAGGCATGCGCCACCACCGCCTGGCAAATCTTTTTTTTTTTTCTTGGTTTTTTTTTTTTTTTTTTGAGCTGAGGATCAAACCCAGGGCTTTGCACTTGCTAGGCAAGCGCTCTACCACTGAGCTAAATTCCCAACCCTTATTTATTTTTTTTATTTATCTTTCTATTATCAGCTTGATACAGTATAAATTCTTATCCTTATAGTGAAATGTTTCATTGAGACTTGCCCAGTAATGGAGTAAAACCAAAACTTATTATAAGCCACAGTCATCCTAGGGTCCTTGCTGTGGATATCACTCTGTATAAATAAAATGCTGATTGGCCAGTAGCCAGGCAGGAAGTATAGGCAGGGCAAGCAGAGAAGAGAATTCTGGGAAGTGGAAGGCTGAGGCAGAAAGACACTGCCAGCCACCGTGATGAGAAGCAACATGTTAAAATACCGGTAAGCCACGAGCCATGTGGCAACTTATAGATTAATAGAAATGGATTAATTTAAGCTATAAGAACAGTTAGCAAGAAGCCTGCCACGGCCATACAGTTTGTAAGTAATATAAGTCTCTGTGTGTTTACTTGGTTGGGTCCGAGTGGCTGTGGGACTGGCGGGTGAGAGAGATTTGTCCTGACTGTGGGCCAGGCAGGAAAACTAGCTACAGGTCCCCCCTGCTTTATAGCCTCTCTGGATCTGTGGGTTGCAGTCGGATTGTTCTTTGCTTTATATCTAGAGTCCACTTATGACATACCATGTTTGTCCTTCTGGGTTTGGGTTACCTCACTCAGCATGATATTTCCTAGTTCCATCCATTTGCAGGGCAACTCTTATAAAGGAAAGCATTTAATTGAGGTGGTTCAATTACAGTTCAGAGGTTCAATCCATTGTCGTCATGGTGGGACATGGCTGCATGCAGGCAGTTATGGGGCTGGAGGAGTAACTGAGAGGCCTACGTCTTGCAGGCAACAAGAAATGGTCTAAGACATTGAGAGGCATCCTGAGCATAGGAAACCTCAAAGCCCACCCCACAGTGACACACTTCCTCCAACAAGGCCACACCCACTCCAACAAGGCCACACCTCCCAGTAGTGCGTTTCCTATGAGCTCACGGAGGTCAGTTACATTCAAACCACCACAACTGCTTTACCAGTGTAGTCAGATCACCTAACAGTTGTAAGTGTCGGCAGATAATATGCTTTTTTCACAGAGGTAGAATTTTGGGTCCCAGGAGGACAGAGCACTGACCTGCCAGGAATTTAGTGTTACTGTTAATGAGGAAACAGCTGGGCCCAGATGGTTCAGCTGGGGGCACAAGCCTGATGACCTGAGTTCTGGTGGTCAGAACACACTTTAAAAGTTGGGTGTGGTGACATGCATCTGCAATCCCAGCAGTCTGACTTCCAGAGACAGGAGAATTGCCAGAAACAGCCTACCTGCCAGCTGTGCTGGAGTACACAGCCAGGAGAAACCAGGAGACCTGGCTTCAACAAGGTGGAAGGCACGTACAGATTCCTGAAAGCTGTCTTCTGACCTCCACACTCATGCCCATCTTCACACACACACACACACACACACACACACACACACCACATCACACAAACACTACACACACTATATCACACCACACACACACCACATACTATATCACACACACATACCACACACTACATCACACACACACACCACACACAACACACTACATCACACACACATACACACACCACACACACTGCATCACACACACACACACACACATACCATAAGTACATTTTAAAATGATTTAAATAAATAAATAAATAGATGATAGATAGATAAAATAATTGGTTTACATTTTTAACGTGTGCTTATTTGGGGAAGGAGGAAGAGCCACATCTCATATGTAGAGGTCAGAGGAAAACCTGTAGGAGTTAGTGCTCTTTCTACCACATGGATCCTGGGTGTTGAACTTGGGTTTGATTCCAGGAAGCTTCACCTGCATGGCCTTCTAGCCCTTGAATGACTTTCTAAATATTAAATAGAAGGAAAGCAGAGCCAGGTGTGGTGGTGAATGTCTTTAATCCCGGCACTCAAGAAGTGGAGACATGATCTCTGTGATTTCAAATCCAGTCTGGTCTACATAGCCAGTTCTGAGCTAGCTATAGAGTGAGACCCTGGCTTAAAAAAGAAGGAAGAAAAGAAAAAGAAATAAATAAAAACAAAAAGGAAGAAGAAAAAACATTATTAAATTTGGGGGAAAGGCTTTGTTTGCTTCTATTTATAGTATTTGCGATCATTCAAAAAAGGAAAAAATAGCGTTTGAAATTTACTGAAGTGGAAACAACAAACGAAGATTTGGGTTTTTTGGGGGTTTTTTAGTCAAAGATAAAGATAATTAAATAAAGCTGGATGGTGGTGTCATAGGCACTCAGGAGGCAGGCAGATATCTGAGATGGAGGACAGCCTGATCTACAGAGCAAATTCTAGGACAGCCAGGGCTACACAGAGAAACCCTGTCTCGAAAAACAAACAAACAAACAAATGAATAAGTAAATAAAATAAAAAATGGATGAACTTAATTATTTTTAATTAATTTAATTCAATCTCGATTGAATTTTTTATGTTTCAGGACACAGAGCATATCAGAATTTTCACAGTTAATCAGTACTTGATCTTATAACCATCATTTCTGATGGTTAGTTTTATATAAATATGTAGTATGACAGGCTGCCTGGGGGGCGCTTACCAACCTAAGAGAGAGCACTTGTGTGGCCTGGGTAGGCGTCTCCATGATGGTAAGGTGACCTGCTGACATCCCACACAACCTAAGTCAGAAGCTCATTTTTTAGCAAAAGAGGGGGCCTGTAGGGCCCTGGTGCCCCCCTCCTCCTTTGGGTAGCTGTTGCCTTGCTTGCTGACCTTGACCTTGATGTCCTTTCTATGCTAATTCCCTGCCAGGTTCCACCCTCCTGAATGCTTAAGGGAAGTTCCTTGTCTGTATATCCTGCATAATGGGCGTTAACAGCTTAGATGCAAGATTGCAAAACATTGGTAGTGAACTTCTGCCCTCTGGGGTTCTCCGTAAGCCTGTATTTAAGACCTCTTCCCTCCTTCAATAAATGGTATTCAGCATTCAAAAAAAAAAAAAAAAAAAAAATCCCGACACTTGCTTCCACCTCCCACCCTTTCAGCTCATTTTGATAGACCCCAAAATCTAGGGTCTCAAGTGGGTGCCCCGAGAACCCAGACTCTAGTCCAGTTGATGCAACAGCAAGAGGTTTATTGCGGCTGTTCAGTCGGGCAAACTCAGCTCCAGAGAGCAAGAGTCGCGCCTATTGCAATCACATGGGTGCTTTTAAAGGAAAAACCCACAAAAGCCGTAAGATTACAATTCCCATACAATTTCGTTTCGATTGATTTATGTCTAGAGGCTAGTTTCATAAGATCATGGTCTGATCACAGAGTCATCACAGAGGGGGTACAGTCACGTCCGTATGCACATTCTTCCTGAAACCTCAAGTTGGGTATCAGGGCGGGAGTGGAGTTTACACAAAGGTCACGGTGGTCCTTCCTGGAACACCTGCAACTATCCCAGTCACAGTTGAGCACATCTCTTAACAGAAATCTCTTTACATTGTTACATTGTGGCAGCGGTGGTTGAATAATGATTGAGTCAGCTTGCCCTTGGAACTAGATTTTTAGTTTCTCATTTCCTGGGACTTGGGGGTGTAAGCCTGAAGGGTGGTTAGGGTCTTTCAATCTAAACCTGTCACTTTCTTCTTAGTACCCCCCAATTCTGTTAATTTCATGACTTTCCTGCTGCCCAGAACCTTCATCAAGGCCTCTCTTCTCCCACTTCTCTTCCTCCTCAGATTAGATTCTAAAGATCAACATTAAGATGGTCTTACAGAATTCTCAATTCTCTTGTCAATTTCTTTTTAAATTTTCTTTTCTTTTTTTTCCCCAGAGCTGACACCAACCCCAGGGCCTTGCACTTGCTAGGCAAGTGCTCTACCACTGAACTAAATCTCCAACCCTTAATTTTATTTTATTATTCCCCACAACGTGTGTGTGTGTGTGTGTGTGTGTGTGTGTGTGTGTGTGTGTGTGTGTGTGTGTGTGCTCTTGTACCTGGGTGGACATACATGTGGAGGCCACAGGTTAATGACCAGAATAATCCTCAATTGCTCTTCCACTTTATTTATTGAGGCATGGTCTCCCATTCAAACTCAGTACTCACTGATATAGCTAGTTTTGCTAGCCGGCTTGCTCTGGGGATCCTCTGTCTCTACCACCTAGGCACAAATTTATATATATGTAGGGCACCATGCCCACCAGACATTTTTTTTTCTTTTTTTTTTTTTTTCTTTTTTTCGAGACAGGGTTTCTCTGTGTAGTTTTGTACCTTTCCTGGAACTCCCTCTGTAGTCCAGGCTGGCCTTGAACTCACAGAGATCTGCCTGCCTCTGCCTTCCAACTGCTGGGATTAAAGGTGTGCGCCACCACCACCCGGCCCCACCAGACATTTAAATGAGCTTCTGAGGTGCAAATGCCACCCTCATTCTTACCATCAAGCACTTCTGAAAGACCCCCAGGGGAGATCTTCCCTCAGGGAGAGACCCCAGACCCGGGAAACACACCGAAACCACAGATCAGATGCAAAAGCAAGAGGGTTTATTTAGACCAGGTACCTGGGGCGAAGTCTCTTGGAGGACTTGCGCACCTTCTTAGGGCAAGGGGGACTTTTTATGGGATCCCAGGGGCAGAGGCGCGGTTACAGAAGCGAGAAGCATAGTTACAGGGTCCCTATTGGTTGTTTCAAAGAAGGCCAGGGTGAACTTGGGGTCATATGTGTGTGGCTGATTTGGCCTTGTCCAGGCCAGCTGTTTATTCCTCAAGGCCAGGGGCCCGCCATAAAATATCAACTGTCTTACTCCCAAGGCCGCTGACCCAATTATCCCCTATCTTAGGCCCGATGGCTGGTCATACTTATCTTTGTCAAGGCCGGGGGGGTGGCTATGGCTGTGAACTCCTGTTTTTCTGATTCCTTTAGAATGGCGTTTCTAAGGCCAAGTTATTGGGGGGGCATAACATCGGCCCAACGCCCCATATCCTCATAATGGAGCGGGGGTCTTTCACTTCCATTGCTAAGCCAGCTCCCCAGCTCCTCTCACATTTCTCTTTTTATTTTGTCTTCATCCTAAATAGTTTCTTCAGACCTCTCCAGTTCACTCATTCTTTCTTTAGCCATTTCTAACCTTCTGTTAAACTAACCATAGGATTCTTTTGGCTAGTGTATTTTTCAGTTCTGAAATTGTTAACCACTGTGTCATTTTTATAATTTTGAGTTCCCAGTTCCAGAAAGAAATGAAGAACATATAGCTCCATTGTCTATTTTACTAATTATAATAACTAATAATTATTCTGAACAGTTACTGTGGTGGTTTGAATGAGAACGGCCCCCGCAGACTCATATTTGAATGCTTAGTCCCCAGTGTTGGTTAAACGGTGCGCTGCTCGTGGCTGGCCGCCTCCTGCAGTGGCCATGCCGGCAGAGGAGAGTGCTGGTCGGAAGAATCACAGCCATGGTTACCTTTTTAGAGCTTTATTGGGGGCAGGGGGGGAGGGAGAGGGGGAGAGAGGGAGAGGGAGGACAGACAGAAGGAAGGAGCGGAAAGAAAAGAGAGGGACGCACAGAGGGCCCACCTGCTTTTTAGGCTGGGACACTCTCGCAGGTTGATGACGTAATCAAGGACAGAGTCCTTACACCCGGTTGGTGGAACTATTTGGGAAGGATTAGGAGGCATGGCCTTGTTGGAGGAGGTGTGTCATAGGGACGAGCTTTGATTCTTCAAGACCCAGTGCTATTTCCAGTTTAGCTTTCTCTTTGCCCCTCATTTGTGGATAAGGACGTGACCTGTAGCCACTGCTCCAATGCCACACCTGCCTGCCTGCCTGCTGCCATGCCCCCCACCATGACGGTCATGGATTTACCCTCTGAAGCTGTAAACCCCTAATAAACTCTTTAAAAAAAAAAAAAGATGACAAGCATACACTTAGGGTCATTTAAGAAACTGTTGGAAGGCTGGGCAGTGGTGGCGCATGCCTTTAATCCCAGAACTCAGGAGGCATCTCTGTGAATTCAAGGCCAGCCTGGTCTATAGAGTGAGTTTCAGGACGGTCGGGACTACATAATGAAACCCTGTCTCAAAAAACAAAAAACAAACAAACAAACAAACAAACAAAAAGATTGACCATTGCCATCGCAAAGGAGACCTAACACCACATAGTCCCTGATTCCCATACTAAAGACAAATTTCTCATGGGCAGCCCATGTGGGGCAGAGCAGAATCATAACCATCATTAAGTCTGTTTGCCATTAAGTCCTCTGTGCTCTTACCAGGAAAACAAAATTCTGCCAGGTGGGTAAGATGGCCCCTGTAACAACTGTTAAAAAGCACAACAAGCTGGAGTTAGTGGGACATCCCTTTAATCCCAGCACTGAGGACACAGAGGCAAGCAGACCTCTGAGTTCAAGGCCAGCCTCATCTACAGAGTGAGTTACAGGACATCCAGAGCTACACAGAGAAACCCTGTTTCAAAAAAAAAAACAAAAACAAAACAACAAAGCAACAGCAACAACAGCAAAACCACTGGTGTATTTTAAGTGATTCTGACAATAGGTACTGTTTGCTGGGTAGATCTCCCATCTTCTTACGGGGCCAGAGTCACAGTGAGTTCGAATGGCCTCAGACTGTTCTATAGAGAGAGATCTTGTCTATTAAAAAAGTTAATAATAGCCGGGCGCTGGTGGCGCACGCCTGTAATACCAACACTCAGGAGCAGAGGCAGGTGGATCTCTGTGAGTTCAAGGCCAGCCTGGACTACAGAGCTAGTCCAGGACAGGCTCCAAAGCTACAGAGAAATCCTGTCTAGAAAAACCAAAAAAAAAAAAAAGTTAATAATAATGAAAAGAAAGTGTTTTGGTTTTTTGTTTTGTTTTTTAGAATTACTTGTTTAGTTCCCAGTCAATGTATTAGAACGAAGTTTCCACTTGACATGTAGTTCTGAGTCAGTCTCTCCTGTAATCCCACCATAGGGAAACTGAGGCAGGAGGACTGAGAATCCAAAACCAGCTTGAGCAAATGTGTGTGTGTGTGTGTGGGGGGGGGTGTTGGTGATGAGTGGGGTGATAACTTGGACTGATCCTTAAAGTTAAAAACTTTTGTTTGCACTCTGACCTCAAAACAAGGCTATGTTCAGGGCAAAGTCACCACTGTCTCCAGGCAGGATCATTACCTTGTCAAAAGAGTTATTCTTAACAAAACCCTAGTTACAAAATGCAGATGCCAGTGTACCATGGGTGGGTGGTCATGCTCAGCATTTCTGAGACTGTTCTTGCCTCGGGGCCAGACTACTGCTAGCCACAGGAAATCCCAACTGCAACTATTCCAGAACACCGTGACACTGAAATGCAGACTGCCAGCTCAGAGTTCCCTTCCCAGCCCAACAAAAGCAGCTCTCTACTTCGGAGTTCCTCTGTCTTCCACAAATTCACTCACAGTCTGTGTCTCTGGTCTCTGCATGGCAGTATCCCCCTTAAAACCCCCCACTTTTGCTCTCTACCCATCCCTTTCCTTACTTGCTGTAATAGTCCTTCTTGGATTTTCAGGTTATCCTTGTTTTGTTTTCTTAAAAAATAAAATAAAGGCAGGCATCTCCATGATGGGTAAGGTGACCTGCTGACATCCCACACAACCTAAGTCAGAAGCTCATTTTTTGTAAAAGGGGGGACCCGTAGGGGCCTGGCCCCCCATTTTGGGTAGCTGTTGCCTTGCTTGCCGACCTTGACCTTGATGTCCTCCCTATGCTAATTCCCTGCAGGGTTTCACCCTCCTGAATGCTTAAGGGAAGTTCCTTGTCTGTGTATCCTGCATAATGGGCAGGCTTTAGCAGCTTAGATGCAAGATTGTAAAACATAGGTAGGGAACTTCTGCCCTCTGGGGTTCTCTTGTTGTGCTGTAAGCCTGTATTTAAGAGCTCCTCCCTCCTTCAATAAACGGCATTTGGCATTTAAAAAAAAAAAATATAACAAAATAAATACTGGCCGGGTGGTGGTGGCGGCGGTGGCGGCGGTGCATGCCTTTAATCCCAGCACTCAGGAGACAGAGGGGCAGGCAAATCTCTGAGTTTGAGACCAGCCTAGTCTACTGAGTAAGTTTGTTATACCCAGATCACGACCCCAAAGAGACCACTGAAGACCGTGGATGTCCAGAATGCAACAGCAAGGTTTATTCTATAAATACAAGTCTCGACAGGGAACTCGTTCCTACACCCAATATAGTGAGGCAGGGAGGAGCTGCTCTTTCTTTGTGAGGCTAGCTATTTAAAGGCAAAAACCACAGCCCTTCAGGGTGGTTGGGGAGGGGTTGGGGGTTTGGCATGGGTGCAACTTGGATTGGTTTATTTTTATCTCTGTTCTCTTTTAATTGGGTGAGGGTATGTAACTTTTGAATTTACTGGTTGGGGGTTACAATTATCATTTTGGGGGCTGTCAAGGACAAGTCCCAGGCTTTGTCCTTGAGATGCCATGGGGGCTGGCTGGCCTAGCACATACTGACTGTGGGGGTTGGCTCAGTAGTCCAGGCTCTGTCCTTGACTCATGCATATAACTCTAAGTTGGTGAGGGGTCCCAGACAGTAAACAACTGGCTGAACCTCGAGCAGTCAGAGTACATGCAGAAAGGGAGCTACTGCAAGGACTATGTCTTTTGTTCACAGCCCTCCCAAAGACTGCTTGCTCAAGTTTCAGGAAACTGAAATTGAGGCCTGATCTCTGAGAGAAGACAGAGCAGCCTGTTACGGCATCTGCTTGGTCCTTTCAAGTTCAAGGACAAGCAGAGCTACCCAGAGAAACCCTGTCTCGAAAACAACAACAAAAACAAACAAAACAAAACAAACAAACAAAAACCAAATTCAAGTATTAAACACATGTTCCACAAGGAAGATATAATAAGGGTAATTGCTTTTCTAGTTCTAACTCCGCTGTAATTTTGTTGTTGTTGGTTTTGTTTTGGGTGGTGGATGAGTATATAAAAATATATTTGATAGTGAAGTGTAAAATCAATGTGAAGCTCCCCTGCTTCTGTTCAAAATGTCTGCTCCAATTGTATAGGTCATTGAGTTGTATAGTCTTTGTGTCTGGTTAAGATTGGTATGTGATTTTTTTTTTCAACTGTCTTTATAATAAAGTTTCAGAAATTAAAAATAAAAAAATAAACTTTGTTTGCTTGTCCCTCTTCTCTCTCTCTCTCTCTCTCTCTCTCTCTCTCTCTCTCTCTCTCTCTCTCTCTCTCTCACACACACACACACACACACACACACACCACCCCTCCCCCACCCCGCCAAAGGTAGGAAGATTGTGCAACTGGGACACACAGAGAACTCACAACCATGGTTTGTGCCGATGAGGGATGGGACTGAGAATAGCTGATGGTCCCAAGGTGCTGGCTGGGCCAGATACAGCAGCACTAGGGGCCACGCTCGCTGAAATGTTCAATGCTCAAACGCTCTTTGCGTCTGCATGCAAGTTGGAAGAAGGCAAGGAGTTGGGGGTAGCTAGCAGGGCTGGGCGTTGAGCCTGGGGCCAGAAGACACCCAAGAAGCCAGTTTTCTGTTTGGTATCTTCCATCTATCCTTTAGCGGTGGGGGCACAACCAAGGCTAGAAGGGCCGACCTAGCTGGGCAAGGGGCCCAAAGGGCAGAGGATTGGGCTGCAGCCGAGACATGCTCGACTGCTGTGAACTAATGATTAGAGGCTGGCCACGTGGCCCACAGCTAGATGGGGGCTAAGCCGCACCGGGACCCCCACAGGGAGCCCCTGCTCTGGGTCCCTACAAAGGCAGCCCCTGAGCAGAACCCGGACTGAGAAGGCTTGGCGTGGGAACATCTGTGTGGCCAGACTGTTGTGGTAACGCCCGCGTTACTGCTAACCGTTCACCATGTCTGAGCGAAGGGCTGCGGATTAAAAAATAGAGACAAGAGACAGCGAGTCATTCGTACGATTGGATGTCGAATGCCGTTTATTGAAAGAGGGGAGAAACCTTAAATACGTACAGGCTTACAGCACAAATGGAGGAACCCCCGGAGGGCAGAAGTTCGCTGTCAATGGTCTACATTCCAGACTCAATGTTCGACCATCTAGCATCTAAGTAGTTAACGCCCAAAATACAGGATACACAACAAGGAACTTCCTTTAAGCATTCAGAAGGGTGGATACCGGCAGGGAATCCGAATAGGGAGGAATTCTGATCAAGGTCAAGCAAGCAAGGCCGCAGCCACTCCCAGTCGGGGGCCAGGGCCCATGGCGCCCACAGCCAGACCAGTGCCCTGGGCTGGTGCCTCCCGCGCTCCTGGGGTGCAGAGGTGGGCTCCCCTGAGAAGCCGCAGCCGCTGCACACCTCACTTTCTGAGCTGTGGGAAGGTGGCTCAGCTTCAGAATTTGTCCCCGGTGCCCTCTGGTTGTATCTTCTCTCTCGCCGCCTTTCTCCTGTTCTTCTTCCTCCACCCTGGGACCCTTTCTCTAGTCCACCTCCTGCTTCCCCCGGCACCCCGCCCCACCCCCTGCCCAGCCCCCACCCCCTCCGCTTCCCACCGCCCAGCCTGCTGCGGCAGCTCAGCCGCCAGTGTGGAAATAAATACCTAGCCTTTGAAAGATTCCCCTGAAGTAAAGATAAAAAGACAAGCTACACAGGAAGGAGGGAATATTTGCAAACCAGCCATACTAGTGTCTAAAAATACATTGAAAGCCCTGAATAACTCAATAGAAAGGGAATTCTAAAACACGAGCAAAAGCTGTTACTGTGAAAAGGAGGCTAAGGCTTGATGACACTGAGTCTTCTGAACTGTGAGATCTGCCCAAAAGTGTACAAACGACGTTCTGCGTCCTTTACTCCTAGGGCGAACAGACCAGCAGATTCTTTGCACACAATCACCCCGAGAAAGCTGTAGAATGAGTAGGAAGAACAGGAGGGCCGCAAAGACACATGACCGTTATCTGTTTCCTCCAGCAGTCTAGAGTGTCAACACTCTCCATTTATTTTTAGAGATTAGTCGATTGTTACTCCTGCTGATAGTTGGAAAATGGCGTTTGGGGTCAATAAGAGGGCTCAGCAAGCCCAATAACTGACTTCAATGTCCAGGACCCACACGGTAGGAGAAAACTGACGCTTGCAAGTTGTTCTCAGATCTCCATACTCACACTTACTCCTCTGAGGAGCAGGGAGGGAGTTTAGAAGCGCTGCCACACCGGCTGCCTGTGTCTTTATCTACCATCTATGTGTGCAGTAGGAAATGGATTTGCTCACTTAAATTCTAGATAAACTTGAAAGTTTTTTGTTTTGTTTGGTTTGGTTTTTGTTGTTTTTGTTTTGTTTTGTTTTGCTGTTGTTGTTGGGTTTTGTTTTTGTTTTTTGTTTTTTGTTTTTTTTTTTTTTTCAAGACAGGGTTTCTCTGTGTAGTTTTGGTGCCTGTCCTGGATCTCACTCTGTAGACCAGGCTGGCCTCGAACTCACAGAGATCCTCCTGGCTCTGCCTCCCAAGTGCTGGGATTAAAGGTGTGTGCCACCACCGCCCGGCTAAAGTTTTGTTTTTATTTAGGTTTACATGTATGGGTGTTTTGCCTGCGATGCATATGTCTCAGATGCCCTGGAACTGGAGCTACAGTTGTGAGCTGTCATGTGGGTGCTCAGAATCGAGTCTGGGGCCTTCGGAAGAATAGCCAATGCTCTTAAACACTGAGTCAACTCTCCTGCCCTCTAGATAAATTTCCATAGACTTGATTTAAAATGACCTAGCTCAGCCGGACATGGTAGTGGATGCTTTTAATCCCAGCACTCGGAGGCAGAGGCAGGCAGATATGAGTTTGAGTCCAGCCTGATCTACAGGGCAAGTTATAGGAGAGCCGGGGCTACTCAGATAAACACTGTCTTGAAAAACCAAACCAAACCAAACCAAACCAAAACCTAGCTCTACTATTCATGTTACTTTGATGTTGCTGGTTTTTGAGACAGGTTTTTCTGTGTAGCTCTGGCTCCTGCAACCTGCTCTGTAGCCCAGGCTGGCCTTGAACACTCAGAGATCCACCTGCCTCTGCCTCCTGAGTGCTGGGATTAAAGGTGTGGAGCCACCACTGCCCTGCTTCTAAAATTTTATTATTTATGCTTTTAGTGTGTGTGTGTGTGTTTGTGTGTGTGTGTGTATGTGTGTGTGTGTGCGCGCGCATGTGTTTGTATGTGTGTGTGTATGTGTGTGCATGTATTTGTATGTGTGTGTCTCTGTGTGTGTGTATGTGTGTGTGTGTGCGCATGTGTTTGTATGTGTGTGTGTGTGTGTGTGTCTCCCAAGTGTGTGAGGGTGGGGAGTGAGATGTGCCCAAGGGTACTTCAGCTTCTCCATAAAAGGAAACAACCGTCTTAACATTTGACGTATAACCCTTTTGGTGGCTGTCAGGTGACATCTCAGAAGATTGCTAAAAAAGCTCTTCTCCCTTCTCTCTCCCTCCAATAAGAGAGATGAGTGAGATGGCTCTAGAGATCCGTGGATGGAATGATCCAGAAGCCAGCAGGGCTGCACAATGAGTACAGCACATGTGGGAATGGGGAGATTCCTAGAAAGCTGCAGGTTTGTGGCTCGAAGGGGAGAGCTCGACAGGTGGTGACCACTCTGGAATTCGCCCTCCTTCCTTCCCTCCCCCGCTTCCTCGGTTGTATCTTTTGCTTGTTTCACTATTAAAAACTCTATTCATGTATGCAGTTTATCCTGAATATATCCACCCCACCACTTTCCTCAAGACCCCCCCCCCAACACTTCTGTCTCCTACCTTCATGTCCTTTTCCTTTTCAGTCCAATTAGTGCTGCCCACCCAAATGCACACAGGCATGGGGCCATCCAATCATGCATGGACAATGTGGTGGTTTGAATTTGCATAGGTGTGGCCCCCATAGACTCCTGTGTTTGAATGTTTGGCTCATAGTGAGTGGCACTATTAGGAGTTGTGGCCTTCCTTGTCGGAGTAGATATGGCCTTGTTGGAGGAAGTGTGTCTTTGTTGGGGTGGGCTTTGAGGTCTCCTATGCTCAAGTGGAGACCTCACCCAATGTGGCACAGTCTCTTCTGCTGCCTGTGGATCATGATATAGGACTCTGAGCTCCTTCTCCAGCACCCCCACAGTGACACACCAGCTCCCCAGTAAATGACACAGAGACTAATTATTAATTATAAGTGCTCGGCCAATAGCTTAGGCTTGTTACTAACCGGCTCTTTCAACTTAAATCAACCCATATTTCTTATCTACACTCTACCACGTGGTGGTACCTTTTTCACCATGGCATGTTCATCTCTTGCTTCCTCTGCAGCTGCCTGGTAGGCAACTCTGCCCCCTTTTTTTCCCAGAGTTCTCTCAACCAATGAGAGCAAAACATCTTCACAGCATACCAAAGGATTATTCCACAACAGGTAAGAGTCTTCAACTGGATGTGGAGGTGAGGAGCCTCTCTCTCTCTTTCATGCTCCCCTCCCCCAATTTTTGTCCTTCTCCATCCTGGTGGCTAGACTAGAATTTGAGGCACATCTTCCAGGGTCCCTTGTTAGAGCCCACCGAGGTTTCCTAGTGGCTGTACCCAGCAGGACTGCATTAGAGGATGATTGGACCACGGGCCTGGGTACCAGGTGTTTGGAAGGGTCTACACTTGGTTGCATCCAGCAGGGGGAGATCTTTTTGCCTTGCCTCTGGGCATTGTTATAAAAAGCCCTTTGGAATAAAGTTTGAATAAACCCTGGTGGGTTTGGACCCAGGCCCTCCCGAGGCTATCCTGTGTTTCTGTCTTTCCTCTCCTCATCTAGGTATCTCTTTCTATCTAAATATTTCCCACTTTTCCCCGCTCAAGAGTACCCTGGCCATAAAAGTGGGGGCTGGTCCCCCACAGTCCGTGAAGCCCTTCACACAAACACAGCTTCGAGGCAGCTGTGTTCATTGGGTTGTTATGGAAAAGGAGAAGAAGGATAACAAGAAACCACCACATCCCATGAGAGGAGAGGGATGTGTAGGGGTGGGAGATGGCTCAACAGATAGAAACACTTGTCTGGCTTGAGTTCTACGCAAGAACCCACATAATGTTCCAAGGAGAGCGCCACGTCCACAAAATCGTTCTCTGATCTCCACACACACTTCATGGCACCCAAGCATGCACACTCATACATACAATAACCATAAAGTTTATGAATTTATTTTTAAGAAAAGCAGAACACAAACCAGTGCCCTTAAGCATCTCTGGCCTCTGGGCAGGCAGACCTGGTTGTCAAGGGTGAGTTTTCTTTTCATTTTCGTGTCACTAGGCTTTGGACAAGGAGGTGCTGTGAAAAGTCAATAGGCAAACTCCCCACAGAAGACCAAAAGCCTGAAATCTCAGCACAACTATGGGGGTCACCGGAAGCTCCCGGGCCAGTTACTCTGAAGTACCGCAGCCTGTGGACTAGAGACACCAGGCTCACCACGGCAGAAGGCTGGGACCAATGCCTGAACATTGTCCTCTGGTCTCCACATGCATGATGTAGTTCTCTCTCTTTCTCCTCTCCCTCCCCGCTCTCTCTCTCCCGGCTCTCTCTCTCCCTCCCTTCTCCTCTTTCTTTCCTCTCCCTCTCTCTCTTCCTTTCTCTCCTCTCTTCCCCCTTTTTTTTCTCTCTCCTCTCCCTCCTTTCTCTCCCCCCCCCCTCACATACACTCACACACATACATAAATAAGTGAATATGTCTACTAAGCACATGATATCCCTGACTTTGGCAGGGGAAACATCTGCTAGGATCTCTTTTTCACCCAAGATACAGTGGATTCTCTCAGGAGAAAGCAAGGCCTGGAACAGTAAGATTCAATATCTATGAACTTCAGGAAACAGAGGGGTCTACAAGAAAGGACAAAAAAAAAAAAAAAAAAAAAAAAAAAAGGAAATTTTACAATGGCTAAAGCCTGAAAGTATTGGACCCCTAAGAAAAGAATGAGACATTAATACATGGTACCCAAAAGAAGAATGTGGAAGTGAGGTGGATGGGGAGGGTGCCTCTCCCCTTCTGTTTCCCTTTTCTCTGCCCTTCCATCTTCTCTTCTTTGAGTTTTCGTTTTAAATGTCTACGAACGTGGGAGAAGGGCAAAAGTCCCTGTCTTAGTTAAGGTATCTATTGCTGAGGTGAAACACCATGACTGAAAAGCAAGTTGGGGAGGAAAGGGTTTATTTGGCTTACACTTCCAGATCACAGTCCATCATTGGAGGAAGCCAGGACAGGAACTCAAGCAGGGTTGTAACCTGAGGCAGGAGCTGATGCAGGGCCATGGAAGGGTGCTGCTCACTGGCTTGCTTACCATGGCTTGCTCAGCCTGCTTTCTTATAGAACCAGAGACGACCAGCCCAGGGATGACACCACCCACAATGGACTAGGCCCTTCCCCATCCATCAGTAGTTAGGAAAATGCCCTACAGCCACATCTTATGGAGGCATTTTTCTCAGTTAAGGTTCCTACCTTTCAGATAACTCTAGCTTGTGTGTCAAGTTGACCCAAGACTAGCCAGCACAGTCCTTTAGTAGCTTAATTAAGAAAAACCAGTCTGGATGATGGTGGTGTAGGCATCCCTTTAATCCCAGCACTCAGAGGCAAAGGCAATTGGATCTTTGGGTTTGAAGCCAGCCTGGTCTACAGAGCAAGTTCCAGGAAAGCCAGGGCTATAGAGAAAAAACCCTGCAACAACAACAACAACAACAAAAACAAAAAACAAAAAAAGAAAAGAAAAGAAAGAAACTCACAAACATTTATATCTCTGGGGGAAAAAACACTATGGCCAGGAGCAGTTATTTATATTGTTTTGTTTCAAGACAATTACCCAGTCTGCTGTTGAACTCCTGGGCTCAAGTGATCCTCCTGCCTCAGCCTCCCTAGTAGCTAAGGCTATATATAGACTGTTGTTGCTCACTGCCAGGTCCAAAGGGTACCCCATTCCTCACTCCCCAAAAGGGCAGGCCCACTGACTCAGTCCAAAAATTGAGTGAGTCTAGGCCCATTTCAGCTATATATGTACTACAGAAGGATTTGTGGAAGTTAGATAAAAGCCAGCATTCCTCAGGAACTTGTGAATCCAGTTCCCTTGACAAAGGAGTCGTTTCCAAAGGGACACAGGGCTCTGTTGACTTACATCTGTGCCATGCTGGCCTCCAGGCTCCCTCAGTCTCTAGTCACAAGCACTTGTGAGACATTTGAAAGTCTACACCAGCCTCCCTAGGCCTCCCTCCTCCCAGGTACCCATTTGTTCTCTGTATAAAGCAAGGTTCCTCCTCCCCCGCTGTTGTCACTGTGCTCTCTCTGTTCCCTATCTCCTCCCATTTCCCCTCCTCCTGCATAGCCCTGGCCATGTCCAGTTGGCTTCCTTTTCTCTCCACTATGGACCCTTCCAGATGCTGCTATTTTCTCTCTCTTGTGCACGATGAAAACCTTCCCCTTACATCATGGGAGCAGCAGTCATGTCAACAGTTTCTCGGCTGGGCTCCCTTGAACACACTTCCAGCACGCTCGCTTTTAGTTAGTTATTGTTCTTTTTCTGCATTCCTTCGGTGCTGGGAATAGAGAACCCAGAGCCTCCATTGTCTAGGCCAGCCCTCTGCCTCTGAGCCGCACCCGTTTCTCCTTCATCCTCCTCTCCTTTTCTTCATCAAAACAATTCTTATTTTGTTTTGTTTTTGTTGTATCCATTTCGAGAAACCCCCAGAGACCACCAAGGAGCTGGTTTCCGATGCAAGCACATAAGGGTCCTTTTATTCAGGTTCAACCTGGGACACCGCAGGCAGATGGAAGGAAAGGTGGCGACCGGCCACAAACCCAGGCATAGAAGGTTTTTATAGAAAAAAACCACAAGCCGGGAACTGGCAATTTGGGATTGGGTAGAAGGGACATGGGGCAAGGTGATTTTGTGAAACTATTGGTCTAGACTTTGGGCGTGAAACCACATATGAAACCATTGGGTTAGACTTTTGGTGGGGAACCACAACATGCTGAACAGGATTATCTGGACTGCTCAGTAGGATTATCAGATATCTTCAAGGACCATAAACTGCAGACAGGATGTCTGCAGGAGGATACTGCTCTGTATCTGTTCAAGTTGTCATGGCACATTCCTGAGGTCCTTCCTGGAACTGAGTACAGAAAGTGGTCTGGGATGGTGGCCCTGCCCTAAGATGGAGCCTGTAAAGTCAAGTCTAGGCCTTCACATTTTGAGACAGGGTCTCATCATGTTGTAGCTTGTGACTCTCCTCTCCTGGAACTTATCTTGTAAACCAGACTGACCTATAACTCACATTCTAGAGTTCCACTTGCCTCGGCCTCCATAGTGCTGGGGTTAAACAGACCCATCCCCAACACCCAATTCTGAGAAACATGGATTTCAGGGGAATTTGCATTTCTAACATCTCCCTAGATATGGCCACACCTGCTGCTTAGGGGACCTGTACATTGACAAAGGTTTTAGGAGCCTGGTGGTGGTGGTGCATACCTTTAATCTGCACTGAAGAGGCAGAGGCAGGTGGATCTCTGCAGAGCGAGTTCCAGGACAGCCAGGACTACACAGAGAAATTGTGTCTTGAAAAAAAAAAAAGATGCCAGGTGGTGGTGGTGGTGGTGGTGGTGGTGGTGCATGCCTTTAATCCCAGCACTCGGGAGGCAGAGGCAGGCAGATCTCTCTGAGTTTGAGGCCAACCCGGGCTACAAAATGAGTTCCAGGAAAGGTGCAAAGCTACACAGAGAAACCCTGTCTCGAAAAAAAAAAAAAAAAAACAAAAACAAAACAAACAAACAAACAAACAAAAAAAAAAAAAACGAGAGAGAGAGAGAGAGAGAGAGAGAGAGAGAGAGTCACGAGGGTCCAGTTAAAGCAAACTGTATTTTGGAGTGCACTCAGGACTGGCCAGGGGCTGTCTTACTCTAAATCAGGATTTGAGAGTGCAGCCCTGTTGGCCTTTATATAAGGGAGGTAAGGTGTTCACAGGGGGGAGAGAGTAATGTACAAGAGCTAGAAAACTACAATGAAAGGGAAGGAACATGGGTAAGAATATACATCATGTGAATGGGGGTTCGAGTTTAGTGTGGGTTGAGAAACATGTTTTCCAGTTTACAACAGATCTAAGAAACAGGAACTTATTCTTTTTTTTTTTAAATGTGCATTTGTGTTTTGTCTGCATTTTTCCTGCATGCGTGTCTATGTGAGGGTGTTGGATCCCCTGGAACTGGAGTTACAGACAGTTGTGAGCTGCCATGTAGGTGCTGGGAATTGAACCCAGGTCCTTTGGAAGAGCAGCCAGTGCTCTTAGCCTCTGAGCCATCTCTCCAGCCCCAGGAACTTATTAGTAATTGCACAAAGAAATCTTAACTTGCAAGGGCTTAACTCAGGACAAACAGGAACCTATTCTTTAACTACAATCAGAAAGCTTAATCCTAGCAGGACAAACAGGAACCTGTTCTTGACTGTCTTAACTGCAAACAGAAGAACCCTTAACCTGAAAGGTATATTGTTCCTATTTTGGTCTCACAAGTTGGTTCAGCAATTAAGAGCACTGTTTGCTCTTCCAGAGGACCAGGGCTTGGCTCCCAGCTCACAGAGAGGCTCACAACCCTCTGTAACTACAACTTCAGGAGATCTGACACCTTCTGACTTCTACAGACACTGGGCATGCACGTGGCACACATACATGCAGGCAAACACACATACATATAAAATAACTTTTAAAGGTGGTTAGGAACTACTTGGGTTCCTAGTCTAGCTCCCCAGAGCAGATCAGCTGCAACAGCGTCCATTCTAATCCAGTCCCAAGATACAGTTGGACATAGCACATTTTCTTGTTTGTACTGCTAGGATCAGCCCATGGCCCACACAAACCAGTCAGTCTCCACTGATGAGATATGCCCTAAGCACTGTAGATTTTATTGGGATTCCAACTGGGCTTTGGTTGGGACATTTTTATTCTTCTTCATAATTTTCAGCATTTTTTGTTGGTTTGTTTGTCTGTTTGTTTGAAAGGGGGTGTCATTATGTAGAGCAGGCTGGCCTTGAACTAAGATCCTTCTTCCTCTGCCTCCTGGATGATGATACAGCTTTGGCCTAACAAAACTGGAATCTTCAGAAAACTGTATTGCTTGACTGAGTTTAATGAATTACATTTGATTTATTTATCTCTTAATTAATTAATTAATTAATTTATTTATTTTAAGTTTTTCAAGACAAGGTTTCTCTGTGCGACAGCCCTGGCTGTCCTGGAACTTGCTTTGTAGACCAGGCTGACCTGGAACTCACAGAGATCCACCTGCCTCTTCCTCCCAAGTACTTGGGTTAAAGGTGTGTGCCACCACGCCCGACTTGTCTCTTTATTTTAAAGACTAGTTTTAACTATATGTATGTGTGTTGGGGGTACAGTATGTGCATGTAGATTCCTGCAGAGGCCAGGGCATCAGACTCCCTGGAGCTGGAGTTGTGAGCCATCTTGTGGGTGCTGGGAACCAAAATGCAGTCCTCTGTGAGAGCAGTGTGCTCTCTTAACTGTGGAGTCCTTTCTCCAGGCTCTTGCTTATTTTGTGCTCATGTGTGTTTATGTGTTTGGGTATACAATCACTTGTGTGTCAGTCAGAGGACAATGTGTGAGAATTGACTCTTTCCTCCCACCATGTGGGTCCTGGGGATCAACCCAGATCTTCAGGATTGACGACAGGTGGCTTTATCTGCTGAGCCATGTGGCTGGCACAATTGTTTTTTTTTGTTTTTTGTTTTTTGTTTTTTGTTTTTGTTTTTTCAAGACAGGGTTTCTCTGTGTAGCCCTGGCTATCTTGGAACCCGTTAATTGTTTTTTTTGTTTTGTTTTGTTTTGTTTTGTTTTGTTTTGTTTTGTTTTTTGAGACAGGGTCTTGCTATGTAGCCCTGGCTGGTCTAGAATGCAATTAGTCCCCTTGCCACTGCCCTACCCCCAATAATGCTGGGATTGTAGAAGTGTGCCACCTCAACTAACCTCCTCCCCATCCCCCAGATTTCTCCGTGTAGCCCTGGCTGTCCTAGAACTCACTCTGTAGACCAGGCTGACCTTGAACTCAGAGATCCGACGGCCTCTCCCTCCTGAGTGAGTGCTGGGATTAAAGACATTTGCCACTACTGCTCGGCCCCTAATTTTTGATTTAGTTTTCGAATAGACATTATATTCATAAGAATTACCCAATTTCCTTGTACCTAATTATTTTCTCAAGATTCAACCAATGATACTGATTCTTCTGTGTGCTCAATATATATATATATATATGTGTGTGTGTGTGTGTGTGTGTGTGTGTGTGTGTGTGTGTTCAATATATATTAATATATACAAGGAAATGTGATCTCTTTTTTTTAACAGAAAATGATAGCATGCCTTATTATTCTATATTTGTTTCGTTTTTGACAGTTTTGATATGTTAGCATGATACTCTTTCTATAGCCCAGGCAATCCTCCTGTCTCAGTATCTCAAGTGCTGTGATTACAGGTATGTGCCATCATGCTCAGCCCACCTACACCACCATCACAACCACCACCCCCAGGCCCAATTTTCTTATTTACGTGTATGAGTATTTTGCCTATATATATATCATGTACGCCTGATGCCTGCATAAGTCAGGAATAGGGGGTCAGATCCCCAAGGACTGGAGTCTCAGACAGTTGTGAGATGCCATGTGGGTGCTTGGGATTCACCCTGAGTCCTTGGCTACAGCGCTAAATGATCTTAACCACTGAGCCAATGTACTTGGGACATCAGTTCTACATCATTACAAAACAGACTCAAATGGTCCTTTTTAGGGGTCTGCAGACCATGGATAATTCATGTTTGGCCACCTTTAGTTATTATAAATATGAACAAGTTGATGGCATCATCATTTACATGTGTGCAGATATGCCAGGAGAGCCAGAGGTCAAGTACGGGAAACTATAATTTTTGAAGGGAGTTGTTACTTTATTTCCTTTGTGAGTCTGCAAAGCAACAAAGGACTCAGTGCAATCAACAATGGCTAAGCCGGGCTTCCCAGCTAAAAAGCTTTTCTCCCCCCAGAGACAGGGTTTCTCTGTGCAGCTTTGTGCCTTTCCTAGAACTCACTTATGGAGACCAGGCTGGCCTCGAACTCACAGAGATCCACCTGGTTCTGCCTCCTGAGTGCTGGGATTAAAGGCATGCGCCACCGCCGCCCGGCATATTTGTAAATTTTATTATGGTGAATTACAGTTTTAACTGCTGTCTAGGCTGAGACTCTTCCAGATAGACTAAGACACCTTCTGTTTGCTCCTGGTAGGAGACCTTTAAGGTTTCAGTCTTGGCGACTTAAACTTCCTGGTGGATTTTGGGAAGTCTCAGGATGCAATTTCACAAATGGGCACCAGGTGGCAGAACACTGCTCTTCTCTTCCCTGTTGAGTTTTAGTCTGGCTGGAATTTTTTCTGATACTTTTTTTTTTTTTTTTTTGGTTTTTCAAAACAGGGTTTCTTTGTGTAGCCCTGGCTGTCCTGGAACTAGCTCTGTAGGCCAGGCTGACCTCGAACTCCGCCTGCCTCTGCTTCCCAAGTGCTAGGATTAGGGCATGTGCCACCACTGCAGGGCTCTTACGATACTCTTTAAGGCTCCAAAAATCTCTTAGCTGGGTGGTGTTGTCGCAGACCTTTTATCCCAGCACTCCAGGGGCAGAGGCAGGCCGATATCTGAGTTCAAAGCCATCCTGATATATAGAGTGAGTTCCAAGACAACCAGGACTACACAGAGAACCCTGTATCTAACACTGCCTCCCCCCCCCCCCCCCGCCCCCCAAAGACTGCATCTCTTAACCTACTATAACCACTTTACTAAAGCAGCATGATTCCTAACTACAATCTAAAACTCACCCTTATACCCACAGGTAAATGCAGCTCTTACCCCTCATCAAAAAAAGTTCTGCCGGGCGGTGGTGGCCCACATCTTTAATCGCAGCACTTGGGAGGCAGAGCCAGGCGGATCTCTCTGAGTTCGAGGCCAACCTGGTCTACAGGGTGAGATCCAGGACAGGCA
Source organism: Peromyscus maniculatus bairdii (assembly GCF_049852395.1). Taxonomy (NCBI): domain Eukaryota; kingdom Metazoa; phylum Chordata; class Mammalia; order Rodentia; family Cricetidae; genus Peromyscus; species Peromyscus maniculatus. The sequence continues at coordinate 14,456,546 of NC_134863.1, read as the reverse complement.
TCGAAAACTACACAGAGAAAGCCTGTCTTGAGAAAAAAAAGTTCTTTTTACAGCAGAGATCGTTACAGAAAACCATAACTGGTCATGATGCAGACATCAACAGAGCCAAGCCCCGATGGACACATCTACAACCCAACTCCTGCACCTAAAGCTCAGAGAACATCGTGGAAGGCGGGAGGAAAGATTGTAAGAGGCAGAGGACCAGGACGCCTGCCCTAAGACTGTCTCCTAGAAATGACGAGGGAAGCTGTACCCATGATACCCCAACAATATGGCTGTCCGCACAAGACCGGAGCCAGCAGCAGCACTAAGACTTGCTAATGAGTGCCGCGGGCCGCAGGAATCGATCATAAGAACTCGGCTGGGTATGGTGAAGTCACTACCTGGAGGGATCAGGGAATTCCTCCAGAGGAAGCCAAATCCCAGGGAGCTTTTGGTGTTACTTGGCTTGTTATATATCAAGCTGTCTTCTGTTATGAAAATCAGGTGTGCCTCCATTGTTTTCCCAATTGACTTTTCCCTAAGAAGGGCTAACAGTGTGGACTGATCACTCTCTGGACATACACATTCCAGGTATAACAGAATAGATGAGGAAACTCAGCTTAACTTAAATGGCACACCAGCATGCTGGACAAGGAGAAGCAGGTGTCTTAGGGTTACTATCACTGTGATGAAACACTGTGACCAAACAATTTAGGGAGACAGGGTTTGTTTGGCTTATATTTCCACATCACTGCTCATCACTGAAGATGTCAGGGCAGGAACTCAAGTAGGGCAGTGTTGGTTAAGCGGCGGTGCTTGTGGCTGGCCCACCGCCCACGGTGGCCATGCCGACGGAGGAGAGTGATGAATGTATCGGTGATGGGAAGAGTCACAAGCCATGGTTACCTTTCTAGAGCTTTATTGAGAGAGAAGGAGAGAGAGAGAGAGAGAGAGAGAGAGAGAGAGAGAGAGAGAGAGAGAGAGAGAGAGAGAGAACGGAGGAGGAAGAATACGGAAGGAGAGGCGGTATGGAAAAGAGACAACACAGAGAGAGCACACCCGCTTTTTAGGCTGGGACGCCGTCACAGGCTGGTGACGCAATTAAGGACATAATCCTTACAGGCAGGAACCTGGAGGCAGGAGTTGATGCAGAGGCCATGGAGGGGTGCTGCCTACTGGCTTGCTTCCCATGGCTTGCTCAGCCTGCTTTGTTATAGAGCCCAGGACCTTTAGCCTAGGGGTGTCCCCACCCACAATGGGCTATGCTCTCCCATATCAATCACTAGTAAATGTAATGCTCTACAGGCTTGCCTGCAGCCAGGTTTTTGTTTGTTTGTGTTTTTTGTTGTTGTTTTCTGAGACAGGGTTTCACGGTGTAGCCTTGGCTGTCCTGGAACTCACTCTATAGACCAGGCTGGCCTTGAACGCAGAGATCCACCTCCCTCTGCCTCCTGGGTGCTGGGATTGAAAGCATGCACCACCCACCACCGGCTCGGCTCTGCTCTGCTTGGCTCCACCAACCAACCAAAAACAACATAACAACATGCTCAGCTCCACCAACCAAACAAACAAAAACAACATGGGAGAAAAGTGTGTACTCACTGGGCAGTAGCAAATGTCCAATGTCTTATGCCCAGATCTTGACCCCAAAGAGACCATTGAAGACCGTGGATGTCCAGAATACAACAGCAAGGTTTATTCTATAGATACAAGTCCAGACAGGGAACTCATTCCTACACCCAATACAGTGAGGCAGGGAGGAGTTGCTCTTTCTTTGTGAGGCTGGCTATTTAAAGGCAAAAACCACAAGCCCTTCAGGGGGCTTGGGGGGCTTTGGGGGTTTGGCACGGGTGCAACTCGGACTGGTTTATTTTTATTTTTGAAGGTCTCTGTTCTCTTTTAATGGGGTGAGGGTATGTAACCTTTGAATTTACTAGTTGGTGGTTACAATTATCACTTTGGGGGCAGTCTGGCACAAGTCCCAGGCTCTGTCCTTGAGCTGCCATGGGGGCTGGCTGGCCTAGCACATACTGACTGTGGGGGCTGGCTCAGTGGTCCAGGCTCTGTCCTTGACTCATGCACATAACTCTAAGTTGGTGAGGGGTCCCAGACAGTAAACACCTGGCTGAACTTTGAGCAGTCAGAGTACGTGTAGAAAGGGAGCTACTGCAAGGACTATGTCTTTTGTTCACAGCCCTCCCAGAAACTGTTTGCTCAAGTTTCAGGAAACTGAAATTGAGGCCTGATCTCTGAGAGAAGACCGAGCAGCCTGTTATGGCATCTGCTTGGTCCTTTCACAATGTAGAAATACAATACTCAGTTGTTGAATAAAGCACTGAGGGGTCATCCTGTTAAAACCTGACCGTTTGAAGACAGTCCCTGGCTCATTCACTTTCATGTCTCCCAGAATCTCCATAACAATCCACCTTAAGCACTTGGGCGTATCAAGAGCCATAACAAGGATTCTCCTGCCTACTTCACTCCAGCTCCCAACCTGGTCTTGTTCCACCTTCTGCATTGGTTCCTCGACCTCTTCAACAGCCTCTTATTTTATTGGTCTGGTCTGTTCACTGATCAAAAAAAAAAAAAAAAAAAAAACAGCCACGTGTGGAGGTCAGAGAACAACATGGGGGAGTGTGCAGACAGGACACCTCCTCCATGAAGTTCCTGTGCCTTGAACTCAGGTTGTCTGCTTGGCCGCTGGTGATTGGCCGCTGGCACCAGCCACCCACATACTTTTGTCTTGACTTTTCAGTGAGACTGTAAGCCCTTTCTGGGAAAGGCTTTATATCTTCTAAAATTCATCTTTCAGGGCCTGGTCTAATCAATTACAGTTTACCTCAGTACTGGGAACAGAGTCAGCCACAGCTATTTAATAGTTTTTAGCTGAGATAACGATCATCTCAGAGTCATAAATGCGAGTTACGTTTTTTAAAACATCATTTGTTTGTTTTATGTGTATGGATTTTTTTTTTTCCTGCATGTGTGCATGTGTACCACCTGTGTACAGTGCCTGATGAAACCGGAAGAGGCATCAGGTCACTTGAGACTATTTTCAGACAGTTGTGAGCTGCCGTGGGGGTCCTGGGAAGAGAACCCAGGTCCTCTGGAAGAACAGTCAGTGCCCTTTCCAACTCCTTGGCATGTCTTTTGTAATAATAACCTTGAAGAACGTCTCAAGGTCGATTGGTATATTGGAGTTTAAAGGTCTGAGTTGAAGTACCAGCTCTTTCATTTATTAACCTCTGGCACTGGTTCTGTGACCTCTTCAATATCGTCTTTTATTACATTGGTCAACGTATTGACAATAAAAGTTTCCTCAATGTAAAAGAAACTTGAGCACAAGACCTCAGGGCATTAGTAAGGATTAAGTGACCAAAGGTACGTGGTCTGGCACACTAAGTGGCTATTACAGGCATTGGATAAAGGTTTTTGTTAAAGGAAATTTAAATCATCTACCATGTTTGACTTCACTAGTTTTCTGTTTCCTCCATCACCTGGGTCAAAAAGATCATTTCAGATTTTCCTTAAACTTTGGGGAGGTTACATTTTTTTCTTTTTCTTTTTAAAAATTTTTTAAAATTTCCAGTTTCTTATTTGCATACATTTTTATCCTGGTCACACCCTCAATATCTTGTCTCATCTCCTTCCCATTCCTGATGACCCCTTCTTCTTTCACACCTGCCACCCTCTTACCGTAATGTCTCTGTGTGTGCGCCCTTCTGGCATGGGTGGTCACAGCTGCCATATACCTACACAGAGAAACCCTGTCTCAAAAAACCCAGCTGAGATTAAAGGTGTGCGCCACCACCATGTGGGGTAATTTTTATTTTTATTTATTTATTTATTTATTTATTGATAATGGCTATTCTGACTAGGGTAAGATGAAATCTCAGATTGGTTTTGATTAACATTTTCCTGGTGGTTAATGATGTTGAATACTTAAAAAATTGTTGCAGATTTATTTTTTATTTTATGGGTGTTTTGCCTGCATGTATGTATGTATGTATGTACATACCTGATATCTGTGGAGGTCAGAACAGGATGTCAGAGTCCCTGAAGCTGGAGTGGTTGTGATGGTTGTGAGCCACCATGTGGGGCCTGGGATCTGAATCTAGGTCCTGCTCAAGAATAGCAAGTGCTCTTAACCACTGAGCTACCTCTCGAACCCCTGATGCCAGACACTTTAAACAATATTTATTAGCCACAAGTATTTCTTCTTTGAGAACTGTTTAGTTCCATTTTCTTGCTATTTTTTTTTTTAGTTCTTTGTGTAGTCTAGATTTGAATCCTCTGTTAGATGTGTAACTTCTCACCCTGAAGGGTGTTTCTTCACCTGATCGACAGTTTCCTTTCCTGCACAGAAGCCGAGGTCCCATTTGTCAGTTGTTGGCCTTATTTCCTGAGCGACATGGGTCCTGCTCAGAAAGCCCTTCCTCATGCCCGTGTCTCGTCGTGGACACCCTACTCTTTCTTCTTGAAGTTTCAGGTTTTATACTGAGACCCTGACGCATCTGGAGCTGGGTTTTGTGTCAATGAGAGATAAGCATCTCTTCTTCGTCTTTTTTGTTTGGATGTCCAGTTTCTCAGCACCATTTGTTGAAGACATTATCTCTTCTCTGGCGTGCATCCTTGGCCTCTTTATAAAAAACCAAATGGCTGTAATTCTACGGACCTCTCTCTGCAGCTTCTATTCTACCCGTTGATGAGCTTGTCTGCATTCATGTCAGCACTGGGCTGCCTTTGTTTCTGTGGCTCTGCAGTGAAATCTGAAATCTGAAAGCTGATGTCTCCGGCTGTATTCTTCTTGACTAGGATTGCTTTGTTTATCTGGGGGCTGCTGTGCTGTTTTATGAATCTTAAGATTTTTTTTTCTATTTCTGTGAGGAATAGCAAGGAGATTTGATTGGGATTCCCGTGACCTGCAATCTGCAGGGACAGCTTTAGGCAAGGTGGTTGTTTCCACAACGAATGTTCTAATCCCTGAGCACAGGTGATTTTTTTTCACCTTGTTGTGTCTTCCTCAATTTCTTTTCTTGGAGATTTAAAGTTTTCATTGTAGAGGTCTTTCAATCTCTTGGCAGGTTTATTCCAGGATATTTTCTCTGAGGCTATTGTGAATGGAATTGTTTCCAGGATTCTTTCTCAGTATGTTTGTCATTAGTACATAGGAAGACTCCTGATTTTATGTATTTATTTTATTTTATGCCACTTTGCTGAAAGCATTTTTTTTTTTTTTTTTTTTAGCTGTAAGAGTTTTCTGGTGGCATCTTCAAGGTCTCTTTTAATTTTTTAAAATTACCTTTATTCATTTGTATGTGTTTATGTGTGTGTGCTCATGTGCCGTAGACTATGAAATGCATGTAGAAGTCTGATTGACAACTTTTAGGGGTTGCTTCTCTCCTTCCACTGTATGGATCCCAGGATTGAACTCAGGTTATCAGGAATGGCCACAGGAGCCTTTACCCAGTGACCCACCAGGCTGGCCCTAGAGTCTTTTTTTTTTTTTAAGTTTTTTTTTTTTTTTTTTTTTTTTAATTTTACAATACCATTCAGTTCTACATATCAGCCACGGGTTCCCCTATTCTCCCCCCTCCCACCCTCTCCCCTTACCCCCAGCCCACCCCCCATTCTCACCTCCTCCAGGGCAAATCCTCCCCCGAGGACTGTGATCAACCTGGTAGACTCAGTCCAGGCAGGTCCAGTCCCTTCCTCCCAGACACAGCCAAGTGTCCCTGCATAAGCTCCAGGTTTCAAACAGCCAACTCATGCAATGAGCACAGGACTTGGTCCCACTGCCTAGTTGCCTCCCAAACTGATCAAGCCAATCAACTGTCTCACCTATTCAGGGGGCCTGATCCAGCTGGGGGTCCCTCAGCCTTTGGTTCATAGTTCATGTGTTTCCATTCATTTGGTTATTTTTTTCAATAACTGAGTAAAACCGAAATTTATTATAAGCCACAGTCATCCCCTAGAGTCTTTTATGTCTAAAATCATACCAGAAACACTTCGATTTCTTTTCCTGTTCATATCCCTTTTCTTTTCTTTCTTTCTTTTTTTTTTTTTTTTTTTTGGTTTTTCGAAACAGGGTTTCTCTGTGTAGCTTTGCACCTTTCCTGGGACTCATTTGGTAGCCCAGGCTGGCCTCGAACTCACAGAGATCCACCTGGCTCTGCCTCCCGAGTGCTGGGATTAAAGGCGTGCGCCACCACCGCCTGGCCCCTTTTCTTTTTCTTATTGGTCTAGCTAAGACTCCCAAGAACTATATTGAATAGTAATGGAAAGAATTAGCAGCCTTGTCTTGCTCATGATATTCACGATGTGGCTTCAAGTTTGTCTCCATTCAGCATGATCCTGCTCCTGAGCCTGACATGTATAGCCTTCATTGTGTTGAGATATATTTGTTCCGGAGCTGTTGTTGTTGTTGTCGTTGTCATGTTTTGTTTTGTTTTTGAGACAGAGTTTCACTACACATCCCTGGCTGGCTGGAACTTGTTTTGTAGATCACCAGGATGGCTTCAAACTCATAGCGAGCCCCCTGAATGCTAGATTAAAGACATGTGCTACCATGTCTGTCTCTCTCCACGGCTTTTTTTTTTTTTTTTTTTTTTAAATTAAGGGATATTGGATATTGCTTTGTGTGGGGCTAGGGTTAAAGCTCCAGATGGAGTTGGGGTGAGGGCTGAATCTGTGGAGGGAGCAAGTGTTTCAGGCAGGTCCTGGAATTGGGGGGTTCAAGTGCAGGGGAGGTTGGGAGCAGGGGAGCTCTGTTTGCGGAGAGACTGGTTGCTTCAAGTAGGTTCTCAGATGGCAGGCAGGGTTCCTCTGTGTAGCTCTGAATGTCCTAGAACTCTCTCTGTAGATCAGGCTAGGCTTGAACTCAGAGATCCACCTGCCTCTTTCTTCCAATTGCTGGGATTCAGGTCAAGCCACCCTGCATGGCTTGTTTTTGTTTTTTGGCAGGGGTGGGGGGCAGTGTTTTTCTATGTATCCCAGGCTGGTCTTGAACTCACTATGTAACCCAGGCTGACCTCAAATTCTCAGCAATCCTCCTTTCCCAGTCTCCCCTGTGCTGGTATTACAAGTATATGCCACCATGATCTCTGGCTATTTTCTGATAACCAGAAGTTAGTAGACATCATATTGACATAGATTACTTTCTATTTGGGAACTTACTGAGATTTAGAAATATTAATAAGCAAGTCTAATTATTCCTAGCACTGGCTTGGTGAGCAGGAGCATGGTGAAGAAGAAAGAGAGAGTCCTTAGACACTGCAGAAGTTCGACTCTCCACCCCTCCACTTAGCACCCGTGGGGTCTCAGTGGGAAGGAAGTTCATCTAAGGATTCCTGTCCGACTTAGAATGTTCCACAGTGGCGTGGTAAGCTTCTGTGGCCGAACTCAAGCTTTGATGACAGCTACAATGTGCTACAAGATAAGTGTGGCTGAAAGGAGACCACCATGAACTCATCAAGTCTGAATTTTATTTCGCCCAGGAGCAGAGTGATGAAGGGACATTCTTCCTTGTTACATGTATCCCATGATTCTTCTGGTCCTTCCACTCGGGGTCGCTGCTGGGGCTATTGTGCTGAGTGTGAAGATTAGGCCTCACTGCCAGGCAGCGACGCTGCCCCTGCCCTCGAGGGTCTGCCCTTGTACTCACAGGAGTTTAGGAGCCTCTGTAAGTATAGCAAAACTCTGTTAATTTGACATTTCTGCTCAACGCTTGCAAAGCGATGAAGCCAGTTGACAAGGTGAGAATGTTTCCTGATGTCATTGGCTCTTTATTTTAAAATGTAGACAATATTTGAAATGAAAGGAACACTCAGGGCCCAGATGCTTCCAGTAAATTCAAACAGCAGCAACACATGCATTTACAGACTGGCTGTTAAACTGTTAAAAGCCACATCCTTATTTTTTGTTCCCGCACATCACTTCATTGCATTTTGTATATATTTTGCTTTTTCTAAATCCAAGGTTTGCAGCGAATCTGCAATCAGGAATCCCTTTATATCATTTGTTCAGTGGTGTGGGGTCACTTCCTGTCTCTTTCACATTTTGGTAATTCTTTTCTTTTAAATTAATTATTAATTAATTTTATGTATTTGAGAGCTCTATCTGCATGTACGACTTTATGCCAGAAGAGGGTATCATATCCTGCCGGAGATGATTGTGAACTATCATGTGGTTGCTGGGAATTGAACTCAGGACTTCTGGAAGAGCAGCCAGTGCTTTTAACCACTGAGCCATCTCTCCAGCTCCAGTAATTCTTATAGTATTTCAAAACTTTTCATTTTTTATATGTGTTTGGTTGTTTATGATCAATAATATTTTTAACAAGCTGAATTTGTTCTTTGACAATTTTACTTATATATACATATGTATTCAAATACATATACATATATTTCTATATGTACACACATATATTGTTCTTTGAAGTTTTCATATATAATTTTCATATATAATTGTTCTCATACCCCACACCCTGTTTTTTCCCTCCCATGCTTGTCAGTGCCCCTCCTCCCTACAGGCCCATGTCTCATGTTCAGGTTTTCTGTCTGTCCGTCTGTCTAATGACCACTAGAGTGTCTCAGTGGCCATGGGTATGGAACTTTCCAATGGAGCCTGGTGGACTCACCAGTGGGTACAAAAAGCCATATTGTTGCAGGATATTTGATCACACTCTGAACCCCAAGATTGCATTTCTTACTGGAAAAACCCGTTTCTAGTTGTGGTGTGGCTCAGCCATAGCACACACCTTTAACCCAAGAGCTTTCTGCTCAAATAGTGTAAACAGGATTAAATAAAGTCAACCATAGGTCAAGAGGTGGAGCAAGCAACCAGTTGACAGGAAGTGAGCATAGGATTATTAATAAGAAACCATAAAGAGAAGGAGTCAGGAGGATGGACAGAGAGATGCAGAGGAAGTAGAGGGAAGGGAGAGTGAGTTGGAAGAGACTTATTTGAGACAAGGAGAGAGGACAGGCTTCTGGGACAATGGTGGAGGAGAAATGTCAGCTGGGTGCTTTCTTTGCCTCTCTGAGTTAGCAGGCTGTATAAAGCTAAGAAAGAGCGTCAGCAAGATCAAAATCAGAAAAGTCTCCCATTTCTGTGGTTAGATCCTTTGTACCAACTGGCCTCCATGGGCGTCCAGGACATGTGTGGAATGTTGCTTCTGGAAAGTCAGATATCAGCTTAAAAGAAAGGCTATCTGGTTGTACATGGATATCAGGGATCAAATCATCCTCAATCTCTGCGACATATGGTGGTGTGGTAGCCACCACACTGTCAATTAAATCTGAGTCCTGGAAGCCAGAAGGAGTAACACTTGGCCGAGCTAGGGGAGGGCTAGGGGTGGTTCCTGCTGTCCTCCCTTGGGTCTGTGCAGAGGATGTAGTACTGTCTTCAGAAGAGCTTGCCAAAGGCTCTGTTCCCTGGTCAGTGTGCTTTCCTTTGTTTTTGCCTTTATTTTTGTGTTTACCGTGGCCATGACCATGACCATGCTTATGACCATGTTCCACTGTATGTCCATGGTCAAAGCCATCTTCCCTTTGGGGTTTAAGAAAATCATATTTAGGTTGATGTCCATGACCAAGGCCATGTTGTTTCTGATGTCCATGGCCAAGGCCATGTTGTTTCTGATGTCCATGGCCAAGGCCATGAATCTGTGGGGGCCAATGGCCTTGGTCATGCCCATGCTTTTGGGCGTGGTCAGTCTTATGTTTTGTTTGTCTTTCATGCCCGTGAGCGGGTCTTTGTTCATTTTCTGGATTCTGCTCTTCTTGCACCATGGCAGTATAGGGTGGACTTACAGTTGTTCCTGCTTTTGTTTCTTGTACTGAGATGACTCGGAAAGGTGAAAAGCCTGGAGGCCTTCTCATCATTGTAGTCTAAACAGGAAATATTAAAATGAATATATCATGTTAGAACCATGCTGTTCATGAGGGCAGACTAAGAACCTGATGATGCCATTTTGGTTTGCAATGGGGTGATTCTTTGCCGGGTTTTAAATACTATATTAATTTTCTATGAAAATGAATCAACGATATTGTTTCTCTTTTGATTGTTCTTAAAATTTGTAGACTTCGTTTGTGGTACTGAAGATTGAACTCAGGGCCATTGTACATATTGGGCAAGTACTCCATCATTGAGTTATATCCCCAGCCTTGCCCAACTATTGTTCTTAACCATATCCAAGGCTAAGAGTTTTTCTTCATTTGGAAAAGCTGGGTGGTTGAACTACATGATAGCTCGGGTACACTGTTGGATGACTGATACCATTTCTATTACAAGCATTGCTGTTCTCCTTAAAGGCCCGAGCATCTTCACAGCTTCACTTTGTCGGCTGAACCACCACAGGGCTTGCTCACAAAGCGTGGTCAGAAGGCTTTTTACAGTGTGTTAGAGATAGTATACAAGTGACAAGGGTCTAAACTAGAAAAAGAGAGGTGGCCACTTGCACTAAAGTGTGGCTCTGTGGGTGCTCTCCATGAGAGGGCGGCCGTTGAAGCCAATGTTCAGAGGTGAAAGAACTTTGGGCTTCAGAGTCAGGCAAGCTCTTCTAGCAATCAGGCTCATGATGGAGAGGGAGGGCTCTGATCTGACCTGCGCTCAATGCTGTACAGACTAACTTCACTTTTCTGCAAAATAAAAATAACAGCACCTGCCTCTCAGGGTCCTAAGGACTGGTGGAAATGTATAAAAAGTCTGCTGTGCTGAGCCTGGGACAAGAGACACCGTGATGTTATTCACTCTGGACCCTCACAGCATTTCAAATCACCCCCCCTCCCCCCGCCCGGAGCTAAGGACCAAACCCAGGGCCTTGCGCTTGCTAGGCAAGCACTCTACCACTAAGCTAAATCCCCAGCCCTAAACATCCTTTTTACTTTTTTTTTTTTTTTTTTGGTTTTTCGAGACAGGGTTTCTCAGTGTAGTTTTGGTGCCTTTCCTGGAACTCACTCTGTAGATCAGGCTGGCCTCGAACTCACAGAGATCCACCTGCCTCTGCCTCCTGAGTGCTGGGATTAAAGGTGTGCGCCACCACTGCCTGGCCCTTCTTTTTTGTTTTTTGAGACAGGGTTTCTTTGTGTAACAGCTCTGGCTATCCTAGAACTCACTTTCGAGACCTCGAATTCACAGAGAAATGCCTGCCTCTGCCTCCACATGGCTCTCATTTCAAATCTTAGTGTTCCATCTTTGACAACTAACAAAGTGTGAGTCACATGGGGCGTTCTTTAAAGCCCTAAAAGGACGATGCAGAGTAATGCCTTACAGACTTGAATCATGTGTGTGAAACCCCTGAGGACCTTTTAAAAGTGCAGGTTAGGATTCATTAACTGTGGGAGGGGAGTGAGTACACATTTCTCACGAAGTCCTTGAATGTACAATGCAGAGCACACCTCAGTTTAATAAGGTGTTGGGGCTGGGGCAGGCTCCTCACTGCCAGCCACAGAACTTCCAGGGAACACTGACAATGAGTTAAGTGACCAACAGGTTGCCTGTTCTCCTTTCCAGCCATAAACGTCAAGATCAGCAGAGAAACGTCCGACTTCTTCCTATTTTAAAAAGATAGCTTCTCCTCCCCCAGTGTATTTCAGTAATGACGGGTTTTCAATACGCGGACACGGCTTTTTGGAATAGGCAGAACTGACTCCAAGCTGACCGAAACTGAATGAATGAATTCCTACCATTTCTAACTCTTGGCACTTGACAGTCGCATCTGCGATGTTCTCCCAAGGCTTTAGGTACACGTTGGCATTGCAGCTGAGACTTTGCTAATCAGGAAAGCAGAAGCCAAGAGGAAAACCGTTAGTCATGAGGCGCCCGAGCAGGTGATTCTTAGAGCATCACACAGGCACAGTGCTACTCACCCCGGCGGGCTTGGCCTCACAATTGGCTGTCAATTCTATGTTACTCTCCTTGGAACACTCAGTTTCTCTGGCTATGAACTCCATAGTATATATCATTCCACTCACAACCTGTAAAGTTAATTAGAACAAAACAAGTGTTTAATAAGGATTTGTATAATAAATCATACTTTTTTACTCCGATGAGTTTAAAGTTAGAACCTTGAAATTTTAATTATATATTGACCATCTTAAATAGTCATGCTCCTCAGGCTACCAACATCTGATACAGACTTTCAGATTGTGTGCATATCTAAGATTTCTAGATATTAGTTGGGCTAAGTTCCTTTGCTGAGGAGAAGAAAAGCAGGCTACACTGTTTACTTTAATATGCACATATCAATTTTAATGTCCAAAGGCTACAGACTGCACTCATCAGTAACTCAGGGCTTAAGTTACAATACAATCTGGGGTATGGAATGCAGCCTTAAAATATCTTCTTTAACATTGTTTGCTGTCTTGCTGCCAAATACTGAATCCGTAAATTCTTATGTAGATTAGATTATGCAATTAGGAAAATATTTAGATTGTCTATTGTTTCTCTTGTATTTTTAATGTTGAGAAACCTCTTAAATGTTTAAACTATTTATTTGTTTGTTTGTTTGCTTGAGACACGGTCTCACTATGTAGCCCTGGCTGGCTTGGAACTCACTGTATAGACCAGGCTGACCTCAAACTCCCTGAAATCTCCCTGCCTCTGTCTCTCCAGTGCCAGGATTACAGCCACGACCTACCATGCTCAGCCTGAGATTTATTTATCCTGATTTTATATGTGTGGGTATTCTTGCATATGCATCTGTGCAACACATGGGTGCAGCAGTGTCCTGAGAGCCCAGAAGAGGACACCAGATACCCTGAAACTGCAGTTACAGAGGGTTAAGAGCCACCACGTGGGTCATGAGAACTGAACCTGGGTCCTCTGTAAGAGGAGTCAGTTCTCTAAGCCACTGAGCCATCTCGGCAGCCCTCCCATTTAAGTATTTAGTAACGGTTTTAATCACGACACGAAGTTGTCTATAAACAGTTGTCTATAGCCCAGCTTTGTGATCTAATTATTTATTGTGGGATTGAAATGCGTGCGTGTGTGTGTGTGTGTGTGTGTGTGTGTGTGTGTGTGTGTGTGTGTGTAGCATTACAAAGCTACTGAAAAGAACGCATCTATATGTAGTGACCTGGAAGGGCAGCTCTTACTGAAAAAGAGGGGACTTACACACTGATACTACAATCTCATTTTGTAAAAAACAATTGAAACCTTCTGTAGCTCTTTATGCTTTTATTGTTTGATCTTTGTTGTACTAGGGATGGGTGCTAGGACCCTGTCAGGGATCTACCATTGAGCTATATTCTCCAAGTTTTTAATTTTTATTTTTTTATTTGAGGTATAACCTCATTGTATAACTCAGAGTGGCCTGGAACAAGTGGTCATCGAAACCACCTACCTTCTGCCTCAACCTTCCCAGTGCTAGGACTATAGGTGTGAGCCGCCATCCTGACCTCCTGATGCTGACGGCTCAACTTGATTCAGAGCTTGGGGGAACAAATTCAACACGCCCAGGACGGTCTTAAGACTGCATCCACACCGCCACCACCAGTGGCCTTCTGATCAAGGTTTCCAGTGCATGAAGTTCAAAGTCTCTGTGCCCAGGTTCATTCCTTTGTGTGTTTTTTCCCCAGTAGAGAACACTGCATGTCAATATAAATTCCAAATGTATTTGAAAATTAAAAAAAAATGACTAAAGAGTAAATACTCATCAGAACCCAGGATATGGAGGGGCATTCCTAGGAGAAGGGGTGGGAGCAAGCCTAAAGGAAATGTTTAAATGGATAGGTGATGATGAGAATAATTTCTCACAAATCAGAGCAAGTGGCTTAGCACAGTGGTGTATGCTTTCAGTTTCAGCGCTTGCGAGCAGAGACAAGTAGATCTCTGTGAGTTTGAGGCCAGTCTGGTCTACATAGTGAGTTCTGGGCCAGCTTAGACTATATAATGAGCTCCTGTTTCAAAAATAAAATGAAAACAAAAGTATTTAGGAATATATCTAACCAAAGAAGTCAAAGACCTCCACAGTGACATTTTCAAGATATTGGCAAAGTAAATTACAGAAAACACTAGACAATAGAAAAATAGTCCATATTCCTGAATAGACAAAATTAATATCGTGACAATGTCTATACTACCCAAATTAATATACACAATTAATGCAATGCCCATAAAAGTCCCCATGTCATATTTCACAGGTTTAGAAAAAAAATAATACAAGAATTCATATGGAACCCCAAAAGAGTGAACGACCAAAACAATCCTGAAGAGCAAGAACAATGTTGAAGGTATTGTGGCTCTTGACCTCAAATATATGTACTGTAGAGCTAGGGACAGGGACAGCTACAACTGCCACAAAACAGACCAACAGCACGGGAACCAGACCCAGAAACCAACAGACGGGACTGTGTGAACATACAGTCTCATACAGCAAAGGAAACATCAGGGCACACACAGCCCACAGCGTCGGAGGTTATCCTTACCAGCTGCCCATGAGACAATATCCAGAACTTACAAAGCGTGGCAGATGTTCAATACCAAGGGAATAAAACTGTCAATCAACAAATAGGCAAACGAACTTACAGGCAGTTTTTAAAAAAGAAACACAAATGGCCAATAACTATTCTAAAAAGTGTTCAGTATCCCTACCCATCAGGAAAATGCAAATTAAAACTGCTTTCAGATAACACCTCACCCCGCTCAGAATGGCTACCATTAATTAATCCAACAACCAAGGATGTGAAGAGATACGAAGAGAAATGAACCCTTATTTGCTGCTGGTAGGGATGAAAATTAATATAGCCGTTAAGGGAATCAGTTTGAACATTCCTTAAAAAATAAAATAAAATAAAGTAGAACTACCATACAGCCCATCTATTTCACTCTGTGCCTAAGCCCAGAGAACTTACACCCTACCATAGACATTTATACCCCTGGGTTTGTTGCTGTTTTATTCATTATAGCAAAAAATTGACATCAATCTAGTTGTTCATCAACAGATGAATGGATAATGAAAATTTAGTACATATATATATGTACACTGGAATATTACTCAGCTCTGAAGAAAAAAATGAAACAAAAAATTTGCCAGAAAATGCATAGACGTAGCATGTGGAATGAATATTAAACAAGGTCCCACACTCTCAGCAAGAAATTTATCATGTTTTCCTATGAGGAACCCAGCCAATAAAACACATAAATCAATGTACATGTGAGTATAGTCTAAGAAGAAGAAAAGAGAACAAGAAAGAGGATATAAAGCTAATTAGTTTCTCATTGTTAATTCTGTCACGGACTTTTTGATTTTGGTGATGAGTAAGTACATAAAACACAGTTGATACTGAAAATGTAAAACAATGTAAGCTTCGCAGCTTCTGTTTTGATGCCAATTATGTTTGCTAAGTTCATTCAATTATTTGGGTGTGGTTAATTTTGGTTTGTGATGTTTTTATTTGTTTATTAAAGTTTATTAAAAATCATAAGTTAACACAATAAACTAAGTGGAAAGGCAAATGGGTAAAACTGAGACATAGGATAAATACTGCCATGAGCATAAAGCCCAACGTTGAAAGATGGACATGGGACCTGAGTATCTCAGAAAAGAAATTACAGCGTGCACCAGTCTGAACAAGGCTTAATGTTGCTAATAAGCAGAGACAGGTGCTGTGAGAAAGCGGAGTAACATCATCCTCAGTTGTCCACACCAGCAAGGACTGAGGGCATGCAGACACCCACTGCCGGTCCAGTGCACATTTGGTCCCTGCCGGAAAGGGTAGAATCAAGACCAGATTGTTTTTTATGACCTCCTACCTCAAGGGCTGGATCCTGGCTCCCTTGTTATGAGGTCCTATGCTGTGGAATAATCCTTTTGTTCACTGTGAATATGTATTACTCTAATTGGTTAATAAAGAACTGACTGGCCAATGGCTAGGCAAAATTTTCAGGGCAGAGAGAACCCTGGGAAAAAGGGCAGAATCTGAGGAGACTGGAGGAGACACCATGAGACAGAGCGAGCAAGATCGGTAGTATGTACATGAGGTAAATGAGCCTCAGGGCAGCACATAGATTAATAGTTAGTTTAAATTATAAGAGCTAGGTAAAAATGAGCCTAAGTTATCAGCTGAGCGTTTATATTTAGTATTAATTCTGTGGGGTTATTTGGGGGAGCAGCTGGCGGGACAGAGCTGATCAGCAGCAGTCTAAACAGAAGTCTGCCCACAGTTCTCTCTCCGAGCACAGAGTTCATTCCTAAATGGTTCTTTCTTTCCTTTTTTTCAAGACAGGGTTTCTCTGGGTAGCCCTGGCTGTCCTGGAGCTCACTATGTAGACCAGGCTGGCCTCGAACTCACAGAGATTCATTTGCCTCTGCCTCCTGAGTGCTGGAGTTAAAGGCGCGTGCCACCACCACTCAGCCCTCAGCTCCTTTCTTGAACCTACCTGCCATCTCTCCATTTGGTTTCCTTAACACTCACATGGGAGTTTGCATCGAAAGTCTCAGGTGTGTGCAAGTTGACTTGGGGGTTAGTTCAGTGTAGAAGCCCAAGGCCTTGGGTTTGGTCCCCAGAACCACAAATAAACACACATACAAATCCCTCAAAATTAGATATATACAAATTCTTTTACAGTCTTAGGACTTATGTTAAAAGGAACATTCTCAAAACTGTGAACATAGATTTTCAGCATTTGTTCATCTGAGCAGAGATGGGGCACACCATCCCCAGCCCCAGGGAGCACCATCCCCAGCCCCAGGGAGCATCATCCCCAGCCCCAGGGAGCACCATCTCCAGCCCCAGGGAGCATCATCCCCAGCCCCAGGGAGCACCATACCCAGCCCCAGGGAACACCATCCCCAGCCCCAGGGAGCACCATCCCCAGCCCCAGGGAGCACCATCCCCAGCCCCAGGGGAACACCATCCCCAGCCCCAGGGAGCACCATCCCCAGCCCCAGGGAACACCATCCCCAGCCCCAGGGAGCATCATACCCAGCCCCAGGGAGCACCATACCCAGCCCCAGGGAACACCATCCCCAGCCCCAGGGAGCACCATCCCCAGCCCCAGGGAGCACCATCCCCAGCCCCAGGGAGCACCATCACCAGCCCCAGGACCAGCAGCAGTGGAGCTGGAGCAAGTGACAGGAAGTAACAGGGAGTGGCAGAAACCTTCCTCACTAAGGGTGGTGGTTTAGAGCTTGGTTTTACAATTATCAATCCAATTTGGAGTGGATGCACACTCTAATAGGACTAAACAAATAACGGCAAGGCAAGTTTAGGCAAGCTTAAAACTATACAAAACATCTTTAGCAACTTAGCAAGATCTCTGTGAAGAGACTGCATGGCAACAAGTTCCTCACGGCTAATTGATTGCCTGGAAACTGCTACGTCAAAGGCTGCTTTGAATAATCAGGCTAAGGATCAAGTGAATGTTTTCAAATGAAATCCACCCTGTATTCTAGTAGATTTGGCAGCTAGCTGAAGGGTTGTCTGCTTCCTGGTCCCTTGGGCTCACGTATTATCTCACAGCGTTCCCTTGGCACCCTTCACACACACACACACACACACACACACACACACACACACACACACACACGGGCGGGGAGGGGATGGGGAAGAAGGGGGATGAATGAGGGGCAGCCTCCTAGACCCCAAGCTTTGGGTGCGCAGTACATGACACCCAATTCTGACATCGCTAAGAATGAAGGAATTTCATAGGACAGCAGACATGTCAGGCGGGAGGTAAAGCCGGCACTAGAAAGAGCGGAATAAACCAGCAGTCCCTTCAAAGGAGCTGGCATGGGTCACTGAAGTGAAGGCAGTGAGGCCCTGCACTGTGGGGTAGGAGTACCACACCATACAGAGAGCAATAGTCCGTTGAGAGTTATCTTAATGACATTTGTTTACCCTTTTTGGTCCTAAAACTGAGGAAATTAGAAAGATGAGAATAAATAGTCCATGACGCCACCCCTACAAACCACCCCCCCGGGGAACACACCAACACTGCACCTATTCATCTCTTTTCAGTATTGCTTTCTGTACGGCACAGTGGTGGAGCATAACGTGGATTCACTTTTACCTTCTGCTCTGTATTGAATACTACAGCACAAGACACTCCCCCATTGACCACGCCTTACAAAGACGCCTTGAAGATTCTGCCTAACGCTCCACTGTTGGGATCTCCTAGGCTTCATTTAACCATTTCCCCATTGTGGATCCTGTTATTATTAGTGTGTATGTGGTGGGTGGGGTGGGTGTGTGCATGCCACGGCATGCGTGTGGAAGTCAGAGGGCAACTCCGTGGAATCGGATCTCACCTTCCACTTTTATGTGAGTTCCAGGGATGGAATTTAGGCTGTCTGGCAGGCAGGTGTAGGAAGTGCCTTTATCACCGGAGCCATCTCAATGGCCCGAGAGTTTGACAGCTTACCACATCTTTTTGCTCTTATAATCGAAATGACAATGACTATGGTTGTGTATGAAGTCTCTTGTTTCAGATTCCTAGAAATCCAACTGCTAAGCCAAAAGTATGAACTTTTAAGTGAGAATTTTCTTATGAGATTACAAAGATCATGTTGGATTCTGTAACAGCTTGGTTCTATTTTGATTACTTTTTTTTTTTTTTTTTTTAGTCTTGTATCTAGGAAAGCCAGCCTCGATTCTTTAGAGTAGGAATCTGTCCTTGCACATTCCGGTCATAGACTGCCAGCACTGTTAGAGATTTTGGCTTTCCTCCTTTCCTCCCTCCCTCCCTCCCTCCCTCCCTCCGTCCCTCCCTCCCTCCCTCTCTCCCTTCCTTCCTTTTCTCTTTTTTTATTTTGGCTTTTCTAATCCAGCTGCTCTTTTTACATCTGGTGCCACAAAGCCTGAGATTTTAATAACCACACAGAGTCACCAAGGATAGAGGCTATGATAGAGCTGATCCTCTGTCCCCAGATGAAGGTAACTAGCCTTTATTGATAGGGTGTGAAAGAAGAGCTAAGCACCCAGAGATATAGTTGTAGGACATGAGGGCATCCAGAGCAGAGAGAGAGGAGGGAGAAAGAATGTGGCCATGTGAGAATGAAGGGCAGTCATTTGGATGAGTCCAAGTGGTTTAGCATTTCTTTCTCTCTCTTTTAGTGTGTGTGTGTGTGTGTGTGTGTGTGTGTGTGTGTGTGTGTGTGTGTGTATTTTAAGACAGGATCTTGCTATGTAGTCCAAGTCTAGAGCTTGTGGCAATCCTCCTGCCTCAGCTTCTGAGGGCTTGGATTAGGGATAGGTGTGTGCCACAACACCTGGCACTAAATGTTCTTATGAGATAAGAGCCTAGAAAGGCAGAAAATAAAAGCTTTGCTTTTCCTGTCTGGGATTTTACTAATTATATAGTGGTTTCCAGGGTTTAGATAGCCTTTTGGAGTTTGGAAGTGATTTTACCTAATTTGAGCTTCACCCCAGACATTTACAGGTAGAAAACAGAGCTTTTTTTTTTTTTTTTTTTTGGTTTTTCAAGACAGTGTTTCTCTGTGTAGCTTTGTGCGTTTCCTGGAACTCACTTTGTAGACCAGGCTGGCCTCGAACTCACAGAGATCTGCCTGCCTCTGCCTCCAGAGTGCTGGAATTAAAGGCATGCGCCACCACCGCCCAGTGTTTTTTGTTTTTTTGAGATAGAGTTTCCCTGTGTAGCCCTAGCTGTCCTGGAACTTGCTCTGTAGACCAGGCTGGCCTCAAACTCAGAGATCTGCCTGCCTCTGCCTCCCAACTGCTGGGATCGAAGGCGTGCGCTACCATCTTCTGGCAAACAGAGAATTTTAAAGATACTTGTCCAAGACATTCAAGCACATGGCTGAGTTGGGACTTGGAATTTAAACCACCAAATCCTGTGACCAGGTATAGTTTCCTCAACCAGAACCAAGACCAGGGGTCAAATCAGCAACCGACCAAGCATAGGCTACAACCTCCCTCCACCTTTGTAACTGTTCACAGACCTGTGATGTTGCTTTTTTCACCATGTCAATCTTGAAAAAGAAAGGGTGGTTATTTTGTGTGTTAAGCTTTCTGATAGCATGATCGAGTGCCTCTGTCAGCTGCGGGCTGTTCGCAGGTATGCTGCTGGGGCATCCGGGGCAACTCTCAGGAAGTGGGTGTGGCAAATCTCCTCCTGGGTGTGACAAATCTTCTCCTGGAAAAGCAGATTTAAAGTCAGTGGGTCCACCCAAAGAGCAGTCTAGCCTGGCTCCTGTCTCACACACACCGAAGCCCAACATCTCACAAGGTGGGGGGTAGCCAGAGCAGGGTTAAGGGAAGGTGGTCCATGAGACAGTCACTTTCTTCCTCTCTTCTCTGTCCTCCTTGCAGCTCAGATGTTTAGGGAAGCATGTCTTCGACCATATTGAGCCATATGCTATACTTGGTTTGATTTTTCCCCCATAGACAGGGTCTTATGTGTCCCAAGCCAGCCTTGAATTCTATACATAGAAAACATTGGCCTAGAACTTATGATCCCCCTGCTTCCATTTCCCGACTGGTATGATTGCAGGTGTGTGCCACCATGCCCAGTTTAAAACTTCCCATCTTTGTTGTAAACTAAAGAGAAGTGTGTAACTTAGAGGAAGGCCAGAGCGAACCCAAAGGAATGCCCCTCCAGCGGGGCCTCTGTGAGCAGACAGTGCCATGGTGCTTCTCACCACGACATGTGCACAGTGGCGCGGCTGGTCATGTCACACGCGCGTGCGTGGAGCTGTGTATAAGTGTGAGAGAAGCCAGCCCCCTTTTATGGGGAATGCTGACTTAAGCATAAGCTTTTCACACAGCTCCCCCCATCGTAACATGCAGGGAAAACCACCTCTATCCGGGAAGATTCCATTGTGGGTGGCTAAAAATCGAGATGCGGTTCTCTCCAACTCAAAACACCAGATTTAAGAACGATTTGTATAAAAGGAAAGCCAGCCGGCAGTGCACCTGAAGACTGCCTTGGCCCGGAGAAGAACACACATCGTTTCTTCTGTCAACTGTGCTGCCTTGGCCACTTCCAGACGCAGGGCAGCTGGGTAAGAAGGCAGGCCCCACTACCTCACCACGGCCCCGTAGCTGCTTTCTTACCTGGATAAAGGTCACAGCTCTGGGAGAAGGAAGCAATTTCTTGATGGATATTCACAAAGGCATTATGTCTACACTCACCAACATCCTGGTGGTTCAAAATCAGAAACTGAAATCAATTTTTTTTAAAGGTTTATTTATTTATTATGTATACAACATGTATGACTGCAGGCCAGAAGAGGGCACCAGATCTCATTACAGATGGTTGTGAGCCACCATGTGGGTGCTGGGAATTGAACTCCCAGACCTCTGGAAGAGCAGTCAGTGCTCTTAACCTCTGAGCCATCTCTCCAGCCCCTGGAGTCAATTTTGAAAGAAAACAACTAGTAAAAAGAAAAGACAGTGTCTGAAAGCAGGAGAAAATGAGAAGCACACAAGAGTATTAGTGGTAACAAGTAAACACAAGCAGCATGAAACAATGTCCACTACTCGGTGACTGTATAAGTACGTAGGTTTCTCTCTCTCTTTCTACGTGTGTGTGTGTGTGTGTGTGTGTGTGTGTGTGTGTCTGTCTGTCTGTCTGTGTGTGTGTTTGTATACACAAGTGCAGGATGATGAATCTCTTGAAGCTGGATTTACAGGAGGTTGTGAGCTGCCAGAGTGGGGTGTGGGTGCTGGGAACTGAACTCAGTTCCTCTACAAGAGCGGTGCTTCCTTTCAATGACTGAGCCACCTCTGCAGACTCTCCACTCATTCATGAGAAAGGACCTCTCCCTGAACCTGGAGCTCACTGATTCCAGTAGGCTAGCGTCAAGTGAGCCCAGGGTCCTGTTGCTGTCTCGTTGGCTCTGGGTTTATAGGTCTACAAAGACAAGCACTTTACTGACTGAGACCGCTCTCTCACAGCTCCAATTTTGGCTTTGTTTTGTTTTAGAGGCAAAGATCAGCTGAGCATATGACCTTCACATGCATCTGCACAGGTGAGCACACTCATACATACATGTGCACATATGTGCATACACCACACACACCAAGAAAAGAATGGGCAAAGATGATAATTTCTCATCCAGAAATTCAAGCCATAAACTTCTAGTATATTTGTAAAAAGACATTTCAGGAAAATTAACACATTAACTTAATTATAAATTGAGAAAACTAAAACTAAATTATTTTTAGCTATAAAATAGTGAATTCTAATACCAATAGAAGGTAAATTGATATATTTTAGCAAAAAGCTAATGCTAATGAAGAAATGAAGATTTTTAAATAAAAAATGTTTGCTGTTAGTAATTATATGAAAAATAGAAATAACCCCAGTATTCCAAAGTAGGAATGCTGTTGTAAAATGCTGTTGTCCTTGCCTGAATATCATACAGTCGTTTTAAAAGCTTACCAAGATTTCTAGTGGCATGGAGGAATTCTTAGGTGACAGGAAATAGAGCATGTAAAGTTATCATAGGGCCGGACAGATGCTCAGCAGTTAAGAGCACTCACTGTTCTTATGGGGAACTGGGGTTCAATACCCAGCATCCCCATGGTAGTTCATGACCACCCACAACTTCAGCTCCTATGGATCTGATGCCCACTCTGGCTTCTGCAGGCA
Organism: Peromyscus maniculatus bairdii; assembly: GCF_049852395.1. Taxonomy (NCBI): domain Eukaryota; kingdom Metazoa; phylum Chordata; class Mammalia; order Rodentia; family Cricetidae; genus Peromyscus; species Peromyscus maniculatus. The sequence continues at coordinate 14,434,007 of NC_134863.1, read as the reverse complement.
CTGCATATACACAGTGCACAGATTATACACACAGGTGAAACACCCATACACTTGAAATAAAATAAATCAATCAAAAAATTGAATAAAATCATCACAACCTTTAAGAGAGAAAAAGTCCCCGAAAAGTTCCCACAACTAATCCCCTCTCTCTATCTCCCCTGCCTAAATGAAGAAGCGAAAATGCACTAAGATGTATGTCTTCAGGCCTTTGACTGTGGTTCAATATTAACCTTCTCCATGTTTCTACATCGCCTACAGCTTTAAGACAATATGTGTCTTTCTAATAAGCCAACATATATAATAAAAGTCAAGTGTCAAAGCTATAGGGCATCACAATTGTAATGTGTTAGCGCTGGATGTGGAGTGTGGTAGCTTATCGTTCTCAATTCCAGCAGCACTTTTGACTCGCTTAGAAGCTTTACTGTTTGGGTCACTGACTCCTGGCCCACACACCAGATCATTCTAGGGATCCTGGGGCAGGTATTTCCAAAAGCCCTCAGGTGACTCTGGTAAGCTTTCCAGATCGAGACTGACTCATGAAACCTCTTCAGTCATGAAACAATGTGTGTACAGGGGTCGTCTGAGAGGATTGTGAGGATGCAGATGGACTTGGACATGTGGGTTTAGCTCCCTGCAGATGCCGAGGAGCAAGGCTTAAATCTTACCAACCATGGGCGAAATATTGTCCATTACATTGTCTTTAGTTATTATAAAAACTGAGAGATCATTGCTAATGCCATTTCTCATCTTACAAGGAAGGGAAATGAAGTCTCAGAGAAGTTGTACCAAAGCTGTTGGGATTTCCTCCTTTTGTCAAGAGGTGACTAGACTGATGGCTTGTAAACAGATGCAGAAAAAAGGTGCTGCATGGTACGAAGAGCCACACAGCCTCCAGTAGCTGCGAAGTCTAAGAAACCCAGAGGCCTTTGGCTGCAAGAACTGTCCCAAACTGACATAGTTAAATAGGAGTGAGCATATATGGATTTTTAGAGTAAAATTATGTGTACATGAAATAAGATATAAAAATAGATAGGATATCTATATATAAAATGTAAACTTTTCCATCTAAAACTTTAAAAGTTGTGGAACTTGCTGGCGTTAGTTAAAATTCGCCTTGCTGCACCGCCATCGCCACTACCTTGAAAAGTCCTTTCATCCAACAGAAGCTCTGAACTCAGTGCCCAACAGATGAGCATTCTGCCCTTTCTCGGCCCCTCTGAACGTTCATCTACGTCCTGTCTTCATGAACTTGCTTACCTTACACGTGCATAAGTGGAATCATACAATATTTATAATTCCATTTCTGACTTACTTCATTTATACCATGTTTCAAGGTTCATTCATGCTGTAGGTGTATCAGACATCTTTTGTTGTATATATAGATTATGCCATTCATCCATTCACCTGCTGTTCTGATTAGTTATTTTAATTAGCTTGACACAAACTAGAATCACCTGGGAAGAGAGAACCTCAACTGAGAAAATGCCTCCATCAGATTGGCTTGTAGGCAAGTCTGTGGGACATTTTCTTTTCCTTTTAAAATTGTATTTTATATGTACGAGTGTTTTGCATACATGTGTGTGTCCACTATGTGCCTGGTGCCCATGGAGGCCATAAGAGGGATCAGAAACCCTGGAACTGGAGTTCCAGAAGGTTTGATTCACCGTGTGGGTGCTGAGAATGGAAACTGTGTCCTCTGGAAGAACAATAAGCGCTCTTAAGTGCTCAGCCACCTTTCCAGTTCCAGCATTTTCTTGATTAATGATTGATACGGGAGGGCCCAGCCCACTGTGGATGGTACCACCCCTGGGAAGGCGGTCCTTGGAGGGATAAGGAAGAGCTAAACAGGAGCCTGAGCAGCAAGCTAGGAAGCAGTTCCTCTGTGGTTCTGCAGTTCCTGCCCCCAGGCTCCTGTTGGAGTTCCTGCCTTGACGTCCTTCAGTGACGGACTGTGACTTTGATGAAATAAACTCTTTCCTTCCCAAGCTGTTTTTGGTCAATATTTTACCACAGCCACAGAACCTAAGCAGGGCGGACCCCTGTTGATGGGCACGTGGGTTGTTTTTTACTTTTTGGTTCTCTGAGTAGTGCTGCTGGGATCATGACTGTATCTGTTTGAGCTTCCGGTTTGGGTTCCTTTGGGGACACACCTGGAAGTGCAGTTGCAAGCTCACCTACCAGTTTTCTGCTTAGTGTGGTTTGATGTATTTATTTGTATACTAGGTGGGCATGCCTTCATTTGTGTATGTGCACAATGAACTCCAGGAATCCCCCCGTTTCTTCCTCCCCGGTGCTAGGAGTATAGGGACATGCCACCACTCCTGCCCCCCCCCCCCTTTTTAATGTGAGTGTTGGTGATCTATCTATCTATCTATCTATCTATCTATCTATCTATCTATCTATCTATCTATCTATCTATCTATGTTTTTTTGAGACACAGTTTCTCTGTGTAATCCTGGTTGTAGAAACTTGATCTGTAGACCAAGTTGGCCTCAAACTCAGAAGGATTTGCCTGCCTCTGCCTCCCAAGCGCTGGGACTAAAGGTGTGCACCACCATTGCCTGGCTATTTTCTATCACTTTTTATGTTTAAATTTGTTTTACTTTGTATATTTGGATGACTATATACATAGTTTTCCCTTTCTTCCTTTTTTAAAAAAATTACTTAAAAAATAATTTTGAGACAGGGTCTGTCTGTCTAGCCCTAGCTGGCCTGGATTCAGTTTGTAGAACAGTCTGGTCTTGAACTCACAGAGATCTACTGCTTCTAGAGTGCTGGGATTAAAGGTGTGGGCCATCACATCCAGACCCCTTGCTTCCTTCATTTGTTTATTTATTTTTTCCCCCTAAAACAGGGTCTTTGTACAGAAGACTGTTTTCCAACCCACTGTGCAGTTGAGGATGACTTTGAATTCCTAATCCTCCTGTCTCCATGGCTCCTGTGAGTACAATTTGTATCCTGGTTTTTGCTTTTTCCTTAACATACTGAAATGTCACTAAAGGCTCTGTAAAAAGTATTCTAATCTACGGTCCACCATATTTTGCCTAACAATTTCCTAATGATGCATATATAATTTGTCTCAATGCTTTATCATTAAAAATACCCAAAATTAGCCAGACAGTGGTGGCACACACCTTTAATCCCAGCACTTGGGAGGCAGAGGCAGGTCAATCTCTGTGAGTTCGAGGCCAGCCTGGTCTACAGAGTGAGTTCCAGGACAGCCAGGACTGTTTTACAGAGAAACCCTGTCCCCAAAAAAAACAAAAGAAAAAAATTGGGGGCTGGAGAGATGGTTCAGTGGTTAAAAGCACAAGCTGCTCTTTCCTAGGACCTGGGTTCAGTTCCCAGCACCCACATGGCAGCTTATAGCTGTCTGTAACTCCAGTTCCAGGGCTTCTGACACCCTCACACAGACATATATGAAGGCAAAACACCAATGCACATAAAATAAAAATAAACTATATAAAAAATTACACAAAATTAGCATATTGTGGTCTAGATTTCCCACTGTTCCATTCATAGAACAGAGCTACCACACTAAAGAACTCTGGGAAGGCTCGTGCCTCAGTCACCTTGGCGTTCACCACCCACAGCAAGGTCACTGATGTCATTTCTATGTAGTCGTGGTTGAAATGATAAGATGTCATCCACAAAGGGAGAGAATCCCAGAATGTGCTAATTAAAATGAAAGTAGACGAGGGAAGAGGAGGAAGCAAGAAGAGAAGAGGTTGAAGTAAGGAACCCGGGTCTAGAGGACCCTGTCGGCACACTGAGCACACACGACATCGGAGGAGACTAAGAGAGTATGACAACCCGAACCCTGTTCCCAATCCCTGACGAATGCAAACATTCAGTGTAACATATGCAGAGTCTCTGGCCAGCACCTTGGGGTCCAAAGATCCCCAGTGAACATAAATGGGAACTACTCTTTCCACAGAGCTTGACTGTCCTGTAGATGCTGTTAACAAAATGTTAAAGACTATCATTAAATGTTTGCCTACTTACACCATTCAGAAGGGATTTGCACTCTGGAGTTAAGAGTCGAAAATGCTTTCTTGAACAATTAGTTTGCACAATTGAGTAGATAATTTCAAAATTCAGTCCAGCCACCACCTGAAACGGTTTTAGGTTGAGTAAGTACTTGAGGTTCAGCTTGAACATTATTTATAGCGAGTGAAAGTTATAAACATCTTTAAACATTGAATTGGATATAATAAGTGCTCCAGGAATACAAACCATCATTATTACTAGGCAAAGGTATCACTGAATAAATACTGAGTGTACACACACACACACACACACACACACAGTCCCCGATATTTTCTGTATAACTGCAAATGAATAAATATACATATGAAATATTATATCAAACAAAGACCCCACAATTTTTCCTTTTCTGGGTTGCCAAGAGGGCATGTTTCTCCCAGTTTTGTGAAGCAATATGATTTTCTGCATTAGAGGTGTGTGAAATGGGAGTGGCCTGTCCTGGTGAGTCCTCTGGGTCTCAGGTCATCAGATAGTGAAATTCTTCTGCTTTGTTCTTGGCAGGCTCCATGCTGACCACCACTCCATGCTGACCACCCACCATCCCATGCTGACCACCACCCCATGTGACCACCATCCCATGCTGACCACCCACCATCCCATGCTGACCACCCATCATCCCCATGCTGACCACCACCCCATGCTGACCACCATCCCCATGCTGACTACCCACCATCCCCATGCTGACCACCATCCCATGCTGACCACCATCCCATGCTGACCACCATCCCATGCTGACCACCACCCTAATGCTGACCACCATCCCCACGCTGACTACCCACCATCCCATGCTGACCAACACCCCTCCCACCCCCCAACCCCGTTATGCTAACTGCTGTACATGAAAACAGGTGGGTAAAGTACAAATCTCACCTAGTGGCAGTTGAACTAAAGGAAGACGATGCTACAGAGGCAGAGGCAGGCAGATCGCTGTGATTTTGAGGCCAGCCCTGTTTACACAGTGAGTTCTAGGACAACCAGGGCTATGTAGACAGACTCGGCCTCAAACAACAAACAAACAAACAAACGAATAAAATAATCAGATTAATAGCTATTTCTACCCCACCTCCTGGTTTACATAGTGAGTTCCACAACAACCAGGGCTATGTTGACAGACTCTGCCTCAAACAACAAACAAACAAATAAATAAATAATCAGATTACTAGATGTTTCTACCCCACCACCAGAAGGAAGTGGGCAGTATAATTCAGGGTGTACCCAGAAAATCATGGTCACCTTTTTAGGAACAATTTAACATTTTGAGGCCATGTTTCATTAATGACAACAAGATAGTAATACAGATGTGTTAAAACCTTAAACCTAGAATGACATTTTCATTTTTCCATCTCCGGGAAAAACATGCAATGCTGACTGTTAAAACAAACTCCAAGGGAAGAAGATGTGAGAGTCACCCTCTCCTTTTTACGCGTCACTCTGTTCACTTGGACTCAGGAGAAAGCTCCTTGTCTTAAGAGTCCTTCTCACGAAACCTCAGAAACTCCAGCACCGTGCCAGCATGTGGCCAGACAGGTTCCTCCCGCCAGTGGGTTATCTTATGTGACAAAATGCTAATCTGACACCGTTTTAACCATACCACAGGTCGGGAGAAACTGATAAGACAAACCTGTTTCTGGGCTTTTTTCACTTTTTCGAGAGTGAAGAGGTGAGAGTGTTGGGTGTGGTTGTTGAAATGTTGGACAGCATGTTTGAGAATCGGCTCCAGTTCGGAGCTGTCAGTCGATATGGGGTAGACACAGCCCAAACAGGTGTACTTGGCCGTCATCACGGGGCCGTTACCTTGACAAAGCAGACAAGAAGGCAGCATTAATGACTGAAAACATCTCTCATATACATGCTCTTAAACCCAAACCATTTAAAAGATCCTGATAAGCTAACTTTCCAATAACTCCTGTGCGATGAAAGACTTTAGGACTTGTGTGCAGTCAGAGGAAAACATGGAGAGTATTGGGAATAGTTTTTTATGTTCTATTATTTATTTCATTTTTTTTTTTTTTTTTTTTTTTTTAGACAGGGCTCTCACATACCCCAAGGCTGGTCTGGGACTATCTGTGTAGCTAAGGATCCTTCTTTCTCTATTTTTCTCTACAGGCTTCTGTGCCGCTTTATGAGGTGACGAGGATAGGAACCCAGGCCTTCAGCCATACTAGCTGGTCAGAACACAGTCCCAGAATGGAGTCGTGTGAGGAGAATTCTGAGTGCTTATGAGAACACTCCAAGAAAACAAGACAAGAGTCTTGTGACCTCAGTTTCTTCAAAACACAGAATTTTCTTGGAATGTGTTTTTGTGTTCCTCCCGGTTGTAGCGGATAGGAGTGAGTGGACTTCAGATTACTCATTATTGCTTGCTGCTGCTATTCAATTAAATGTTTAAATTATCCTTTATGGGCCTCTATGGAAAAACATGTTTTTGCTGCAGTGTGGCTTGTCCTTGTGACTGTACACAGATTGAGCTCATGAGAACTTTAACTCCTGTGACCTTTCTTAACCATCAGGGTATAAACTGTCTGAAGCTTTGAATAAAGTTGGCTAGCGCATGAGACTTCAGTCTGCCTCATTTATCAGCTCCATTCTCCCAGGTCCCTCCACCTCCAGAATGAGGTGCATCTTAGGCCCTTATTTTAATGCATTTTTAATGATCACAGTAATACATTAACTCACCATTTTATAAAAAAGGAAAACATTACAGATGCATCGTTATTTTCGGTGTTAACTAAAGCTCGTTGATGCCTAGCTCCATTTATTTCCTGTCATCGACCCTGACAAATTCAACCTGATGCTTTGGCTGTTGGAGAAGGAGCCTCCCAAATAGGTTTGTATTTCCTTTTTTTTTTTTATGGCACACAATTTTGTTAAACTTTGTTCGTCTTTACATTCACGGTTTCATCCTCTAAAACAAGTCATTGGCAGGTAGAAAAACGGATGGCTGTGTACTGACAAGAAGGTGCACCTGCCTCTCTGTTTTCATAGGATTAGTGTGGTGGTTTGAATGTAATCGGCCCCCTTAGTCTCATCAGGAGCGGCACTAGTAGGAGGTGTGGCCTTATTGGAGTGGGTGTGGCCTTGTAGGATGAATCGTGTCATTGTGGGTATGGGCTTTGAGGTTTCCTGTGCTCAAGATTCCAGTCAGTGTCACAGTCCATTACCTGTTGCCTTCTGATCAAGATGTAGCCAGCACCGTGTCTGTTTGTACACCACCATGCTCCCCGCCGTGATGACAATGGACCGAACCTCTGAACTCTAAGCTGCCACCCCAATTAAATGTCTCCCTTTGTAAGAGTTGCCTTGGTCATGGCGTCTCGTCACAGCAATAGAAACCCTAAGTAAGACAACCAGCATAGAAGGCGAGAGGCTTTCTCATTCGCCAGCCTAAGAGGAGCCCTCCTTGAAGTCCATCTTCCCCTGCCATCACACGCCAGGTGCTGAGCTAGGGTTGTCGGGAGATGCCAAGTGTCACGTCCATGCATGACAGTCAGGTAGAAAAGAACGAGTGTAGACAGATCGTTTCATGGGGGTTGGCGAGAGCTAGGAAAGACAGGAGGCTAAAACGAGGTCAGAGAAGACGTCTAAGAATATGATGAGGACGCCTGAGCTGGAAGGAAGAAGATAGCAAGAGGTGTCAGCATGATGTGTGGGGCCGGGGGAGAAGGGACAGAGGGCGCTGAGAAATCATGAGTCGAGGGACAGTAGCGCGGGAGGTAGCGTCCAGCGCGATGCAGAGAGGGCCAGCTGGAGTTACGGACAGTCGGAGAAAGGCTGTGCTCCAGACAGGAGCTGCTATCAGCATGTACGGTCACTCTCTAGACCCAAGGCTCACGTATCTCAGGAGAGCTGTAGTCCCTCCCCAGGAAAAATGCCAATAATGGCAACATTTACGTATGATTTTAGGGTTCTCATAGACCCTCTGAAGTGACGGAAAAAAACACCCTGCCGTGGACAGCTGAAGAGTGGGTAGTGCAGCGGAAACACTACATCAGGATCGAAGGCTTCCGTACCCCTTGGTACACACACTTCCTGGGTGTGTACTGTCATTGGATTTCTCTCTGTTTCTCTCTCCACCTCCAAAGAGGCCAGCTCCAGGGAGGCTGTCATGACTGGAATTACCCATATGCACCCATCCCTCTAGAATAATAATAATAATAATGTAATGTACCTTTACGTTATTGAAAGTGATAGTAATGGCTGTATCTGTTCATAGGTGGCTCCTTATTTTGATTCTTCAGGGATTTTATGTACACAGGGCCTCCTCTACCAACCCTCCTACTGACTGTCTCTGTATAACCTTAGGTAAGCTATTTAGCTGCTCCGGCCTCAGTCTCCTGGTTTGAAGAGTCAGGCTATAGACCACCCTGATGGGGCTGTAACGGTCGAATGAGTCAATACATGTCAAGTCCCTAGATCCACAGCAGCACATAAGCGCTCGGGCAGTGTTAGCTATCGCCATCATCTGGGTGTCTGTGGTCTTACGATGTCCAGACATTGCATCTTTTATCCTCTCATTTTTCCTGCACACCAATCCTGTGAAGTGTGCACTTTTATTATCTCCCTTCTGAGACAAGGGGAAAAAAAGAAAGCGAGGATGATAAAAATCTGGAATGATTTCAGGCCAGGGCAGACCTCAAGGCCCACAGTCTCCTCCCTATAGGGTGCTGTGCAGGACGGGAGGCAGGTCCCTGTCTCCTCATTCTTTGTCAGCCAGTCCCCACCCCCCAGTTCCCGCTGACGCGACACAGGAAGAGTTAGGATAGGACGGAGGGGATGATTGACACAAGCCTGACCCAATCCAAAGACTTGGTGCGGTGCTACTCCACCCACACACCCACCACACTCCCAACACTGCAGAGGGCGTTACCATTGTCACCTTCTGGGAGGGCGAGGCGGTCTGCTCTGGGTTGTGTTCCCGGTACACAGGAATAATTAACGCCAACATACCTCCCCTCCCCTCACCCCAGGCTCCTACCCGCTGCCACCAGCAGGGCGGGTCCCCCAGATGAAGCACCCACCTGGAGTAATCTCGCATGACTGCATAGCTACGGCGAATTTCTTAGCTCCTCTCTTTCCCACGATTGCTGTACATTCTCCAGTGGCCTAAAAGAAAAGAAAGAGGCCATTTGCTCTAATCTTTCTTCCTAATGGAGACATCTAGCTAGTACTAAATGTGGCTTAAAGAATATTTTTAATAGAGTTTTTTTTAATTCTTTCAAGATTTGTTTGTTTGATGTGTATGAGTGTTTTGCCTGTGTGTGTATGTGTATGTGTGTGTGTGTGTGTGTGTGTGTGTGTGTGTGTGTGTGTGTGTGTGTGTGTGTATGCACCTGGTGCCTGTAGAGTCCAGAGGACGGCATCAGATTCCATGGAACTAGAGCTACAGATGGTTATGGGCGCCATCTGGGTGCCAGGAACCTACTCCAGGTCTTCCATAAGAGCAGCAAGTGTTCCTAATGACTGAGCCGTCTCTCCAGCCTCCAACAAAGTTTTGAGACATGAGAATGAATGTTTTTGTGACCTGGTGATTGCTTCCGCAGGCCGCTGATCTTCACGGGCCAGGGGAGAGGCAGAGTCAAGCTTCTAAACTTGAGCTTGGAGTGGAGTCCTGGAGCTGCTTTTCTGTCACCAAGGCAGACTGTCTGTCCCTCAGGACCAGCAGCCTGTGCTTCCTGCTTGGTTTCCTTTTCAATGTCAGTGGGCCCATGCTCTTCCCAGGAACTGCAGTTCAACCTCTTAGAATATCCCGTTTCCATTCTCTTGCCTGCTAGTTGTGCCCTCTGCCCTGGTGCCTCTCAGTGTCTCAGTTTACCCACCTTGTAGAGATACACCTCATGTACTTAACAGGTTACCGTGAGGAGTAAATGTGTGAACACACAGAAAGCACCTAACGAAGCAGCACACAGTTGGTGCTTGCACGGACGGTGGCTGTCCACTGTCAGCGATGTGGCTGTCCACTGTCAGCGATGTGGCTGTCCACTGTCAGCGATGTGGCTGTCCACTGTCAGCGATGTGGCTGTCCACTGTCATCGATGTGGCTGTCCACTGTCAGCGATGTGGCTGTCCACTGTCAGCGATGTGGCTGTCCACTGTCAGCGATGTGGCTGTCCATTGTCAGCGATGTGGCTGTCCACTGTCAGCGATGTGGCTGTCCACTGTCAGCGATGTGGCTGTCCACTGTCAGTGATGTGGCTGTCCACTGTTAGTGATGTGGCTGTCCACTGTCAGCGATGTAGCTGTCTACTGTTAGTGATGAACAATGCTTTTTGTCTTCCTTTATCTTGTTGTTCTTCAGTCTTACCCACTCTCCTGAGCATCAGGGGCCGTTGTGTGAGGCCAGAGCTCACCCTGATGCCTCCCGGTAGCTCAGAGAGATTGACTGTGTAGGGCAGAGCAGCTACCCATCACTGAGGGGCAGAGCCAGGGTGGCGATGCTGGTCTCCTAATCTGGAGAGCAGTGCTCTTTTACAAGTGTGGATGACCGACCACCGTGTGTAAACAAACGCTGGGGAGGATGCTGACATCTGGCCCGAGGAGGATGCTGACATGGACCCGAGAGGGAGTCCCAGCCTTTGAGAAGAGAGGCTTGCTTCTCGGGCCGGGTACTTGTCTGCCATCCCCTCTCACCAGGGCAAGGCAGCCATTGGATGCTAGATCGGGTGTTTCCTTAAGATACTTAAGCTGTCAACAAGATCCTTTGTATAATTCATCTCGTTTCAGCCTCCTACAGCCAGTGAGATCAATGTCGTCTCATTTTAATAGGGTAAAGCACCTACTGAGGGAGGCAAAGTCCAGATTTGTACTGAGACCCAGTATAGTTGAAGCTCGAATATTCTTCCTTCACCAGCCACTTCACTAGTTCACTTCCTTGAACTCAGCCAAAATGTCTATCTGTTGTCTCCCAGAGGTCTGACACAGGAGCTTTGTGTGGTTACTAGGACCACCTGCTTATGAGTGGACAACGAGCCTGTTTGAGGATTGGCACATTCCTGGTTTGTCTGTCTTCCCAAGAATTCAGATACAATGTGGCTAACTTTTCTATGTACTAGAACGTTTATGTGCATCCTTCATAAACCAACTCAGTAATATAAATCATCCCCTTGTAATTAAAAAACGTCTGTAGCTGAGGATTGGGCAAGGAAGCTGGTGTGTACACATAATGGAAAGAACTGTAAGGAATTAAAACTTGTCACTTGCAACATGGCGGGGGGGGGGGGGGGGGGCGGGGAGCCGACTGGAAATCAGCTGGTGAGGGAAAGCATGTAGGCACAGGACTTCAAAAGCCAACAAAGGGTGATGTCACAGAAGCTGGGCCCGGACACTAGTCTCCAGCAGCGGGAGGCTGGGGACAGGACAGGGCTGGCAAGGATCCCTGAGTGACAGACAGTTCAATAAGAGCGGCGTGAATGCAGATAACAATTTGATATTGCTCATGGCAGAACAGCCCGGAAGGATTTTGAATTTTGTCACCATAAAGGATTGATGACAGTGAGGAAACCCGTGCCCCGGTTTTAAACAAGTGCGCGGGGATCAAATCGTCAGGTGTACCCCGCCATGTGTACAAGTTTTATGTTATCAGTTTAACCGTTTCCTTTAAGCTGTATAGAAGCCCGAGGGTTACAGGGGGCAGGCTGGGGCTTTCGCCTAAAGCGCACACTCACGGCTTCCTCGGCGTCCTTGTAGTGGCAGTCTTGCCAGGTGAGGCCACTTTGAACAGAACAATCCCCCTCCTTGATCTGATACTTGAAGGAATAAAACGTTTCAGAGGAAACCTGAGGAAGCAAGGGTGACACCTGGAGTCATTCAGAGGACCCAGCAGCAAGTATGTGGGACCTGACACGTTACAAACACCTGTCCTGACTGGACTCAGGGAGAGCTGAGTGTCTACTAAAATATCAAAGTTTACATCTGCAGAAATACTCCTTGGGAGAATGTTCATAATACACTTGTATTCTTAACGATTCCAAAGCAGCATTCACAGTATTAATCCTGCCCTCTTTTTTCGTAAAACCTGGTTTACAAGTACATATATGGGTCTTCAAAATGTCTGGTTGAAGCTGAACATAGTGCGAAGCCTGTAATCCCAATCCAGGTACCACACTTGGGGCACTGAGACAGGAGGACCTTGAATTCAAGGCCAGCAGAGCTACATAATGAGGCCCTGCCTCAAGTAAATCCAAAGGCCAGGGTGTGGCCTAGTGCTTGCCTGATGTGTGCCCTGGGCTGGATCCCCAGTGATGGGGAGGGGAAGCCCACTGCATGGACATCGTACAACAAAACACCCATGTACCCCATCCATCACCCAATGGAGACACTAGTAGACTGCGGCCCCAGAGTGCCAAGAAGCAGAGTGTACACTGTGCTGGAATGAGAAACAAAAGGCTTTGTTTTACCTTTGGAAAACAAACAAGTCCACAAACATTAGGGTTTTTGTTTTTTTTTTTAAATCATCATGTCAAATGATTGGACTTTTTTTTTTTTTTTTTTCCTGCTGAAGTAACTTGATTTATTCAAAGAAAGAGTGTAAACAAAGGCTTTTTTCTGTCCTGCCCCGTCCTACAGCTGTTTTCAAATAATCATTCAGAGGCTTAATATTACTTATAAATGCTCGGCTGGTAGTTCAGGCTTATTACTAACTAGTTTTTACACTTAAGTTAACCCATAATTTATATCTATGTTTAGCCATGTGGTTGGTGGCCTGCTACCTCATATTTACATATCTTGCTTCCTCGGTGGTTGGCTGGCGTCTCCTCACTCGGCCTTTTCCCCAGTATTCTCAGTGTGGCTTTCTCGCCCAACTTCCTGCCCAGCTACCAGCCTGTCAGCTTTTTATTAACCAATTAATAAATTGTTATCAGTTTAACTGTTTCCTTTAAGCTGTATAGAACCCCGAGGGCATGGGGCAGGCTGGGAGAGTAATCCATATTCATAGTGTAGAAAAGGATTATTCTACAGCAAAAGAGTCTTTGAAAGTAAAATTTATTATATTGTTTATATATCTTTTTGAAAGTTTTTACATTTTTTAAAAGTTTTTATTTTATGTGTATGAGTGTCTGCCTGAGTGTATGTACGTATACTACATGTGTGCCTGGTGCCCATTGTGGCCAAAAGAGGTTCCAGAGCCCCTGGAGCTAGAGTTATAGATGGTTGTGAGCTACCATGGGTGCTGGGAACTGAACCCAGGTCTTCCGCAGGAGTAGCCAGTGCCCTGAACCACTGAGCTACCTCTCCAGTCTGTGAAGTTTATTTTTAAAAACTCTTTTTTGTTTATTTGTTTGTTTGAGACAGGGTTTTTCTGTGTAGCTCTGGCTGTCCTGGCACTCACTCTGTAGATCTCAAACTTAAGAGATCCGCCTGTCTCTGTCTCCCAAGTGTTGGGGTTAAAGGCGTACACCAACATCACCCAGCTTTTTTTTTTTTAAACTCTTATAGATTTTGTCTTTCTCTGATTTAGGATCATTTGTCTCCTACCCAAGTGCACTAACGCAGAAATGAAAGCATAGTAAGAACTAGCCGAAATGGGCTACTGGTAGAGTTGGTGAAGCCCTTGCCTGGCATGTCCTGGGTTTGATTCTTCAGTACCACATAAACCTGGCATTGTGGCACATGCCTGTAATCATAGCACTAGGGAGATGGAGGCAGGAAGATGAAAAGTATAAGTTTATCATCAGCTACATAGCAAGTTCGTGGCTAGTCTAAAGCTACCTGACACCCTGTCTCAACCTCTCTGCACCCCCCCCCCCCAAACTGAAGAAAACTAATGGAAACATTGCTATTAACCTCGAAGACTCAGCCACACATACTCGGTGGTATTCGCTTGGTCCAAGGCAATAATGACAACTTCTTATTCCCTTTATTCATCTGCATACGGAACTCTCATTTAAGACTGGGAGGTCAGTGAGTTCACAGGCCCAGTGCTTCTCCTGTTGCAAGCTGATGAAGTCGCTGGACTCCCCACTATGCCTGTCCCTTCCAAACACCTCCATCTCCCGCTGTGTCTTTCCTTCTGGGACACAGCTTTTATGATTACCCGGAGGGCCAACCTTGCTTGCCCAAGGACCGGCTATCTCCCGTCCTCTATCCCCATGCTAGGGAGCACCAATTAGAAGTGATTTCACCGTGAAGCAGTCACTCACCATTTTAGTGCCCTCCATCACTCTGTACAACACAAACTGATTGCCGATTGGTCTCCCAGCGTTGAACTTCTTCAGGGCAGCATCCACAGCCCGAAATACATCCTCATCATTGCAGTCGATTTCCTGGAGGGCTTCTTCCTGCGTGAAGCTCAGCAGGAGCCTGGAGCAGAGGAGCAGGATAGTAATGAGCTTCATGGTTTAAGTTTCCCTCTAGAATCGGAGGGATGCCTTTGCCGAGCGCGGGAAGCCAACTCCGAAGCTGCTTTTAGCAGCCTCTCTGGTCAGTCTGTTCTCTCCAGTCCTGCCTCACCACTGGGACCCTGCTTGGTTTTCTGCTGTCACAAGCTGCTTGACCTTTTCCCAGAGAGCACATTCGACTCGGCTCAATGTCCAAGCTGGTTTCAGGCTGGACATTGCAACACTGGGGTTGTTGACCTTCCCGTTTGCCTTCGGGGGGGATGTGGGAATGCAGAGCACATTTCCAAAACATTGCATAACTTGGTCCAGTGAATTAGAGCAGAAACCAATAAAAGAGGAGCTAAAACCAATTCCGTTATCCTCTTGTGACTTTACTGGGTCTGTTACAAAGGTCTCTGTGTGTGTGAGCAATGGGGACAATGTACAAACACCTCCCACACAGTATTGCTTTTGGGATACTGGTGTGTACAGACGCAGGCTTCTGTCAGTTCTAATGCATACCTGAAAAGTGCAAGCACAGGAATATCAGCCCAGTGCTGGGCGCTCCACCCAGGACACTGGCCCATCTGAAAAGCCAGCCTCTCTGCTCAGTTCTTTAGTTCAAGTGAAAAAGGAAGAGAAGGGGGCAGCAGAAGCCCAGCAGGGAAAAGTGCTCGCCTCATGCTGACAACCTGAGTTTGCTGCCTGGAAGTCAGACAAAACCTCTGCATGGTGGCACACATTTATAGTCCTGGCATTACTACTGGGAACCAGGAGGTGGAGACATGAGAATCACCGGGAAGCTCACAGGCCTGCCATGTGGGAGGAGGAGAAACAAGGAGACCATCTTACCATGGCGGTGGATGTTGAGGCACCCACTCCTGCGAGTTCGCTGACCTCCACATGTGGCCTGTGGCTTTTGTGTGCCTGTACTTGTACATTCTCATTCATTCTCTCTCTCTCTCTCTCTCTCTCTCTCTCTCTCTCTCTCTCTCTCTCTCTCTCTCTCTCTCTCATAAACACACACAATAACAATAACAAAGAAGATAAGAAAGGAAGGTCAGAGGGAGGGGAGGAAGGGAGACGAAAAGAGAAAGAAGAAATCAAAGTTCCAAAGGCTGAATTCTGTGCGGTTGATGGGAATCTCCAGTGGGCGATGGAGTCTGCCTGGGAGGCCCTGAAGTGGGTTGCTGTCAATGTGGGGGACCGGCGCTTGGTTAGAGGTCCTAGATGGATGTCAGTCTGGCTCTGCTCCTGAACTTCTGTATGACTGTGTCTGTACAGGCATGTGCATGTATGCCAGTGTGTGTGTGTGTGTGTTTCATGCTTGGCTGAGTGTGTGTCTCCATGTATGTGCATGTCTGGGTGTGAATGAGTGTAAGTTTGTATGTATGCCCATATGCCTGTTTGTAAGTCAGAATCACATAACCTTCCCATCGCAGTTTCTTCACCTGAAGAATGTGGAAACTATAGTATCTTTGTTTGTTTTTGTTTTTTTGAGATGGTTTCTCTGTGTAGCCTTGGCTGTCCTGGAACTCACTCTGTAGACCAGGCTGGCCTCAAACTCACAGAGGTCCACCTGCCTCTGCCTCCTGAGTACTGGGAGTAAAGGTGTGTGCCACCACTGCCTGACTGGAAATCATTATGTCTTAATGGGGTTGTTTTGCTTTTTTCACTGGAAATCCTTTTATTTAAGCAAGATTTGAAAGTAAAGACAGAGACACGTAAGCTTTCATGCAGATGAGACAGCCCAACACCACAGGTCACAGAGGTAAAGGAAAGAGAAGGTGGGAGTTGAAGATAAACCAAGGCAGAGGACACAAGTCTTTGATTTTAGTTTCCCCAAAGTTGAACCCAGAAGCAAAAAGTTTCTACAGTCAGGAGGTTTATATAAATTACACGGATTGCAACATCTGTAAAAGTCAAAATGAGATGCTCTGCACGGAACAAAAGATATGCCTAAGTGACATGTCACATTTGTACAAGGCCACCAAAAGACATGAAGATTAATAACGAAAAGAGAAGCTTAGTTCTGTAGCAGTCTGAGTAGAGTCCAGCATGATATTCCAATAAGTTCAAGACTGGAAACTATTCTACAAAAGCAGCAAGGGTGGGCAGCTTGCGTGGGAAGACGTGCACTCCTGGTGGGTACATTATCCACTTTCTAATAAGGGGGGATTCATACAGACTTCTGTAAAAGTTTCCACAAAACCAGTGCATTTTCAACAGAGGGCTCTCCCATCGCCAGTGCACAAGCACACACACACTCGTGTCTTCAACAGAGAGGGCTCTCCCATCACCAGTGCACAAGCACACACACACTCGTGTCTTCAACAGAGAGGGCTCTCCCATCGCCAGTGCACAAGCACACACACTCATGTCTTCAACAGAGAGGGCTCTCCCATCGCCAGTGCACAAGCACACACACTCATGTCTTCAACAGAGAGGGCTCTCCCAAGACCGCAGGCCCGGAGAAGAGCACTGGCTTCCACAAGGGCTGTAAGTGCTGGAGTCGCACAAGTCCCAGCGGAACGGGCAGATGTCACCCGGGTAAGGTGCTCTCATTAAAGCAGGAACAGCAGGTTCAAGGCCGTCATGTCCAAGCCGTTCTTCGACTCTTTTGGAGTCCATCTACTTGTGTCTAAGTTATGTGACTTGTCTTCCAAACTGTGGCCAAAAACTTCTGGCTTACAAAATCCAAAAAGGAAAAGCCAGAAGTTATCAACTCAGCGGAGGTCCTATTAAATAAGAGCAGCACACAAAGCTGGAGCTGTGAGGAAGCAAGGGAAGCCTGAGCATTAAAGCTGTAAAACCTGCTTGCTATGTGTGGGAGCCAGGCCGACCCAAGCTGTGCAATATGTATGATTACTGTTACATTACTTACGCCGCTGTGACACATCCGCTATATCAGTGCACGGTTAAACTAGCCAAAGCCTCCCCATGCGTAGGTTCCCTATAACGACAGCACACACTACCACTTCAATTAGGGCACAAAATTTTCTTAGAGTTTCTAACAAGTCTGGTCAGTACACTACTTACCTTCCCTTCGGATGGGAGGCAGCACTTCTTTAACTAAATTCTGCTCTGTGTAACTTAGTGTTTCCTAAAGGATGTTTATTATTAGTAAGTCCTTTATAGCGTCAATGCTACTACTTCAAGTTTCTCCTACATCAAAATGACCCAGACAACAAACAGATGCTATCGAACAATATCTGTGTTACCACCAACGTTTATGGCTGATACTCATTTTATCAAGCCTCTCTCAAACTGTTTGCTGTTTTTAGCCGATGGTTATCATAACACACATGCACACACACACGATCACTCTTGTATCGGGGCAGTACACAACTTAAGATGACAGTTATGCATTAGCTTAGGTTGTAAAATCTGTCTGCATAGGAAATCCAAGGCAAGTAAGGTTGGTTATTGCACTGTTCTCAAGAAGGTGGGTCAAGCCGGGCGTGGTGGCGCACGCCTTTAATCCCAGCACTTGGGAGGCAGAGGCAGGCGGATCTCTGTGAGTTCGAGGCCAGCCTGGGCTACCAAGTGAGCTCCAGGAAAGGCGCAAAGCTACACAGAGAAACCCTGTCTCGAAAAAACCAAAAAAAAAAAAAAAAAAAAAAGAAGGTGGGTCAAACAGATATACTCAGTGCACAGTAGGACAGCAAGTCTTAGGTCTTAAGTGACTTCAAGGTGTATTATTAACTCTGGCTGGGAGGCCCAGCAAATGTTCCAGGCTCTTAGATTATAAAAGATGTTTTCACAGTATTTCTTCACTGTAGATAAGTTTCCAGGTTGAGTGGAAGGAGGAAGAGGAAGAAATACAGGAGCTGGAAGATGGGGCCGAGGAAGTGAGTCACAGTGCACTATCGTGAAGGCCCTGGATCACTGTGGATGTTTCCATTGGAGACTCACAATCAGAAGAGCCAGTGGGCAAAAAATACGGCTCTGGAGGAGGCTGATCAGAGCTCTAACCTGAGTTCTACAGGTTACTAACTCTGGTGGTTTGAAAGAAAATGACCCCCATAGGCCCAGAGGGAGTGGCACTATTAGGAGGTGTGGCCTCGTTGGAGTAGGTATGGCCTTGTTGGAGTAGGTGTGCCTTGTTGAAGTCGGTGTGGCCTTGTTGGAGTAGGTGTGGTCTCGTTGAATGTAAAGACGCTCCTTATAGGACCAACGTTTTTGTTTGTTCGTTTCTTGTTTTGTTTGTTTTTTGAGACAAGCTCTCCCTATTATATAACTCTGACTGTCCTGGAACTCATTATGTAGACCAGGATGGTTTCGAACTCATAGAGATCCTCCTGCCTCTTGCCTCCTGAGTTCTGGGACCTAGAGGTATGCGCCACCATGCCCAACTTGTTTCCTGCTTTTAATGCTATATTGTTTATCTTAGCAACTGCAATAGGCTACCTATTAAAATGAATCAGGGATTGTAATATTGATGCTTTTCAAGATGTATTTTCATAAACTCAAGAAATATTTGTCAAAGTGCTTTATAAATCACAAACCAAGCTGGGCAGTGGTGGGTGGCACACACCTTTTATCCCAGCACTTGAAGGCAGAGGCAGGCAGATCTCTGAGCTTGAGGCTAGCCTGGTCTACAGAGCAAACAGCCAGGGCTATGCAGAGAATCCCTGTCTCAAAAAAAAAAAAAAACAAAAAAAACAAAAACAAAAAAAAACCACGAACAAACAACAACAAAATAAATAAATAACAAAGCAAATCTGTGGGAAAATAAT
The DNA here is from genome assembly GCF_049852395.1 of Peromyscus maniculatus bairdii. Taxonomy (NCBI): domain Eukaryota; kingdom Metazoa; phylum Chordata; class Mammalia; order Rodentia; family Cricetidae; genus Peromyscus; species Peromyscus maniculatus. Next base: position 14,414,908 of record NC_134863.1, on the reverse strand, counting down.
ATTTGGAGTTATTAACCTAAGTTGTTTCGTTCTTGGCTTCCTGATATCTCCCTTTTCTCAACTCTTCACTCAGGCAGCTGACTCTGGGTTCATGCTTCCGTAAATGAACGTGTCTCCCTAGGGCAACATTTAGCTGTCCCCCCATAGAATGGTCACACTGGTTATTTCTGGTTGGTAAATGTTCTAAAAGGTTGTCAGAACTGGTCAGTGCCTGGGCCATGCCGGTTATTCAGTAGTTAGAGTACTAATGACCACTGTGGCTGGGAGGTAGAGAAAAATCTGAAATTGATTAACCTGGCTCCAGGTGTGAGAGTTCAGACTTAGAAAAAAAGGGGGAAGAGTATTAAAGCGGAAGAAAAACAATTGTCTAGCACCAAAAATAAACAAGGCAAACTCATCCGAGACTAGAGAGAAGCCATCTTGTGGAAGAGATGAGAAGGATAGTGGAAGTATAGAGTCTAGGGTTCCTGAGACGCAGAGCTCGATCCTCCCTTCTGAAACACGTTCTGGGCAAGATCCCTGGAGGGAATGGCCATGGGTGCATCATCTGGGCACTCTTGTCCATAGTGATCTTCCAGGGACTCCTTTATCTTTAGTTGGATCTAGAAGTGGCCATTGATCCTCAAGGAGAGATGTGCACAGGTTGATGGCCCTCTGTGTCTACCCAGGCGTGGCACTATGTGGTACAAATCTGTGTGGGGAGAGGCAGGGACTTCAGTGAGGACTAGGGTTAGTTCCCCTTAGCCCAGTTGAGTGCCTCCATGAAATGGGAATTAGTAGGAACATGGGTGATACTTCTTGAACATCTGAATTGACGTTGGTGATTATGCTAAAACTTTCTTACAAGTCAGTTTTATTAAGTGTTTTATGATGGAATGTAGACGAGAAATCACCAGGAGACAATGTGAGTCACTTTCATAATCATCTTTTTTAAAGTAATAGATACTTCCTTGGTATGCCTACTGCCGTGGTTTGATTGAGAATGTCTCCATTGGCTGATATTTGAACACTGGGTCCCCAGTTTGTGGTGTTTTCTGGGGGTGTTTGAGAGGTATGGCCTTGCTGGACGCAGCCTTTGAGATTAAAAGTCCCATGCTGGTTCTAGTTACCTTTCTGTTTTGTGCTTGTGATGTGAACTCTCAGCTCAGCATGCCATAGCAGAAGTATGAACAGAGATTCTAGAATTAGGGTGTTTACCCAAGGAAGAGGGGAATTCTGAGTGTTAGAGATGTGCCCCATCTGATGCAGTGACAGACTTCAGCTCTGGTTCATAGGGTTGATGTCCTTCCTCTCACTTCCATCTGTCTGTCTGTCTTGTGCTGGCTTCCTTCCCATACTTCCCTAAGTATGATAATAAAGTTAAAATAACCACACTTTTCATTTCTTACTGCTCACATTTTATTTATTCAGGACATTGTCCCTTTTCCCCCTACCAAGGAATCAGGTTTTATTTTGGAGGCATATTTGAAAAAAACTTAGAAATTTGTGGAAACTCACTCTTGAATTCCCCAGGACATGACTCCGAGGCTATCTCGGGGAAGGACTGAATCTCTGGTTGTAGGGGATTCTTGCAATTTGGCAATGAGACTCTGGGGAAATTGGCTTCAGGACTAGGGAGAACTTCACCTGTATTTAGTGGAGGGAGTCGGTAGACGGATCCGATTTGTAGATGGTGGAAAGTAAAGAACCCTTTACCTGGGCCTCTTTTTCCTGAGTGGCTGTGTGGTGGGCCATGGCCATGTGGTGGGCCGTGGCCATGTGGTGGGCCGTGGCCATGTGGTGGGCCATGGCCCCAATGCTGCTGCTCTTTGAGTTCTTGGCTATTAGAGGGTGGGTCACAGGGTCCATAGTCATGGAAATCATGTCCATCAGGAGGGTGTCCATGGGGATGGTGTCCATGGGGATGGTGTCCATGGGGATGGTGTCCATGCGGATGGTGTCTATGACGCTCATGTCCGGGAGGATGGTGTCCATGTGGGTGATGCCCATGGAAAGGAGGCTCACAACTGTGATTATGAGGGGGTCTATGGGAGTGGCGCGGTGGGAGGGACCCTCCTTGGTGTGGTGGTCTGTCTGAGTCGTGTGTTCCTTCTGGTGGAGGTGGGTGGCCATGTCCATGTGCCTTGTGGGTATGATGACGACCCCCGGATCCACTGAACTTGCACATATGTTTGCCACAAGGGGGTTTTACATCACTCACGTTTCTCTCCTGGTAAAGGACACAGAAAGCGAATATAATTAATTATGTAAGAAATTAGATGTTAGGCTTGACTTAGACTGGAGACTCTCAAAGATTTCACAAATCGCCAGGCAGTGGTGGGGCACGCCTTTAATCCTAGCACTCGGAAGGCAGAGCCAGGCTGATCTCTGTGAGTTTGAGGCCCACCTGGTCTACAGAGTGAGATCCAGGACAGGCACCAAAACTACACAGAGAAACACTGTTTTGAACAACTAAAAAATAATTTTTTTTTGTTCTTATTTTTCTCATTTCAATGAAAAGCGATGAAACTCTATCAAGGAAGGGTACTTGTCTATTCTATTAAATTAGCATCCTGTGATGGGTCTGACATCCACAACACATTCCCAAGAAACTCTTCCAGAGGATGGACAGACACTCAGTCACTCTTCCAGAGGACAGATGACACTGTCTACACCCTCAACTTTAGCTCTTTTTTTTTTTTTTAAACAAAACAAACAAAAGACCCTGAGTCTTTCCCTGTAGCTCAGGCTGGCAGGGAACTTGGGCATTCTTCTATTTCATGTCCCACATGTTGGAATCACAGTTGTATACCAACAGACTTTAACTTAAAAAAATAAATCTATGGTTGGGCATGGTGGTGTACATATGGCTGGGTGTGACGATGGATACCTTTAATCCTAGCACTTGGGAACCAGAGGTCGGCAGATCACTAGCAGTTTGAGGTCAGCTTGGTCTCCATGGTGAGTTCCAGACCAGCCAATGCTACATAGTGAGGCCTTGTCTCAAAACAAACAAACAAACAAACAAACAAACAAACAAATAACATCTATGGAGCCATGTTCTTGGTGACAACAAACCTATTCTTTGTCTCTGTTTCTCTGTCTCTGTCTCTGTCTCTGTCTCTCTCTCTTTCTCTCTGTCTCTGTCTCTGTCTCTCTCTCTCTCTCTCTCTCTCTCTCTCTCTCACACACACACACACACACACACACATCATAAAAGCCAAATGAACCGAAGGTACTATGTGTGGAAATATCACTTGGCCCGGCCCTTCTGATGACAAAGGATGCTCAGGCAGCCCACCTCGAAGTCGAAGACTTCACAGTTGATGACAGTGTCTTCTGGGGCTTCCAAATCAGAGGCTTCCACATTGTAGGACAGAAGTGCTCTGCAGAATCCAAAGACCTGCAAAGGGAGATGCCTGCTAGTGTATGTACAGTGAGTGTGTGTGTGTGTGTGTGTGTGTGTGTGTCTGTCTGTCTGTCTGTCTGTCTGCCTCTCTGTCTCAGGACAGGGGTGTGAAGATTTCCAACCGAAGAAAGCTTGAAATGAGTGAGAAGAAAGGGGCCAGATCTATAACTTCCCGATGGAGTCCTTGCCTCTCATGTACGACACCTGAACAAAACCAGGGAAAACTGAGGACCATGCTCATACACCCCCTAAGTTATTTATCAGTGTTATCTAGTCAACATTTGGGTCAGGTACAGGTGCCCCAGGGTTTTATTCAGACGTCTCTGGATGTCTGCCATGAGCAGACATGAGGACTGTCCTTTGGCCCGCAGCACTAGGCAGTATGTCCCCGCTGCTCTTAGCCCAGTGATTCTGCACTAAAGGTCCGGGTTGCTTGCACCTGGGAGAATGAGGAACGCTGTAGAAGATGGAATTGTGTAACTTGCAAGTGCTGGGAAGGGCAGAGTCACTGCAAGGATGCGCTTACGTGGCCCTGTGAACATGTCTGCTGGCCCTAACGGCTGGCGTCCCTGTGCTCTGGAAGCCCCTAACCCCCTTTGTCAAAGGACAAGAAGACAGTTCATCTCTAGAAAAAGCCATGCGTTGAGGCTGTCTATGCAGTTTTGAAAACAAACCAAACCTATATGAATGTGGCTTTACCGTTTAGCAGGAATAGAGGACAAATCGTACACAAGTTCTGAAATTCGGTGTTTGTGAAATGAGTATGATGCTGTCTACCCACAGATTGCAAGCAGCTTTGGTTAAGGGAGGTGAGGCTGTTAACTTCCCCTTCTCCAGCCCTCGAGATTCCGCACTGGGTTTTTAGCACCCCACAAACACAGTGTAGAGTTTGTTAGGGACGGGTTTAGGAGAAGAATGTCTTGTCTTTTGTGGCTTCTGAGTAGGAATCTAGGACTGACTCCCGTGGGAAATTTGAGCAGTTGGAACACAAAACAATCAATGCTTCCTCCCTTCTGGCCAGAGAAAGTGAGAGAGTCATTAAACCCCAGAAAAGCCCTGGCGTTGAGATCAGAATGGAGTTTCCATTCACTGGCACTTTCTAGCTAAGAGTGCACAGGTAAATGGCCTCTCTGGGTGGGTGGTGGCACACCCCTTTAGTCCCAGCACTTCACTCTCTGAGTTCGAGGCCACACTGGACTACAGAGCAAATTCCAGAACAGTCAGGGCCACAAAACAAAACAAAAACAAAAACCCAAACCAAAACAACAACAAAAACAAACAAAATAACAATAACAACAGAAAGAGATTTCAGGCCTCCTTATGCCAGGATAATGGAGCCGGACACTTGCATCCCTCTGTGGGATTGCCATGAAGCTCAGCAGACAGTAGGTAGAGATGCTTTGTAAATGCCAAGACACCATGTGTATCAGCCACTTTCTCATCACTGTGACCAAATACCCGCTAAACGATGGCTAAAGGGAGGAAATATCCAGTATTGTTAGCAAGGTCTTCCAACAGATAATGGGTAAATTTGACTGGGGAAGAAGTCCTGCAGGAAAGACCTGCATTCTGATCCGAGCTTGGCTGTGAACCGTGGCAGGACCACAATAACTTCTTCACTTGTCATTTGGGATCTCTGTGGGGGTTGATTCATGGTTGTAGATGGCTCTAGTACATGCTGATTATTAGTTCACGAAGCTTTTAGTCTTGATGAATTGAAAACCCAATTTCAGGTGTATATTATATGAAATCATGTATATGTTAAAACCATTTTGCCATCTGTAAACCAGAAAAATATGAGCGCTTTCCTTCTACAGTGGTAGTGTGAGTGTTGGTAAGTGAACATGTGTATGAAACCTTTGGAAGGGCTCCTTCAAGTAGTGAGCCCTCTCTGAATGACGGCGTTTCAGAGGTGTTTGTCATACTTACTGGAGGGTGTCTGGGGAAACGCTGTGTGGAACAGTTCCTCATGGAGAAGTCCACATAGTAGTTGGTTCTTTCTCCTCCTCTCTGGAACAGAGGAATCAACATAGTTTCAGGAGCATACAAAGTTAAGAGGAAAAGCAACAGACACCTATTATTCAATATCTCTTAAAGCACCATGGGAATGAAAACGATGAATACATGCTATTTTTCTATGGTTTCTGCCTTCTAAAAATATATTGCATCAGTGAGAAGAGGTCACCACTTCACAGAAACTCTCTGATATACAGGCGTAAGCACAGCAGGGAAAAGCACCCTCGCTGAGCCCAGACCCTCATTCTTGAGGGATGTCACCATTACTGGTTTTTTTTCTTTCATTTTATTTACATTTTTATGTGTGGAGTGTTTTTCCTGCATGCATGTCTGTGCTCCATGCACATGCAGTGTCCAAGGGGGTCAAAAGAGGGCATCAGATCCTGTGGAATAAGAGTTACAGAGGATTGGGAGCCATCATGTAGATGCTGGGAATCGAACCCAGATCCTCTAGAAGAGCAGTTAGTACTCTTAACGTGTGAACCATCTCCCCAGCCCCATTGCCATTGGTCTGATGTGTTTCTCCATTTAGGCTTTGTCTATTTGCAGAAATATATAAATATTTAAATACTTCATTTACATGGGCTCATGAGCTAAGTATTGGACTGCAACCTGCTCCTTCCCTCTGGCCAATACACGTGAGTCCAGAACATTCTTCACAGCAAAAACAGTATTTGTATCCCATTGCACAATACACCATGATCTAGTCAATTTTCCCTTTCCAAAAACACTTGGCGGGGCTGGAGAAATATTTCAGCCGTTAAGAGTACCTGCTCCTCTTTCAAAGGACATGAGTTCAATTCCCAGTACCCCCAGCAGGAGATCTAATGCTCTCTTCTGATCCTTGGGGACAGAGCACACACAGACTGCACATACATGTATGCAAGCAAACACTCATACACTTACAAATAAAAAAAAAATCTTAAAAAACGATTCTTAAAAAAAAAAAAACAACATTTTTTGCCGGGTGGTGGCGGCCCACGCCTTTAATTCCAGCACTCGGGAGGCAGAGGCAGGCGGATCTCTGTGAGTTCGAGGCCAGCCTGGTCTCCAAAGTGAGTTCCAGGAAAGGCGTAAAGCTACACAGAGAAACCCTGTCTCAAAAAATAAATAAATAAATAAATAAATAAATAAATAAATGAATGAATAAATAAATAAATAAATAAATAAAAAATAATTAAAAAAAAAAAGCAAATGCCAAACATCAACTGGCTGTGCTACCTGACAGTTCTGTGTGGGAGGCTCTAGAATTCTTGGTCTGTGAGGCAGGGACTTTCAGCATTGGCTACGATGCTGGTCATGGTGAGGATCTTTATTTTGAGCCTCAGTGTTATTCTAACCACAATATAAGAAGGCTAACATTGGATGGTTTTTAATAACCAATGGTGATTTTCTTTTTTTTCCCCCCTGTCACATAGTCACTGCATCCTCATTCCACACTCTCTCAAGTAAAAGAAGTTCTGGAAGAGCTGGGCATTGGGGTTGCCGTTTGCCAAGCATCGAAGGCTTTGGTGATTGAAAAGGCAGCTGGCCGGGCGAGGCCGGTATACGGGGTGCGCCCCTCAGCTCACACCCGCGGGCCGGCGTGTTGGAAACTCACCGCTCTTACAACCCTCTCCACTTTCTCCACTCTGAAAGAGGCAAATTCGCCCTTTTCCCCTTTGTACTTGTCGAGGGCTTTGGTGGCTTGTTCTCTGTAAAGCTCGGGATCCTCGAAGAAATCCAAGAGCACAGGGCTGTCTTTGGTGTTGCTTAGGGCTGAAGAGACTAAGAAAGAAGAGAGATGGCCCATGCCACTGGGTCAGAGGGTCAGCCGCAATGTCAGCGCCAGGTCTGAATGCAGCAAATGTAAGCACAGTACAGAGAAGGACACTAGGTTCCATACGACTGACGGACCAGTGGATGGTTCAAGTAACTTGTCAAGATCAGGCAGGCAGGCAGCAGCAGAGACGCCCAGCTGTTCTTCCTTGCTGGCACTTGTGACCTGGACCCATGATGCCCTGCCCACTCCAGCCTTCACAACTCTCTCTCTCTCTCTCTCTCTCTCTCTCTCTCTCTCTCTCTCTCTCTCTCTCTCTCTCTCCCTCTCCCTCTCCCTCTCCCTCTCCCTCTCCCTCTCCCTCTCCCTCTCCCTCTCCCTCTCCCCCCTTTCTTTTTGACCACAGGAAATCACTCTGAAGCTGGCCTCAAACTCACACCTTGGCCTGGTGACTGCTGGGAACACAGGCCTGAGCTATCACTCCTCACTTCTTTCTTTCTTAAAGCAACTTCCTGTAGCAGCTGCTGGGTTGTTGCCTGGGTTCAATCATGCTGAAATCTACCCTCTTAAAACTACTTCTTTCAGAAAAAATAAGTAAGAGGAGTGTGGATAGACTCTGGGACCCACACTTTAGGGATGTACACAGAGTCATCTCTATCACGTTTCCATGTGCTTCTGAGAACCCACATTGGAATCTTGGCCAGCCCCAGTTATTCTTATCTCTAAAGTAGGAAGTTTTACAATGATTACTTCACAGTCTTGTGTGAGATTAAACAAAATGATTAATGCATGATATAATACAATATATGACTACTTTGTATACTCTAGAGTAGTATAAAACTTTTAACTGTTGAAGCCAATTCTTATAAAGTACTAAGTATTCTGCCAAGAGTACACATTATATTTAATTTCAATAAGAATCCTAAATGAGGAAAGCCTGAAGAGGTTAAGTAACCTGCTCCCCAAGTCACAATTATTTTGGAGATAAAATAATTGGGCTGGCCGAAGTTCATGACCTTGGAAACAAAATCTAGACACAATGAAGACAGGATTCCATTCCAACAGCCTTGACTCTGAGGTAACTAGTAAATAACAAAGTTTGAATTTAAGCTCAGGCTGGCCTAAACTCAGAACTAAGTCTCCGAGATGGTGTGTACTGCCTCTTTAAATCTCTATATTTACATATTAAATCTCTTTAAATGACGTATACCAGAGGTGGGGAACTGTCATCTATTTTCAGGAGAGTGAGTGGTAATGGAGAACTCAAGGGTAGCGGCCCTCTCTGATGTCTATCCTGTGTTAGGTAACAAACACTACTGTATGATGAAGTTCTATGTTAATTTGGAATTAATTAGCGATTCAGCAGATGACCTTACCAGAACTCATGGTGCAGTTATAGTCATTCACTCTAAAATCTTGAGAATCGTTTGAATATCTTGTAGCTATTACCTTACATTGTCCAATCACCTGTAAAACAAGACCATTTTAAGCCGTTATGTGCCTCAGATGGCCTACGAGGGAACACAGAGGCCATGTTATACCATCTCACTTAATGTGTATTTGGGGATTCCTCCATCAGTCTAGTCCCAGAGCTGCCTTTTCAGCCTGCTCTGTGGGCTGCACACCATTGACACCCCAAACCCTTATGAGAGCAACCCTTTAAGTGCGTCGTGACCACATCCCAAACATTTTCAACGGAGAGAGCACTAGGACCTTCCATGTGCAAAACTCTCACTTCCGGAACTGACATCTCATGTCTGCTTATTTCTTTGTGCTCTCGCCTGTGACAGGGAGACAGACTGGCCTCAGTAACCAGGTCCAACATGCACAGCAAAGCTGTATTTCTCACTGCAACTGTGACCATTACCGCTAACGGACCACTCTTGAAGGCATACAATTCCCAGCTCATAAATTCACAGACTGTGTGGTCTGGAAAGGACACGGGAGTTCCCCTACTTCAACCCCTCTCCCTTTAGTGTGGAGAAGACTGAAGTCTAAGATGGTCGGTGTTTTGCCCAAGACTGGAAGCTGGTGACTCTATCCTGGGGAAGGGGGGAGGGGGGGGAAGGGGGGAGGGGGGGGAAGGGGGCAGGGGGCCATAAGCCCTACCGACTTACTTTCAACAGGGTTCCCAGGAATGGCTCTTAGGAGAGTACTACTTAAGGTTGACATCATCTTCATGACTCTTGAGGCATAAGCAGTTTTTCCTAGCCCACATGTGGCCCCTCTGAGTGAGCGGAGTGGACAGAAGAAAGAAAGGGGCCGCGGTGGTCCGGTTACTTACTATTTCAGATGGCCGTTTGGACACAGCTTGAAGACAGTCGTCCTGGGGTTTTGTGGATAAGACCCAACAGTCAGACTCCTTCACATCTAGGACCAAGTAGTAGACGGTGGCCGGTTCCTGAGGACAAGTAAGGAACTGGTCAGTCGGATGTGGGAACTCAGAGATTTCTTGTTTTGGTTTGTTCTTGATTTTAATGAAAGCAATTTCTTCCTTCCCTTCCTGTCCTTGCCCTCCCTTCCCCTCTCCTTCCCTCCTCTCTCCATTTTCCTGTCCCTTGCTCCTTCTCTTTCCTTTTTAAGAACAGGATCTCAGCATGTGAGAACCCAGGCTGGCTTCTTCCTGCTTCACACTCCCAAGTGCTGAGGTTACAGGCATGCACCACTATGCCGGGCAGCAATCTCTCCTTTCTTTCTTCCTTTCTTCGTTTCTTCATTTCTTTCTCTTTCTCTTTCTCTCTCTCTTTTTTTTTTTTTTTTTTTTTTTTTTTTTTTGAGACAGGGTTTCTCCTTGTTGTTTTGGTGCCTGTCCTGGATCTTGGTCTGTAGACCAGGCTGGCCTCGGAACTCACAGAGATCCGCCCGGCTCTGCCTCCTGAGTGCAGTGCTGAGGTTAAAGGCATGCGCCACCACCGCCCAGCACAATCTCCTTTCTTAAAATTTCTTGGCATAACCAAATCTCTGCGACATTCTATTGTGTCCTTTAATCTACATATTTGAAGACACAGCTTCAAATAGTGATTTCTAAATCCTCTCCTTAAGGATCAGGCTGTTTCTTCTCTCACCTTTAAATGACCCTGTTGGTTTGGGTAGAGGTGTATGTTGGATGTGCATGCCCAGAGTTAAGGTGATAACAGCCACTGCCATCTCTAATCTGTATTTGTGGTCCTGTCCTCTGTTCCTGAACTGGCTTTCACTCCTTGATCTTATCTCAAGCTAAGTCTGTTCCCCTTGCTCCGTCTCCCTGGACTTCCTCATCCTCCTCAGTGGCTTCATTAATTTTTTACTTGGGTTCTGGCTACACAAATGTAATTTGCATGGGCCCAGGGCTCACACCTATGACCCCAAAGCCCAGGAGGATTCAAGATCAGCCTGAGCTAATAATAGCAACAACAGCAGCCAAACAAAACAAACAAGGAAAAAAGATAAAGGAATCTTGCTTTGATCAGTTTCTTTGTTTTGGCCAATCACCAACCAGGCTGAACGACTTTTCATTGAAATGTCTCTGGTGTCCTGTCTATTCCTTTTTCTTTGCCACTGTCTTGGTCTGGTCCTCCGGCCCGAATTCCTGAAGACGCGAGCAGCTTCTTGGTTCATGTCCCTGTCACCTGCCTCTGTCTCCTCTATCTCACTGTGTCCCCTCCCCCCACCTCTCTGTATGCCATTCAGAAGTAGGGCCATGCTCTTTCATCCTGGGTCTGACACACGTGGAAAAGAGCTTCGAGTGGCCGAGATGGCCATTAAATTGTTAGTTGTCTTAAGTTCCCGCATTCCCATTTTCTACATTTTGCCGTGCCTCCCTGTCTCCAAGGCTGTGAAAAGTATGAATTGCTTTATGTGTTATCTGCAGCTGTCCACGGCCTGGCTTCCTGCTTTCAGACATTCCACCAGAGAAAAGGTAGGATATTGCTACTGTTGCTGCTGCAGTGGGAGGAACCAGCATCTCTCCAGAGTCCCCGATAGCCTGTCAAATCCATTCTAAACGACCATATAATCTAAATGAAGACAACAAGCTTGCTCGCCTTCAAGATAAGCGTGCTCTCTTCCAGCTTCACACTGAATTCCGGCTTTCCCAGAGCCCTGTTAAACTTCTGCAATTCCCTCCCTGCTTATTCAGTTACTTCAAAACGCACCTCTTTCTAATTCCCTGCTCTCCTAAAGGAGATGATGTGTTAGAACACAGCGATGCAAATCCTATCCATCCTCCAGAACCCACCAGCACCTTTCCCTTTCGGTGTTAAGAGATCTGTCATTCGATTGCTCCCATATCTTCGGCAGGCAACATGGCCACAAAATACGTCTTATTTTTACACAGCTGGCCTATGTCCATTTAGCAGACTATTGTTTCCTTAAGGCACACAGCTATTCTAGTTTTCTTTTCAAAGTGCCCAGTGTTCCCTGGGCTCAGCACAGTATTTCGAGGTGCTTACAGACTGATGCATTGCCAATAAGAAACATTAATTCAGAGGCAAACCCAACAATGTCGAGCGAGCCCCAGAAACTGAACAGGAAAGCCTGATCAAAGCCATTAACTCTGCAGAGCAGCCTGCTCGGTGGCTCCAGTCCCTTTTCCCCTTCACACATGGTCTCCCAGCTCAGCTCCTCATTGGCCATTTCTCACCACTACGTCCAAGTGAGCATCAGAGACTCGCAGCAGCTGGAAAGCATAGCCATTCCTCCGCCCTTTATTGATCAGCTCTAGAACTTTCTCAGCCGAAGGCTCGGAAGCATCACAGTTGGCGGGACTCAGGGCATGGGAATACTGCAGGGTGACTAGGAGCAGTGCTATGGTGAGCACCTTCATCATGCTATGCCATCCTAGGCTGTGGGCCACCATGGCAGAACTCTATAGTGACACACACTCAATTGATGAAGGTCTTTATAGAGTTCCGTTGTATAACTGGGGGTGTTCACCTTGACCCCAGGTTCAAATATCTGTCAACAGTCTGTAAATGATTAGTGTGGAGAACGTTGAGACACGACACTAATGAGTCTGATGAGTGGGTAAGATCATCATCCACACAACCTTCGCTATATCCAGTGGGCAACTGATGCAGAGTGTGTTTGACCTTAAGCACATACTGTGTGGGTGTAGAGATGGAGCTGGAAGTAATTTTTCTTCTGTCTCAGCTGGAAATCTCTACCACCAGCTGTCTCTTTGGATGGTGGCACTAAAATTCCACGGTGGAACACAGTCTCATTCAACAGCCTGCCTCTTGAATGGCATGGAATTCCTTGAATTCCTTCAGCTGTGGCTGTGGACTCAGATGGGAATTTCTAGCCCTGACTCTGTTACTTTCTTCCTCTGTAATGCTGTAGACCCCTCTCTGTCTCAGTCACTGTTCTACTGCTGTGAAGAGACACCGTGACCACGGCAACTCTTTTGTTTTTTGGTTTTTTCGAGACAGGGTTTCTCTGTGTAGCTTTGCGCCTGTCCTGGAACTCACTCTGTAGACCAGGCTGGCCTCGAACTCACAGAGATCCGCCTGCCTCTGCCTCCCAAGTGCTGGGATTAAAGGCATGCGCCACCACCTCCCAGCCCACGGCAGCTCTTCTAAAAGAAACATTTACTCTTGGGGCTTGCTTACCGTTTCAGAGGGTTAGTCCACTGTCATCATGGTGGAGAGCGTGGAGGCACAAAGAAGGAGATGGTGTTGGAAGAAGTAGCTGGACGTTCTACATCTGGATCGGTAGGCAGCAGGAAGAGGGAACCACTGGACCTGGCTTGGGTTTTTGAAACTTCATAGCTCACCCCCAATGACACACTTCATCCAACAAGGCCACACCTCCTAATCCTTCTCAAGTAGTGCCACTGCCGATGACTAAACATGCCAATATATATGAGCCTATGGCGGTGTCTTAGTAAAATTACTATTGCTGTGATGAAATTTCATGGCCAAAAGCAGCTTGGGAAGGGAAGGGTTTATTTGGCTTATTTACTTCCATATTCCTGTTCATCATTGAAGGAAGTCAGGACAGGAACTCAAACAGAGCAGGAAACTGGAGGCAGGAGCTGATACAGAGGCCATGGAGGAGTGCTGTTCCCTGTGGCTTGCTCAGCCTGCTTTCTTCTTCTTCTTTTTTTTCCTTTTATTTTATTTTACAATGCCATTCAGTTCTACATATCAGCCACGGGTTCCCCTGTTCTCCCCCCCCACCCCCTCCCCTTACTCCCAGCCCACCCCCCATTCCCACCTCCTCCAGGGCAAAGCCTCCCCCGAGGACTGCGATCAACCTGGTAGACTCAGTCCAGGCAGGTCCAGTCCCCTCCTCCCAGACTGAGCCAAGTGTCCCTGCATAAGCCCCAGGTTTCAAACAGCCAACTCATGCAATGAGCACAGGACTCGGTCCCACTGCCTAGTTGCCTCCCAAACAGATCAAGGCGATCAACCTATTCAGAGGGCCTGATCCAGCAGGGGGCCCCTCAGCCTTTGGTTCATAGTTCATATGTTTCCATTCGTTTGGCTATTTTTTTTTTCAATAATTGAGTAAAACAGAAATTTATTATAAGCCACAATCGTCCTAGAGACCTTCATGCTATATATATAGCCTCCATGGTTCTATGGGTTGTGGTCTGATTGTTTATTTTATATTTAGAATCCACTTATGAGTGAGTACATACCATGACTGTCTTTCTGGGTTTGGGTTACCTCACTCAGGATGATTTTTTCTAGTTCCATTCATTTGCCTGCAAATTTCATGCTTTCATTGTTTTTCTCTGCTGAGTAGTACTCCATTGTGTATATGTACCACATTTTTTTCATTTATTCTTCCATTGACGGGCATTTAGGTTGTTTCCAGGTTCTGGCTATTACAAATAGTGCTGCTATGAACATAGATGAGCATGTATCTTTATGGTATGAATCAGTATTCCTTGGGTATATGCCCAAGAGAGGGATGGCTGAGTCTTGTGATAGTTCGATTCCTAATTTTCTGAGAAACCACCATACTGATTTCCACAGTGGTTGTACAAGTTTGCATTCCCACCAACAGTGGAGGAGTGTTCCCTTTGCTCCACATCCTCTCCAACATTGACTGTCATTGGTGTTTTTGATCGTAGTCATTCTGACAGGTGTAAGGTGGTATCTCAGAGTCGTTTTGATTTGCATTTCTCTGATGATTAAGGATGTTGAGCATTTCTTTAAATGTCTTTCAGCCATTTGTGATTCTTGTTTTGTGAATTCTCTGTTTAGCTCTTTAGCCCACTTTTTAATTGGACTGTTCAGTATTTTTGATGTCTAGTTTCTTGAGTTTTTATATACTGTGGAAATTCAGCCTGCTTTCTTATAGAACCTAGGACTACCAGACCAGGGGTGGCCCCACCAACAATGACTGGGCCCTCTCCCATCAATCACTAATTAAGAAAATGTTTTACAGGCTTCCTACAGCCTGATCTTAAGGAGGCATTTTCTTTTCTTTTAATTAATTAATTTTTTTTTTTGAGACAGGGTTTCTCCCTGTAACCCTGGTTGTCCTGAAACTCCCTCTGTAGATCAGGCTGGCTTTGAACTCAGAGATCTGCCTGCCTCTGCCTCTGGAGTGCTGGGATTGAAGATGTGTGTCACTACCACCCAGCTTGGAGGCATTTTCTTAATTTTCCTTCTCAGATGACTTTAGCTTGTATCAAGTTGATATAAAAATATCCAGCCCAGGGGGGAAGGGGATATTCTTATTCAAGCCACCATATCTCTCTGACTCTTAGTTTCTTCATTTATAAAATGTGAGCTGGTAGTTCTTGGCAATATCGTGCAATGACTAAGAAGCTGTGTGTAAGTCAGTGAGTGCACAGAGCAGGTACCGAGTTACTGATGCCACTCACTATAACCAGTGTTTGTGTTATAACCGGGGGCACTCCCATGCCAGCCCAGTTACACATGGCTCTTAAAGCAAATCACAGGAAAGAAGACGGGGTTGGGGTGGGTCGGAGATGGACAGGAGCTGAGAAGCTGAGTGACTGTCCCATTTGGGGAAGGGCTCAGCACAGGGAGCAGGGATGAGTGCAGCAGCCCCGACCCGACCCCTCCGAAGCGTGGAACCTCCATACTTGCAGAGACTGCAGCTTCTGAAAGAACCCAAGAGAAGCTGCCTAGGTTTCTTTCTTGCTGCTGCACACAGTGTCTCTACAGCATGTCACCTCCTCCTGAACGTCCTCCCCAGTGAGGATCTGCAGCAGTGGTGACTACCCTTTGTCTTCCTGTTAGGCGCACTCAAGGAACTTTAGCAAAAGTCCTGGTTTGGGGCTGGAGAATGCTACTGGGTAATAGACTCTTGTGGAGCATGCACAAAGTCCTGGCTTCATATCCAGCAGAATGAAAAACATCAGCACATGCATCTAGATCCCTTTAGTCAGAATCAGTGTCTGTAGTGGTGGATCTGGGTGCTGGCAGTTTTCAAATTCCCAGATAATTCCAAGACTGAGAAGGACTGGGCCTCTGTACTGAAATGAAGACAGAGAAGTAAGACAGAGACACGTTGATGGAGTGGTGATGCAATATCATAAAAATACCTCTTCATGCTAAGACACTGGGACTCTTGCTGGGCCTCCCAGTCAGAGCTAAACTCTGAGGTCACTTAAGACCTAAGAACTACTATCCTACTGTGAACTCAGCCTGTTTATTTAATGTGCTTTTAAGAGAACAGTGTGACCATCAAACTTATTTGCCTTGGATTTCCCATGAAATCAACTTTTTATTTGTTTTTATTTATTTATTTTGTTTTTCGAGATAAGGTTTCTCTGTGTAGCCCTGGCTGTCCTGGAACTCACTCCGTAGACCAGCTGGCCTCGAACTCAGAGGTCAAATGCTGGGATTAAAGGTGTACGCCACCACTGCCTGGCTGAAATCAACTTTCACAACCTACACTAAGTGTATATATGTTAAGATTATATAATATCACTTCCGTGCCCCTTACCCATGAACAATGCATGTGTCTTTGTAGGTTGGAAGCAGCTTTTTATAATCCACCATAAATATTGGATGCAATGTATGAATATTGCTTGAGAAACAATGAGCCAGGCAGTGGTGGTGCACACCTTTAATCCCAGCACTCGGGAGGCAGAGCCAGGTGGATCATTGTGAGTTCGAGGCCAGCCTGGACTACAAAGTGAGTTCCAGGAAAGGTGCAAAGCTACACAGAGAAACCCTGTCTTGAAAAAACCAAGAAAAAAAAAAAGAGAGAGAGAGAGAAACAATAATGTTTGTAATAACGTTTGTTGCCTGGGTGAGTTGGATCAGTTGGAGCCAGTAACCTAATTCCTTGTAAAATTCTGTTAAAGATTTCTGTCAAGTGCTCCTCATTATTTTCCCATGAGTGCTCTTCAATAAATACAAAACAGAAGCTCTTTGTTGGGGACACACAGAAAGATGGGGACAGAAGGATTGATAAAACAGCCTTCAGGCAGGCCCAGATTCAGACTCCTACCACAGACGCAGGGAAAGCAGAGTAGATTACTCAAATCTGGGCTCACTCTCGGTTAAATGACACCAAGGGTAAGTGCTTTCATTTCTGTCCTTACTGCAACACCGAAGCATTATCAGTGACTCTTGTTATTATTAATGTGTTGAAAATGACATTGTTCACCAAAGGCCAAGGCTGGTTCTAGAAGTATAAGGAGCACATTTAGAATAATATTCAAGACTGAACTTTTAGAATCACTACCATTGGCCTGTGAAGACCCAACACTCAGAATCACAGGACTAGCAAGGAGATCCTGGAATAACTTTCAGGGGTTGGCTCTCTCTTGCTACCTTGTGGGTCTTGGTGATCGAACTCAAATCATCAAGCTTGGTAGCAATCACCTTTCTCCACTGAACCATCTCACCAGCTCAGCGATAACTGGAATACCACAACTAGAAATGCTCAGGACCATCAGCATTAGCAATCTGCAAATCACTGATCATTTGACAAGGCTGATATTGGTTAGCTTGCTCATATAGAATTTGCAGACTAAGAAAAAAAGACTGAGACCTGAAAACTAGATAAACTGCATCTAAGAGGGGAGCCAGAGAAGAGGAACTTGATTTTGGGTCTCAGAGGGTGTTGTCAGCAAGGCAAGAGGCACAGGGATGTGGGACAATGTCTGCTTGAGGAAGTTTAAAGAGTAGACAGGCCGGCCTTGTGGCAACCCAAAGGGTGTAATTAAATGCAAACAAACATTCTGTTTTGACTTTAGCCTAAGGATGTTCTTAGCATCCAGTTAGTAGATTGTGGAAAAGAAAGAATGGTGGATAAGGGGAGTGGTGAGCATGGGGACAGCCTACTTCTTTAAGAACTTCGTCAAGAAGGAGGCCATAGAGGGAGTCACAAAACCCCAGGCCCTTCCTCACTATTCTTTCCATGTGGGTGTGGCTTCTAGACCGCTTTTGGGAAAACCCTCTGTTGGGGCTGGTGATGGTCTTTCCGTGTTTGCCCCCAGGTCTACCTGTTTGCTTTTCTCTGTCTGACCCTTTGTCCCAGGATTCCCAGGGATGAGTGAATGCTGGCTTCCCTGCGGGCTGCTTTACTATTGGGTTCAAAGAGCTGAGGGATAGAGAAGATTGGAAGGAAGGAGGAAGACAGTAGCGTGTTTAGCCAGTTGATGAGTCTCAGGGTCTTTATCCCATCACCAAGGCTGCTCCTGCCAGGCAGCCCCTGGCCCACAGCTCAGCTCACACGGGGCTTGGGTAACCTGCCACTTCTCCTCCCGCTTTCTTGGCCTGGGGTGCTAAAGGCCCCCTATTGTGGCTATTCTTCTGGTCCCTCAACATATTTTGTCCTGCCTTTTCCCAGTCTAAAAGGATTTATTACAGATCCTCACTGATGCCTTTTTAGTTGGGTTGAGTACGATTCTGCTTCTTGTCAGACCCTGACTGATCTTGCCTGCATGTGTGCATGTGTGTTTCCAATTGAGAGGAAATTGGTTGCATGATTTTTTTAAATACAGTGAAAGGAGGATCACAATTGAATGTCATGATGGGCACACACACACACACACACACATACACACACACACACACACACATACACACACACACACACACACGGGGGGAGAGAGAGAGAGAGAGAGAGAGAGAGAGAGAGAGAGAGAGAGAGAGAGAGAGAGAGAGAGGGAGGGAGGGAGGGAGGGAGGGAGGGAGGGAGGGAGGGGCAGGCAGGTAGGCAGAGACAGAGAGATGAGAGAGAGGGAGAGAGAGAGAGTTCTCTTCCTTGTGTCCCTGTCTCAGTGAGGGGGCCCACTGTTAAGACCCCAGACCTTCAAGGTTGTTAAAAAGAGGCTGAGAGTTTAGGCAACTCAAACTGGTCCTTTAAGTATAGGAGAGGCAAAGAGGGGACTAGGGAAATGTGTTTATTGGTGCACAGATTTCATCGTAAAGCTGAGCACGTACATTGGCTGACATGATAAATGAGAGGTCAAAACCAGAAAGATAGGGTAGGGTGAGTCCGTGATACCGCACTTATGAGGTTCCCATCTGTGTGGAGGCAGGACTTGGTGGTGATGTGGCTGGTTGGGGGTCACCCTTGTTTCTAAACACCAGTGTGAACATTATTCATTCATGGAAATACTCCCACAGGAATAAAGGAAACCAGACTGACCATTACACTCCAGTAAAAGGCCAACTGTCCAACAACTCTAGCAGGAAGCCCATTTGTGAACCAAATCAGGCAGCCTGCCGAGAAACAATAGGCGATGTGACCACAATGACTACGACAAGTCCACAGTTCTTCAAACACCCAGGCACATTGGTCAAATACAGTCATGGAAAGTGTTCGGTTTCAAACCTGGGACGAACAGCCGAGGTGCCTATTTAACAGATCAAAGCTGGACCTGGCCGCCAGGTTCTCCCAGCATCCCTCAGTCCCTACCCTGCCCTCTACCCTGAACTCTCCTTCTCCAGGGGCTGGGCTGTCCTTCCCCCAGAGGCTCTTCCCTATGTAATCCAGGCATTTTGGTTACCTGCCCCCTTTTAGATCTTTGACCTTCTGGCTACTGAACCTGGTGCCCTCTCCCCCCCTCTCCTTCCCCCTCCCCTTCTCCCACATGGCCCTGCTCAGTCTGGTCATGTCCACTCTGGACTCTCCAAGATGTCCCTGCCTCTGTGCTCTCCCATTTATCTATAATAAGCCTTCTTCTCCACTATATCTAGGAGCAGTCATGGCCTTTCCTTTCCTTTTAATTTATTTTTCATTCAGAGAGAAAAATACCAGAAATCTACCACAAAAAAGTAGAACTGTGAGCTTCTTGACAAAGAGATCAACATAACGGCTTTAAGAGAAATGTAAAGAAACAATTCAATGAACTAAGAAACAAAACAGTAAATATTTATGTTATCAAACGTGGAGAAGTTGAGCTGGCGCTCAACTTGAAGCTTTACTCCTACTGACTAGCACTCATGGTGCTGGAGGGTACTCTGCACAGTACTGGAGAAGAAAAGTAATCGTCAGCCTCTCACAGCTACAAACCCTGTGACCTAAAATAGCAACTTGTCTGCAAGATAGACCTACTGGTGCAATAATGGTACAGCTGTTGATGGGAGTAACCACCTGCTTCTTGGGCGGATCCAAGTCCTGCTCTACAAGACGGAACGAGCTCATACCCAACACGTTAATAAGTTCAAGAACCTCAGTAGATAGGTCATGGGCTCCAGGGGAGAACGATCACTATTATTTTATTGCTAAATGAACATAGCAATAAAATAACTCCAAATGGCATACTACTCTACCCACAGATCAGAGTATTGTTCAGCCTTCATCAGAGAAACTTATTTTAGCACTAGATGGTGATTGACAGCGAGGCCCACAAATTAGACAATGTGTAGAAAGTGAGAAACATGTGGCAGAAAGCCTGTGCCTGTGGTGGTTTGAAAGGAAATGGCCCCCAAAGGGAGTGGCACTATTAGGAGGTGTGGCCTTGCTGGAGGAAGTATGTCACTGTGGAGGTGGGCTTTGAGGTCTCCTATATGCTCAGGCCACATCCAGTATCTTTTTTTTTTTTCTTTTTGGTTTTTCGAGACAGGGTTTCTCTGTGTAGCTTTGCACCTTTCCTGGAACTCGCTTTGGAGACCAGGCTGGCCTTGAACTCACAGAAATCTGCCTGCCTCTGCCTCCCGAGTGCTGGGATTAAAGGCGTGCGCCACCACCGCCCGGCCCACATCCAGTATCTTAATTCACTTCCTGTTGCCTTTGGATCAAGATGCCAAATCCTCAGCTCCTTCTCCAGCACCACATCTACCTGCATGCCACCATGCTCCCCGTCATGATGATAATGGACTAAGTCTCTGAACCCGTACAGTAAGCTGACACCTCAATTCAGCGTTCTCCTTTGTAAGAGTTACCATGCTCATGTTCGCCCTTCACAGCAATAGACACCCTAAGACCAAGCCCTTGATGGGATGACGTCATCAAACTTAAGGCTCGGGGATCTGTGTGGAAGAGGAGATGGAAGGATGGTAAGAGCCGGAGGTGGTGGATGACTCCGAGGAAACAGCCTTTACCAGATTCAACGGGGCTGATGCAGGTAGGCTCTCACAGAGGCTGTGACAGCATGCAGAAGGCCTGCGTAAGCTCAAGCCAAATACAATTCTAGCATGGAGAAGGGGACGTGGACACCCCTGACCAAGAAGCTCTCTGCAGTTGATGAGGGCTGCTTAGAGAGGGAAACTTCGTTTTCTTCAACGGAGTGACACTGGGTATATCAACCACCCTCTAGGGCGGACCTCATGCTGAGGAGGAGTTAAGTGAAGCAAAGTGGACTCCATGGTCCCCCTTGTTCTTTTTGTTTGTTTTGAGCCTCAGAGGGGAAGATTGGCTTTGTGTGTATCTGTGTCTCCCCTCCCCCTTTTCAAGAGCGAGAAGGAACTTGAAGTTGGGAGGAATTCAGGAATGGAAGCAATATGATTAAAATATACTCTATGAAAATATTTTAAAATGATTTTTTAAAACAAAGCTGGAGGGTAATGATAGAACCTCGTCTAACAACATTGTCCTTTATCATTAAAAAAACAAAAAACAAAACAAAAAGTTACCAGAGACTGAAATCATAGCCACAAGCTATACAAAGAGCTTTTGGGAGGACAGTAGGTCCTGTATGTTACAATAGACCCATTAGGTTAAATCACCTAGTGACGTTATAGCTATTCTGGCTTATGTGTATCATGTCAGTTCTGCATGAGTAAAGATGTTTAAAAGATTAAAAGGAAAGAAAGAGAGAGAAGTGAAAATGTGGTTGGAGTCTGAGCAGTTTGTATAGGATACCACCCAGCATACAGCACCCGACCAGTGTAGCCCAGAGTGGGGATTCACTCTCCTTTCCATTTCCGGTCAACACACTGAGATCAAGCAGCAATAAGAGGATGCATTTTATTAGCCTTTCTACATTTGATCATCTGTCTCCTTCCCATTCCCACCACCTCTCATCTCGTGCACACCGCTATGGGGAGCCCTGTTGTGATTCTCAGGGCGGGAGGACCAGAGGGTTGGTCTCCCCTGCGGGCCCTGGGCACTCAGTGGAGCGACTTTCCTTCCCAGGGAAAGGCAAAACCACCAGCTTCTTTTCCTCAGGCCCCAGGTAGAGGAAGGAAACATCCAGCTTCTCCCCCTGAGGATCCGTGGTTAGATCCAGCTGCACAGGGAAGGCATCCTCAGGACTCTTTTCCTCGGCAGCTTCCCCAGGGCTCTTTCCCTTGGAGGCTTCAGGCTTCTCAGCATCCAGGTCAGGGAGGTGCTGGACAGATCCTTTTGGAGCAGTTACGGAGGGGGAGCTGACGGGGGCTTTGTTCTTCTGAGGGGCCTCGTCGTCCGCGGAGGGCTGTTTCTTGGACTCCTGGGTAACAGCAGGGTTCTCACCTCCAGGGACCTGAGCCTGAAATAACAATGTTTTCAAATGCACAATTCTACAGGGAATGCCCTGCCGCATCCAGCACCAGGCAAAGCAGTTTTGTGACTGCGGATCTGTAACATGGCGTTGCATAGCCTAGGCTCAAATTCTTCCTCTCCTGCCTCAAGTCTTCCGGGTGCTGGGGTTACAGGCTTACAGGATGCTTACAGAAACCAGCCACAGCAGCGGTTCTCAGCCTTCCTAATGCTACCATGCCTTAATACTACAGTTCCTTAGGTTGTGGTGACCCCCAACCATAAAATTACTTTCATGGCTACTCCATAACCGTAATTTTGCTACAGTTATGAATTGCACTGAAAATACCCATGTTTGCTGATGGTCACAGACCAACCCTGTGAAAGGGTCATTCACCTCCCCTGGGGGTTGCGACCCACAGGTTGAGAACCATTACAGGGATGGGCCTCCTGATATGAAGATTCATCATAAAACAGGTGGGGGTCAAGTGGAACCAAGGCCTGCAGAAGCTGGTCAGCAGGTCTCCCCTTTTCAGAGCGGTGGCCCAGAGGGGCTTGAGGATGGACCCTGAGTCCCCAGTGAGTTGCCTTTGCTCCCGGGAGTAGCAGCAGGTATACCCTCTTTTACTGTGTGTTTTGTGCCAGGCAGGGTATGGTTGGTTCCCTCCATCCAAATCCTCCCCCTGGTCCATCTTAGAGATCAGAACAGGCAGGTGATGAGGGTAGGTGCCAGTGGCCACACAGCCCACAGGGACAGAGAGCAGGGATGAGGCCCAGGCAGCCTGTCTGACTGGAACAGGCTACCCCACAACAAGTACTTAGTATTGTGGAGAGGGATTGGACGTTTTCACGGAAGCGAGTCTCCCTGAGATGAGAGAGGTCTCTCCGAGGTACTGAATTTCGCACCTTGAATGCTTTAAGCTGTGCATGTTTGCCGTTCTCTGTTCCAGAGTTCTCCCTTATCCTACGGGGCCACACCGAGACTAAAGCGTAGGGTAACTTTCTCCCCTGTAGCTATGGGCTTAGATAGCCTAAGTAAACTGACCCTGGATCTTGGGAAAACCAAAAGGGGGTGGGGCATAGGCACCTAGAGAGGAGAGGGATCCTCTGATTCCATGGAAAAACACCGGGGTTAGGATGGTAGGGCTCACTGGGGAAAGCCACGCTCCTGCAAACCCAGCGGCCTGAGTTCGAGCCCCCAGAACCCATGTAAAGGTGAAGGGGAGAGCAAACTGTTATCACGTGGCCCTCTGACACCACGTGTGTGCCATGGCACATGTGCTTATACACTTACATTGTGCAAACACGCAATAATGATAACATTAAAAAAAACCAACAACAGATAAATACCTGAGGTTCGAAAAACTCACACGTCACAGACACAGACTTTTCTAAGGGTCCTTGCATCAGGGAACCGTGGCAAAGACCGACAGGCTAAAGGAAGAAAGACGTCATGTGAGTTTTAAGTTACCGGTGAGCAGAGCCCTGGCTTTCTGCTTGTGTAGACACACAGGTGCACCATGCTTTTCTGCTCCTGCCTTGAAAGAGGGCAGGCTCCACACCAGTTCCCTCTCAATTATCTAAAAACAACCAAGTCCAGCTTGCTTCTGGCAATGGTAACAGTTTCAGGAAGTTCCTCCGATGTCTACACATTGCCCACCGCCTGGCCTGGGTCTGTCCTTACACACTGTCCACCGCCTGGCCTGGGTCTGTCCTTACACACTGTCCACCGCCTGGCCTGGGTCTGCTCTTACACACTGTCCACCGCCTGGCCCTGGGTCTGTCCTTACACACTGTCCAACGCCTAGCCCTGGGTCTGCTCTTACACACTGTCCACCGCCTGGCCCTGGGTCTGTCCTTACACACTGTCCACCGCCTGACCTGGGTCTGCCCTTACACACTGTCCACCGCCTGGCCCTGGGTCTACCCTTAGATCAGTGAGGAAGATCAGTGGTTTCCTCCCTATAACAGTGCTTAATGTGTTCTGAATGAAATTTTGTCTTCTCAGGCAACAACACTCTCAGCTCCTTCACCTTCTGACTATTTGAAAATGAATTTACTTTTTAAAAATTATGAACGTAATAAATCATTATTTAGAACTACATAAATGAAAAGAAAGAAACCTGACCTGTAACTCCATGAATGGTTCTCATTACTTGCAATCCTTTAATCCTTTTCTTCTTTTTTCTATGCATGTATATTTTTCTTTTAAGCACTAAGACCATATTGCATATGATATTTTATAACTATTTTGCCACCGAACAATATATTGCAAAAAAAAAAATTGTGTGGCATTGGATAGTTTCTTATGTTTTTCTTGGTTGTTGTTGTTGTTTCGATGATTATCTTTATAATGGCTGTGGCTGCCTAGTATTTCTCTGTATTTAATAAAGCCTCTGTCAAACAACTAGATTTGATCTAATTTTTTAAAAAATATTGAAAATATCTTTTCATGTATCTTGCTCTGTAGACCAGGCTGGGCTTGAACTCAGAAATCCTCCTGCCTCTGCCTCCCAAGTGCTGGGACTAAAGGTGTGTGCCACCAGGCCCTGCCATCATATATTACTCTAGTTTCTTCCTTAGAGTAAATCCTTATGTGTTGGTTTGAATGAAAATGTCTCCTTTAGGCTCAAATATTTGAATTCTTGGTCCCTATTTGGTGGAACTGTTTGGGAAGGATTAGGGGGTATGGACTTGTTGGAGGAGGTGTGTCATTGGGGGGTAGGCTTTGGGTTTCAAAAACCTACACCATTTCCAGTTAGTTCTCTCTGCCTCCTACTTGTGGATCAAGATGTAAGCTCTCAGCTCCTGCTCTAGCACAATGCCTACCTGCTTGTTACCATGCTCCCCCTCATGATGGCCATGGACTCTAACCCTCCGAAGCTGTAAGCCCAAATAAACTCTATCTTCTATACATTTCCTTGCTCATGGTATCTTATCATAGCAATAGCAAAAATAACCAAGACACCCTAGAAGAATTATTTTAAGGTCATAGTGTACATACATTTTCGATGAAAAGTTAACTATTGTACTAAAATGCTGCCTCAAATTCCAAAGAAGAACTCTTAAGTACATTCACATAAAATTTACCAAAATACATCTGAACAGGCTGTCTGAATATTGCTCTATATCCCTTTCCAGGTCACATGAAGAAAAGACCAGAAATTCTTCAAGGCGGGAAAGTCATTAACGTAACATGGTACCCCAGCCTTTCCTTTTGCTCTTCACCACCGTGGCTGAGAGAACCTTCCAGAGAAACTGCAGGTGCTTGTGGCAAGAACACAGTAACTAGAATTTTGTGAATTATCAAAGCCTGTGCACTCCCGGGTGTAGCACTGGAGTGGAGGGGATCGTGATGTCTGTACTTCAGCATCGCCACTCGCCGGCTGGGCTGATGGAGTCAATTGTTCCAGTTTCTTTTTAAAATAAATAGCTCTCCCTGGCCTCCTCTCTGCACACTGCCTGATTTCCGTTTGTACAAACTATCTAAATGAACAAAGCTATTGAGACAGGAATTGGGTTCACAGTTTTCAGGGGCTTCAGAGGGCGGCAATGGGGCCTGGCTTCGTGGAGATGGGGTTTCTTTTGAGAGCTAATAAAAGCATTTAAAGATTATGAAGTGGTTATGGTGGCACCGGTCTGTGAATATACTACAAAAACGGAATTATCCACCTTACAAGGATAAATCTTATTGTGCATGAACTGTCTCTCAATAGAGCACTTACATAAGTAAATACATAAAAGTATTTTTAGTGAGCCTTGTGCAATTGTGCTCCAACACACCTTGCTGATTGACGGTCCCAGTGTATTTCTGACAGTTTTGGGGTGCCTCCTCCCTTCCTTATTTACTTAGCCTTTCTTTTGTGAAGAGTGGTCCCAAGAGTGGAACACCATGCCGTATTCCACGTCCCTTTTGCAACCGTGTTACGTTGATGACGAAAATCACTCTTAGAACCAAATAAATCCCATCACCGAGTCGAGACCTGCCCGATTTCTAACTCTCGAGGGATGGGGAAGCACCCTGTGCTCTGTGACATCCCCAGTGTAATTTGTGCTCACCAAATCCTGGTGATCTGGGAACGCACACAGATTGTACAGACAGCCTGGGAGCACTCACCGCAGAGTCAGAGGGCTGGAGGGGACAGCTGGCCTGGGATTTGGTACATGATGACTCTTTGACCAAATAATGCACAAAGTAAGAAGGGCCAGTCACCCACTGTCATGAAATAAAAGTTAAGACATTAAAAATCTTACCCCAGGGAAAACTCAGGGTTGGCAACCTTCCTTGAACAGAATTGTCACCACACAAACTCACCGCTCCCAAAAGTCCCCATGGGCACCAAACTATGTCAGTAACTCTGCTGTTTAGAAGACATAAATCAGTGCCTTTCCCTGTTAAGGGTGTGAAGGGCACCATAAACATTTTCTCTTAGACAGCTTATTTTTTCCTTATGAAGATGTGTCTCCTATTTATATATTTATTTATATAAGAGAGATAACAACACAATTGAAATAAAAATGAGCCTCCTAGTCCATAACTCATAAAACTCAACACCTACCTGAGGCCTTAATGCATCAAAAGTTGTCTCGTTAAACGGTCCATAATCAGTCAGAAATAAGTGCACTTATGTCCCCCACAAACCCACATGAGACTACGAATCTGTTCTTCTGGCTTTAAGGTTGGAGAAATAAAATCAAGTCACCTGACACTTGCGCAAATCTCAAGGAAAGCCAGAAGCCGTGGCCTGAGGGAATGTGCAGCAGATTTACTAGAAATGGGTCTGTAGAGAAAGGATCTCAGGTCCTAAGCAGACAGAAGACCTACGTAGCCTCCCCCCAACCGAAGACCTGCAGCTACAGTCCGTGTAACTAACCCGGGCATTTTAGTTTTACCTGGCTAGTGGCCCTAGTGACTTTGACGAGAGAGTACTGCTTTGAGGGGCTCTCACTGTTGAACTTCGCAAGCGACTCCGTGGCAGCTTCCAGAACTCTGGGGTCCGACAAGTCAACAGGGCCCGGGCAGTCAGGGCACATGAAATGAATCTTTCTTTGAGAAACTATTGACGAGAATAGTTTATTAATTTTCCATCCTAATGAGAGTCATAACCATACAACTATACCACAGGCAAAGACTGAACTAAAATGATACCCAGTGCTGGCAAGGTTGCGGTGAGAGAGACGTTTTTCTGAGAAAGCATTTAGTTGTTGGCAGTATGGTAGTTAGTGGTGGTAGGACTTTATCTTTCCTTCCCTCCCTCTGTCTCTCCCCTCCCTCCCTCCGTCTCTTCCCTTCCTTTTTGTATCCCAGGCTGGCCTGTGCAATCAGGGGCCTTTGCCTCCTGGTCTTCTCGCCAGGGCCTAGGTTGCAGGCGTGTGCCCTCAGGCTGGGCTTCTGCGGTGCCAGGATCTAAGCGGGGCTGCACGTGTGCTGGACACTCCACCACGGCGGCTAACGTCCAGTCTTGGCACTGTCACTTTCGGAATCAAAAAGCAATCCGAGGGAGACAGTCTTCACCGATTGCTAATGGACTTCTTTGCTGTAGGAATTTTGATCAGAAGCACACAGGGCCTGCCCCACCAACAGTCTGTGGGTTACACAGAGTCAGAGAGAGCCAAGAACGTGGCCCGACAAGAAACTGTAAACATACTTAAAACATTATGAAAAAAAATTTTTGCAACTCAATCACACACTTCCTAGGTGTGAACTTTGTAGATGACAATATTGTATTTCAATACCCAAACAGTGACACATCAGTCCCCTCCCTAATTCAATGTCCTTTCTCCTTACTGCTCCTGCAGACAATGGCCTTTGAAAGGCTGGCATTTCATTATTGCCCTGACTTACTTATCTGTGGTCTTTAACATCAAGAATAAAATCTGCCGGGCGGCGGTGGCGCATGCCTTTAATCCCAGCACTCGGGAGGCAGAGCCAGGCAGATCTCTGTGAGTTTGAGGCCAGCCTGGGCTACCAAGTGAGTTCTAGGAAAGGCACAAAGCTACACAGAGAGACCCTGTCTCGAAAAACCAAAAAAGAAAAAAAGAATAAAATCTAACACATAGTGAATATTCGGTAGAACCCTGTAAGGTCAGTAGATGATATCATGATGGCGGAAACATGCGGCCTGTAGTTAGAAAATGCAGATGAGCTAGAAGGTAAAATTGGTCACACCACGATGACGACGAGGCTACAGGGAACGGTGACACTATCAATACAGTCACAGTCTCTTTGGGAGGAGCTGGAGTTGGCAAATGTGTGATCACCAAGCCAGAGAATCTGCCTTGAACTGTTTTCAGAGAAAATCCACTTTCTTAATCACTGAACATTGGGGATGGAGGAAGACGGTGGGAGAGCCACGTCCCCGGCTTGCCACAGGGCCTCGTCACCCAGTCCTGACACCTGACATTACTGGCACTCCTCAGTTGCCCTCTGATTTATTTCAGACTGGCCCTGTGTTTGCGCTGTAAGCTGTGGCTTGTACAGCGTTTACTCCGGGGCTTCCTTACTCCAAGGAAGCAGGAGCAGGAGCAGGAGCAGGAGCAGCAGCAGCAGCATCGTGGCCACTTGGAGCTTGTTAGAAACTCAGGCTCTCAGGCCCTGACAGGCCAATGGAAT
Organism: Peromyscus maniculatus bairdii; assembly: GCF_049852395.1. Lineage (NCBI taxonomy): Eukaryota > Metazoa > Chordata > Mammalia > Rodentia > Cricetidae > Peromyscus > Peromyscus maniculatus. Next base: position 14,386,306 of record NC_134863.1, on the reverse strand, counting down.
CAGCATCTGCACTCAACAAGATTCACAGGGAGGGTGCATGCCCATAGTCTGTTATGCAGACATTTCCCACCTTCCTATGCAAGGGACTCCTGCGTTTCAGTGACCTTCTCTTGTACAAAGCAGGATCCAGAAGGAACGTACCCACTTATTTCCGCTGTCCATTCATTTTGGCCTTATTCTTGCTTGCTATTCAGCAACAGTAAAGACTTCTGAAACTTCATATGCACTAGGAAGTCTTTAACTGGGGGAGAGGGATGAGCACCTCAATAGGACAGATGATACACGATGATAAATCAAGGTCCTGCATGTTCTGTACTTTGAGTGGGGAAAGTGGGGAAAATGTCCACTGGGAAAGCAACATTGCCTTCTTGAGTAGAGAGCGCCATGGAAGCAGCATTGGGGGCCTTCCTTAAAGAAGGGAGGGGTTTGAGTTCCGGGACAGAGGTCAGCAAGGGCATACCCAGTTTCCACTGGGAGAGATGGGAACGTGCGGGGTGTGTTCAGACACAGCCATTGCAAGGGGGGCCGGGGGACAGTGGTGTAGACGGAAAGGAACCTGGGACCAGCTGCTGGCATTGTGCCACTCACGGGAGATTGAGGATTTGGGATTTGAAGCAGGTTGGCACTATGGCTCTTGATAGCGGTTTAGGGAGAGTTCCCTGGAGAGGAGGAGGATGTATGAATGTCAGCAGGGTGGCGGCGCTGGAGTACTGAGCAGCGGGTGCTGTGGGGGGACAGAGCAAGGGAGGAGAAGCTGCGTGCCAACTTGGCGAAGGCTCAGTTAAATGCTTTTTTTCTGTCTTTTGTCAAAGTGTACAAAAGCCTCTTGACTCTTACCTGGGCGAAGAGTGCAGTTATAAGCAAGTAAATAGAGAACCCTTCTTGGCTTGTTAATGTGAAACATTGCTTTGCATTGACCATAAACCTAGAAAAACCAAATATATTTGATGGTGTGATGCGGAGACCCATGATGAGTTAACACCCCTGCTTCCTACTCCACCCCCCATCCCCTGCAAGTGGAATTTTAATGTAACGAGAAATCAAGTAAAATCAAGTTCTGTGGTTTGGGGGTGGCAAGAAGTACTGTTTATCATCACACTGTCTAACCTACTCCTGAGACACAGCCACCTGCTCAGCCTGCTCACACTTAGGTGCTAATCACCGAATTCTAACCACAGGGACAGAGCAGAAACAGTTTCCATTGCCACGCTCCGAGGCCACGTCAGCACGCTGTCTTTCTCTGTCCTTTGTCTTTTGATAGCCTGATGCCAGTGAGCATGGGGACCAGGAAGCCACAGGTTGGAGGTGGCAAGGTCAGAGACAAGCACAGGAAAAATCAGGGCCTCCAAATCACGCCCAGGATAAACATCCCCTGGCCAGGAGCTTCAAGTTTGAAATTACACGAGAAATCAACTCCTAACCTGTGTGCTCATGAGCAAGCACACACTTCTCTGTCAGTGACCCATGTCACTAAACCAACTATAACAAGAGGGCACACAGACGATTTGTTTTTCAAAATCAGGTGCAGGTTGGCATGTTTGATCAAATAATAAGGAAAGGTGATCTTGGTCAAGAAGTTTATTCAAACTCCCTCTTGTCATCCATGGCTGTCTGTGTCAGTGCATGGAAGAGATCCCAGAACCACCGAGAGGCAGGGCCAAACTGGCTCCACTGGTTTGGCCATCTTTGAAAAGGTGAGCTCAAGGTCAGAGAGATGGCTTAGTGGTTAAGATACTTGCTAGTCTTCTAGAGAACCGGAGTTTGGTTCACAGCACCCATATCAGGTGACTCACCACCATCCGAAATTCCAGTTCTGGGGGAGGGGGGTTCTTACAACATCTTATGGTTGCTGTGGGCACTGCATGAATGTGGTACACACACACACACACACACACACACACACACACACACACACACACAGAGAGAGAGAGAAGAGAGAGAGAGAGAGAGAGAGAGAGAGAGAGAGAGAGAGCGCGAGAGAGAGAGCGCCAAGGCACCCACACACATAGAAGAATAAAATAATTATTTTAAAAAAGGAGAAAGGATGAGTTCTGAGGCCCTTTAGTTCCATGCTTCAGGAAGCTCTCCCAGGAGCCTTGGTGATCCTGACAGTGTGAGTCACCCCCTTTCCTATCTGAAAACCTCATGTTAATATTCATTAAAACAAAACCAAGCAAAAGCAAGTAAGCTACCCTCCATTGCTGCTCTCTCTCTCTCTTCTCTTCTCTCTCTCTCTCTCTTTCTCATAAACGTTGGCTCAGTGACTGCCAAAAGGGTAGAAAAAAAATTTGGGGGGACCTTTTGAAGTCGAATCAATAAGACCCCAGTAGGACATCACAGGACCCTCCCTTCCCGACTAACTTGGTTCTCTCTCCCACACTAGAATAAGCGCACAGGTCCTTTGGGAGGTAAGAAAGAAACCAACAGATGGCAGATTGCCGGCACCTGGCAACAAGTACTCACCGACTCGTGCAAAACCCTCGGATTGCAGTCCTTCTGTGCTTTCTTGCTGAGCACGTGGCAGTCGGTCTCTAAGACATCCAGTGTGAGGTAGAACACAGATCCCATGTCCTCCTGCGGGAGGGTCGGAGAAATACCCCACCCCACATGAAACAATCTCAGTACAACTAGACAAACAGCCAAAGCACGTGTGTACAACAAAGCCTTCTACACCGCTGGAACCTAGATGTGACAGAGTGGCTCACTCTTAGCACTTGTTCCCAGGGACAGCAAGAGTGCCCTAGCCCACCTGCTGACAATGGCAGAGCACTGTGTTTCCAAACTGGAAAGCACCTGTGGACAAGTAGCCCTAAGCTGCCAACCCCCTGACTGGTCTCTGCAGCCTGTCCAAAGGCTGTCCCAAAGGCTGTCACTTGCCTGGAAGTGCTCCCAAGCATCGTGCACTCGGGAGAGGCTCAACGCGTAGCCGTCCTTTCGGTCTTGGTTGAGGCTCTGCAGGGCAAAGCCCGCAACTGCCCGCACTTCCGTGTCGTTACAGCTCCGGGGAAGCGGAAAGGAGGCGAGGGGTGTCTGGGGCGGAGAGCGAGCCACGCAGCATGCGGCCAGGGTGCAGAACACCAGAAGTCGAAGCAGAGCCATTCTGTGGGGAACCAAGGTCCAGGATGAGGTCGGTGTGTAGGGATGCCAGGATGGGCCCTATTGTGGGGCCTCAAGATTGACTTGAAATAGTTTTAAATAATGGCAGTCAGACTGGCTGAATGTGACCTGAAACACCATGTCCTAAATATCACCTTGATCCAAACAAGTCAACATTTTGGAGAGGGTTTGTCAATGTTCTAACCTTAGACCTGGAGCATGGCATTCTTGTGTGCATGTAAACAGTCCTAAGTTTCCTAACCGTTTCCCAGCAATTACAGCATGTTTGATGTTTGATGAAGACACTGGAGACCTGGCTTCTGTCCAGGTCTCCGTTTGAAACACAGGGGCCTGGCACCGCTTTCCACCTTTCCCGCAGAGGGTCTCATGTCCACACTGTTACCTGGGCAGGAGCACAGAGGCTTGGTCTTACCAGCTGACCTGCCACCGCCTGTCCAGATGAGAGTCCTAATCCATCTGGAACTGAAAATAAGGACAACTCAAAATTTTCCCTTTCTAGTGCCCGTATCTGTCAGGAAAATGTGCTTCATCTCAAAATTGTATTTAAGGGGAAAAAGATGAAGAGATCCTAAAAGGTTTTCCTTTACACTCTAGACCTAGTCTTCCTTTTGTGACCAAAAAGTAAATTCATTAAGAGACCCAAACCCGATACTGTGAAGAGAATGATGATGATGATGATGATGATGATGGTCATCATCATCATCATCATCATCATCATCGAGACAGCTCTGGCTATCCTAGAACTCGCTTTGTAGACCAGGCTGGTCTTGAACTCATGGGGATCCATGCCTGCCTCTGCCTCTTGAGTGCTGGGATTAAACTGACCATGCTTCCTGCCTCTCTCTTTTAGCTCCCATTTAGAGCCCAGGAAGGTTCTACTTATTAGGGCTATATGAAAAGCAATTTATTTATTTATTTTTATTGTTTTGACAGGGTCTTGAACTTGCTATGTAGCTGAAGATGGCCTTGAATTTGTAATCCTCCTGCATCTGCCTCCCGAGTGCTGGGATTAAAGGTGCATACCACCATTCCTGGCTACAAAAACAAGCATCTTTCAAAACTTCTTTTCGTCTAGGCCTGGGCCTCGCATATGCTGGGCAATTGCTCTTCCCTTGAGCTCTACCACATCGGTTTTTGTATGAGACAGGGCCTCTCTAAGTTCCCCAGTCTGGCTTGGAACCTCAAGCCTGCTGCTTCAGCCCCTCAAGTTTCTGGGGGTACAGGTGTCCACCACCATACATCACACACACACACACACACACACACACACACACACACACACACACACACCAGCAGAAGTTACCAAGAAAGCAAAGACCTGAGTCAGGAAGGGAGCCTTCAGATTAGGCTGTCTCAGAAAGCATTCCCTAAGACGAACAACACCTCAGTCCCTACCTCCACCTCTACCCCTGCCCAGGCTTTCTGTGCTCAGACACATGGGGGTACTGCTGTGGCCAGCAGCACCCATGTGGTGGGTCCTCCATACACAGAGCATCTTAAAGACTCAAAGCTTTGGGGTCAACACTATTCCAAACACAGTTCTCCACAGTTACTGGAGCATATACAGGAGCTTTTCTGAATAGTGCTTACTTCTAATCCACAAATATACTTTGGGAATGTCTGTGTTCATAAATAAGGATTGCCAGTCTGTAAGGCTTTTTTCATGGGAACTTGGTGAGAGGGACCAAAAATTTTAACTAGGAGTGAGGTCTTCCAAGTGGCTAGACAGAAATGTCCTTCTAGTCTGGATAGAAATCCAACACGTAGTGAGCTGTGGCTGACCATGGTGAACTAAGTAAAAGGAGGCTGTTAATGCTACTCAAGTATCCAAATTCACTTAAAACTTTGATTTCTTACTAAACCTAAATATAACATCCTGACATGTTTTTAACTAACACTACTGTTACTGAGAAAAAATTAATTTTATGATGTTTACCAAATAACTTAAATTTACTATGATAAATTTAATTGCATCATAGTTGAGCAGAAAACAGATTTTTTTTTCCTTTTGATAGCCACCGACAGATAACCAGGTAATGGCATTTGCTCCCTGACTCAGTGGTGGTACAGACAACACTCACTGAACACTCTAGAGACAACTTAGCTAGTCCAGACAGGTGAGAAAATCGGAGTTCAGAACGGGTAAAAGTCCTGACTGAATCAAGGCAAGAACCGACCTCGGAGCCTTCCCTTTTAGCACTTTTTCATCAAGGCTGGTGAGATGATGGCTCAGCCAGGAAGGGTGCTGGCTGCCAAGCCCGATGCCCCGAGTTCAATTCCCGGGACCCTCACGGTGAAAGGAGAGAACTGACTTCTGAAAGTTGCCCTCTGACCTCCCACATGTGAGCATGCATGTGGCGCATGCACCACCCCCGCCATGCACACACACAAACGAAAGAGTGGAAAAGTATTCTTTTCATACCAGTGATGAGAGCAGTGACTGAACTGTACCCTTTCAGTTCCCAACCAGCGGAGGTGGGGAAGCCACTCACCTGCTGTGAGCCAGGCCGGGCGAATCTGTCAAATGTGCTTGCTAATCACGACCCTGCATCAGAAATCATCCGTGCAGGAGGAGGCCAGAACAGTGGCTGGCACGTTGCGAGGCGTTGCGTAATGCGGTTCCTAAGTTCTTATTGTGCCGTTTTGCACAATACCAGGAATTGAGGTAGGCAATTGTTTGCAGTCAAGAGGTGGTAAGACTGACGTGGCTTGAGCACACGTCCCCAAGGCCCAGAGGTGGGAAAAGCAAATCACCTGTTGAACCCAGTGGAGAGGTGGTACCTTTAAGGAGGAGATTAAGTCCCACGGGCTCTGTCCTCGTGAGTGGAAAACGTCCATGTCAAGTGAGTGATTTGTTATTCCGAGAGTCCTCCTCTTGCCTTCCGAGGGAGTGTGACACAGCCAGAGGGCTGTCCCCAGTGGGCGTCCCAGGCTCCAGAATGGTGAGCGGGATTCTGGGACAGTGGCACAGGATGGACCATGCTAATGCCACGCAGAGCCCAATAATTTTTTTTTCTTTCTTTTCTTTTTTTTTTAAGTGAACAAGTTGTTAGTAAAGACTGACTTGCAAAGCCAAATCTGAAGATCACAGTTCTACAGAAATGGGCTCTGGGCTGTGCTTTCAAACAGGAATAACATGAGAAAATGGTTACTTTAAGAAAGGGCAACACAAATTGGGAGCCCATTAGACTGGCGGCGGGGGGGTGGGGTGGGGGGTGGGGGGGTGGGGGGTGGGGTCTGGAATTTAAACCCCTACAAAACAAAAGAGAACAAAACCAAAGGCAAACAAAGCCCAGGGTAAACTCCGGAGACTAGAAAACAACACCTGTACTCTAGGCAGGAACTTTCTACTCTAACCAGAAAAAAATCATTTTGCTTCTCTTGTTTCTGCAATTATCTTTTATAAGTTTACCCTCTCACAGTCCTGGACTCATGAACTGATGAATTTAAAAAAATTGTTTTAAGTTTAAATGTGCTGAAGCTTTCCTTTATCAATTCAAAAATCAGATATTCAAATTCTGAGGTTCAACGACAGAGATTTGGGGTCAGCCAGCAGTGGACACGGGTTTGTGGGGTTCTCTCTGCCGGTGTGTATGAGGCCTGAGGAAATGTCCTCAATACATCCAGTTTAGTGAAAGGCAGATGCAAACACGATGATAAGGCCCTAACCATATGGCAAACGCTGTGTCAGCCCTCGTCTGTATGAGCTGGGCTATTGGGATAACCGTTTTCAAGCCCACTTTTCCTCATCTATGTGGGGCTTTGAACCATGCAATTGCTAAGGGCCCTTTAGGTCCAAAGGGATGGTGTCCTGCCTCTCTCTGCACTGAATGCCGTTCCATCTCCAGCGGCTGCTCTCACCGTCTTTAGGATGGAGCTTGTTTACCACCATCCGGGCTGTGGGTTCCATTATACCTGGCATTATTCCTGGGCCCGACCTCCTTCCAAGTTGCAGCTTATGGAAGCCCTGGGAGGGATAGCATAGGCCAGACTAGTTGTCCTACTTAAGGGTGGTCTCTAGAGCTCATCGATCCGCTCCTTTCTCTCTCTTTCTCACCCTTATCTTTCCTTCCTTCCACAAACACTGAACGAATTCGCTAAATATTGTTTTGTTTTGTTTTTTCTGATCCAGGGACTTAGATGGTACAATGATTCCTATTGTACAGGAAAGGTTAGACAGCTTACCCAAGGTTTACAGTGGGATTACGGAATTTTGAGTTCCGGCTCTTAAGGATCGACACCAGACAAGCACAGGGGAGACCTTCCTGCACCAGGCGGCATTCAGCCAGAGACTGGAGCCACGGTCCAGAGTGTGCCTGATGGGCAAGTGGGGAGGATGTGCCAGGGATGAGGGTCAGGGAAGGGCTGTGTTGCCATGTCCTTGCACTCGAAACCTGCCCTCCTGGAATTTGAAGGGAGGCTTATAAGGCCTGGGAAGCTTAGGAGGCTTAGGAAGTTCACAAAGTTACAAGCCTCACAAGGCCACTCCCCACAGTCACTGCTAAGGTCAGAGGAAACTCTGAAGTGAAGTTTGCTCAGTTTCTGAGGGGAGATGATAGAGCTTTTGTGAGCCAGATCAGAAAGGACAAATGATAGGCCATGAGGAAGAACAGGAGCCCTCAGGCTGGAGTCACCAGCCAGGAAGCAAGAATTTCAACATAATGAACACTTGCTGTGAATGTTGCTAACACAGGGAGAATATTTCTTTCATATATTTCATATCAAAATAGCAATGAACCGGAGGTAAAGCCATGTCCTTGGGCTAGGCCTACTCTGGAAGGTTAACGTTATTTACAGTAGTAACATCTCTCCTTCCTTCAGCTGTAACCTAGACTTTTACCTCACCAGGTGTAATCCTATCAAGTTGCCAGGAACCAGCCCTTGACCTCACCGAGGCTCACTAGCCACCCTTTGAAGACAGCAGCGTCTATATCGACGGAGCCGACTACTGTTAAAACAGTGAAGCGTTTCTGAGAAGTCCACACTCTCTTAGGGACATCTTGCTTTCTTCTCAAATCTTTCCTATTAACCTTTGTATTTAAAAACCGTATCAAATATCTCTATCAAATCCTGGCTGCTTCACAATGGCTTGCTCTGAAATTCTTTTCTGCATCAAAGCCAAGGAACTGGTTCTACCTGAGCCAAGGGATACTTGAACTCTAAAAGACCAGGGGAAGTCCTCAGGTTACTGCAGGAAACAGTGGCCCCCTCCACTGACAATCCCTCATGCTGGGGTGCTGATTTTCAGTGTAGCAGCCTTTGAGTCAGCCATGCTTTAGTGAGTAACTTCCCACCCAGGCATCCTAGACACAAAGAGACCCTGTGAAATGGTTTCTTTGGTCTGTCCTTGATGCACACTATCTGGGGTGAGAATATATTTCTTGATGTCTACGCAGAAATGGTCACACACAAGCAATTAAAGAAAGAAGTGGATCATTATATCTGCAGGAAGATGGACCCATATGGAAATCATTATGAGAAGCAAAACAAGTCAGACTCAGAAAGACAAATACAACATGTTTTCTTTTCAGTGTGGAATCCAGATTTAAAATTGTGTGTCTGTGTGTGTGTGTGTGTCTGTATATGTGTGTGTGTCTGTGTGTGTGTGTGTCTGTATGCATGTGTCTCTGTGTGTGTGTGTTTGTTATGCTTTCCCTAATCCATCTCGGCTTGCTTTCTAGAAACCAGATGCTATTTATTGCCCCCAACCCACCCAGCCCAAGGCCACATCTTGCCATTCTGTCTTAGGTCCCTCCTCCTAGAACTCGGCTCTCTCTAACTTTAATCACATTTAGACACTCTGGAAAAATTGAGACTGTTTAAAGCACATTTTCCTGTCGATGGTGCTTGCAGGGAAAGAATGCCTGCTGCATTGCAAGTGGGATTTCCTGTCAAAGTCCTTGCTGTGGAGAGGCCAGCAGTACAGACACTGTGTTCAATCCGGTGGAGGTTGAATTCCAGTTCCGTACTCGCCAACGGGAACCCAGGAAGTTTTTTCCACACCACCTAGGCTAGGTGTGAGGACCAGTGAAAAACAGTGCTTGGCTATGGGCTTGACCTCTGTAACTTCACCAAAAAAGATCCTAAATAGTAAGGAAAGGGCAGGGAGGTATCCACCCACATCACATACTCACAGTCCTGAAGAGAGATGCCTTCACAGGGAAGCAGCTTTCAAGATGGGGCTCAGTCTTGCAGCTCTCACAGCCAGGCTTTCCTGAAGACCAGGTGGGGTCACTGAGGCCAGGGGACCAACTCACAATGAGCCACTGGTGTGTAAACCAGAAGGCCGTTTGTTAATTTACGAGCCAGAGGGGTCCTCTCCCGGTGTTCCCAATAGAGCTGGAGAGATGCTGGCAGGCTCTCCCTCCGATTGTCTTTTTATAGCCTGCAGAGTGCAGCCATCACTTCAGAACCCAGGGAACAATGCACTGCTTAACCGGGTTTCGGGGCTGGCATACACCCTGGGTACGCACTAGAGGCAAGGTCTTAGACAGAATAGCCTCTAATTAGGTTTCATGTCTGTCTAAGGAACCACCCAGCACTTGTTCCCACCTGGGCTTTTCCCAGTGTGCCTCACCGGCCCTTTTACAATTCCACACACAGGGTGTGGCCGTCTTGCCGACGTCCTTCTCCACCCATAGAGAAGCTGGTTCCCATAGGTCTCACTCAGGAGGTGGCTTTATTGCCAAAATCCACCATAATCAGTACTGTACAAACACTGACCCAGAAAGGCCGGCGGCAGCGGCAGCATGCCAGGCATGGGTAAGTGAGGGCGCTCACATGGAATGGCAAGGCGCGAGTCTGTGTCAAAGGTCTTGTCATCCCCTGGGATGTTACCACGCAGCAGGTGCCTTTTCTAATACATACAGCTGTGAAAGCAGCAGAAGCAAGGTCTGACCTCAGCCCCCTCCCCGCCTCTCATGCTCAAGGAAGTCTCCGGCTCTGGCACACTTCCGGTGGAAGCTCGGCTCATTTGCTTGTTTGGGAAATGAAGAAATGCAAGTATAGGGTAGAGTTTGGGAAATGAAGAAAAGAAAAGTACAGGGTAGAGTTTGGAGAATGAAGAAATGCAAGTATAGGTCAAGCAGAGTTTAGGGAAGGTGGGGAGTTTATGGCCGTGGGAAGCCCAGCAAATCCTGTTGGAGCCGGGTATTCCTAGCAGTGATTCGAAGAAAATTCAAAGCACAAATAAACAAAATCAATTCCTCAAAATATCACTATTTTCAGGGTATTCCTTTCCATATAGTCTTGAACTTTAGGGCACTTGCTAATGTTTTCCATGTCCAGAACTGTAAAATTAACAAACAAAACTGAGTGGGGGGAAGAATGAAATCCAAACGACCAAGAGCGAGCTTGTGTTCCAGATGAGTGCTGGGCATGCAGGGCGGGGGGGGGGGGGGGGGGGGGGGGGGGGGACAGCTGGCCCTGCTGACACAGCTGCTTTTGAGCGCGGTTCTTTGATCCTATAACAGCCTTAAAAGGGAAATGTGAAGTGGACTGGACGTAGCGGGTCTAAAAACTATTTGCATGGATCGTGATGCTGAGAAACTGCACTGGGAACCAAGACTGTGACAGAAGACTCGGAAAGCCTGGGGCTTTGGTTAGGTACCAGAGGCCTCTAGTGAATTCAGATTTTGACACAGACCCTTCTGAGATGATTGATCTCTTCTACCCTGTCAGCTGTAAAGGCCTACAACCAAGGAGACTTTACTTCCAGTCTTTTTCTTTTCTTTCTTCTTTTTCTTTTCTTTTCTTTTTTTTTTTTTTCAAGACAGGGTTTCCCTGGCTGTCCTAGAACTCTCTCTGTAGACCAGGCTGGTCTTGAACTCACAGAGATTTGCCTGTCCCTGCCTCCTGAGTCCTGGGATTAAAGGCGTTTGTCCCCACACCCAGCTCAACCCCAGTCTTTATTAGAAACCCAAGCTCTTTGACACAGTCGATTCCGGGGAAATGGAGAGTGGAAGCCGACCTTACGTAGAAAGTATAACGAACTCAAAGAGAAAGTTTCTGTAAAAGCAAGCATTTGCAGGGAAGCCGTTGTCAACTCTTGGACAACCCGCACATAAAAATAAATAATGACAGTAATCTATTAAACTGACAAAATAGTGACCCATAGATCCTCCAGTATGTAGTCGATGGCATTTCAAAGTCACTGCTTTGCATCCACCGTTGTAATAACCAATCCAGGCAAGCATCATCCACATGTGTAAAACAAAGTGAGCAAAAGCTTGATGTAGAACAGGTTGCCTACAGTCTCCTAAGTATCTCCTCATAGATAAATCCTTTTTTTTTTTTTTTTTTTTTTTTTTTTTTTTTTTTTGTGTGTGTGTGTGTGTGTGTGTGTGTGTGTGTGTGTGAGTATAGTGCCCTTGGAGGCCAGAAGAGGGCATCAGATCTCCTAGAACTGGAGTTACATGCAGTTGCGAGCCGTCCGAAGCAGGGGTTAGGAATGGAACTCTGGTTCTCTGCATTACTTGCTCTTAACTGCTGACTCACACAGATTATAATTTTAATGGGGAAAATGCAATTATAGAACAGAGAAATCTGAAAGATACCACATTAATCAAATGTTAAAATAAGGGCACTGATATTGGGAGAAACTGATTTTATATGCTTCCTCTAAGATAGAACGCATCGACAAGAACATGACATCATTTTTGTGGTACTATGGGAAAGGTGATTGGTTTGAAGGACATTCTATGAAATAAAGATATATTATTGTGCATCCACACATATATGTGGCTTATACATGTACATGCATAAGGGTACATGTATTCATTACCATGTTGCCATGACCAAAAGTGACTTATGGAAGAAAGAGTTTATTTCAGGGGCATAAGAATCCATCATGGGAGGGAGGGAGGAAGCTAAGAGCTCACATCTGCAAACATGAAACAAGACCATGCCTCCTAAACCTCCTCAAACAGTGCCACCAACTGGGGAACAAGTGTTCAAATACACAAGCCTATGCAGGACATTTTATTCAAACTACTATAACACAAGTGTGTGTGTGTGTGTGTGTGTGTGTGTGTGTGTGTGTGTGTGTGTGTTTGAGCTATGTTATGAGAGCGTAGAGGAAAGACAAGAGTAAGTGTAGATGGGAAGATGTAAGGCAAGAGGTAACAACCCAGGGTGGGTTGACAGAGAAGATGAAAAGTGGGAGATTCCTAGACAGAGTGGGTGAGCTCTTTGCATTTCCTGCCCTTCCTTGTCACGGAATATTTCTTTACACTGTAAAGATGTGTCTCTGCCCAAGGAGCCTTCTGATTGGTTTAATAAAGAGCTAAATGGCCAATAGCTAGGCAGAAGAGAATAGGTGGGACTTCCAGGCAGAGAGAGAAAAACTGAGAGGAGGATTCTAGGCACGTGATTTCACCCCCAGACTGGGAGCAAGTTGGATGTGCCGTACTAAGAGCCAAATGGCAGAACATAGATCTGAAAAATACAGGTCAATTAAGTTATAAGAGCCAGTTAGGAAAAGGCCTAAGCTAAGTTCAAGCTTTCATAATTAATAATAAGTCTCTGGGCCATTATTTGCAGACTGGCAGTCCAAAGATAGTATGACAAGAAAATCTACTACACTTCCCTCACCACTATTCAGTAACTTTTAGTTAGTGGAAACCGAGAAACTTTCATTTTTGAAGTTGCAACCTTCCTACTTCTCAATGTTCATGAAATGCGTTTAATATCCTTCACTTTCCTTCACAATTGAGACATACGTTGACGTCCAGATTCTCAGAGCACACAGAGAGTAGAGTCTGTAAGAGATTTGTGGTTGGAGACAGCGCTCTGCAACCCTCAGAGTTTATTTTGGGTGAACTAAATAAAGAATAAGCATCAGGAAACGCTCCTTTCTGGAGCTGGAGAGATGGCTGCGAGCTTAAGAGCACTGACTGCTCTTCCAGAGGGTCTGGGTTCAAGTCTCAGCACCCACATGGTGCCTCACAATTGTCTGCAACTCCAGTTGGAGGGGATCTGACACCCTCTTCTGGCCTCGATGAGCACTGCACACACATGGTACACAGATATATATGCAGGCAAAACATCCATACACATTAAAAAAATAGAAAGAAAATTAAAATAGGAATAAATTAAAGTAGAAAGAAATGCCCCCTTAGGGGCTTTGATTTTTCCAACTCCTGAGCCAGGCTAAAGGCTCTGTAGCCGAGCCAAGCAGACTCCTGTGATTCTGGCCTAGAAGGCAATGTGCCAGCCTTCAGTCTCTTTGTCAGAGAAAGTATTAACTTACCCTTCATAAATTTCCTAGGAAACAGAGATACACTCATCATCGTTTAAAGATATGTGTGGTGGTGGTGGTGGGGAGAGATCATTGAGATTGCATGAAGGAAGCTACTCCAAAGTCTGAGAAATCCTTTCTTTCTGAGAACCAGTGTCCTCCTCTTGGGTATGAGAACATCTGCCTCCCTCTGAAGGTGGGTGGGTGACAGGAGACCTTTGGGACGTTAGACAGGCATGCCTCCAGCCCTCTGACTTCACACCTGCAATCTGATCTACATTGGATCAGAATCATAAGGTTAGAGATCAACAGGCCCCCAGAGAGGCTGTCAACCAAAGCTTTCTGTCTTGAAATGGCACAAAGTTCCGGGAAATCAGACATCTACCTAAGAGCACACACCCAGCCACGAAGTCAGCGAATCCCCAAACTCCCAACCTTGTGTGCTCTCCAGCCAGTACACGATGTTTGTTGTTCTTGGCCATCATGGGTCTCGTTGGGCCAATCCTCAGACAAACACACGATTATCCTTTAACTCCAGGGCAAACTCCCCTCGGCTTTGATCTGATTTCCTGGATGCAGGGATCACTGGCCTCTGGTGGGCTTACATCAGAGGAGGATGAGCTCAGGCTCTGGTTTGTTTTCACCCTTATCGGCACTGGGGCTGGCCTAGACCAGAGGCCCCTCAGTGGGAGGAGGGTACCTGGAGGGGTGCTCTGTTGGGACGGACAGAGCCAGACTTATACATGGTCGACCTGTTGGATGGAATTTGTGACTAGCTGAGTGACTTCAGGTACAGGTATCCCTCCCCCCCCCCCCTTGATATCAGTTTTCTCAATGAAAATGTAGAGGCTGGTGAGACGGTCCAGTGGGTAGAGGTGATGCTCCCAAGTCTGACAGACACATGTTGTCCTCTGAATGACACACCCAGCCATGTGCATGTCCTCTCCCACCCCCAGGCACTCATGCACACTAAACAAATAAGTAAAACTGTAATTTAAGAAAAATTAAGTTAAAAATAAAGATGACATTCATATTTACACGAGACCATGCAGACAGCACATGCCTAGTGAATAGTGATGTTTAATAATTGTTTTTTTTCTTTTTTGTTCTCTGTCCAAAAATATCTATGCCTATGAATAGAGCTGGGCCTAGAGGGCTTAAATAAAATCCACTCCAAGCCATTCAAACTTTTCTTCTCATTAGAAGATTATCCCCAGTGGGAGCCATGTGCTGCCAGAAAACCTGCGAGCAGCTGGGAAACAAGCCTGCTCCATTACCCTGCTTAGTAAGTAATTGTTCAATATCTGAGATTTTCTTCTGTGCATATACCACACCCATTTAATATGAAAGTAATATAATACCATAATTCTACATTGTAGCTTGATTTTAAAATCCAACAGTAGATTGTTAATAACCAACATATAAACAATCCCATTTCTATAGTTTAATTTTTAATTACTACATGGAAGCTTTTGGACAGTTGATGCAGTTATCCAAACCAGAATTCTCTCTGTAAGATGTTTAGATTGTTTCTATTTTTTTTCTTTTTCTTTTTTTGCTATGGTAAGCATTGCTTCAGTTAACATTCCTGTGGGTAAATCTGTTTAATTGTTGTTTCGGTATCTTCATTATTGTCTTAGTATAAATGACTCAAAGGAGGAGCCATTGGGTCCAAGGCAATCTCAGATGTGAACTCTTTTGCTATGAATGCTCACCAGCCACACTGGAATGACGGAGTCTGCAACAGCAGTGAGTGAGTCACCACCAAGGAGCTTCCTGGGAATGCTGTAAGCACAGTAAACAGAAACCTTTCTCATGAAAGGGCAGGGAGGGGCTGGGGAGCCTTGCAGGGCTCATCCTTGGGCGATGGATCTGGATTCTGAGGAATAAGAAGGACATTCCTCCACGTGAGTAATGCCCCAAGCTTTTCTCCAGTTAAGAAAACCCACAGCATTGTGCAGGCACCTAGCTAGGTGCTGAGGATGCAGAACTGGAAAAGCTTATCCAGCTGGCAAGATGGCTCAGTGAGCAGCGCGCTTGCTGCGTGACCTGGATGAACATACACCAAGGTGGCAGGAGAGAAATGATTCTGAAAGTCACTCTCTGACCTTCATGTGCCCTGGCCTGCAGGCCTGCGCTCACACATAGTACACACAAAATAATAATAAGATGGTTTTTGTTTTTTAAAAAGCTTTAGGCTGGGTAGCGGCGCACGCCTTTTATCCCAGCACTTGGGAGGCAGAGGCAGGTGGATCTCTTTGAGTTTGAGGCCAGACTGGTCTATAAAGTGAGTTCCAGGATAGTCAGGGCTACACAGAGAAACCTTGTCTCGAAAAACAAAAACAAAAACGAAGCAGAAATGATAAACTTGGAATCTAACCACAAAAGAAAATCTAAAGGTTAGACCCTGATTCAGACATGGTGGGTAGGGGCTTAGCAAGGACTCCTGGGGGACTTGGAATCTGAGACAAGCTTTGAAGAATGAACAGGAGTTAGTTCCACAAAAGCCCAGGGAGTTCAGACAGATCACATGGTCAAGGCCTCACAGCAAAGACAAGTATTATAGACTCATGAAAACTAGACCCAGAAGTCTGGGAATCCAGATCCAAAACTTCATTCAGAAAGTCTCTTTAGGTTCCAGGAAGATGGCTCAAATGGCTTGTTTTGAAAGCATGAAGAGCCAAGTTCAAATCCTCAACACTCATGTAAGAAACCGGACATGGCTGCAGGTGCCCCTATAATGGGTGTTATGGGGAGGGTGGGGGAGACGGGAGGATCCTGGAAGCTCATTGGCCATCCAGCCAAAAAGCTGGTTCAGTGGGAGACTCTATGAATAAGGTGGAGAGCAATAGAGGCGGATACCCACTTTCTTCTGGTTCCTTCTGCATGCATGCAAGCATGGGCACCTACATACAGCACACACACACAGTCATATACACACATATGCATATAACACACACATACTTACACATGCACATACTCACACACACATATGCACATACTCACACATAGAGCACAAACACTCATATACACATGTACACACACACACACACACACACACACACACACACACACATCCATCCTTCTAAATGGATGCTTGAATTTCAACCCATTCCATGGTAAGAGCTAAAGGTCACTTGCTCCTGTGCCTTGTGGAGCATCACAGACACCACAGGACCACAAATGACCAGTTAGGGATGAAAGAAAAGACAGCCTACCTTGTGAGAACAGGAGGATGCTCTTAGTAATGAGGCCCCTTGTACTGGGGCACCTGGCTTGTAGCATGACTTATGGCAGTTCTTAGCCTCTGTATGTCCAGCAAGTACCAACATCATTTTTAAAGTGTTCTTTTTGGAGTTAAGATACCTACATTTGGAAAAATAAGTAATTGTGACTAATTAGTCTCCAAATAGCATAAGTAATTTTGTTGTTTTGTTACCAGGGGTTAGGACTCAGGGCCTGGCACCAAGTAGGTGAATCACTCCACCCCTAAGCTATAAGCTCGCCGAGATCCAGCCGGATGTTTTCTGTTGTGTTTGTAGAGTTGGGGATTTAATCCAGGGCCTTGCACATGCTCAGTCGGTGCCCTACCGCTGAAACTACTCACTAGCAAAACTGATCGACAGGCAGGAACCTGGGGGCCTTCTGGACTTCAACGATTTGCATAGGCCCATTAGGCTTAAAGGTCACCAAGGTCATGGTCAATGAAACAGGCACAGGTGTCTGTGGAGCCTGTGAACTTCAGCTCACACTCATGGCTTCCAGCCTGCTCTCAATTCCTCTGTTCCATGTGCATCTGTCTGATTGAACGGCCATTCTGGACTTCACATTCCACCATGCGGCCTGGAGGCAGCTTCCCAGTGAGCATACGTCTAGGCCCCACAACTAGATAATGCAGTTCCTTGTAACGCCTCTCACTACATTTGCTAAGTCTGATGGAGCCCTGACGGACACAGCCACGAGGGAGGGAAATCTGTAGCAGAGATGGAAATAACCGTGGGACAGAAGGGATGACTCTGAGCTATTTTGAAGATTCAAGCAATCCAGTCTAAGTGAACAATCCAATATGGCGGCAACGAAGGAGGGCTTGAGAACGACCCCAAACACCTGAGGGTCTGTGACTGTGTCAAGGCCTTTTGTTGCCAATGCCAGAGTGTTACAGAGGGTGGCTGTCTGGACCAACTGTGTCCAATTATTTGATGTCTTAGCCAAAAGACTGGAGATGCACACACAGACTGCATGGTGGCGAGGAAAATGTATTTAGATTCAGCAAAGCGATAGTGTGGATCAGATATGCTGTAAGTGAGCAAGAGGCTCCCTGGGTTAGACTACTCAAGGGCCCCGGGGTTACTGTTTGGGTACTTAATGATGTCTAGGAGGAGGAGCTACTTGCTAAGGGTGTAGCTAGGGTAGTTTTCTAGTCTCCTGAAAGACTTGAGTTACATCAGCAGTTCTGCTGAGCATGTCCTTTTCCCACAATGCATGTGGTTTTAATCAAATGTATGCTGACATATAATCATAGGCATAAGATCATAAATAGATTCACCCTACAAGTTCATTCAGAGGACACAGTTTGCCACATTGCACATGCATCCGGAGCGGCGTTACTGACCTCACTTGTCCATCCCTCACATGGTTTCAGGATGTGATTCAGGATGTGTCCAAATAGAAACAGGAAGTTAGGAGGCTATCAAGGGATTACTAGAAGGAGTAAATTATTTCCATTGTTTAAGTAAGTATGTGCACAGCCTGATACAGGTAAGGGTTCAAGTTGCAAACAGGTTGTTATGTGTATTGCTAGGAAGAGGTTATGTTTATTGCTCAAGCCAAATGAATCCTGGGGGATTAGTGCTAAGCTGTTCCTGTGATTGCCTACCTCAGGAGTTGAACTAAATTAAGAGGGAGAGGTATGAAGATCAGAGTTTTAGGCTTAAGTTTAAAGGGCCTGAGGAATGCCTAAATGGCCTATTTGGAGATTTAGAATTGATGTTGGCTTCATGGATCTGAAGCCTTGTTTGTTTCTGGCAGGATATCATATATCCCAGGCTGGCCTGGAACTCACCATATAGCTGAAGATGACCTGGACCCCCTGATCTTCCAGGTCCTACCCACAGAGAGCTGCCATTGTAGGTGTGCATCACCAGGTCTAGTGTGGAGCTGAAGTTTAATGAGAATGAACAGCAGCAGCAACAGAGTCCTCAGGGACTAGGACATGGGCTCCCTCTGCAGCAACAGAAACAGGACTCTGGGAAAGCTCGTGCTTAAAGGGAAAACAGAGGAAGATGGGCTACTGAAAGATTTAGGATGAAAGGCCCACAGGAAAAAGCCTGGACCCAAAGGCAAGGAGGGATCAGATCCATACAGAAAAGGGGGTGGAAAGGGGTCCGAGGGTGAGATGCCATAGAGAACTAGACCCAAAGCAGGAATTAAAATGTATCCATTGCTTTCAGGGCCCAGGAGGTGCCTGGAGACCGACCCTGGTGGATCTTCAGAGGAGTGGAGAGGGCGAAGGCCAGGTTGTAGTGGGATGGTGAGAGGGAGTTCGGGCCTTGAACAGGTCACGCGTAGACAGTTTCTTTTAAGCCTGGCTGTAAGGAGAGCGACACTCGAGAGGGGATATGAGGCTGGCGAAAGGCTCCAGCACTGAGAAGAGACATGTGCACACTTTACCCACTCCCCACCCTCCACCCCCCCAACCCCCCACCCCCGCTGTGCACGCGGCTCACGTGTGCAGCACGTGGCCTCAGCTGGTGGCACTGTCTTGGGAGGTCATGGAAACTTCAGGAGGTAGGTGTGCCTCTGAAGAGTAGAGCTGGTTCCCTCCCCCCCCCCCCCCTGGATCCTGTCTACCATAAGGGGAGACCACGAATTTCAAGGAGAGTGGGAGGGTTTGAAGGGAAGACTGGGAAGGGAGAGATGTTGTAATTAAATTATAATCTTAAGATTAATGTGTGTGTGTGTGTGTGTGTGTGTGTGTGTGTGTGTGTGTGTGTGTACTCATGGAGGCCAGAAGGGCACACGAGGTTCTTTGGAACTAGAATTACAGGCAGTTGTGAGACATCTAATGTGAGTGCTGGGGTTTGAACTCTGGTCCTCAGCAATAAGCACTCTTAACTGCTGAGCCATCTCTCCAGCCCATATTCTCTATACTTAAAAAAAGCAAACAAGAATGTAGATGTCCTAGTTAGGGATTCCACTGCTGTGATGAACACTATGACCAAAAGCAGCTTGGGGAGGAAAGGGTTTAGTTGACTTACACATCCACAGCACTGTTCATCATGGAAGGAAGTCAGGACAGGAACTCAAACAGGACAGGAACCGGGACACAGGAGCTGATGCAGAGGTCATGGAGGGGTGCTGCTTACTGGCTTGCTCCACATGGCTTGCTCAGCCTGCTTTCTTATAGAACCCAGGACCACCAGCTCAGGGTTGGTACCACACACCATGAGCTGGGTCTCCCCTATAATCAATCACTAATTAAGAAAATGCCCTACAGACTTGCCTACAGTCCAAACTTATGGAGGCAGTTTTTTCAATTGAGGCTCCTCTCTGATGATTATAGCTGTGTCAAACTGATACAAAACTAGCCAGCACAGTAGCATTTATAAAAAAAAAATATTTTTAAAAACATTAAAAAAGAAAGACGTGTTGTCTAAAAGGATGGGGAGGAGCAGGAAATGTGTCCTGAGGGAAAAGCAGGGTCAAGGGAAGAGTAACTTCTCAGGATTGTCAGAAAGTGTTTATAGTAGGTGCAAAGAGAGAGGCTGATAGTAGACAGAAGGGAGATTGGGAAGGAAAAGCAGAATGATAGGATGCACAGATGCTGTGGTCAGTTATGGACCATGTATGACAATAGTCTTTTAAGATGATAGCAGGACAGGTGAGGTAATGGCACACACCTTTAACCCCAGCACTCGGAAGGCAGAGGCAGGTGGATCTCTGTGAGTTCAAGGCCAGTCTTGTCTATAGAGTGAGTTCCAGGACAGCTAGGGCTACACAGGAAAACCCTCTGTTGAAAAATAAAAAATTTAAAAAAAAAAAAAGATTCTAACAGAGCAGAAAAATTTTTTATCACTCAGTGACGTAACAGTTGGCACATCACAGAAATGCATCTCCCATGTTTTGTTGCTGATGCTAAATGGGCCGACAGAAGAGCCAGCCACGGCAGACTGACCCAGCAATAAGGCCCTGCTTGGCAGTGGATAATAAACAAGGGTTAGTTTGTGTATTGACCACACTACGCTTTTGTCATCATTCTAGAGTGCGGTCCTTACGCTCCTTAAGAAGTTTACTGTCAAAGAGAACGAGGCTACACCAGCCACGGCCAATCCGGCTTCTGTTTACTATGTCGCTAGACTGTATCAAGAGGCCTGTCTGAGTGACTGTGGGTTAAGTAACCTCTGTGATGTTTACTCTGTGAATCAGCTTTCTTCTCCAATCTGGACTTGGTAGAACGGCCCTGGCAAAGAAGCAGGGGGAAAGGGTGATGGAAAGAAGGGCCCTTCTGCCATCGATGAGGTGGTACCCCAAGAAAACATCCCCAGCATTCACAAGTGCTCCATAGAGTGGGCTTCAAGAAATATTTCCCTAGCCTGGCCTTTAATCCCAGCACTCAGGAGACAAGTAGATCTCTGTGAGTTCAAGGTCAGCTGGTCTACCTGTGAGTTCCAGGGCAGCCAGGGCTACATAGAGAGACCCTGTCTCAAGAAACCTAGAGATTTGCCATTAAGAAACTGGGCACTTCAGATGGGTGCACTGGTGCCCAGTTCAACCAAGTCCCTGAGCATGCCCCATGTTTTACCCATGTGTGTTTGTCAGGAAACAGACGCAGGATAAGGATTTAATGAACAAGCACTATATTTTGTGTGCTGGCTACTTTTATGTCAACTTGACACAAGCTAGAGTCATTAGGGAAGGGACCCTCAATCGGGAAAATGCCCCCACCAGACTGGCTTGTGGACAAGCCTGTGGGGCATTTTCTGAATTAGTGATTGATGTGGGAGGGTCAGGCTCACTTTGAGCAGAGCCACCCCTGAGCTGGTGGTCCTGGGAGCTATAAAAAAGCAACCTAAGCAAGCGATGGGGAGCAAGCAGTACACAGCAGCACCCCTCCATGGCCTCTGTATCAGTTCCACCTCCAGGTTCCCACCCTGCTTGGGTTACTCCCCTGTAGAAGTGTAAGCAAAGTAAACCTTTTCCTCCTTACCTTGTTTCTGGTCATGTTGGTTTTTGTTTTTTGTTTTGTTTTGTTTTTGCTTGTTTGTTTTGTTTTTGTTGTTGTTTTTGAGACAGAGTTTCTCTGTGTAGCCTTGGCTGTCCTGGAACTAGTTTTGTAGACCACACTGGCCTCAAACTCTCAGAGCTCCACTTTATCTCAGCAATAGAAACCCTAAAACACTTTGTAAGTTATATCTTCATCACCATATTAGAAAACTACATAGCTGGACAGTGGTGGCACATGCCTTTAATCCCGACACTCGGGAGGCAAAGGCAGGCGGATCTCTGTGAGTTCGAGGCCAGCCTGGTCTATAGAGCCGAGATCCAGGAAAGGTGCAAAGCTACACAGAGAAACCCTGTCTCAAAAAGCCAAAAAAAAAAAAAAGAAAGAAAAAAAAGAAAGAAAGAAAGAGAGAAAGAAAGAAAGAAAACTACAGATTGAAAACTACACATCAAGAAGGTGGATGAGAACTACTGAGTGTCAGATAAAGTTAGACAACTGCCAAGGAAGGAAGGAAGGAAGGAAAGAAGGAAGAAAAGAAGGAAGTCTCTGCTCCTCAGAACTCTTACCGCTGTCTGTGATACACAACTGTCATCAGGGAAGGCACAGGGAGAGGGTGCAACCTGAGGCAGATAAGGCTTAGAGCTGCAAAGAAGGCGAGACTGTGTGATTTGCAAACGAACCAGAGAGCGTTCTTAGCTGACAACACTCCATCTGTTGAGGGTTGAGACGTAGGCATGTGATCAGGGACTTGAGAGGGGCAAACATAGGTTAGCCATCCGAGGGACTGGGAGACAGTCACAGAGATGAAGAGCAAGCAGGAGGCCTTCCTGTGGCCCCATCTAAGGACAGGGAGCAACCTGTGTCAGCGCATCAAGAACAGAGGTAGGAAAACCCCACGGCGAGACCCTCAGGCTGGAAGCAGGGACGAGAGAAATTACAGGAAAGGCTGAGACCTGAAGAGGATGCTTGTGTGAGTGTCCCTCAGTAAGTGATGGGGACTGGAGCCCATAGACAAGGCCGTGAGGCCAGGAGGTGTCTAATAGATTGGACAATGTGGGGACAGAGGGACTGGCACTCGCCGTGAGGCTGAAAAACAAGTTGAGCTGATGAAAATGAGTGAGAGATGGACAGAAGGTGGGTGGCGAAAAAAGAAAGAGAGAAAAGTGAAGACAGAGTAAAGGTCAACCTTTGTGAGCAGGATGAGGACATCTGCTCTGTGAGGGTGTGACCGGGAAGAGGGTAGAAGAAGTAAAGCCGAGGTAGAGGAGACAAGATGGCGGGTGAGATTCAGGAGTTGGCTGTAGGCAGGGCATTGCAGGGGGCTGGGTAGGGAAGGAGAGTGGTCAGGGCCACCGGTGAACACCTGAGGATCAGACTCATTGAAGTGAGAATGATTATGGCAGCTGTCTTAGTTAGGAATTTCAATTGCTGTGAAGAGACACCATGACCACGGCAACTCTTATAAAGAACACATTTAATTGGGGTGGCTCGCTTACAGTTTCAGAGGTTCAGTGCATTATCATCTTGACTGAGAGTATGGCTGAGTGCAGGCAGACGTGGTGCTGGAGCAGCTGAGAGTCCTCCATCTTGCAGGCAACAGGAAGTTGGTTGATGTCACACTAAGGGAAGCTTGAGCAAAAGAGACCTCAGAGCCCGCCCCCACAGTGACACACTTCCTCCAATAAGACCACACCTCCTAATAGTGCCACCCCTTTTGGGGGCCATTTTCTTTCAAACCACAGAGGCAGCCTAATGTCAGCATGTGAGAACATGTCCCAGCATACCCCTCCCAGCCTCAGGGAGAATGTACAGACTGTTTCTCCCCTTTGCAAGGTGGAGGGAGAGGAGCATTGTTTTACTGTGGCTTTTTCAACAATTAAAGAAAAATGGAGCTTTTTTCTAAGTATAAGACCACGGGCTGTAGAGATGACTCAGAGGTTAAGAGCACTGGTTGCTCTTCCAGAGGTCCTGAGTTCAATTCCCAGCAACAACATGGTGGCTCACAGCCATCTATAAGAGATCTAGTGCCCTCTTCTGGCCTTCAGGTGTACATGCAGAACACATAATAAATAGATTAAAAAAAAAAAAAAAAAAAAGACCGAATCTTCAAAGAACAAGGAAAAATAACAGGAAGATGAATTAAAATGGATCAGACCAGATGCTGCATGTATGCTCAGAGAAATCAAAACAGGTCTGCAAGGGTTCTGTGCCATCAAACGGGTCCAGAAAAGGGGAAAGCTTTCTGAAGAGAAAGACGGTCTAGGACAGTGGCTCTCAACCTTCCTAATGCTGCCACCCTTTAACACAGTTCCTCATGGTGTGGTGACCCCAACCATGAAATTATTGTCCTTGCTACTTCATAACTGTAATTTTGCTACTGTTGTGAATCATAATATAGAGATCTGGTATTCGGGATGTTTGATATGTGTGATCCCTGTGAAAAGGCCATTCCAGCCCCGAAAGGGTCTCCACCCACAGGTTGAGAACCGCTGGTTTTGAAGTGGATGGGGTTGGAGGGTGGACAGGGCAAAGGAAGTTGCATGGAGACCATGTCTCGGGATGTGTTCAGGAGACTCCCCTGGCTGAATTTTGTTCTAGCGTAGAATGTGCTAGAAATAGAATAGAAAGGGGAACGAAGCCGATTCTGTAAGGACTGGAATGGCAGGATCAGGAGCATAGACTTCATTCATACGTTAAAAATCACCAATTACGCAGCCATAAATAAAATTTTTTTTTGCTTGTTTTCAGCACTGAGGATAGAACTCAGGACCTTGCTCAAGCTGGCGATTCTTCTATGGCTGTGCTACATCCCTAGCTCTAAATTCTTTAATTCACATTGCTAATATATGTATAACTATTACTTAGTTATATACTTGCTTATCAAGAATTTATATGCTGTTACAGCTTGTTGCTAAAGGCCACCAACGGTAATGCAGACAGTGTCATCTATTTAGAGCTGCAGTTCCCAACCTGTGGGTCACGATCCCTTTGAGGGTCAAATGACCCTTTGACAGAGGTCACCTCAGACTGTCAGAAAGCACAGATACTTATGTTATGATTCATAGCAGTAGCAAAATTACAGTTATGAAATAGCAACGAAAATGATTTCACCGTTGGGGGTCACCACTGTTATGGGATATTTTGATTGCACTCTGATACTCCTGAGACTACCAATAAAATTTACCTTGAATCGGAGGGCAGACCTAGCTACTAGCTGACTAAATTAGTCATAGAGGTTTTGGAAGACCCAGGACATATAGAGAGACACAGGAAGTAGTAGGGAGGGGCTTAGAGAGCTGCTTGGCCCTTTTGGATTGAGGAAGGAAAGAGAGGGGAGGTCACTGGTCACTTCTCTGCCACTTCTCAGGTTCTTATCCTGATATCTGAGTCCCGAGGTTTTGTTTGTTTGTTTGTTTTTTCGAGACAGGGTGTCTCTGTGTAGCTTTGTGCCTTTCCTGGAACTCACTCTGTAGACCAGGCTGGTCTCGAACTCACAGAGATCCGCCTGGCTCTGCCTCCCGAGTGCTGGGATTAAAGGTGTGCACCACCACCTGGCGAGCCCCAAGTTTTTATGGATAAAGAATAATTAGATAAACGCTTCACACCACCACATGAGGAACTGTCTTGAAGGGTCACAGCACTAGGAAGGTTGGGAATGACTGATTTAGAGGAAGTAGGAACCTCTTGTCTCTGGTGGACTCGGCTTCCTTTTTCTATTCACTGCCGCTTCTGACCCTCTGATCTCTCCCTCGCTGTTGACGGCCCTTAGCACTTAGCCTGTAGACCTGCCCTCAACTCCACACTGTCTTTATTCATGTGCACTTAGCACCCCACTTAGCACACCCTAGCCTTTGCCTTGTTTGACTGTCTGGACTCCTGAAGCGAGCACCCAGCTTCACAGGAGACTGCCCCAGCCTTTGACTACCCATCTTTCTCCTGACCCCATTTCCCCTTTTCTATGATTTGGGGCCATTTTTGAAAAAGCACCCAAAGGCCAGCTTCAGCTCTGTGCTAATTTTTTTTTTTTTCAAACACAAATCTAGTTGGAACCAGCCACACATTGATTATACCCTGTCCAAGCTGCCTCTATCTCCACAGGACTCAGCTGAACAGCTGAGGTAGAGACCAAGTGGCCTGTGGCCTGCCTGCCTCTGCCTCCTGAGTGCTGGGATTAAAGGTGTGCGCCACCACCGCCCGGCAGGGCATAGTATTTTATCACATGAATGGAAAGCAAACTGTGACAGATCTGTCAGTGTAGGTGATTGGCCGTGGTGGCACAGGCACTTAGAAATACACCTGAAACCCAGTGGAAAACAGTCATGACTACAAGGCCACTAGGAAGGCAAGTGAATGGGCTATATGTAACACTTTAATTTAGGAAGGAGCATTCTGCAAAATACTAGAGATGATGTTAAGAAAATATAAACTCAGTGGGTCACACATGCCTATAAGGCCAGTACTTGGGAGGCTGGGGCAGGAGGATGGAGAATTTGAATCCAGGCTGAGCTTCCTCATGAGTCTCGGGTCAGCCTAGGCTAAATAGTGCCCCCTAACAACAGCATATAGCCGGGAGGTGGTAGTGCACGCCTTTAATTCCAGCACTCGGGAGACAGAGCCAGGTGGATCTTTGTGAGTTCAAGGCCAGCCTGGTCTACAGAGTGAGATCCAGGAAAGGCGCAAAGCTACACAGAGAAACCCTGTCTCGAAGAAAAAAACAAAAACAAAAACAAAACAAAACAAAAAAAACCAGCATATAGAAAGTGCGGGGCCGCTTCTCTATGCAAGGACACTGTGAGAGAAGTGGTTCCGTAGTTTCCTAACTCATCCCCTACTATGGGTTTGTAACTGGGACGAAGTTATACTAAAACAACATACATTTTCAACAATGCTAGGACTCCAGCTAGCATTATTTACAGAGAATAATGGAAGCCTTTCTTGGTAGATTCAAGTGAGGAAATCCCGGAGGCACTGGAGGTGCCATGCTGGGTTCAGGAAGACATCTGAGCTGGAGCAAAACAGTGAAATTTATCTGTGTCTGACTAATAGTCATGAGAGAGGACGCACTTGCCAGATGGACAGCATAGATTTAGAGGAAGTCAAGAACTCAGCCTTCTGAAACCACCAAATTCTAAGCAAAGAAAGAGAAAGGCGAGAAAGCGGGAGGGAGAGAGGGGGAGGGGGAGAGAGAGCGTTTATGGTCTGCAAACCCAGCGGCGTCAGGAAGTACCATGTGTGCATTCATAGCATCCCCTCATCTTCACGCTCTGGTGCACCTGTCCACGTGAGGGCCCAAAGAGAAGGAAGGTGAGCTGTGTGGCCCAGTTCCTGAGGTCCATCTGGCTCTAACACCTCCTTGAAATTCATGAGGTAATTATACGGGTCAGCTAGACAGTAAAACTTCGAGGAGAGAGAATTCGAACTGAGTCAAGTGGAATGAACCACGTTCCCTACCCTGGCCATAGGTCTCCCTACCCAGCCCAATTTGCAAAGACACAGTTCCAGACCTTGTTGTTTTTTCATACTGCCACATCAAGTCCAACAGCAGGATCTGGGGGCCTTCGACCTCCATATTTGTATCATGTCTGCCGCCCACCAAGGCTGTAGTCCTGTGGCTTCAATGTACTTTCCATCAAGCAGCTTTGTAGGGGCCATTGGCACTCGGTTAATGACGAGACATCGATTAATCATTGTCAGGGTTGTTCTGCACGTTTTGGGAATGCTTGGCACCTGACCTCCAAACGGCAATGGCCTCCCAAGAAAATGCCCCCACTTCTGTATGAGTCTCAGAGGGTGTGGGGTGATTCTGCTTCACCGTACTCCATCCCATCCCCAGGCTGAGAGGCCTGGTGTATAAGTGATTTTATATTTTAAGTGTATTTGTATTGTATGTGTAGGGGTTTTTCTGCATATAGGCATTAATACCACATGTGTGCTTCCTACCCACAGAAGCCAGAAGAGGGCGTTGGATCTCTTGGAACTGGAGTGGCAGACCAGTGCTGGAGACTGAACCCAGGTCCTTTGCGAGAACAGCAAATGCCCCTAACTTCTGAACTATCTCTCCAGATACCCCCACCCCCCAATTTTTTAATGCAAAGTCGACGACATCACCCACCTCCGTCTGAAACCATTAGTGTTTTCAACTGGACTAACACCCCAATTCCTTCTGGGGGTGGCAGGGCTGCTCATGGCCTGGCTCTTGTCCCCTCCAGTCTTTCGTCCCTCTTCTTCAGCTCATCCTGTCTCTGTTCTTAACCACACCAATCTACGGCAGCTGCAGAGCCCCGGGGCCTGCTCTTCCGGCCCAGAACTCTCCATCCTTGGATGTCTTGGCTGGTCTTCCATCCAGGAGGGGGGGGTAGATGCAAGGCTGTTGGTGACTGCATTGAAGGGGGTGGAGGCAGGGAGAGAGGGGAGATATGGGGAATAAGTAGGGAAGAACCTGATGACATCCTTTGGACTCCTGGACCCAGCTGTTTCTTAGCAAAGACCAGCTCAATGAATAGCATTCTCCTTTTTACTTAATTCGGGTTGCACACTTGCCACCTGCCCTGGGGAACCTCTCATCCACAACCTTCTCTCTCACAGCCATTCCTATGTGTAGCGAGAGCGGAAAGTGGATAAATCTTCTGCAGTCCTGTGTGAGAAGTGTCGCCTTGGAACCCCTGGCAAGCTTCCTCAAAGACTAGAATTCTTACCTGCTAACACCCATCATCACTGTTCACTTCCTGACTTCTTCCACTGTTTCCCTAATGGCACTCGGAACCATTTTTCTTAGATGAGAAACCTTTCTTCCCATTGCTTACCCTTTTAGGTGATACTTGGTCTCTTGTACCCCTCATAATCTGCTTGACAGAGGGAACCTCGTCTGCCCTCTAGTTCCTCATCATGTCCCATTGGGCAACCTTGGACATTCAGGTTACCCCTCCTAGTGCAACCACACCAGCCAATGGTGACTGTAACCGCTCAGTCTTTATGCCCTCTGCTCTCCCTGTAGCACCCGGCACAGCTGCCCATGCCCTCTTCTTTATATCTGCATGCTGTCAGCCCTGTGATTTTCTTGCTTATCTGGACAGTCCTTCTTTCTCTGTCATGTTGACAAAACTTTGAGGCAGGTGACACGGAGCGTAGCAATGGCTGACCCGGTCTTCCTGGTTCAGTGTGGCCACTCAACTGGCCTTACTGTATTAAAACTCTATCTGGAAAGGCCCAAGAGTGAGGTAGCAGAATGACTTATGACAAATAAAAACTGACGCCGCTTAGGACTCCCCCTGCATGAGGAATGACTTAGCCCATCATGCCATCTGGTGCCTAAGAACGTCCACAGACATTTACAGGTCATCTTCCCAGACTCCCCTTCTGTACCTGTTTAACTGTTCTGACAGCAGACCTTTTATTCTGGTTTTAAAGTGGGTGAACTAGAAAGACCAACCCCTGCCCCCATCATACAATGAAGCGCACACAGTCCACACAGTCTTTGTGGAGGCGGATCTCTTTCCGGCTTCCTGTGGTTTCTGGGGGTTGGGGTCAGGTTACTGGGCTCACACAATGATCACCACCTCAATCAATAGGGACCTTCAACATGCATAATGAACCAATCCAATGAGAGTGAGAACCGTGTGTTAATTACCAGTCCCTCTTTCCCCTAGAGTTGAGAAAAGCCAACTTTGTTTTTACAAAGGCACTGGGACCTCCTTTGAGAATGTTTTCAGTCCTCCGTCAGTTAACAGAATTGTTTTCTCATTGCCTATGGGCTTCAAGCACATCTTGGTCTCATACTTTGCTGATTATGGCAACCCAGTAGATTTTTCTCCTGCGTCTCTGCTTCTATTCCAACGTAGACTTGGTAGAGTGGCATCCGTACACTTGTTGGACTGACAGGCCACACACATAAGGAGACTGGAAGGAGGCAGACAATGACCGTGACCACATTTTGGCTCAGAACCTTCTTATTTAAGAAAGGTCCTTCAGGCACTTTTATTTATGGGTAGATATAAGATTGGCAAGAGCACCTTTCAACGTCACGGTTGCAACCGTTTTTTTTATGAGGTCAGCGAGAAGGCAGAGAAACGACGGCGGCAGTTTGTCGTCACATAGGTGGCCGTGCTGCTGCCGGCCATCCCTTCTCTGCCCCTGTCCTCTGAGGGATGAAGAAAGCTGGAATTCAAGCTGTTAGACGGCACCTGTTCTGTCAGCGGACAAGCTCGCCAGCTTTGGGTCCAGTCTTGGACAAAATGGCGGCCGTGTCCTCTCTGCCAACACCTTACTTCACTGAGTCTAGCCTAGATCTTGAAGTGTCTCACCCTGCCTGGGCACAGCTGGACCGCTGGACCGGCAGCACCCACAATGCTAGGCTGGACCACCTTAGGTGGGCCAACAACTTCTCCTGAGGCTGACTCCACTGAGGCCACAGGTGAGAAGGCATGGCGCAGGTCATGGTGGGTTCCGTGGGCTGGAGGGGCTGCCACCATCATGGGTCCGACCACCAAAGACGAGGGTGGGCCAGCTGGTGGGGCTGCAGGTGCAGGGCCTGCTTCGGCGGCAACACTGGCTGGCTGGGGCTGTAGGGGCACAGGGAGAGAGAGGACCATTTTCTTAGGTAAGATTGTTGCTTCCTCCCAGAGAGGGCTGTCTATGAGTCTGGGTTGCACCCCTTCTCTCTTTCTTTCTTTCTTTCTTTCTTTCTTTCTTTCTTTCTTTCTTTCTTTCTTTCTTTCTTTCTTTCTTTCTTTCTTTCTTCCTCCCTCCCTCCCTCCCTCCCTCCCTCCCTCCCTCCCTCCCTCCCTCTCTGTCTCTCTCTCTCTCTTTC
Organism: Peromyscus maniculatus bairdii; assembly: GCF_049852395.1. Classification (NCBI taxonomy): domain Eukaryota; kingdom Metazoa; phylum Chordata; class Mammalia; order Rodentia; family Cricetidae; genus Peromyscus; species Peromyscus maniculatus. The sequence continues at coordinate 14,355,925 of NC_134863.1, read as the reverse complement.
TTTCTTTCTTCAACACAGGGTTTCTCTGTGTAGTTTTGGTGCCTTTCCTGGATCTCGCTCTGTAGACCAGGCTGGCCTCGAACTCACAGAGATCCGCCTGGCTCTGCCTCCCGAGTGCTGGGATTAAAGGCGTGCGCCACCACTGCCCGGCCCCTCTCCATTCCTTCACAGTAATGATTGTTAGGGAAACATTGTTGGGAAGAATGTGGTTTAGAAGAACTGGTAAAATACTAAGGACCCTCGCAGGAAGGGGTGACTGGCCCGTGGGGCCGCAGTACTACCTCCACAAACACAGTCCCATGTACAAGCACCCCACCCACAGAGAGCCTTCCCCCTTTGCCAGGAGTACCTCCGAGCTGCCAGGCAGAGCAGCCCACTTGGTCTCTGTAACTAGGAAAAGCACTTCCATCTTTTGCAAATAACAAGGCGGCTTTGCCAACTCTACATGAGGACTGTTCCCACCCCCGACTCCCCATATCCCCCCCCCCCCCCCGTGAATGGGAGGGGAAGAAAGGCAGGCCTGAAACTCCTTCACCCAGTGGGTGAGTTCACACACGGTAGTGTTACATCCCACTTTGAGGCTTAGGACAAGACGGCCCGGTGTCCCATTATTACTGATCCGTTGCAGAGGTGCGAAGGGGTCACTGTTCTGAAGACGATCCACGGAGTTACCTGTTTCTGGAAGATTCTGCAGGCCACTGAGACCTCTTCCCCACCAAGCTTCTGGACAACACTCGCCTTGCAGAAACCGTATTGCTGTTCCCAGAAAGAAAAGCATCATTTTAAACGATACAAAAGTGCTTCTCCCCCAGTTTTAACTGTAGTATAACATATCGAAGCAAAGAAACTTAAATTTCTAACTCCTTTCTTTTGAATTTACCCCTTTTAAGATTATAATTTCTGGGCAACTCTCTCTTGAGAAGCCACACCCATGTCCTAGGTAATGAAAGTCAGTCCTACCCCCCACCTCTCTCCAGACACATATCCACTTAAATCTAAGATATCGCTTTCTTTTTTTAAAAAAACTTACATCTCACTTAGTAAACCCTAACTTTGCTTCAAATGAAACTTTTGGTTTTTTGCTTATAAAACATATGGCACACAGTTCTCCAAATAGCATTGAATGTACAGAAACGCCGTGAGAGGGAGAGCACTTGCCTGTCATCCCTGAGACGGTGCTGGCGTAGGGAGAGCTAATGCTAACACAGGTGTGGGTTTTTTAATCCTAAATAAGTTCTGCTAAATACAACTTAAACTGCGACTTGAGGTCACCGTGAATATGACTTTGGTGCCCTGTGTCTTCCAGTTACTCTAGAGATGCTTTTCTCACATCCGTCATTATCCCGCACAATTTTCTGTTCGCTCCTGTGCCACACATTGCTCAGTGACTCACTCTCCTTGAACACTGGGATCCCTCCACTGTGTTCCGCCATGAGTTATGGATGGTGCATCATCTTTACAAGTGTTTCTCAGTCCAACACCTCTGACGCCCTCTTGAAGCTAAATCTCCACACATGGATGGGACTGGCTCAAAGACTCCGTGCTTTCAAGTTTCAGAGGCTCATTTGGGAAATCTACTTCACGTGCTCCCAGCAGCCACGCACCCAGACTGCTTCAGGAACTGACCGCTGTCTTTCCCCTTACTTCATGCACTTCTCAGAGGTGAGATAGTTTGGTGACTACACGTGAAGGGGAAGGTGGGGCACCAGAGAAAGATCTGGCATGGCCCAGCCCCACAGCAAGTGGGTAAGTGGAGATGTTAAAAAAATTAAGATTTAATTTTATTATTTTTAATTATGTGTATGTGTGTGTGTGTGTGTGTGTGTGTGTGCATGTGTGTGTGTGCAGGTGCCTGCAAAGGTTAGAAGTGTCAAAACTGGAGTTAAAAGTGAGCCGCCTGACATGGGTGCTGGGAATTGACCTTGGGTCCTCTGGATGAACAGTAGTATGTGCCCTTAACTGCTGAGCCATTTCTCCAGGTTCCCAAGTGAGCATTTCACACTCCCCTCCCCCACCCACACTTTCTTCCTTCAGTCCCAAGAAGTGAACTAGAAAGAGATGTTTGTTCCACACAACCAGGTCTGCCTGGTGACAAGAACCCCAGGGTCTGGGCCACTCACCTTTTCTGCCAGCAGGTTGCATTTGGCTGGATCTGTGACCTCTTGAGCAGCGCAATCAGTAGCGGCTACCACAAACTCCACAAAAGTAGAAATTGGGAGAGGCTGAGAAGAAAAAGGAAAACACACGTGAGGCAAGATGAGCTGGATTTGAGAGGAGCAAGAAGTCGGAGAGAAGGGAGGGAGGGGGGAGAGAGGGGAAGGAGGGAAGGCCATACTCTGGCACACCTGAGAGAACACACATCCCACAGGCCATGTGTGTGGCCCTGGGCAGCTGAGGGGACTGTGTTCTGAATAGTTTGGGCTGTGGAGGTAGGAGCTGAGTCTTCTCGAAGGATTGGAAAGTGTTCATTGTCCATCACTCAGGGGAGAGGGAAGTTTTCAGAGAGGAAACAGGAAGTCAAAAGGCCAACTCTAGATGGGCAGGGATGGGAACCCAGCATCTCCTTGGCCCTCAACCATTGGAACCCGATGTTTGGGCCATTCTCGGCCGAAGGGAGAAGAGAAGAGATGGCCCCACACCGGTTTCATACACCAGGATTGAGTGAGAAACAACCGGGTGAGAGAATGGGAGTCATGACTTATTGCGTCCTTCCTCACAAGGCTTGGAGCCTCGCCAGCACAGCGCGTCTGTTAGTGGGTGTAGTATGGGATGGGTATTTTCCAGGAATTACAGATTTGCCACCTGTATTAATGTATTTGCAATTATGTCCTGGCTTACTTCCAGATTGCCAGCTTTCTAAAACATCACAGTTCTGCTGCAGGCAAACAGTTAAACTTGTGTTGTACAATTAGATGGGTCCCTCTCAACCCCGACATCGCTGGACTTGATGTCCAGATCAGGAAACTTCCATTAGCTGCCTGTCAGTCTGAGTAGCCCCAGACCTTTGTAAGTATTGATTTCCAGACTGCTGTGGATGTGGTGGTGGCGTGGTGATTGGCTGGCGTCCAGTGAATGTACTGTGTGTGAACAGAGAGTCCTCACGTAGTGGGGTGAGTAGAAGCAGGGGTGCCAGGTTCCTGCCTAGCTGCTCCTTATGGCTGATATATTGAAGTGGCTCAGCTCGGGACAGTGTTGCTGAGCGTTTGGGGTTCCTCACAGTCCCAGGAGCCCCCTTGCCAGCCTTTCAACCAATATCCCCTTGTCTTCTGCTTGTCATCCCCAAACATTCCCCAAGGGCCACCAAACTGCCCAAATCTACCAAAAGAGTCTTAGATATTTTACCACGTTTTGAGCGCGGGAAATCTCCACCAGTTTGAAATAGGTTCCGTTATTCTGTGCATTGAAGGCATCCATGGCAACATTGACGGCATGCACCACATTGCTGTCATTGCGTGAAGCCAGGAGTGGGCACTGTGGGCATATCTTACGCACGTCCTCTGCAGAGTCTGGGCAGAAAGATGAATGGGGTCTTAACTGCAGTTCTCCAAGGTACTCAACACCGTTTGCTTATTTAGAAAGGGCTCTGCACGCTCCAACCGTAACATGCCTTTTCTCTAAACCTTCAAGCAGCTGTATGAAGCTTCACCAAGTCATAGCCATAAGGGACAATGTTCACCCATGGGAACAAGCTCCTTTAAAAAAATGTGTTAGAACCCCAATACCCCGAATTCCTTGCCAATGAAGTGAGAACTATTTGAGTTCAAAATTACTGATTCCTTCCTCCTGCTACAAGATAAAAATAAGTAGAAGAACCATCTGACCTGGAGTGGAATGGCACTTTGCGTGTAACACAGAGAACTGGCCATCTTGTTTCAGAATGTGGAAGTCACAGTCTCCCTCCACCGCCTGGAAAAGAAACCCATGCTGAAGCCCAGGAGCACTGCATCATGGTGCAGAGCTGGGGAGCATCCTGGCAGGGCTGTGGGAGGTATCCCCCCAAGGTCATCTTCACAGTCCTTACAATTATAATTTGCCTTCAGGGAGGGCTTCAAGGAGAAAGCTCAAGTGTTGTGAAAATCGGCCTACTGGAAGGCGCCATCCAATAGCAGTTTTCGAAATTGTGCCCTGGCTAGCCAAGATGGCTGCCTTGAGTTGGCTAAGGCAACTGTTCTCTGTTGAACCACGGTGGCCAGGCTCCACCCACCCACCATAAGGTAGCACCCATTAACTGGTACTCACATGCTCGGCCACCTGCCTCACAGAACAGTTGGCCAGGGGAGTGGGGTCCAGAACATGGCAGGTGGTCTCCAGAGTGTCTACTTCCAACTCATACACCTCTCCGAAGGGCCGCTGTGGGGAGGGGAGGAGGAGGTGAGCAAGCGCCAGCCCATCCAATGTGTCCGCTGGCATGAAGCCCTGGTGGAACTTGGGTGAGGGTGAACTTTTGGGAGAAGTGAGAAGAGGCCCCACCGGTCCCAACCTCCTCTCTCTCCACACTGGCTTTTGGTTTTCATCTTTCACTATAGATGGGGCAGGCGTGAAACGGAGAAAGGAGGGTGGAGGGTGTGGCTGGCTGTGCGAGCCACAGTCCTTATTCTGAGCTCTCTTTAGCAAAGCAGAAGTGACACTGAGGGCTACTCTTCATTGTGAGCAGTTCAGTGTCTTGCTCTGTCTTTTCTACCCCTCGCTCCGCTTCACTCTCTCTAGTTGCCCACATCCCTCCTCTCCTTTCAGTTTTCCTTTCCTTAGAGGATTCTCGTGGCTTTTCCTATGGTCTAGCTCATCCGGCCTTGGGTGCACAGCGCGTTCCTGCTTCCTGCCTGTCCATTCTGAGGCTGGGAAACTGTCATCACTGGTATGGAAGCAATCTTGGAGTCTTGCAGGACCCTGTGAGGTTGTTCAGTTACTCTACCGGGTCATGTATCCCTTTTTTCACATCTTGAACCGTCCCAAAGTTTGGAAGAGTCTCAATCCGGCTCAGTTTACCTCTCCTTTCAGCTCTGCCTGAGACCTCAGTGCTGCCATGAGAAGGAGCACTGAGTTTTAGTGCAGGGGTGTCCCAAACGACTCCCTGCTTCCCGCTCCACCTGGGAGTCCTAAGGAAAGCAGCCCCCAATCTCTGCACTTGGTGCACAATGCTCTTTCGTGGCTTTCCCCGCTGACACGTATACTTCGTGTTCATCTGCACAGAGCTGGTCATTACGCCTTTCTGCTGCCGTGCCGTTAAAATGCACCCAGGAAAAGCCTGGTCTCCAATCAGCCGTCCCTTTATAATAACGGCTATCATCCCTCAGTCTGGGCCTCCTGATGTCTGTTTTCCTTTCCCTCCTAAATCACAAGTCTCTTGTGACACAAACATGTCCTTCCCATCTTTACGCTAAGCTGAACCATATGGAATTCCCCACGGTGCATGTCAAAAGCAGCCACCTATGGAGAGTTTGTGGTTTCCACCTGGGAGTGCCCACTGCATCTGCCATCTGCTGGACAACTGCATGGTTGCCATGCAGGGCTGCAACGGGGAAAGGGAGGGCTTCATGACACGATCTGTGCTACCGGGCTGTCGCACATGGGGGCTGGTCAAACGCCGCCGCTTTCCATTTTCATCAGAGACACACAGAAGCCAAAAAAGAGAAGTGATTTTCAAATCGGCAGAGAGGAGCCCAAGTTTTCCCAGCAAGTCCTGCCTTCCAGCTGTGGTCTGTGAACTATCCTTCAGAGTTCTTCCTGCTTCCTACATGGAGCATCGTCTGTGAGATGTGGTACTCTCACAGTACTGATGTGGCTTCTCCTGTTCCCCTCTTTCCCTGTCCTGTTTCTGGGAAGAGACCAGTCTCCGCCGCAGTTTCATCTACACTGGGAGATGCTAGCCTCTGAGGCACTGGGTTGTGCCCCAAACATAGATTCTTTCAGTTCAGTCATGGCAGGCTCACTTACCCGAAGAAACACCTTGACTTTGTCAACCTGATTCAAGGCGTGCCTGAATCCATAAAGCAGATGTTTATTGAGGTAGTCCACGGCCATCAAAGCTACGTGATCTACTTCTGGGTCATCACAAGCCAATTCTCTGAAACCCAGCCCTGGAGCTGATTGGCAGCCCCAGAGCTGAGTAAGACAAAGGAGCAGGACCAGGGACTTCATGGCTGCTCCAGAGAGGCAGTAGAAGATGGGCCGATGTGAGGACTAGCCCAGACGATCAGCTTGGAGAGCTAGACCAACGGAGGGCCAGAGGGCTTTATTTATCTGATAGAGCCTGCCAAAGGAATTGCATAAGGGCGTGGGATGAATTTTGTTCTGGTTCCAAACAATCCCTGCAAATACGAGCTCTGGAAAAGCAAATAGGTTAGGACATCAGACATCCCCAGTAAAATCTGCCAAAGTCAATGCTGCCGTGGGGGAAGATGTTCCAAAGTCTGCTTGGAACACAGTTCGAACAGCAGAGAGAGGAGGCAGCTGAGGGTGAAATGGACATGGCCAGCCCAGAGGGCAGCCGGCGTGACAGCATAGAGAGGGTCGTCTACCCGAATATGAGTATGCCGTGGCACCCATGAGGGGAGGGCGCTATGTAACAATCTGATAAATCTTTTAATGGTGTCGATTGATCCCCTTCAAGAAGAATCCTAGAGGGAGACTAAGGTCCACATACATAACAAAGGCACAGTGAGCCATGGGAAATGACAGTGTTTTGGGGAAGAAGAATGGAGGTGAAAGGAAGGAGTTCATATGGCAGGGAGGTATGACCAGCACAGCTGTGTGGATTTCCCTTCCTCGTTCTCTGTCCTGCAGACCTCACCGCCACCAGGCCCTGCAGGGAACCGCCGCCGTGGCAGGCCCTGCTCTGTGACTTCTGGGTGGCTGTTTGGCACCAGCGGCCCTCTGGTCCCAGCCAGGGCACACGTGCAGTGCAGTGGAGGTCTGGCCTACTGTGTGCCACTTGTTGGACACAGCTCTGGGTTGGGCGCCAGCATTCCGGGCAAGGGCGGCTATGAACACGCTCGTCTGCTCTGCTCTCTTTGCAGCCGCAATGGGACGATGGTGTGGCTGCGGCTTTTGACAGCCCCAGACACAACCTCCAGGGAGTGTGGGCAGGGTAGTGACAGGTTCCAGGAATGTCGTACAAGAACCCAGAGCAAAGCAGCCTCTTCCCATGGAGACCATTTCAAATACTGAAGATCATCGTGTTTGGGTGGATTTGTCCTGTGAATTAATATTGCTTCAAGGGGGAAAAAAGTACTTTATACAAAAAAAGGAGAAGGAGGAGGAAGAGGAGGAGGAGGAGGAGGAGGAGGAGAAGGAGGAGAAACTCCTGAAGGAAATCTTAATGGCATCAATGTGTAGCGGACAGATAGGGTGTGGGTAGTGGGGGAGGTGACGGGGCAGAGACGGTGGCCGCAAAGGCTCATATTTTATATTTTTCTTCCAGCTGTGCATGCATGTACAGAACTGAATGGGAACTCCGGGCTCTCTTGGGGAGGGGTCGTGACTCTCAGAGACAGCCTAGCTGCTCGTCTGGCAGAGTCAACGTCCCATTAACTGTGTGCCAATCCTATTTAAGGGCATGACATAGGAGCTCTTCGGGAGGGCTAAGCTTTTCTTTGAAAGCACTTAATCTGGACATTACTGAGTATTTGGAAACACTCGAGTGCTTCAGAAGTTACACGCTCAGGCATGGAAGCCACAACTTTACCCTTCATGGCTCAACTGAACTTTTGACTTGGAACTGTCTTTTTGAAAACCTAATCTACTCCCTTTCACATAACCCAGTTCTCAGACCCTTGGGTAGAGACCCATCCATCCTGTGTATGTCGCTTACTCCCCATTGGGGTTAGCATAAGCCCGAAGTGAAAAGGAATAATTTACAAGAAGTGCCCCTCGAGTCAAAGGTGGGAAGGTACGTACACCTGTGCTTGCTCTGTAGGAAGGAGCCTGTTCTGGAATCCTCTGCCTGGTAACCCGCATCATCCTTAGCCTGGACTCTCCACCCATGAGCAGCAGACTCCTTGTCTCTGCTTTGTCCCATAGCCAGACAGCCCTCCCGTCAGCTCCAGCTTGCTGGGGCTTCCTATCCCAGCCACGAGAGCCCTTCAGACCTTCTCTCACCTCCTCCTTTAAACCCGGAGGAATGGGGGGCTGCTCTGTCCATATGAAGGACGGGGAGTTCTAGCTACCAGCCTTCGTGCCCATCTCCATGGACACCCCCCAAGTCACAGCCCCTCCAGTGCTCTGGTGCCAGCCTGTCACTCGGGGGCATTGCCCAGGGCTGCACTTGCACAGCACTAAATTCTATTAAAATAAGGTTTTGCATGAAAAAAAAAAAAAGACGAGGTGGCAACGTACCAAACGGTAACACTGTTTTCAGCAGAAGCTGGCCGTTGGCTGTCTGTCACCCAGGGGTGCAGTGAGAGGAGAGAGAAATTGCTCTTAACCACGCACCTCATTTTCCTAGATCAAATAGAGTGGACAGACATTTATTTTTTTTCCATTTAGCACTGTATGAACGACTATTGCTCCATGTTACTAAAGAGACTTAAAACCATGTTTGTGAGGACAACACGTGATTCTGCTGTGTGCCTGTGTTATTTTAATGACTTCTGCGTGTTTCTCCCCCGCTCCTCCAGCACGCGTGTTGCTATGGGGCAGCAGTGCTCTGTACTCACACTAAATACAATGCAGTGTGGTAAAGCTTGCTGAGGGAATCTGGCCCTAAGTCTCAGGATCACAATTCCTAAGGTGGCAGCAGGATAGCAGGCAGAGCTAACGATGTCACAGACCTCAGGACAGAAGTTAGGAATGGCATCAGGGCCTCAGTGTGTCACCAGAGAGTCATTAGACCAGGTGATATGTTTGAATCATTCCAACACAGAGTTTACCATTTAAACTAGGCCTGGTGACCCAAGTCTGTTCATCTTAGTCTCAGCTACTAGGGATGCTGAGGAAGGAGGATCACACATTCAAGGTCAGCCTGGGCTACAGAGTGAGTTAAATGCCGCCCTGGTCAGCTTAATGTGATTCTCAGGGGGGAAGGAAAGGAGGGAGACCGGGCACTGAGTTCAGTGATAGAGCATTTGCTTAGCATGTGCAAGATCCTGGGTTCAGTCCCTTGTTGATAGAAGAGAGGGAGGAGGGAAGGTGAGAAGCATGCATGCTGGGGGGGGGGTAGGGGGGGGAGAGGATGGATGGATGAGAACTCAGTATTTCCAGCTGTGAAATGTGACCCAGGTCAATAGAAATTCGGGGCCAGAGTTTTCAGGGGCGGGCACTCTCTGTGACCCTGCCAGGGCAGCACTAGAAGGGGTGAAATTCCAAGCGAGGCAGGAATGATAGTTAGAAATACAGCTCCTCACAAACCAGAGCAGGAATGTGCGCATGCCAGCAAAAGCCAGAAGCAGATTGGCTGCCGTGGGGGAAGAAGAGCCTCAGTGTTAGGTTAATCACAGCCAGCTACCTGACTCTGCCCTTAGAGTTCCTAAAATGCCAAAGCCCCGGGAAGGCAGGCATTTAACTTCTGATTTATTTAACTTCATTCCTATGTTCAGAGAACAAACATTTTGGGGGGCATCTACTATCTGTGAAGTTAGGTGCCTGGACACAGAGAGAGGAGAAGACATCATGGGTCCTGAGGGCTCTCTCTCTCTTTTCTCTCTCTCTCTCTCTCTCTCTCTCTCTCTCTCTCTCTCTCTCTCTCTCTCTCTCTCTCTCTCTCTCTCATACTGGGCTCAGCAACATCTGATCTGCTAGAAACCCCAGATTATTGTACAAAACCATCGTGCCATTAGTGTACACATTGTCACAACACCCGTGGAGTGAGAGAAAACCTCAAGCAACAGAATGCCAGTTTGCCTTCATCCCAGGGTCCATCAGCCAGCTGGGGAAGGTAATTCCACATCAGCTGCCCCAGAAGACACTGCCCGGTTATGTGAAGAACCCTGTACACTCAGTGTCCGTACACCACAGTTGGATGACGGGCCTGACCACAGAGGCAAAGAGATTAAAGCCAGTGACCTGGTCCTAGTGATCACAGGCTGGTTCTAAATCCAAAAGACGGTGACATGCGGACATGTGAGGGGAAGAGCAGGGTCAGACGGAGCTGAGGCAAAGGAGACGTGAAGGTGCCAGGTTTAAGGAGGCGCCACCTCTGGGCTTGCCTGCCCCCGCCCCCTCCCAGTTCTGAGCTGAAGGCTTTTCCTTCCTGTCTGGCCTTGGTGAAGAGGCAGGAGGTGCACACAGAACAGAAGAAACCCCTGTGGCTCTCAGCAGATCTTCCTTCTTTTTCTCTCTTCTTTCCTCTTTTTCAAGGGACGTCTCCACACTGCTGCTGTTTTTATCCTTCGAGCTGGTGAGACGGGCCCCCCGGGAATACCGTGATTCGTGCAGCTGATTGTACTTGACCTCAGAAGAAACGACAGGAAGCCTTTCTCTTTTGTTTGGAAGAAGGCTTTCTATTAACGTGCTTCTCAGTGTAGCCTTGATGTCTAGCACATGCTCTGACTCGTAGGGGGAAAAAAAAATCAGTTTAGGGTCAGAGAAATGAGGCATGTGGCTGCGGAGGCCGGATTCACCTCCACAGGCAGCCAGCATCCTCTCTTCCCTAGTCTAGGAGATGTAGGAGCGAAGCATTGTTCCCACCCTCTCTCTCTTCTTTACGCCGCCGCCAGAGGGCGCGGAGGCTCAGGGAGGTTCTGGAACCTGACCTTGATGACACAGAGCCTAGATTTAGCCCATTCATGTTGCTTCTCTATTGATCCCAAGCCAGAAAGGCTCTAGAGCCCAAAGGAAGCTAGAACTTTGGTTCCTGGTCACTACTGATCAGCTAGCAACTTGTTAGCCTGGCTCGTTTGGGGGACCGGGGAGGCTAAAGGAATATAAACGTGGAATGAGTTTGGTTAACAGTGGAAAAGAGGTTGGGTTGGCCGGCATCATTTGAGTCAGTTAAAGAAAATGCTTAGAAATCATTTTTATTTCCTGACAAAAGCAGCCTCTGTAAACTTTAGTGATGACTTGGGTGATATTGACGTTATCTCAAATGCAGGTTAAAAAGGTAAATAAAAGGTGAATGATTACACTGTTTCTAGTTACATGTTTCTCAGGGACTTTCTAGCCAGTGAAGAGCATCACCCCCTCCCTCCTTGCTGGCTGCTTCACCAGCCTTGGCCATCTTCAAGGTGAGTGTCACTCTTTAACAGAAGAGAGGTGCGAACGAGCCAGGTCACGGGCTTGCTTGGGGGTTGGACATGAAGACTTCCGGAGGAGCCATGGCTACTGGCGCCAGGTCACCCATGGCACCCCGTTAAGTCTGGACATTGAACAGTCCATCCTGTGGACAGTTGAGGTTGCCACGGGGCTGTTCACCAGTGAGTCGATACTGAGGTTCTGTGAATCTGCTTGCTGACGTGCAGAGGATATTCTCTGGACACACACTAACTGACGTCAGAACTCTTTCTTCCTTCATCTGATGTGCCGTGTGCCAAGGAGACACCGCTGGAAGGTGTGGCCCTTTCTTCCAGTTGTTCCCTGCCGGGTGTGACAGCAAGGCTCTCTGATGCCGCTTGGGAGCCCCCAGAGAACGGGTTCCTGCCCTCAGCCTGAAACTCAGAAAAACACAGTCCCCGGAGTGGGCAGAGTTCGCTCTCCTATCCGGTCCTGTAACCACACAACCTGCCTGGTACCCAGCACAGAGGGGCTGCAGAACGGCCTCCCACCCGGGAGTCCCCTCCGGTGCCGGGACCCCGCTGGAGAAAGTTCAGACACAGGGGCTTCTCTTCCTCTCTGGCAGCCCGTCCTGTTCTGTTTCTAGCTGTGAACAAACAGCTTTTCCCTTTATACCAGCCTGATTTCAAGCCTCACCGGGGCACTCACATTTTCTCCCTCAGCAATTCTACATACTAAATGCCTGGTCTCAACATCGGGCTCTGGAAGATCCATGCTACACTCTGTTCCCCTTTCTAGGCTCCATTATCTCTCTTTTTTCAGTCACTGCTCACCTAAATCTGTGTTGAGAGAATCTGATCATTGGCGATCAGTTGGCAAGACTGACAGCAATGGTTAACAGTGAGATAAGTCATCTTGTGGTTATGAATCAACTAGTTATGTAGCTGAACATGGCTTGTGTCTTTGGAAGTGCATTGTTCAGTAATTAGTGCAGGGAAGCTGGTCAATAGCCATCCCAGAAAGGTTTCTCCTAGAGCCCAGAGCTTTACCTGGACTCTCGAAAGCATTAACAATGAAGTCAAAACAGAGGCATCCTTCTGTATGGATTGCCTTGGTTAGGCTTCTTAAACACGTACAGGGGAGATATAGACTGCAATGCTCGAGCTGTAAGATGGAGGGAGCCTCCACTGGTCTTTAATCTAGCAAGGCTCTAGGCTGGTAGTCTCTGGACGACACTTGGGAAGGTGGACCATCATTGCGGCCTGTGTTCTTATCAGATGCTGAACAGCAGCAGGACTCTGGAGAGACAACTTGTAGTGAAGGTGCAGATCACGGGGCCAGGGCAGCTTTCCCGCGTGCTGAGACTGTCCAACCAGAAGCCCAGTCGTCTGGTGGGCTCCGTGGCAGGCTGAGCCTCGGGACCTGGATTCTGACAGGGCCTCGGGCTGTGGCAGGGGCAGGAAGATGAGGAGGGCGATGGGATGGAGAGAGGGTTAGCTGTGAGAGGCATGGCTATGGGGCAGCTGAGCAGGATCACGAGCCTCCACGAGGAGTCAAAGGCCCAGCAAACTCTAAACCCTTCTGCCACTACCTGTCAGTTGAGCAAGACTAAGTCTTGCCAAGCCCCACTTTCTCCATCACTAAAACGTGGCACTAAAACCAGGCTAGGACAGATGACCCGAGGAGTTTATGAGGTGACATTAGCAGTGTGTTCATTGTGAAGCCTGGCACAGGGTTGGCTACCGACAAACAGCTCTTAATTGTCCCAGTGCTCCAGTGTGGAGAGCGCACAGAGAGCATGTGCGGAATGCTAAAGACAGGAGGTGGCCTTTGCCTTCCTGTAGCCCCTGTCCCAAGCAGGGTGGGCAATGATTACGGGGAAAATACTCTTTGGGTTTTATCCCCTTGGGGTCAAGTTGCTCAAACTTAGAGTCTCACTTTACCCATCTGTAAAAGGGGGTGATTACAGTAGCCCTATAGAAAAGAGATGGTTTTCATAGCACTAAAAAACAAGCATACACTTAGTACTCGTGGCAAGTACCGTCTATATTACCAATAGCAGAGAAGGGATATAATAGGCGAAAGTGATAGGCACTACATACGTGTTTTGTTGTTGTATCCATATGCTGTTCCAGAAGGGCCTTGTGTTGGTAACTTCTGGCAATGGAAGAATCAAGAAAGAAGGAAGACCGTGGTTTTATAAGAAAACAGTTGTTTTCCCACCCGAGGATGCCAGCAACAACGTGTGCAATAGGTGTCAGTGGCTGGTGCGGAGGCCAAAGAAGCAGGTGTTAGTGCCGGAGCCCAGAAACAAGGCATCGTAGGGACTCCCCTGGGAGGGCTGCCAATGGGCACCTAAAAGATGGTTGGCCTGGCGGTGCTCTCAGGTTCCCTTTGGAATCCACGAGTGCACTCAGGTCTGACCTTTCCAGCTGGCTGTCCGCTCTTGGGCACCAGGCCCTGCACTTAGAAGCAATCTGTGCTTGGTGGAATAATACTGCATTTGGGATGCCTTGAAATTTCAAGCATTCTTTTTCTCTAACAAGGGAACCTGGGCTTTTCATTTTCATGGGGCCACGCAAAGCATGTTGTAGCCCTGCCGGCCTCAAGTAGCGCATAAAAGGAACCGAGTGCATCAGGCATCTGTAGAGAAGGAGAGACTCATTTCTAGCAAAGAGAAGCAGGCGAGGGGAGAAGAATGAGGGGGCTGGATCAGACAAATGGAGGTCTGCCTGAGTTCCTCACAGCTTGGGTCCTCCATGCTCAGCTGGCCTTTTGAGGGGTATTTTTTTTTTTCATACACTTTCTTAGTCCTTTCCTCCAGATGCCATCGGCTAGCTGCCTGCACAACTAATAAATCAGTTCTGACCATGTTATTCAAAGCCATCTCCAAAGTAAGTGCCAACAGGGGGAGATAATTTTAAAAGCCAACAGGTTCTTAGTGAAAAATATGGTTACTGAAATAAAAACTAAAAATAATCACAGAAGGGTCAGGAATATAGCTCAGTTGTAGAGTTGCTTATCATGAGTGATGTGCTGAGTCCCATCCCCAGCACTATAAAAAAAATTAGGTTAGTCAAAGAATGGATCAGGCACAGACCAATAGGCAAGAGCCTCCATCCTCTAATTTGATGTCTCAGCTCCTTTCATGGCAATGGTTCCATGTGGGGATTGGCACAGCAGCCAGGTGATAACGGCAGAACTTTGACCGAGCTCTGTGTCCTCTGCCCCACACCGACACGGCTCCACTTCATGCCCAGGTGATGGATTTCCCACACAGAAACCTGGAGTGACCCAGCGGACAGTGTGCGTGTGTCAGCACGTTCACAGTGCCCGAAGTCATCCCCAGAGACTCAGTGAGAGAGAACAGAGATGAGGCAGTTTTCGTGAGAAAAACCTCACCATCCCCATTTTCAACACCTCTGTCCTGATAGTTGCATGTCAAGCACTGTTTGTGTGAAGCCGATCCAGACGCCATCGTTTCCGGTGTTACGACTTGTGACAAATGACAAGCCACAGGCATTTTGTTCTTTCCATGTGATCTGCACAATCATTCAACTTCAGTTATTCTTCAGACTTGGGGGTTTTTCTTGCCCTGTGACTTGTCAAGATTTGAGCTTTCCCCCGAGTGGGCCAGTGGCAGAGATAGCTTGACGTTCTCTGTGCTCTCGGGCCTCCGCCTCGTCTGTTCTCTGTAGACAATAAACAGTCGTATCTCTGGTTTCATAGGAGTGAGTTTATTACGTACGCAGCAAGCAGGTGTAAAATAATAAAACAGCAAGCAGCAAAGCCATAGTAGAGCCCCAGATCAGACCCTCACACCATCAGCAGAAACTGACCTGGGGAGCCCTGGGGGACCAGAACAACCAGCTGGAGCTTTTGATAGCTCGAGGGTCCCAGACAGAACAACCTTTCCAGTGTATGACTTCCAAGTGAAAAAAAAAAGCAAATAGCTACAGATAGAGACATCATCATCAAAGCTGGTGCTCCCAGCATCCAGCAGAAACAGATGGGGGAAGTCTGGGTAATTGTTTGGGCTTCGGGGTTGAGCTTTCTCTCCACAGATGAGTCTCCTGAGGCTGAGCTGTCAACTTCTCCTGCCTGCTGCAGGTGCTTCCTTCCAGTCACAGGATAAACGTTAGGATCCTCTGCTGGGAGTAGTTCTCCAGGGCATGGCTGTTTTTCTGTGTTTTCCTATCACAGGAACTAGGAGGACCAGCCTACCCTCAGATAAGGGATGTTGGAGGACATTTTAAGACAAATATGCTTGGGTCTGAAATAGGGGTAAGGGGTGCAGCCCTGCTCCCGAAGCCAGCTTTTCAGTGAGATCAAACAGGACGTGACAATTTACCAGTATAGTGTACGTGACACTCACCCCAGGCAGCATGGCTGCTTTCTGAGGACCAATGGAACAGACCATCTACTGGAAGGGGTGAGGAGCTGTGGTGTTTTGAATGAGAATGGTCCCCGTAGGTTCGTATTTTTGAATGCTTGGTGGCACTGCTTGGAAGGGATTGGAAGGTGTGGCCTTGTTGGAGTGGGTGTGGCCTTGTTGGAGGAAGTGTGTCACTGGGGGTGGGCTTTGAGGTTTCAGAAGCCCATGCCCGGCCCAGCGCTCTCTCTTTCTTCCTGCTGCCTGTGGGTCCAGATGTAGAACTCACAGCTCCTTCTCCAGGAGGCTCCCTTCTTGGGTAGAACATATCTCCTTGGACTAACAGGCTTATCCTGGTACGGGAGGCTCTGTAAACAACCGGAAAAAACACAACCGTACATGTCGCTTGGATTCATCTTCTGACACAAATATTTGAGTTCTGTTGTAAGAACTGAAGGGACACTGGCTTCAGTGGACTTCAGAAGTCCAAACACCTTCCTTTTGGTGTTCGTTGGCAGCTTGGGACAAAGGAAAACAAAGAGGCATTATCCCACTGTCTTACGATGCTGTGCGGCTCTAGTGTTCAAGACCTCAGCTGGAAGCGGAGCAGGCAAAGCTTCAGGAGAGTGCCTGGGGCAAAGGCCGCCAGGGCTTGGGGTAGGCAGCATGCCCAGCAGCATGCAGTGGCTGTTCAGCACCAGGCAGCAGTGTCCAGAGGCAGGCAGCTGTGCCAGGAAGCGGGGAAGCGCCTAGTTACCGGCAACAGTGCCCCCAGCCCAGCAGTGGTGTTTATGGCAGGCACCAGACTTGAGCAGAAAGTGTTCCGCAAGAGAAAGTGGTACCCAGGGCAGGCAGTAGTGCCCAGGAGATGACAGCCACGGCCGAGGTAGGCCAAAGTACTTTAAAGAGAACAAGCAGGGGTCCCAGGGCAAGCCAAGCGTCAAGAATCAGGCAGCGGTATCCAGGGGAATGCTTCGGTCCCCTATAGGAAGGAGTAGTCCCTAAAACCAAGCAGCAGTCACAGAGGACGATGCCAGGCAGCGGTCCCTGGGTGCAGATAGTGGCAGCCAAGGGATTGAGAAGTGTCCTGAGATAAGCTGTGATATCCACGACGACGAGGCACCAGTCTCCAAACTAAGGAAGAAGTATCTTGAAGAAGGGCAGAGAGCCGAGGGGTGGGCAGCTCTCTGCAGGGGCAGGCAGCAACACCCAGCAACAAGCCGTGGTGGCCGGGGACAGAGAACAATTCCTTAAAAAAGGGCGTGGTTCTCACGCGGACCCTGTGTGACTAGATCACTTTCAAATAATGTCTACTCATATAAATAGCTACTATGTAGCACATTTTGAGAAAGGAGCAGATTATAGGACATTTATCTAAAGAAGTTTGGGGACATCACGTTTCAGAAAGGACAGGAAATGGTTACTGGGAACATTTGAAACCCAGAAACTACATGTAGCAAGGGGATGGCTGCATTATCTCTTCTAGACAGTCCAAACTAACAGTTCAAGGCTAATTTACTTTGTGATGCAATGGAGCGCAAATCCACAGTCAGCTTGTTATTCATGTGTCCCCAAACACAAGGCCAGGGAAAAACTATTGACGCGGGAATCTTGGCAGGGAGTGAGGGTCACAGGTGACCCCAGTGGGTGGGCAGAGGTCAGCACTCTCTTCCTTCACTGTGAGTGAGTAATGTTTTCTCCATCCCATGTGAAATGTACCTTCACCACATCAGCTGTTAACCCATTTCCATCTCCTGTATCTTGACAGGGTAGAGATAACCCAGCAGCATCTCCAAGCCTATGCTTTCCTCCACCAGTGTTAGATGAGTTCTGAGTCTCCCACCACGGTGAGAACATCTATACTCACTGTGGAGAGAACACTCCCTTCCCCCAGACCCCCACGTGCTTTTCCTTTACAGGGAGGACCATCTTGGGATACAGAAAAACAGCACCAGGAGACCTGACACCCTGGAAATGGGCAACCCTCTTTGTCATGCCCTCACGAAGGCCAGATGCCAAGCCCAGAACCACAGAACCAAACATACACATCAGCCGCTCCATGTGCAAGGGTTCCTGTGGTTCTTGGTCTCTAGATAGGAAAATTCAAAGTATACTATGCTAGGATCTGGCTCAGGTCTTGTCAAGGTCTGTCTAGATTCAGTCATTCTAAGTGACCCTGTCCCTACGTACACACACACACACACACACACACACACACACACACACAGCCAATGTTGGTTATCAGACCTGGATTTTTCACTACTCAACTGCTCATTTTTTTCCTCAGCAAAAAGCATTTTTGTTTTGTTTTTGTTTTTTGAGACAGGGTTTCTCTGTGTAGCTTTGTGCCTTTCCTGGAACTCACTCTGTAGACCAGGCTGGTCTCGAACTCATAGAGATCTGCCTGGCTCTGCCTCCCGAGTGCTGGGATTAAGGCGTGCGCCACCACTGCCGGGCCGCAAAAAAGCATTTTGTTAACTATTTAAATAAGTGTGTTTTATAGCTGATTCCATTCTTATGCTTTCTATTCTGATAAATGAATAAATGGAGGTGGGGGTGGGGGTAATCATCTTTCAGAACTCATGTGACATGTTGCAGCAGCCCAGCTGGAACAGGACCTGCTTTTCCTGTCCTGAATGAAGGAGCCGGGATCTGGCTTGGGGCTATATATACCCAGGGGAGGTGCTGTGGACATTGCCAGAGAAGAAGGTGTGTGGAGGAGGAAGAAGGGGAGGAGGGAGGAAATGATAGAACCTAGACTCCAGGGGAGGCACACGACCTAACAACAGACCCAGCATGCCGGCGCGGGACCAGAGTCATCTTCAGCAAGGACTGGACCACATGGCCACATGGATCAGAAAGCCCTCACCCAACTCCATGAGCTGTCCTCTGGGAAGGTGTCCGAGTCCAGAGACCAGCTGTCAAGGGCATGGTGGAGTAAGGCTGCCCTCCACCACTCACTGGCTGGTCTCTGGACATCCTTGGTTCCCTGGTGCCTCTCAGTGATTCACCCAGCAGCAGATTCAAAATGCTCCGTGGATCACTAGAGTACAATGTTTTCATGCCAATTTCCCCAATGAGAAAGGCGTTCTTAGATTTTCCTACTAAAGAGCTAAAACCAGCTGTGCAAGAGAGAGTTCACACACTCACCTTGTCGTGTTTGGACACCCCCGCCCCCCACCACGAGCACGTGCGTGCGTGCATGCGTGTGTGTGTGTGTGTGTGTGTGTGTGTGTGTGTGTGTGTGTGTGTTTGTGCGCGCATATGAATGTGTGCCTGAGACCATGGGCTTTTATCTGCTAGAAAGAACACAGAGAACCCCTACCCGAGTCAAGAGGAAGGCAGGCACACAGACCTGGCTAGCAGAATTGACTTAATAAACATGGGAATGGACTCAAAGCCAGACAGGAAAGTTCCTGCCTGTGGCTGTATCTGCCCGAGTGTGTTAGTCCCTGTCCCCTAACCCTGCCATAGGCACCCTGGCTCCCCCGCCCTGCTCTCAGGAGGGTGGTCTTCATGGCCTAGGAGATGCTTCATGCTTCCAAGTTTCAGCTCCTTTTCCCAGGCTCTGGGCTATGTGGCTTTTCCGTTGCTGCCCTGTTGTCCTGCCTGCACCATCACCTCCTGTGAGAACCTCGGATTAATTTTCTTTTCAAACATGGCCGCAGCTTATGCTTGCAACTGGACATACTCTTTCAAGATTTAAAGGTTTTGGCTTTGTTTTTGTCAAAAGATCAAGCCAAATTTCTCTTCTCTCTGGCAGCCTCTGCGGCAGGATTGTAGCCGAGGAGGTTGCTGTGCGGTTGTGAAGCCAGATCGTGGAAAGGGACAAGGCTTCCTTCCACCCTGGTCTCTCTTCCTTTCGGGGCATGTGTCTTGAGACTGATTCACAGGGACTCTGTTCTAGAATCAGCGGTTGGACATATGAGAAGAGGGCCTTTAGATGACTCCAGTCCCTGGCTCCTGAGCTGCCACACTGACACCCAAGGAGAACAAGGCAGTCTCCATGAAGCCCAGCTGTAGTACGGGCTTAAGCGGGGTGGGGGTGGGTGGGTGGGGGTGGGGTGGGTGTTGCTATTTTTAGTCACTGTGTTGAGTAATTGGGTCCATAGTAACAGCAAGGGGGACACAACCCTGATAGTCTCATCCGCATGTCACCTGGCTCCCTGGAAGACCCTGACCTCTCTTCTATGGCAGCTGCGGAGCAGACTTAGAGGAAGTCCTCTGCTCCAGACTTTACCAAACCACAAATCGTGTGTGTGTGTGTGTGTGTGTGTGTGTGTGTGTGTGTGTGTGTGTGGTTTATTATAATGTGAAGCCTTACAGCTTCTTGTAGCCCCTGGTGTTAGACGTTTGTTCATCTGGCTCCTCGGTGAGTCTGCCCACCCACGCAGGACAAGCTTGCCTTTCACTGTGTCAGCAGACATCGATCCAGGGGAAAACTTGACATTGTTATTAAGCCATGCCTCTTCGCTGGCGCTGCTTGCCAGAGTCGTTTCTCTGCCCTGGAACATCAGACAAGCTTCCCTGGTGAGTGTCGATGGGCTCTGCCTCTCCCTGAGCTCTTTGGACTGGCAAGAGTTGTGAGAACTCCACCGCGTGCGTGTGCAGTCGGCATGAAGCTCTCTTGCTGAGATACTGAGCACCAATAACAATATCGAGCAGATCAGAACACAGCCCCTTTGTGCCGACAGACCCTGCTGCCTTCCTTCTGTGTTGGCTGAGCCAGGCACTTACCACAGCAGGTGCCACTGTAATTAGCAAGGTAGGACTCCAGCCATACGCCTCCCCAGAAACAGCCCAAGATGGATCTTCGCACGCTTCACAGAAAACTTGTCTGCTACATGCATTCCCTGTCCTCCCAGTTTATTTTAACGACCTACCTCAAAGAGGAGGCCACAGTTTTAACTAGTTACCTGCCTGTTCTTGACAACACCTTGGACAGTCCTTCCTAGGACTGTCATTCACCCATTCTCAGAAGTCGTCTGTGCTTTCAATATTATTGTTTTTATATTGGGCAGAATCAAGCTCCAAATGCAAACCCAGGCCATGTTGGGCCAGCAGGATGGCTCAGTGTGTTTAAGGTACTTGCTGCCAAGCCTGATGACCTGTTTCATCTCTGGGACCCACACCGTGGAAGGAGAGAACAGACTCCCACAGGTGGTCCTCTGACCTCCCCACATGTATGGTGGCACTCACACATGCACACAGCATGCACACACAGAAAAATGTATAACTAAACGTTAACAACAAAAAACCCAACCCACGGGGCATCTACCTTCTCTACACTAGCATTAAGGGAGGCGAAGGGGCGGGCAGGCACAGTCAGGGTGCATTATGTATTTGCATTTGCATTTAGATTATTATTTGCTTTGCTGAATAGCTTGATCTTTATTGGCAATCATCGGAAACGACTTGTAAAAAAATCCATTGCCCCAGGGCTGATCGTTACAGAGCCCACACCACTCTTTTAGCGCCATCTGGGGACAAACGATGCTTACTGCAGTGGGAAGAAACAGGAAAAACCAAAGCAAGCCAAACCCCCTCCCCCAAAACAAAAACCAAACTGAATCTTCCAAACAGATACAGACTTACTTCTTCTTGCCTGTCTGTCCCAAGAGAGGGACTCCAGTTGCGAATGTCTAAGTGTTCAGTAATTCTATGAAATGGGTGTTGTTAAGACCACCACTCACGCTACGATGGAGAAGTCAGGGCAGTTTTCGATAAGACTGGAGTGTGAACATACTGAATGTGAGTCTGGATACATACTCTCCCGTGATGGCGTGAAAACTTCCCATTTTACTTGCATCTTCTGTCCAAAGGAACCACGTCAGAAACACCCTCACAGAATGAACACCCGTAGGGAGAGATGCCGACTGGGGAAGCAGTGATCGGTAAGATAGCAGTACCTAACAGGTGGAAGAAAACCGTGTCTTCGGATGAGATCAGCTGTGTTCAGGGTGGAACCATTATCGACAAAGCATGTTGAGAAGGTTGCTAAACATGTCTGTGGCTTAAAGACATTCTGAAGAGAGGGCTGAAGACTGGAGGCGGCTAATCTCTCCTGATCGCCAGAAATTGTGAAGTCCTGACCCCAAGGCCCAACACAAGCTCCCGGGGAGTAAGCAGCTCAGCCAGGCTCATCTCCCGACAGTCTTGTGGTAATGGGATCACAGTGAGCTTTCCCCTACATCACTGACATCAGCGAAGGCGTGACAGAAATATGGCTGGCTGGAAATGACTTATTTTCATGGCAACTTTCTAGTGCTTGTCAATCTGCAGAATTTCCGTGACAAAATCCGTGAGGTGGTTTCAGTTCTTTGGCAGCAATTTCTTTGGTCTTAGATGAAAGTCTCTGCCCCAGCCAATACAGTATTCAGATTACAGTGCGGATGCAGAGATAAAATAATGGATTGCCCAGTTGGAGGACCCCAACAGTGTAACAGCCTGGAATGAGAGCCGCTAGATGTTAACAGCTCTTTCCTCCCCCGTTGACCCGGACAGCCTGGGTACAGACCCACTGTCAACAGAAATAGAGTGTGAACTACAAATGCACTTTACCAATTTGAAGAGTCACATTTCGAAAAGTTTTAAAAGAATCTTAGGGGAATTTTAATAGTGTGTTCTTTTTCATACTGTGTTTTACTTTACCTAATATATTCAAACAGTATATTGTAGTATATTTATAATATAAAAATGGAGATGTTTTACATCTTACAGTTAACTCTTCCAAATCCAGTGTGAAGAAGCAGGGGATATGGCTCATCTGTCAGAGTTCTGTAGCATGCCCAGAACCTGGGTTGACTTCTAGCACTAGAAACCTGGGCATGGTGGCACACACTGAAATCCTAACACTTGGGGGGTGGAAACCAGAGGTTCTTGTTCAAGGCCAGCCTGGGTTACATGGTGAGTTTGATGTCAGCTGGGCTATGTGAGACCCTGTCTCCAAAACAAAACGAAACAAAAAAATCCAGTGCACATGTTGTACATCATCATGGCACCTCTTGGACCACACATGACTCAGGCCTCCGGGGAAACTGTCTTAGTTACGTCATTCTTAGGCAGGCTGCTTTACTAGGG
This sequence comes from Peromyscus maniculatus bairdii, assembly GCF_049852395.1. Classification (NCBI taxonomy): domain Eukaryota; kingdom Metazoa; phylum Chordata; class Mammalia; order Rodentia; family Cricetidae; genus Peromyscus; species Peromyscus maniculatus. Next base: position 14,333,328 of record NC_134863.1, on the reverse strand, counting down.
GGCATGTGCATAGTCAGAAGAATTTTGTCTTTCAGTGCTCTGGGGTATCTGCTTATGTCGTGGGGAAGGGTGTGTGCAAGGCTCTGTTGTGATCAGAGGGCAACTCAGAGGAACTGGTCCTCTCCTTCCACGGTGTGGGTCTCAGGGACCGGACTCAGGTTGTCAGGCTTGGCAGCAGGTGCCCATTACCCACTGAGCCATCCTTCTGGCTGGGCCTGGGCTTTTGACATGTAACATCCACACAGGAACTGGACTGATGCTCACTGTAGGCGACTTTATTCAATCCTTGATCACGAGTGCTGGGGCAGTTATGGTGGGGGAAATACTAGAAGCTAAGGAAGTGAACATGAGGGTATTTTTTTTCTTGCTTATTTCCTGGAGTCCTTGAACATATTTGCTTTTCAGGTCATCACTAGAACTAGAACCTAAAAAAAAAAAACAAACAAAAAAACCCAACAAAAACAAAAACAAAAAAACAAAAACAAAAATTTCTATTCCCATTTGTGGTAACACTAAAAACTTTTCAATTGGGGCTTAACTTATAAAAACATTGATTATAATTACTTTATGGTCTCTCTCTCTCTCTCTCTCTCTCTCTCTCTCTCTCTCTCTCTCTCTCTCTCTCTCTCTCTCTCTCTCTCTCTCTCTCTCTGTACACCTGCGTGTGCCATGGCACAGGTCTTGAGGCCAGAGGGCAACTTTTGAAAGTCCACTCTCCTTCCATCTTGTTCTGTCCTGCTTCGTTTTCCAGGGTAGCTGAGCTGCAGCCTTCCCTGGATGATTCTCCGGTCTCGCCTCCCACCTTGCGGTAGGCGTGTGTGAATACGAGAGACAAGCCACAGCAGCTGGCTGTGGAGGTGGGCTTTTGGTGGGCTCCGGAGGTGGAACTCAGGTCATGGGGTCTGTGCAGCAAGGCTTTTTTACCCACTGAGCTATCTCCATGCTTCTGAGCACTCACACCCACCTACATTAGGAATCTCACAGCGTAGCCAACAACTGAGGAGCAGGGAAGAAGTGTCTGAGTAGCCAAACCACATGCTGAGGAATGCATCGAAGCTCGTTAAAAACTCATACTTCTGCCCGGCAGTGGTGGCTTTAATCCCAGCACTCAGGAGGCAGAGACAGGTGGATCTCTGTGAGTTCAAGGCCAGCCTGGTCTACAGAGTTCCAGGACAGCCAGGGCTACACAGAGAAACCCTGTCTCAAAAAACAAAAACAAAACAAACAGCTCACCCTTCTTTCCCTTCATTGTACAGGTAACAAGGTTCACAGGGGTTAGCTGCCTTCCAGCATCCAAGGTAATCTGTTTCCAGGCTCGGTATCCATTCTGCATTCTAGAGCTCCCTCAAATGCCATTTTTCCTTGCAGATCTCAAGACAGCAGTTCTTCTCCCACCATCGTTACCTGGCGTGCATTCCCTGTTCTGGATTTATGATTGTTTATTTATCTTCTGTGTGTATGCACACATGCAACACAGTGCTCATGTGGAGGTCAGAAAACCACCTGCAGAAGTCTGTTCTCGCCGTCCACCATATGGGACCCAGGGATTGAATTCAGGTTGTGGGCTTGGTGGTGCCTTTATCCACTGAGCTGACTCTCCGGCCTCTACCACCTGTTTTCTAACAATATTCCTGTACTCACATAGCCACTGTACTAAGTACATTTTCAGGAGCAAATTGCCTAGATTCAAATTCTCTCCCAATTTAAAGCCATCTCCCAATTTAAAGCCATCTTCCGATTTAAAGCCAAGTCTATCCATATAAACCACTTGGAACACAGCCTAGCCTATGGTAGGCCCTTAACAGGCCTTTTTGCCCATGTCAATGAACAGAACAAGCTTGCACTGTTCATAAACTGTGGCCTGCTGTACAGCAGCTTCTCTCCCTGGTCCCTCCTCCAGAACCCAGGGCTCGAGATAAACAAAAGGCAGGTGTCGGGAGAAGTGGAAACTTGCAAGCTCCTCTCCCCGCCTGAGGAGTGAACAGCTGCTGGCTGGGGTGAGAGGCGGACAGCCTCAGGGTTCTTCCTCCTCAAACCATCCGGTCAAGCTGTCTGCAGGCTGCGCAGGCCTGGGGTTGCAGCTCTCCTGAACTGTCGCCGGTGCTGGGACGGGCTTCTGGTTATGCAGCTGGCTTTTTGGGTCACCCCTGCTGCCGTACCTCCTTACCCACATCCCTTAACACCACCAGTAAGAACTCAGGGGTTCACCAAGCTGGACTTTTGGTGCAATCATTATTTTGGACTGTTCTCTTTCTGGGGTGAGTAGACGTGTTGGTCTCCACAGGAAAGATCTCCCACAGAAGCACATGGAAATTTCTAGTGAAGGAAATTTCCATGTTGACTATTGAAAGGATGGGTCTCGGCTCAGGACCCCCAAGACCAAGTTCTCAGCACAAAGGAAATGTATTTGCCCCAGGGGGACAGAGGGCAGGAATAAGGGACAAAGACAGGAGATAGAGGAAGAGGGAGAAGGGAAAAGGAACAAGGGAGAGGGAAGGGGTATTTATTCCAGAGGCACAAAGGATCGCCTCTGGATAAAGAGGAGACAGACGTGGTCCATAGGAAAATGGCGGTTTATAAAGATATAACAGAAACCCCATGTTAGGATGAGGTGTTTAACTTTAATTAAACTTTAATTAAAAGGCATGTTAATTAGGTGAGCCAAAGGAGGCTTTTGATCGCTGGACTTCAGTACTTTGACAGCTGGACCTTGTATTAGCTTCAGGAGGAGGAAGTGGCCAAATAAGGGAAGAGACCTTGGGAGCTAGCCTTAAGAATGTAATCTAACAGCTTTTTAACAAGGCAGAGGGAATGGGGGAGAAGAGCAAGGCCAGAGCCGTGGTTGTCAGGCTTGGGCCAGCTAGAGTCCCTTCAGCTACTACAATCTCCTAGGCCTGGAGATCCCCTGCAATCTTGAGCAGATGGGTATCTTCATTACAGGTGGGAGCTTGCTGTCTCAGAGACCACAATGCTTTTGGAGCCTGGCATTACGATCTTTTCCACCATTCCCACATGACATATCACTGTAGTTTAACAAAGTCTACAGACCTCTGACATAAACCTTTCCAATGCACTTAAAGTGACCTAAAGCTCGGAGCCCAATGATGGAAGGAACTCCCTAAATCACAAGTCTAGGCAATGAATAAAAAGTGACAAAGACCCCAGTGACATTTCTTCACAGTGAGAGCAAGAGCTGGGTGGGATCTTCTGGCTGAAACCAGTACCTCAGCTCTGGGTGGACTGACTCCTGGAAACAGTACACTTGCAAGTATAAACACGACCAGGGTTCTCCTGGGCTACCATAGGCAGCCTTTGACAGAAAAAGTAGACACCCTACCGAACGTGCATGGTGTATAAATGCGTGTATAGACTGTGAAAGCCCACTGACCTGAATATGTGCTTACAAATGTGAACCAGAGCATGTGTGTACGATGTACAGAAAGCCAGACTGTCCATGCATGTCTCTGTGGTCTGCTGGGTTTCTGAGCGTCTCACATAGCAACGGCTGCTGCACAGCTGAGGGCAGTGAGGTGAACTACACTGTGGTTCAAAAGCAGCTCCCACACACTGCAACAGCAACCGCTCCACTGCCCTGAAACAGAGCAGATGCGGCAAGAAGTCCTAAGTCCTGGAGAAATGGGGGAGATTCACAAGTCAAGTACGCTCAAGCCTGGTAGCATCTGAATCGGGTACCACTAGAAGAAAAAACACTTGCGGTTCTAATATTTATTTTCTAGAGCCAGCCATCTTAGTTCCTAAACTAATAGGTTTCTGGTCATAAGGCCAACCGGGATGGATAGACAAAAGTAGTTTCTAAACAGTAAAATGCTCATATCAGATTTTATTATTATCGAAGAAAACGAGAAACTGTGTTCTCTCAGACAGTAGGTCTTTGTGTGACTTGAATTCGTGTAGCTCAGTCTCTGATCTATTAGGTTTCTTCCAGCTCGTTGCTATGAGACAGATACCGTGTGTTCAGTGGGGCCTGGGGTCATATGCTGTGTGTCCATCTTGCTTGATGGGAAGAACACCCATCCACTCACAGGAAAAAAAAACAGGAGTCCAGGAAAAAATAACAACAAGATGTATTTAAAAACAGACTTCTCCAGTTTGCATTTTGAAATAGCTAACAATTATCTCTAACCCCTCATCTGGTTTCCTGTGCTCTGGCATCCTGAGAGGTTTCTCCTTGGACCTCGGGCAGCAGCACCAGACATTATATCCCCAGAGGGAGAGGTATTAGTTAACCTTCTGCCGGCCATTCTTGTCTGAATGCAATAGACAGATTCTCAAACCTCTTATTCATGACATGACGATCATCAGGGAAAAAAAAAAAAAAGCCGAACTTGCATATTGAAAATAATGAAACACACACAAACCCCCTGCAGATAATAAATACCGCTGATCCACCTATTTCAACCAAAGTCCGATTTCTTTCACTCCTAATAGCCCTGCAGTCCGTTGTACACCTTCTGCACGGATCCTTGCTTGAGCAGATGCTTGACACCTGCAGAAGGATGAGTGAGTGACGAGTCAACAACAACGTGACTTCCCCAGGGTCTGCACAGGTGTCATGGAGAGGCCACACGGCTGGATGACAACCCCCCGTTTCCAACTTCACATGTGCACATCTCAAAACATACACACACACACACACACACACACACACACACACACACACACACACACACACACACACACACACACGAGCACTTGTTTGTCAAGGGCCATCCCCCAACCTCCTGAAGCTCCAGGAAAGGAGAACATGCAAAACAAGGGGACGAAATCCCTCCAGCTAATCTTCAGCTCCTTCTCTCCCGCTCTTCCGTCAGTTTCGCCCTTTACACTCACAGCAGGTGCAGCTTTCAGGTAGCACAGAGCAGCTCACCCCCAGCCTCCAATTCTCCTATATCTATCTCAGCTTCCTTTTTCACCTAAGTGACTGTCTCCCTTCCTTATTACTCCCTCCGTACACAGCCTTTAGTGAACAGTGACAGCAGGCTTTCTTAGAGCCTTTACAGAGCAAGGCCATGTCTCATGCCTCCAGAGGGTGTTGCTATTCTGCTTTCATATATTCAACCCACATGCATATGTGTACACACACACACACACACACACACACACACACACACACACACACACACACACACTACCTTCTTTTGCGTCCTCTGTCAGCTGTTCTTTTGGAAAATCCACATCAAAAGTGATTATCAAAGAGCCCTTGATGTTGTTGTTGTCAAAGTTGGGGAGCCCTTCCCCTTTCTTCCAGAGCTTGGCTCCTGGCCTGGTAATCTTATCCCGGGAAATATGTACCTGGAACGCAGAACGGAACCAAGTGGAGAGGGACAGGCACATCCTCAGTCCGTCACACAACTTCTAGTGAGCACTGGCGACAAGCTAATGTCACAGCTCAGCAGGCACAGAGAGACAGAAACACAGACGCTGCTGCTGACTGGTCAGTAGCAGGGCCAGGGGACAGCGGCAGAGGACCAGAAAGGAGCCTCTGGTTCCAGATAACCTAAACCCACCCCATGACCACAAAGCTGGAAGGCTGGCGTGTTTACCTTGTGACCATCCAAGTGAGTGATGTCCATTTCAAAGCCAACCAGAGCCTCAACTAGTGAGATTGTCACATTTGTGTACAAATCATCCCCTCTCCTCTCAAATATACGGTGCCTGAAGCGGAAAAAGGTAAAAAGTGCTTGAAAAATCTTACAAAAAGATGCACACAGTCAACATTTGACATGCCTTTGCATAGGGCAGTGGCTGAGATGATAGAGTTGTGGAAGTCATATGAACTCAACTTCTAAGGAGTGTACAATCAGCAGAAGTACATGAAGGTGAGGAAAACCATCAACCATTAGGTTATAGAAAAGAAAGACAATGCTTGGCTGGGAACCCAGTGGAAACAATGTTTTAGTCAAGCCTTAAACACAGACCTATCACTGGTTTCCAAGTAGTTAATGAGACAATAATAAACAAGAAAGCCTGAATCCTGGGCACAAGCCTGTTTAAGAAGGGACCACTGAACAGTAATGTGACTGCAGGGCCTTTTACGGAAAACAGCTGCTGCACCCCTCGATTTCCGACTGCCGAATGCCTCTCATTTACAGCTCCTTTCGTCTCTGGTTTTGAGACAAGATCTCGTGTGCCCCAGGCTGGAGGACCTAGAAATCCTGATCTGCCTCTCTACCACTGAACACTGGATTAAAGGAATGTGCCACCCAGCCTGGTTTATACAGTGCCAGGACCAAACCAGGGCTCTGCCCATGCTAGGCAAGTAGTCTACCAATGCCCAGCTCTCTTTCAATTCTTACCAAGTCTTTCTTCCAGCATCTTTTGACTTTTTAAGTCCTAAGGAAACAACTGGGGCTCAAGGCCAGCCCTCCCCTCCTGTCTTCAGGACTGTTGCAGAGTTAGAAATCATTACTTATGGTACAGGACGCATAAAACAGAAGAAAAAGTGTAGACACATTGTCTCATAATCACTCAGGGGAGAAGCAGGGGGAGAGGCGCCTCTCCCAGTGGATACCTACTTGACAACTTTGATTCGGAATCGTAAGTCTCCGGGTTCTCCGTCCACATGAGGCTCACCTAGTCGGAACAGTTCAAAGACCAGAAGTTACGCAAACCCAACATGTATTTATGTGGCACTTGAGTGATTTTTAAATCCACTGCCTCAGGCAGTCCTCTGTCGAGTCTGTCTGGGAAGGCAGTGTCTCCCTCCTCACACATTCCAGGTAGCCATTAAGATATGAGATAAGGCAGAAGTGAGTTAAGATAATAAACACCAGCGTCTCACCTTCTCCAATAAAGGGGTACTCCATGCCATCTCTCACGCCGGGCTCTATTTCTACTTCTAGTGTCCGTTCTTCATTCACTAATCTGAGACAGATGGAATTACAAAGGGAAAAGAAAATATTATCGAAGCCCCAGATGTAATCAGCTTTATCACTGTGCTGGGAGCCTTTTCTTGGACAGCCGCACTGTGCTGTTGGCCAAAGCTCTCTGGGCCTGTTTAGGGCTCCCAGATGCCAGCACTCAGAGCAGAGTCTGCGTCACACAGACATCAGGGTTGCTCTCAGTCAGAGCTGGAGGGAAGCAAACTCTGCCACAGGTAGCTCAGACATGAAAGGTGCTGCCTCGGAGCTTGGAGACATGCACTGCACTGCTCTCTCTTGATAGAACGTGGCGAGGGAGGGGACAGCCAGGTGGAGACAGTCAGAACACTCACGTGTTTGGAGGAGACCCACAGCGGGCCCCTCACTTACTTGACATTGGGGCACTCGTCACACACCACCTCCTGGGTCATCTGGAAGCGCCCCGGTCCCAGCTGTGTGGTTCGCATCTCCTGCCGACAGTTGCATTTCCGTTTGCCAGGAGCCTGCCTGGCTACAGGCTTGTTTCTAACTACCTAAGAATGCATGAAACAGCCTTTAGTTTCCTCAGTGGAGCAGTGCTCTGCACACATGCCTTCTCGGCCAGCTATTCCTCACAGAATCTGGAAGTTCACAGAACTCTGGGGGTACAAATGAAACCCAGCACAAGAACGAAGCAAACATATATTTAACGACTCCAATCTCAACTCAAAGCTGTAGGAGTAGAGAGAGGGTAATAAGAAGAGACTCCAAAACAAGGTAAAACACCAGCATTTCCAAGGCACACCCAGGGCCACTGAATGAAAGCAGCTCATGGGATTACTATGTTATTAAGAAATCTGAGTTGTGTAAAACATACCCCCCTACAGAACAATCACAGTGTTCAAACACTGCTGTGTGGCTACCATCCAGTTCTACGATTAATCTCCCCAAACCACCGTTTTCTGTTTTAGGCAACCTAGTCTAAGGCTAATCCCCAGTGCTATCACCATTCAGACACCAACATATAAGAGACGACAATCATCTCTATGTAGCTGTTTTCAAACATCAATCATATATATAAACATATACATAATATATATGTATATCTATAGGATTTATATATCTATATCTCCTTAACTACATAGGGAGTTTGTGACCTTGTGGCCAGTATGGACTGTGTGATACTTTGTCCCAAAAAAACAAAACCAAAAGGAACCTATTTTGGGGCTGGAGAGATGGTTCAGCAGTTAAAAGCACATATTGTTTCTGTAGAGTTTGATTTCCAGCATCTACATCTGATGCCCTGAACACCTACACTTGTGTGCACATGGCTCCACACAGACATACACCAAACTGAAAATAAAATAAACTTGAAAAAAAAGCCCCGCACTCTTGTGTCTGTGTAATTGCACGGCACTGTGCTCATGTAGCGAGGGGACACATGTCTGGAGAACCCCCTAGCAGTGCCGCAGACCCCTCCAGACATGCGCACACTCATCCCATCCCACAGTCTACAGTAGCTTGTCTTCTCACGCACAGTGAGGAAAGAGCAGCACCATGGTTAAGTAAATGACAGGGTTTCAAAGTATGCAGTCCAGCTGCAAAGTCCATTCCAAACTTCAAAGGAGACAACCTCAGGATGAAGATGGCAAACTTTAACAGAGAATAAAGGACAGCTTTCACGTTTTAGAGTAGATTTTTAAAATAGAAGACTCAAAAATTAACAATTACAGATCAGATTTTTTCACATTAAAATGAACACTTGTATTAATTAAAATAAATCTTAAGTATCGTATAAAGACAAGTTCTATTATAAATGGGTAGATGTATCTGTACTACAGCTAACAAAGACAGTACAAAAATGAAGCGATCTTACAAATCAACAAGAGAAAGAGAAAGCAGGGCATATGCAAAGGGTCACTTCACAGGAGGAACGGACAGGGCCACGAAGGGATGCTTGTCCTAGCTGGTAACTAAGACACACAGACCACAAGGAGATAACATGCCAGACCCATTCTAATAATTCCAAAGATTAGAAAGGGAGCAGGGAATATCCCATACAGGTAGGGTACCTGCCTAGCATGTGGGAAGCCTTAGGTTCAAGTCCCACAGCTCCAGAACTGGAGGGCGGGGGAGCAAATATCTATGAAGCCTCATGCACTGCCATGGCATGCTGAGTGCTGACACAATCTCAAACACACTATGGCATTTTCCTGTAAAGCATGAACATGTGCTAACACAGCCCAGTCTACTCTTACACTTATCTATGTAAGAGACGTCCTTGCTTATGTGTAACTAGACTATGTACTACAGGAATGTCCACGTAGAGGGCTCAGGGAGTTAAAAACCAAACCCAACCAAAGCCTCCTATTGATGGTCACAATGAGATTGTGTTCAGAGCCTGCAGCTGTAAGCAAACGACTCATGGTGACAAAAGTCTGTCTAGAAATGGATGGCATGCCATTTTCACAGACTCACAGACAACAGAAACACACTGGAGAGGTTCTTGTGTGTGTAACAGACCAGAAGAGCAACGGTAAAGTTATCCCTGCAGTGGGGCAGGGGATGGGATACGGAAGCAGCACACAGGCAGGTAAAGCATGGTACTGTGTCGCTGAGTTCTTGGGCTAGATAGTGAGTTCAGTTTGTGACCATTACGAATTAAGGATGATAACTGTGTGTCAGTCACTACCTCTTGTCCTCTAAAAGACAGAAAACACACTAAAATCTCTGACTTTCGGTCAAAAGTACAAGTTCTGCACGTCAGTCTGAGTAGGTGTGTTGTGGGAACTTACTTCCACAAAGTTTCCCGCGTAGACTTCTTCTAAAGTGACTTCTAGATCTACGATGATGTCACTTCCTCTTGGAATATTTCTGTCCTGCTGACGAGGGGTTCCTCCAAACATGAAGCCAAAATCTCCAAAGAAGCTGTAGATACACAGCAAATTCGTCAGCACAAAGAACTCAAATCCTATGTCTCACAATTATTTATTTTCTTCACATTAATAAAATACTGCTTCCTACCAGCACACTATATAAAACAGACATTTTTAATATGCCGGAGTCAAATATCATAAAAATTTTAATTTACATAATATTAGGTTGCCTCCTGCTATAAAAAACACTTACTCTTAATACAATATAATCCATACATAAGAGCAATATAGGAACACACAGTATGTCAGTGGATTCAATGTTGGACTCAATGAAATAATCCATTCAATACTGAGGAAAATCCAGACGTGACAGACTTACTGAAAAAAAGGGTTAATATATAAAATCCTGTGCAATTTGAACTTTCTGGTTAATTTAAGGATTTCTTTTCTTTTCTTTTCTTTTTCAAGACAGGATTTCACTGTGTAGCCCTGGATGTTCTGGAATTCTCTTTGCAGACCAGGCTGGCCTCAAACTCAGAGATGCACCTGCCTCTGCCTGGGATTAAAGGTGTGCACACTATACCTGGGCTAATTTAAGGAATTCGTTAAGGGTAATCCGGAACATTTTGCAGATTGCATGTGTCCACTACACGTGCTCTTAAGAGATTAACCTTGACAAAGAAGCTACCACTCTGTACAAAAGCCTTGGGCACTAGTTTAAAGTTGAAAGGCAAAGCCTCCACAGGAAGTCCTGGCCCGTACAAGGTAAAAATCAGTGCCTGGAGGTAAGAAGAACTACTTGGAGTTGGATAAAACAGTGTTTTTGAGTTGTTCTGGTGCGTGCTCTCCTAAGCCTTCAGCTGAAGAGGAAGGACTGAGTTGGAGAGGGGAGCTTCTCTTTCTGACATCCCCAGCGTCACTTCAGTGGTCAGGGGGAAGAGGCGCTTCCCTGACAGGCTCAACAGACAAGCTACCATCTGTAACTATTCTTACTTGAGGGGCAGGGTCACAGAATCTGAAGAAATGAACCTCACTCCATGCGAGTGCAGACTCAAACATTTTTCTATTTATAATTATAGAGCTGAACTTGGATTAGACCTCCTAGTATAAAACATCATGACATAAGGAGATTCAAATGTCAACAAGGAGGGGTTCAGTGAGGAGAAGTATTTGTTAGCATTCCAGGTATCCTGAATTCCCAGAAAGCCAAGTGCAATAGAAGATCAAGAGACCCTATGAATTCCTTCTCTGATGAGGACTGTCATAGCCACCCCTCTGTTGTCCACAGGATGAGACAGAGGCAACTCTGCCCTCTGCTTCCAAGAATAATTCATTTAGTGCCTAAGTGGTCCAGTCTCAGAGTGTAATACTTTGCAAATGGGCAAATAACTTACTGTGAAAAAATGTCCCCATGGGAGCTCTGGTGGCCATCTTTCAAGCCTTCTTCACCATAAGTGTCATACTGTTTTCGTTTTTCACTATCTGACAGAACCTGGGGATAAAGGCCAGTGGGGAAAGGGTTATACTCTGTACATCAGCTAAGGTATATTCATGTTTACGGCTGCTTTCCACTCTGACCTGGAGTTCCTAAATCTTTCCAGTGAGTGTAATTTTCATTATGTATGCTACTACGGCATATTTAAAGTCGTTATCTTTTGTCTGTTTTGGAGTTTTGAGATAAGGTCTTGCTATGTGTCTCAGGCTGGCCTAGACTTCCAAATGTAGCCCAGGCTGGCCTCAAACTCATGCTCAACCTGACTTAGTCCCTTGAGTTGGACTGCAGACATGTAGCACCACGTCTGGTAAGCTGTTTCAACAGACGGAATTCTTTGGTGCACTGTCTAGTCTACATTGCTCAGTTCATGCTTTTGACCACTAGTTAGCAAATCTGATTTAGTACTTTAAAAATGGTATTTAAGAAATGTGAGCCGGGCGTTGGTGGCGCACGCCTTTAATCCCAGCACTCGGGAGGCAGAGCCAGGTGGATCTCTGTGAGTTCGAGGCCAGCCTGGGCTACCAAGTGAGCTCCAGGAAAGGCGCAAAGCTATACAGAGAAACCCTGTCTCGAAAAACCAAAAAAAAAAAAAAAAAAAAAAGAAATGTGACTGTGAAGGTCGAGAAGGTATCAGGAAAGAGGGGAGATGGACTGCTCAGGCTAATTTTCTAGGCAATTTAATTCCAAGGCTTATTCTGTAAGCTCTGTGCTATACTATGTTGATAAACTGTAAACTAGAATATAACCATGACAGATTATCATGAGTGACAGATGCACTATGTCTTAAAAACACTACCCCACCCTGCAACGTACACTGCATATTAGAAGATTGACATGCCAAGAGAACTGAATCATGGGCCCTGAAGTTAAAATCCATAGCTATATTTTCATGCCTTGGTATGCATAGAAATCCATTTGTAGAAGAATGCTGTCTGCTTTAAAGTGTGTGTGTAAGTTTGTGACATCTTCAGGTCAAGAAATATTATTTGTTGAGAAATATATTGTTGAGAAAATATTAATGAACACTACTCTATGTTCCTTAGAGTCAATTTCACTGCCTGAGAGAACTTTGCTTAATATTTGTATGATCCAAAGGATGTAAGAAAAAAATTGCTTTCTAAGCATATAAAAATTTGCCTTTAACATGCAAGAAAAAAAATGTATATAGGGGATTGATGAAAACTAAGTATAAATATATGAAATTCCCACAATCAAATCCATTACTTTGTATGTTAATTTTAAAAAGGGCTGGAAAGATGGCTCAGCAGTTAATAGCATCTTTTGCTCCTGTAGAGGGCCTGGATTTGGTTCCTAGCACCCACATGGTGGGTCATAGCCATATGTAACTCCAGTTCCAGGGGATTCAATGCCCTCTTCTGATTTCCACAGGCAACAGGCATTCACAAAGTGTACCTACAGACAAGCAGGCAATAAATCCACCCACATAATTTTTTTAAAAGCTTATTAATTAAAAAAAGAAAAAAAGAGGGGGTGCTGAAGAGATAGATGGCTTATGGTTAAGAGCACATGCTGCTTTTGCAGAGGACCCACGTTTGATTCTTAGCAGCCATGCTGGGTGGCTCACAACCGTCACCACGGCTCCAGGGTTATCTGACGCCTCTGGCCTCTGTGGGCATCTTCTGTACTCATACGCACATACACATGTACAAATAATAAAAATAAAGGTTGAAAACAAAATATAAAAAAGGTCTTTCATTTTAGAAACCTGAAGCATATAAACACTTATGTACATTTGAAAATTAAAGAGCTTTAAATCTCCTTGGACACTGTAAACTGCTCACTGTATTGCTCAGGCTGGGCTTAACACCTGAGCTCAAGCGATACATTTAGCTCAGTTTTTAGGTAGCTAGAGTCATCACAGGTGCTTTTCACTATACTCAGCCTATTTTAAGTAAGGGGGTTGGGGGGAGTACTTGATTAGTCAACTAATATTCAGACTCTTAACTAGCTAAAATGCTAATGGTAATCAGCAGAGGGAAAAAAAAAGAACCCTTTGTTTGTTAATGAGTCTTTGAACTGTATTAACATTCTGATTTGTGCTCACTAATTTACCTGGGGGAAAGGCAAACAGGTATGAATGATACAAAGAAAAAGGGAAATCTGCAGTAATACCACAAAGGTTGTTAGGGTCAAATAAACTTCAATTTCACAAGTGAGATAGATATGTACGGCCTGCTCAGGTCATGGATAAAGAACACCGCAGATTCATTATCAAGAGTAGCACGAAGCCAGGTGTGGTGAGGCCAGCCTGGTTTACATAGTTCCAGGACAGCCTGAGCTACATAGCGAGACCTTATTGCAGAAAAAAAAAAGGTGTAAATCCAGCTTTCCTAGGAAGTATTTTTGAGCACTGGGTTCCTAGCAAATAATAATACTATTCCTGGGAGACAGTACAAAATGTGAAGTGTGTGTCTCACAAGAAACAAAACATTATGTGTCATTTTAGGGGTCACCAACCCTCTCAAATTTACACATGGGCCCAGGTTAAGAATTTCTGTCAGAGGGGCTGACAAGATGGTTCAGCCATTAAAAACATTTGATGTCCTTGCAGAGGACCGGAGTTTAGTTCCCAGTACCCACATTGGGCAGCTCACAATCACCTGTAACTCCAGGTCCAGGAGATCTGATACCTCTTCCAGCCTCTATGGGCCCTCACACATACCTGGCATACGTACACACAAACATATACAAATACATAAAAACAAACCTCTAAAAAGGCAGGAAATGGAATCTGTAGATAATGACTACAATCTGGGAGCACATACTATTTTCACTTTTATGTCCTACCTGTTTTCACACAGAAATGACCTGAGGGAGGCCTCTCTGCATTCTGGTCTTTCCCCTATCCACGGGTTCTGTTCTTATTTTTGTTTTCATGACTCACCTCATAAGCAGCACCCAGATCCTGGAATTTCTCCTGGGCTTGGGGGTCATCAGGGTTCCGGTCAGGATGAAGCTGCAGGGCCAGTTTCCTGTAGGCCTTCTTAATGTCCTTTATGGAGGCACTTCGAGGCACCCCCAAGATCTTATAGAAATCTCGCCTGAGAGGACGGGCAGACAAGACGTCACTAGAGAGCTCTGTATTACGTTTAAAAGTTACTTGTTTATTCTTTGACAACTTTATGTGTGTATACAATGTTCTCTGGTCATTCCCACCCGACTTCCTTATCATCTCTCACACCCCTCACTCACACCGAAACCTTCCTTCTTCCCAATAAGCCCCCCTTTTCTACTTTCACATATCTTATTTTTTTGTTTGCTTGTGGCCCACTGAGTTTAGTCAGGGAGACTCACATAAGTGTGGGCAGGGAGTATTTACTGGAGCCTGGGCACCTACCAGAGGCTGCATCCATAAAGAAAAATGACTCCCCTCACCCGGCAACCATTAACTGTCAATAGCTCTTCCCTGGGGGTGGGGTGGATGAATCACATTGTTTGTTTGTTTTTAAATTTATATGTTTGTCTGAGCCATCTCTCTAGCTCTTTATTACATTAAAAATTACGTGTATGTGTGTGTACCTGTCTGTCTATATGTGTACCACATGGAGGTGATGGCAGAGTGCAGAACCTTCACAGTTGTGGGCTGCCTGATGTGGGTGCTGGGAACTGAAACCCAGTCCTCTGTAAGAACAGAACAGCTCTTAATCACTCAATTATCTTTCCAGGCCCAGGGTGTCTTACATTTTTAAAAGTGGAAAGTATTTTTTCTCCCTTTACAGTACGGTCTACTTATAGAAGCATGTGAATATAAAGATGATGGTATATGTGATATGTGCACATACACAAAAAGAATGAATAAGAAAGGAATATGCTAGACTTTGTAGTCTCAGACACTGAAGTAATGGTAATGAGAGGCTATGATTTGAGGCAGCTCGAAAACAGGCAAAGCACTGGTGACATCCTTCTTTTAGAATTACCTTCAGCAGAGAAACTATTTGTGTGTTTTATGGCTCCATGTTACTTCCAGCTAAAAACCAAACAACCCAATTAATTCTCTCTCTATTCCCTACAATGGCTCCAAATGATTGTTTTTAAAGAATTTATTTTATTTTTAATTATGAACATCTCTGTGTGTTCACGTGTGGGTGCAGGTACCCTGGGAGTTGAGAAAAGCTAGATCGCCTGGATCTGGAGTTACAGGTGCCTGTGAACCACCATGTGGGCGCTGGGGTCCTCTGTAGGAGCAGCAAGTGCCCTCAACTGCTGAGCCATCTCTCCAGCCCCACCTCAGAGACTGTTTCCAAAGGTCAAATAATATCAAGAGAGAGTTATCTTTATCCACAAAGATTATGTCATATAAAAGTCCAAACAGTAGCACTTTGGGAACATTAAGTCAGATGGACTGACTTAAGGAGTTAAAATAAAAGGCTAAGCAAAGTCTAAATAATAACTCTGAAGGAAGAATAACACTCATCTGTATGTAAGGATCATAGTGTGTTTTGCTGGAAAATATATATTTCATACATTCATTGCTAGTAACTACACTAATTTGCTGAGATCAAGTCTTTATGTCAGACAGCCTCTAAAGTTCACACACTATATCCTGGTAGTTGAGAATACGCATATAATATGAATTGGGACATAAAGTAGAGAACATTTCCTGGGAGTACAATGGAATCAGCCATAAAAGGGTTCTCTGTAGGAAGTGTTAATGGAAAGCTAGAGTAAGACTATAAAAGACATTGCAGGGAAGGGCCATATCCAGCTCACCAAAGAACCAGTAAATACTCCCTGAATGAGCTGAAGGCATACAAGTGCTCACAGCATCTATTTTTTTTTTTTTTGCCAGAATTTTAGCTACTAGAATTTATTCTGGAAACATTATCTCAATAATAGGCTAGAAAAGTCACACAATGGACACTAACATAGTGTGGATTGTAATCTTAAAATATATGGGCAAAATGAACTGGGGAACCAAGACGTAAGACAGAATCTTAAAAAATGTATTTTATGGCCTGGCATGTGGCTCAGTCACTAGAGTGCTTGCCTCTAATTCATGAAGCCCTGAATTCATGATGGCATACACTTATAACCCAGGCTTTCAGGAGGCTGCGATTAGCTTATACTCTTAGTCACAATGCTTGAAAAGTAATTTAGTTATTTTAATCATTCGGTCAGTGTTTGGGGTTGGTTTTTATAGACAGGGTTTGAACTCACTATGTATCTGAAGGCTGTCTTGAACTCCTGATCCTCCTGCCTCTACCTCCCAATGCCAAGTTTACAGGCATATAAGCCATGTCCAGCTCAACTATATAACTGTTTTCGAGACTAGGTCTTCCTGTAGGCCTGGCTGTCCTGGAACTCACTCTGTAGAGCAGGCTGGCCTCGAACTCACAAAGATCTGTCTGATTCTGCCTCCCGAGTGCTGGGAAAAAAACATGTGCCACCAGGCTCAGCTCAACTTTATCATTTTTAAAACTTATAACACACAGGAAGTCTCTACCTCATCTGTAAAGACTTGACATCTCATGAGAAAGGAATCAGCTATTTAATAACAATGAAAAGGCTAACTATATAGAGAGTGAGGCTTACTTAAGTAATATTCTTAAGAATATGCTTCTGGAGGGGGATGGGGCAAACAAAACTAAGGATGTTAACAAAAACAAACCATGGAAAGCCACTGCTTTGTTAGCTAAGTCAAAAAACATATTACCCCCCTCCCCACCATGATCTTAAAGTGTGTACTACTCTTACAGAGGAGTTGAGTTCAGTTTTCAGCATCCCTGATAGGTGATTTACAGCCACCTTTAACTCCAGGTCTGAGGAATTCAACACCCTTTTCTTGCTTCCGTGGGCACCTGTACTTACATGTTCATGCATGTACATGTACTTAAAAATCAAATCTTAGAGACAGACAGATGGAGGATTCTGAACATAGGTACCCTGCATGTGGACAATGTTTCGCTTAGAAGGCATGGATCATGAAGTGAAAAGTCTCAGTGACGGGTGTGAGAAACTTCCCTATGAGTTATGAGTCAGAGAGGCCCCCCAAACAAGAGACTATTGCCATTGCTCACTAGATGCCCAATTAGATGCCCAAGATGGAAGCCCCTACTTTTGGTGACACACACACTTTGGTTACAGGACATAGAGAAATCAGGCTGGATACGACATGAAAACTTCCTCCCTCCTGGCCAGCTTTCATGACACCAGAAGGTTATTTGGCTGTGTGAGGAGAAAACTTACTAATACTGACCAAAAAGGCAAGATGTACCCACATCAGGTACAATAGTGATGTGAAGATTATGGGGTTAACCTACTGCTTTCTGATTGGATTTGAGGCCTGCTACACAGAAGGGAATTCATATCTGGTAGGGTAAAGCTGTTGGAAAGCCTATGGCTAGGGAGGTTATAGGCCCTGGGGCAAGAAGAGACTATTACCGTTGTTTTGCTAAATAGACATGTGGTTTTTAGGTTATACCTATAATATAATTAATAATATATCTTATAAATATTTAGGTCCTATCTATAGATCCACAGGCTCTCAGCTTTGGTCCCAGAGGCTTCTTTCCATAGGTGGCAGTGTTAATGCATCAACATAATTGGTCAAAGCGTGGAGAATAAATAGGTAATGGACTGCTGAGTGCGCAGTCTTAAATGGAACATCTGTTTAACCTTCCCCGCCTCTCCCCAAGTCCCCAAGGTTCAGGGAACACTGGGAGGTGGGGCAGACAGAATGTAAAAGCAGGGGAAGGGGAGGAGTCTTGTCAAAGCCCACCTTCTGGAAATGGCACTCATGAATTCACGCAAGTTATGGCTACCTGAATAAGACTTTCACAGAGAGCAAGCCAACACCATTAGTCACCACCGTTCCAGCAGGCAGCACCAACTAACTGGACTCAGTCAGTCACACGATGGCGGGGGGGGGGGGGGGGGGGGGGGCATGTTGGGGTGTGCCCAGGGTGTGTGTGTGTGTGTGAGTGAGTGTGTGTGTGTGTGAGATTAGGTAGGTATGATTACATTGTGTGTGTGAAATTGTCAGAGAAATAAGTAAAAGTTTTTTTTTAAAGAGGTAAAAGGTTAAATGACAGCCCCGGAAAATGGCCAGTATAGCTCAGTGTCAACATACTCCCCAGAGGCTACTTTATGAGCCACTAAAGTTTAAAGCTATAATATCAAAAAATATTAGAATTTGCCAGGAATGTCACTCATGCCTGCAATTTTAGCACGTGGGAAGTGGAGGCTGAAGGATGATGAAGGAGTTCAAGGTTGCCCTTAGCTACATACTGAGTTCCTCAACTCCCAACTCCAAAATTTTATGCTGATGTTTTCTTAAATACTTTGGGTACTCACAGCTTAGCCAAACTAAGGGAAAACAATAAAGCATATGTAAGAGATGTTAACTTTTAAAAATTTATAAAGTATTTCACAAGAAAAAAATGACAAAATTTAGGCATATATGCAAAGAGTAAAAAACATAAAGAAAATAACTTTAAAAGCTATTTGAGGTAATGCAACAACCTACACATTATCAGAATCTGACACCTACTAGTCTGGGGTGTGTTTTTATTATTTTTTGTGCTTCCTTATTTACTTGAGATAGGGTGAGATGTAGGCCAGGCAAGCCTGGAACTCACTCTGTAGCTGAAGATGACCTTGAATTCTGATCCACCTGTTTTCACCCGCCAAAAGCTGGGATTAAGGATGCAGGCACTCTAAACACAAGTCTTCTATACCACATCCTGAGTCATCAGAACTCTAGGGTCGTGTGTTTTTAAATGCTGGGAGAACCTCAGAGTCTGCTCTTTTTCCCTGGACGGAGGCACAATGTTTCTCCCCCGGTTTCAGAACATTGATAAAGTTCCTTCAGGCCTGTGTGATTCACAGGAGTGGCGTGAGGCTAGAATCCCAGTTTTTTATTACCTGTTAGTGAACTGCTCTTCCGAGTCATACCTAACCCAGCTCAAGGAGGAACCATGGAGAGAGACAGTGAGGCAAGTTGACAGGTCAGGCTCGCTAGCCCGAGAAGGTGGGAAGGACGAAAGCTCTCTAAAGAGGGTTGTTGCTCCCTCAAGCCAGTGTCCTTCGGTCTGAGCTTGGCCTCCTTCCGTGCATCTGACTTGGCACCACGGCCCACCCACTTTAGTGTCAGACCCTCTGAGGCTTGCTGCAAGCTGGGTGGTTACCTCGAGTCCCGCGCGGGGCAAAGACGTGGTTGTAGCCTCAACCCCAGCTCGGCACTCACTACCTTCCTTCCCCCGAGTCCCGCGACCCTACTTCTGCTCACAGCCACCGAACTCCCCCCAATGCCCCACGTAGTAATGTGGCTCTGCAACCAACTCCCGGGACTCTTCTGGGGAAACCTGGCTCCGCAAGGGCCAGCCTGGCCCGCACTAGCCCTCCTCCGTCCCTCGGCCGGGCAGTGCGGCTCCCTCACTGCCCGGATTCCTCGATGCCACCCGCGTCCCCCCCTTCTCAGCAGAGGCCGCCCCGCGGGCCCCGCGCCGCGCGGAGCCCCTGCCTCACCCGGCCATCACAGCCCCGATGAGGTACAGCAGCAACAGGCAGAAGGTGCTCAGGTTCTGCGGGGCCATGGTGTCGCCCGGTTCCCGCACTCTCAGCCTCCCGCGCCGCTGCGTCCGCGCGACCAGCCCTTCCGGCCCGGAGAGGCCGCCTCAAAGGCCGGGTCTCTCTTGGCCCCGGCCACCGAGACAGCTAGCGCGCCCCCTCCTCTTCGGCTGCCACTTCCCGGGAGCCCCGGAGCCGGCGAGCAGCCAGGCGTGGGCCAATCGCCGCCGGGGACATCACACGCGGCCGCCGCCCCGCAGCCAATCGGCGCGGTACACTTCACCTCCGAGGCGGCGCGGGCAGCCAGTCAGCGCACGGGACCGCAGCCGCCGCCGCCGGCCAATGGGGGGCGGAGACGTCAGAGGCGCGCGCCGCCCGGAAGTGCCTGCGACGCGGGGGAAGAAACTTAGAGGCGGAGAGGGGCGCGCCGCGAGGGGAACCCCGAGGGTCCAGCCAATCGCGGGACGCCTTTCTGAGCCTGACCAATTGCTGGCCAGAGGTCCTAACTCGGTTACTTACCAGGTCTGGAAACTGCGTAGTGTGCGCACGGGACGCGCGCGCGATTGCCGAGGTTGCAGCCACGGTCGGGTGGGCGTTGCAGCTGCTCGGGGCCGACGTGTGTATGTGGGGGCGCCTTGCCTAGGGGTAGGATCGCCCAGTCCAACCTTGTTAACCAATAGTCTCGAGTCCGTAGAAAAGAGGCCTGGTACCTTAGAGAGAAGCCGCCGCGGAGACCGACTTAAGTTCAGATTCGGCTTCCAGCGCTTCGTAGCGGTGAGACACCCCCACCCCACTTCTGAGCCTGTTTTCGACAAAACTTAAGGCAAAACGTTCACTGGCGGTGTTGGGAATTTTTGGTTGGTTGTGAGCCTAGCCTTTAACGGCTGAGCCATCTCTCCAGCCCGGTGTTGGGAATTTTTAATGGAAACATTTTCTGTAAGTTTCCCAACAGAGTTGCACGTAGTAAGCATGCAATCAATAAAAGCCGTTCTTATAGTTCGGAGCAGAGCTTGTTCGTTGGTTGTTCTTTTCTCCAGTTTTGTTTACCGCAGGAAACTAGTTGTGGAGCGAAGCTGCTCTGCTTAGCCTTGCTCCCTGCATAAGTTATCCAGATCTTTACCCATGAACGGTATCTTGATTGTGTCCACTACAGCTCCACTTCTTGTACAAGTCACAGTTATCTCTTGCCTGCAAAGGTCTCCTAACCGATCTTCTCCCTCCAAACTTTATGTCTCGATACAATATTTTAAAATACTCCCGCTCTCCACCCTATGATTGTGAGCACGCACGAGCGCACTAGGGACCTGGCGATCACACATTAGGCTGGTGGACCCGGGAGCCCAAGGTTCCATCTCTGTCTCTGTCTCCCCAGCTCTGGGATTTCAGGCCATTGTTGGCCGCAGTTGCTACTGTGGGTGGAATTCAAGGCCTCCTGCTTGTACAACAAGTAACTGGCAAGCTTTCTGACTGAACTGTCTTCCCTGCGCCCTCGTGATTTTTTAAAAGTGTGTCAGGTCGTGTCACTCTCTGGCATAAAAGCTTCTAATGGCTTTTCATTGCACTCAATGTAAAATACCAACTCTATGGTAACTTACAAAGCTGTCTAATTTAATGTTCAGTATCCCTACCCCCCTATTAAATATCTTAAAATCTTTCAGAATAATCAGCTCCCTCCTTTTTAAAAGTTTTCATTGTATATGGTACTTTCTTGCACAAGCAAATTATACAAGTGTACAATGCCCATGGAGCATATTCTCCCTCTTATATGCCCTCTTGCCTTTCTTCTTCTCTCCGATCTGTTATTCCCTTTGTTTCTCTAGACAGTGTTCCCTCTACTCTCATGCCGTCTGTATATGTCATTTTAAGTACCTATATAAACCAAGGAACCACAGATGAGGGAAAACATGTATTTGTCTCGCTGAGACTGGCTTACGTCCCTTAAGACAAATACTTCCAGTAGTATCCATTTTCCTGTAGACAGCATAACTGCATTCTTTATGATTAGACAAATGAACAAACAAAACCATTGTGTACATAACGCACATGTCCTTTATTCTACTGTCGTTGAACTCCTGGGTTAGTTCTGTAACTTAGCTGTTGTGCACAGTGCCGGAACAAACATGGATGTTTTGTCAACACACTGCTTTGCCTGCATGTAAGCCAGTGCGTGCTGTTGCTCAGGGAGGCCCGAAGAGGGTGGAGGGTCCCCTGGAACTGGACTTGGAGATGGATGTGAGCAGCCATGTTGGTGCTAGGAATCAAACCCAGGTCCTCTAGAAGAACAGTATATGTTCTTAACCCCTGAGCCTGGCTTGCAAGTGTTGTATTGAGAATTTTTACGTCTGTGTTCATGAGAGAGATAGGTCTATAATTTTCTTTTCTTTGTAGTGTCTTTGGTGCTAGTAGTAGGGCAAACTGGGTTTATTTTTAAAAAGTTGTTTTATGGAATCCTTTGAGAAATGTTGGGAGTTTTTCCTAAAGGTTTGGTAGAATTTTGCAGTGAATCTATCTGGGATCTGGGTTTGAGCTTGTCTTAGTCACTGTTCTCTTGCTGTGAAGAGACACCATGGCCAAAGCAACTCTTACAAAATAAAGCACTTAACTGGGCCTTGCTGACAGTTTGGAGGCTTAGGTCATTACCATAATGGCCGAGAGCATGGCGGCATGCAGGCAGATGCAGGAGCCGTAGCTGAGAGTGCTACATCCTGATTCACAAGCCTAGGCCTGTCACTCCCTAGTGACAGACACTCTTCCACCAACAAGACCACACCTGCTCCAATAAGGACATACTTAATCCTTCCAGCCCTCTCAAAGAGTTCCATTCCTTGTTGACTAAGCATTCACATATGTGAGCCTATGGGGCCCATTCTTCAAACCACCAGAGGACTCTTTTTAGTTGGGAGATTTTTGTTGTTGTTTTCAATTATTTTTACTGCTTCAGTATTGATGCTTGTTACATAGTTGTTTAAATTATTTATCTCCTTTTCATGTAACTGGCTAGTTGTATACTTCTAGAAAGTTATCCATTTCTTTTAGGTTTTGCTGGTGATGGGAATTTCATTGGTGTCTTGTAATGGTTCCTTTTGGTCTCTGATATTGTTGATTCAGGGTTTCTCTCAGTGTGTTGGTTGGTTTTGGTAAGGATTTGTTGATCCTGTCATTTCATGGATTCTTTATATTTTTCATTTCAGTTTATTCACTTCTGTGCCCCTTCCATTTCATATTTGTGTGTGTGTGTGTGTGTGTGTGTGTGTGTGCACATGCCTGTGCCACAGTGTGCATGTGGAGGCCAGAGGACAAACTTGTGGTCTGCTCTTCCGCCATGCTGGTCCTAAGTGTTGAATTTAGGTGGTCAAGCTTGGCGGCAAGTGCCTTTACCCGCTGAGCTGTGTCCTGGTTCCATTTCTGTTGCTCTGATAAAAATATCCTGAAGAAGGACGACATAGGGGAGTGAAATGTTTCTTTGGCTTACAATTCCAGGTTACATAAAAAGTCCAGTCATTGCAGAGAAGTCTCAGGGCAGGAGTTTGAAATGGCTGGTCACACCACATCCACAATCGGGCAGAAACCAAAGTACAGTAAGTGTTATGGTCCTGAAGGGAAAGGGATCCTGGATGTTGGAAAAGCCAAGCCATACCTACAGCTCTGTTCTGGTTGGGGGATGGTTTCCCCACAGGAACGTAGCAATCCTGCCCCTCTCCTCTGCTCCACTCTGCTAAGAGGCTTTCCCTGCAGAGATGTGCGTTGCTTCTCTGCTCTAGGAAAAGTTGTTACTCTTCTGCTTCACTCTGCTAAGGGAGAAACCCCTGCAGAGAAAACCTGCTCAGTTGAAAATTGTTACTTCTCTACCCTGGCCAACTCCTAGGAAAGAAGGTCTTCATCCAGAACTCATTCAAGAGATTTATTGGGAGGGAAGTGTCCAGGGTGGAAAAATGCAGCTCCCAACTGAACAGGTACAGGGTTTATATAGGGCTTTTTAGGGGCAGAGATTTTCAGGGTGGGAATTGGTCAGATTTCAATCCCTGAGCTTGAACAAGCACAGAGATAGGCTGGTTTCATGCTCAGGAATTGGTTGGTTTTCCTGCTCAGGGTTTGGTTGGTTTTCATGCTAAATTGGTCAGGGGCAGAGTGTGTTTCTTTAGCTCAGGTTTCAGCACCAAAGTGTGTTTCTTTCACTGGCCCTTTTTAACATTTTGGTTCTGGTTTCAGGGCCAGGGTTTGTTTCTTTCATTTGTTCTGGTTTTAGGCCAAAGTGTTTTTTTTTTTTTTTTTTTTTTTGGCTCTGTTTCAGGGTCAGGGTATGTTTCTTTGGCTCTAGTTTCAGGGCCAAAGTGTGTTTCTTTCACTTACTTTCCACCCAGTTATCTGAGGTTCGTCTTATTCTTGTTTTTCCAAGACCTTAAGGTGAATTTTAAAATCATTTGTGATGTCTCTGAATTTTTAAAATGTAGGTGTGCAGTTCCCTCTTAGAACTGATTTCATGGTTACAGGGAGATGGCTCGGTAGGGAAATGCACTTAGCACGCGAACCTAACGACCTGAGTTCAATTCTTGAAACCCTCATCAAAAGCTAGATGTGGTAGTCCACATCTGTAATCTCGACATTGTCCCATCAAGATGGGAGGCTGAGAAAGGGAATCAGGCCAAGCTTGAAGGCTAAGCTGGCCTGTAGCACAAGACAGAGACAAACAGGAAAGGCTCGGTGAGGTGGCCCGGTGAGCAAAGAGGGTGCTGTCAGTTTGTGTACCGAGTTCAGTCTTTGCACCCAAGTGATGGAAAGAGAGAACTGACTCCCTCATGCTGTCCTCTGGCACACACACACACAGAGACACACACACACAATGATGTACATTCAAGTTTTGAGTAAGTAAGAGAAACTGCCTCAACAAGGTGGAAGGAGAATACTGACTCCTGGTGGTTACTCGGCCCCCACCCCCACCTTGACAATGCCTTCATGTGTCATAGGTTTGGGTATATTATATTTATGTTATTCTAGTCTAGTAATTTAAAAATTTGGGTTATGTATAAGATTTTTATGCTGTGTCTGTATGTGTGTGTCTCTGTATGGGTATGTGAATATGTGGGTACAAGGGTCGTCAGAGGTCAGAAGAGGCCATTGGATCTCTTGGAGCTGGAGTTAGAGTTGGTGGTGAGCCACCCCCATGGGTTCTGGGAACCAAACTTTGGTGCTCTGAAAGCGCAGTCAGTGCTCAGATCAGCTGAGCCATAGCTCCAGGACCACCTCCTCCTGTTGTTGTTCAGTCTCCTTCAGTTAGTGTGTGCTCTGTGGTTTCTCTTGCTGTTGGCTCTAGTTTTATCCAACGATGACAGGTAATATACATGAGATTATTTCACTTTCCCTGTATCTGTTAAGACTTGCTTTGTGTCCTATTAAGTGATGTATTTTAGAGAAAGTTCTGTGGGATGTTGAGAAGACTGTGTTGGATGGGAAGCTGTGTAGATGTTGGTTAGGTCTGTTTGATCTAGGATGCTGTTGAATTCGGGTGTTTATTTGTTGTCAGGGTAGCCTGTGTGTTGGTGGGGGTGGGGTACTGAAGGTACTGGTTATGACGTTGGGGCTAACCTGTGTTTGTTTCTAGAGGTATCTGTTTTATATGATTGGGTGACTTGTGTTTGGGGAATAGTGACATCTTCCTAATTGGCTGTTCCCTTAATCAGTGTGAAGTGACCTTGTCTTTTCTGAATAGATTTGGTTTGAAGTGTATTTGTCAGCTATTAGAACAGCAACACTCATTTGCTTCCTAGGTTAATTTTCTTGGAATAGCCATACCCTATTGGAATAGGGAGGGCTATTTCACCCCAAGGTAGTTAGTATCTGTCCTTGATGGTGAGGCACATTTCTTGGAGGCAACAAAAATATGTAGATCCTTTTTTTTTTTTTTTTTTTTTTAAATATCCAGTCTGCTAGTCCGTGTCTTTTGATTGTGGAATTAAGATAATTAAGATTTGCTCTGGAACAGGACATGGTGGCCCTTAATCCTAGCACTCAGGAGGCAGAGGCAGGTGGATCTCTGTGAGTTTGAAGCTAGCCTGGTCTACAAAGTGAGTTTCAGGACAGCCAGGGCTACATAGAAAAACCCTGTCTCAAAAACCAAAACCAAAAAAACAAAAACAAAAAACACCCCCCCCCCATTAAAAAAAGATAAAGATTCAGTTGTGAATGAGAAGCAGGCACTAGTCCCGTCAGTTTGTTGGTCTGTAGTGTTAGGAGCCTCTGCTCTTGCTTACTTAGTTTCTGTTCTGTTGTGACTATTCTTCCCTTTGGTCTTGTGGATGTTTATCTCTCTCTCCGCTGTGAAGGAGTCCTTAGATATCTTCTGTAGACCGGCCTATTGGTCAGGAGCGCCGTTAGTCTTTTTTTTAATCACAGAAAGGCCTCCTTTCTCCTTCAGTCATGACAGACAGCTTGGGTATGATAGTGTGGGCTGGAAGTTGTTATCTTTCAGAGTTTAAAATGACTCCAAGGCTTCTTGCCCTTTGAAGTGTATGTTCAGAAATTTGTTTTTATTCTGATAGCCTGCTTTTATACGCAACTTGGTCTCTTTGCGACTTCCAATATACGTTCTTTGTTCTGTATACTTAGTGCTTTAACTGTGATATTATGTGCTGTGGCTGCAGGTCAGGTTCAGGTCCTGGGAGAGGGAAGGGGCACCGGTGCAGATAAATGTTGTGTCTGACCACTGGATGAATTTCACACAAGTGGCCCTCGAACTGTCTTTATTTATACTACTAAAACAAGCATGTTTTTTTCATATTTACAAACATGCTTTTCCTACCCTCCAGTGTTAACCTCCGACAAAAACATATATGTCAAATATGTTTTTTCTCAACTTTTACATCAAAACATTTTTAAACCAAAAACAACACTTATCATTTTGGCCAAATATTGAGCCAGGTACATCCTGTCTTACAAAACTAAAAGGTTTTAAACATAGGCACCTATCTTCAAGAACAACAGTCTTGTTCAAACATACTTACAGAAACAGGGATGATGTGCCTTTGATCTTATCAGCACTGAGTCAGGACAGCTCCAGGGGGCTGGAGTGACAGCTGGCCTTCCTAGACAAGAAGCCTGACAAGCGTCAGCTCCCAGAGAATTTTAGGGAAAGATATTTGAGAAAAAAGGGGTTTCCGGGAATGATCACATCTGTCCCATGCGTGACTGACAAAGTGACACTGGAAACCGCCAGGAGAACCATCATTATTATGAGAGAGAAGGAGGATGCAGGCTGTGCGGTCCCAGCTGTGTTCTGCGCTGTCCCAAAGTGCTCTGGTCCTTGCCGAGAGACTGTCCCTGTGGGCTTTGCCTCGGCTGGAGGCCATTGACAAGCACTCATAGACTGGTCCAAAACCAGGCCGCACGGCTCCCAACAATCACGTGAGTTCTTTTCTATCTCTTTTTAGAATTTAAAGTTTTGGGAGAACTTCACACATGAGCATTCTATCTGCATCACTCCTACCCCACCCTCCCCTCTCCAACTCCTTTCATTGCCTCAGTTTACCGCTCTAAAGGCAGTTAGACCTGGGAGAATAGAGCCTAAACATGAGGCGGACTAAAGTCTCAGGCAGTGACCAACTTTATTCAGAGCATCACACAGTCTATACTCTGAGGGTTAAGAATCACATGAGTTCTCCCTCCAGTCACCACCAGGGTATGAAAAAAAAAAAATCCACGAAGGTGGCGAGGGCTTAGGAAAAATTCTTACCTATCTGAGGGCTAGACCTTTTCTATTTGAGGGGGAAAATAAGGAAACACACACGCTTTCTGATGGTAACTTTCTCTTTTACTTCATTAAAAAAAATCCTCTTTGAAAATCTTTCTTGTTCTCTCTCCTGCCTAACTACTCATCCTCTCTTCTCGGCTCCCTCTGCACACCCACACCCACACCCTAATACACACACGCACAGCTAGCTCTTTCCACAGCTCCTCTACATAGCAGCAGCTCCTTCACACAGTGCTCTCCCCTTGACACACACACACTTATTCTACAACATTCACTCACTCTTTACTCATTCTCTCACTCACCTTACTCGCCTACGTCTCCATATTCAGCTACATCACACACACACACACACACACACACACACACACACACACACACACATTCACTCACACACTCGCTCACTCTTCCTTCTCTTCTCATAGCTGAACTCTGGACAATTCCATGTTACGTTTTCAGCATCCGACCCATTCTCCTAACACATGATAAGTCACACAGTTTTTCTCAGGCTAGCAATGCCACACTGACCAGCCAGTGAGTAACGCTTGGCTGTGAGCATAGTTCTTTCCCAGACAGAGAGGGACATTGAAATTCAGGACTTAACAACAACAGTGGTTGGCTGAACCTTGAATGGTTGGGGTACGTGAAGAGAGAGAATTGCTGCAGAGGGTTATGTCTACTAAAGTTGTTTCAGTTCTGACCTTGATTTAGCTAGAAACACCTGGAACTTACGTTTGTGTATTCTCTGCAGGGGCAGCTAGTCTGTATTGAATTTGTTCTGAAATCTAAAATTAGCTGTCTTTGTGACTGAGAATGCTGTTGGTTTCCTGTGTCAGTTATGAAAAAGATCCTAGTATTCTAATCATCAGAATTGCACAGCTCAAGCAGAAATCATCTTCCTGACCACCCACAGCTATAAGTGTGCCCAAAGATGAAATATTTTTATGACTTAAACACACAAGCAGTGGGGAAAAAACCCATAACTGTTATTAGAAAAGAAATAAAGTGGCACATGAGAAAAATTACAGACAGAAACAACGGGTCAGTGACTCCACAGCCTTGCCAGGTAGAGCTCCCCATCAGGTGGGTCTGGTGGGTTGACCTGTTAAATACTAGTTGTCACCTGCTGTATACTTCCACAACCTCCTGCATTCACTCTTATTGGAGACCTTACTATTAGATTAATAATTTTTGGAGGAATCCTGTTCACCATTTTCTTACGTTTCTTACGTTTGCCTTGGGACGTGGTATTGGAGTTAGGTTCGTTGGTTGCCCCCCTCCCATTCTATCAGTAGATGCATTTGCACGGTTCCAGAAGGACAAGGTTGTGGTAGGGTTAAGGTGTCATTTTTCTCTGCCATACTGGGGTCCTACTTTGGAAGTTAGACCCTCGACCCATTGGCCCATGTGTTTGGGGTACTAGGTACAATACCCAAACTCCCCTGATAATAGAATGGCGTCTGTAAAAACAATCATTATTAAAGTGTCAGTCCACTATGAAAATACAGAAACAGTCAAAAACAGAACGAAACCCAAACCATCCCTTGAGCCCCAGTCATTCTGGATGCAAAGGAACATTCATAGTACTGTGTTCATTCTGTGGGCATGAATGGAAGGAAAAAAAGCAGAGTAAGATTAGTGTTGTGTGAGTTTTATCTGGGGGTCCTTTCACCCCACCAAAGAATCAATTCTATCCAAGTCTAGCTTTTAATTAGAATTACTCATAGGCTCATGGGCAGTTTAGCACCGGCAACACCTAAGGAAAGTTTCTCCTAGCGGTATTGATTGCCTACAGGTCCTCTGGGAGGCACACAGCCTTGTGAGCCCCTCCACTAGCAACCGTTAACTGCCTGTATCCTCAGAGGGGCAGCCTCCTGAGCCCCTGCTCCAATACTGAACACGAATGGGCAAGTGTGTGACAGATAATCACAGGGTGTGTAGATCTCCTGCAGTTACTCATAGTTGTCCAGAGTTCAAGAGCTCAATGGCCATGTCATGCTTGGAAGACAGCATTCTACAACATAATGGTCCTTTCCTCCTCTCTTATAGTCTTCTCCCTCGCCTGCATTCTTGGGTGAATGAATAGGTGATATAGATGATACAGATATAGGTAATAGAGATGGCCCATTTAGGGCTGAGCTTACAGCAGTCACACTTTTCTACTTTGGCCATTATTAAGTTTCTACAGAACTGTTGCCCACAGCTAAAAGAAGCGTTGTGGTCCAAAGATGAGAGCAGCAATAATCTGAGAATAAACACAAACATGTAAAAGGCGGTTTGACCAGCACATCATGTTCATTTAGTAAACCAAGCCCAGTGGCTTCCCCACTAGGGCCCATGATCTCCCTGCCACAAGCTTTTGCCAGCCTTTAAGCACTGGGTTTATAGCACCAGACGTGGATGTCTTCCTTTTCTTTCTGTGGAGCGGGCCTTAAATCTAATGAAAAGTGGTTGGTTTTATCTACAACAGTCATGCTACTACCCTACCAGAAGGCGTGTTGATAGGTAAGACAGTTGGTAGTAACTTTCAGCTTAACACAGCGCCTTTCAGCACTGTGAAAACTAGCCACTGAGGAGGAAGCTTCCAGCTTAATCCCAGCTTGTTTTCTCCATGTCCTGCAACCACAGTGATGTCTTCTCCAATAGGGTTTTTTATGTCTGGTTCTGCAGGCAACCGGTAGCAATGGTGATAGCTTGTATTGTTTGTGGCGGTCCTCCGGGGCTCCTTGGCCAACATCTCTTAGGAAGGTGGTCTATCCCTGGTTTTAGAATTTTCATTAATAGGCATCTGGGGATATCTTTTCCCACCAATACAGGGCACTTTATTCAAACTCTTTATTGCCTTAGTACAGGCACAGGCTTGTTGGAGAATTCTCTCATTCACTTGTGTGTGCTCTGTAACTTTATCCAATTGTAAAGTTCCCAAGAATTTCACAGCTGTGTCTAGCCAGGCATCCTATGTGAGCTCATTTCCTGTTTTCCTCTCGGTGTGCATGTGTCTTTCAGGTTCTTTTCTAAGTTGGTAAACACTCAGAGGCTAGCATTGAATTACCTGTGAAATGAAATCTTTTTGCAAAGGGTAGTCAAGATCACTGAAGGCCCACCACCCATGATCCAAGCAATGCCTGTTGATTTCAGGGGTCAGCAGCTAAGGGGACACTAGAGAAAAATGTTAGCAAGGTCCAATACAGCGTAAAAATAGTTCAATCTTTATACTAATTCTTTCTTCAAAATATTGGGTACAGTAGTCTGGATGGGAAGTCATACCTCAGTTTGTCTCCCACAATCCACATTCATACTCCACAAGCCCTCTGTCCTCTTTCTGGTGCACTGTCTTAGAGCCACCATGCATCTCCCTATCTCCTGCAGGCATGGGGGGATGGGGCTCAGACTGGCTCTAAGGCCAAGGGGGAGTATGGTCATATTCCCTCTTGGTGTGATGGCAATTCTTGGTTGTCAACTGGCTGTGTCTGGAATTAATTTAAAACTCAAGCAGCACCTCTAAGGGATTTTTTTTTTCTTGATTGGATCATTTGAAGTAGGAAAACCCACTCTAAATCTAGGCTATATCTTCTATATAAAAGACATGGAAAGAAGTTTTGCCTTTTGCCTGCTTGTCCTCATTCTCACTGGCAAGTTCCTATGACCTGCTGAGGCATTCCTTGATGGCTTTAGAATAGTGGTTCTCGACATGTGAGTCGTGACCCCTGGGGATCTTATATGTCTCTCATATCAGATACTAACATTATAATTCAAAACAGTAGCAAAATTAGTTATGAAGTAGCAACAAAAATAACTTTAAGGTTGGGGAATCACCAGAACATGAGGAAGTGTATTAAAAGGTCACAGCATTAGGAAGGTTGAGAACCAGTGCACTGGAACCTGTTTCTTCAAGGTTCCAACATATGCTGAAGACCAGCTGAGCATCCATCTTCATGGACTGAATAACTGTGGGATTCTTGGACTTTGAGTCAGGAGTCGGCCATTGTTGTAGTAGCTGGAACACAGCCTTTCGGCCACCCTAATAAGTCCCAAACACTCTCTCTCTCTCTCTCTCTCTCTCTCTCTCTCTCTCTCTCTCTCTCTCTCTCTCTCTCTCTCTCTCTCAGTTCCTTTCCTCTAGAGAACCCTGATTTT
Organism: Peromyscus maniculatus bairdii; assembly: GCF_049852395.1. Taxonomy (NCBI): domain Eukaryota; kingdom Metazoa; phylum Chordata; class Mammalia; order Rodentia; family Cricetidae; genus Peromyscus; species Peromyscus maniculatus. The sequence continues at coordinate 14,301,690 of NC_134863.1, read as the reverse complement.
CCTGGGCACTAGTTGTGACTTACTGCTGCTTTTCTATTGGCCACATATGGCTGCTGAAAGGGCCTTGGGCTGGATGAACAATTTCTGTCCGTAGGATACTTGTTGCAGTGGAGAAATATGTACTGATTGCTGGGAATAGGCATGAGGTAGGGACTAAAATCCCAGGTCAAGGATAGTCTTTTCACTTGTACTGTTGTAGCATTTACACACTGTACAGTTTTGTCCTGGGGAAGTTAAAAGCTTTCCAGAGGCTCACAAGCACTGGATTTGGCTATTTTGTCCTTACAAAATTTGTCAATACAAATACACATTTTCTTTTGAGTTATCCAGTGTCTTTGTTTGATTTGTGTTGTGATGAGCACCATGACCAAAAGCAACTCGGAGCAAAGGGCTTATTTGACATACAGTTAACAGTCCATTATGGAAGGAAGCCAAGGGATAACTCAGGCAGGAACCTGGAGGCAGACAGGAACTGAATCAGAGACCATGGAGAAACGCTGATTACTAACTTGCCTAGCCTGCTTTCTTATACAACCCAGCACCACCTGCCCAAAGTGGCATCGCCCATAGGGAACTGGATCGTCGCACATCAATCATCAATCAAGAAAATGCACCCATAGACCTGCCTACAGGCCAGGCTGATGGAGGCAGTTCTTCAATTGAGATTCCCCTTTTCCAGATATAGGCAGAGTTTTCCTGTCCCAACTTCCTGCTCCAAAATAATCACTCAGAGACTTAGTATAAATTATAAATGCTCGGCTAATAGCTCAGGCTTGTTACCAGCTAACTCTTACATTTAAATTAACCCATTTCTATTAATCTATGTATTGCCATGTGGTTCATGGCGTACCTGTCCTCTAGCATGTCTTGCTTCCTGGGCAGCTGGTTGGTATCTCTCCTGACTCCATACTCCTTTTTGCCATCATTCTCTATTTGGCTTTCCTGCCTAACTTCTTGCCCCGCTACCAGCCTGTCAGCTTTTTATTAACCAATGAGAATAATATGTAGATGTAACTTTGTTTTTGTTTCTTATTTTAATAAGACGGTTGGTTACATCGACAGTAATACATATTCACAGTGTACAGAAGGATTATTCCACAGCATCCAGATATGTCTAGGTTTGTGTTATGTTGACCGAGACCAATCGGCACATGCAGACAGGCTCCTTCATCTAGTTTTTCTTATCCCCTCTTGATGGTTTTAGCATTTTACAAACTTAATTTACACACTAGTCTCAATAATTCAGTCTGTTAGAGCCTCTCTTCCCTTGTAAAGATTATGTCAACTTTAACACCATGTGAACACAGTTCTGCCTGGTTCAGTGAAGTGGGCACTGTGATAAAATACTCGGACAAGAAGCAAGTTAGGGGAGAAAGGTGTACTTTGAATTAAATCCCCAAAGGACAGAGCCCATCATGGTCACGAAGACATGGCAATAGGCAGAGAAAGTATGGTATCAGGAGAACAAAACAGGCTGATCACATGGCATCTGTGCTCAGAAAGTGGGGAGAAAACAAGTGTGGCCAGCTTGTAGAACTCCAAGGCCCACCCCTTGTGATGTATTTCCTCCAGCAAGGCTCCATATCCTGAAAGTTCCATAACTTTCCTAGACAGCTCCACCATTTGAGGACCAATGTTTAGACCTATGAGCCTATGTAGCCATTCATATTCAAATCATAGTATTCCACCCTTGGTCCCCATAGGCTCATGGCCATCTCGAGATGCAAAAAGCATTTAGTCCAACTTTCAGAGTTCCCACAGTCTTTTTAAGAACACCAACTGCTCTAAAGTCCAGAGTCTCTTCTGAGACTCAAGGCAATCTTTGAACTATGTAACCCACTGAACAACAGAAAACAGATTACATACTTCCAACATACACAGGGACGGAGTAAACATTCCTATTCCAAAAGGAAGAAATGGGGCATAGTGATGGATGCTCAGGCCAAAACATTACTAAAATCCAGCAGAGCAAATAACAAATCCTTTAGCACCATTTCTGGTACCTGGGACTTCAGTTTCCAAGGCCTAACTCGGCTTCCTTCTCTCTCTCTCTCTCTCTCTCTCTCTCTCTCTCTCTCTCTCTCTCTCTCTCTCTCTCTTTTCTTTTTTTTTTTCAGCTTTGCTGCCTGCAACATACATTTCTCGTGGGCTGGCTCCACTCTGTGTGCAGCCCTCCTTGGCAGATGTCCCACCACGATGGCATCTCAAACGTCTTGGGGGTCTCCATCACAACCCAGGCTTTATCTTTACAGCTTCAAGCACAGTGGCTTTGCAGGGACTCCCAGCCTGCACCAACACCCACCCCAACTCTCTCTCTCTCTCTCTCTCTCTCTCTCTCTCTCTCTCTCTCTCTCTCTCTCTCTCTCTCTCTCTCTGCCTGGACTCAGGTGCTCTCTGAAACTCATGGAAAAAAAAATGGATATCCTCATCAGTCTTACATCTTTCATGCATCCAAGCCAGTATGATGTGGACCATATTACCCATTTCTGCTTCCAGCTCAAGATGGAGCCCAAGCACCTTGGACCACTGTTACAACAACTTCAGTGTGCTACAGCTGGCAGAAACTTACCTAGGTGTTTGCTAGTATGGAGTGGAGGCCATGCCAGGGCTCTGCTTTCCTGGGTTTGTCCTCAGGACTCCTTTCCTTTTGTTTCTGTGCAGAGCAAGAAGCTTCTCTTAACAATTACCCCTTTTCCAGGACTTGTCCTAGAGTCAGGGTTAAGCCTGTTACTGCCTTTTTCTTCTCCAGGCTGCACATTTCATTTTTTCAGCCCCACTTGTTTTTTTATTATAGGCCCGCATCCAAGTAATCAGTAATAACCGTGCAACAGGTTCAGTGTTACGCTGTCTTGACATTTTAGTCTATTTTAGAGTCAGGCTTCCTCAAATTCTTAGGAAAGGAGAAGAAGGCAGCCAGGGTCTGTGGCAAACCATCACCCCAACACCCCCAGTCCAGGTCCTGACAGAAGCTTTGTTCCTCATGAGCGTCACGAACAAGGCTCCACTGTCTTGATCTCTCAGCGTTGCTTTCTTCCGGCCTCCACTCGAATGGCTTACTCCATTCTCTTTCCAGCATTCAGTGCTTTTCCAGCCTGGAGTTCTGAAACTTTAACATTCCACAAAACGAAAGCCTAAAGGCCACGTGGTCAGGTTACTGCAGCAATGACTGTACTTCTTGGTACCATTTCCTGTGTTACTTTCTTTTCTGTTATTGTGATAAAAATACCCTGCAAACAAAACAAAACAAAACAAACAAAAAACAATGGAGGGAGAAAGGGTTTATTTTGGCTCACAGTTCCAAAGGGATCGTCTGTCATATCCAGGAAGGCATGGCAGCAGGACAGGGAGGTGGCTGACCACATTGCATCTATACTCAGGAAGCAGTATTGTGAAACAGCAGGCGCCATACCTGTACACACACACACACACACACACACACACACACACACACACACTCACTTAAAAAGCCATTCCCAGTTCAAACAGTTCAGTGACAGACTATTCCCTGATTATCATAGTTTCTTGTATTGGACCATTACTAAGGCCTCCATCTGTATACCATACTATGAATTTTCCTTTCAGTATTAAAGGCTGGACCTGATAGTCAGGTATCTATCACTTCTTCCTCATCCTCAGTGTTCACTTACTGTGGGTAATTGGAACCCCATGAGGGGCTGTGTGGGACTAAGTCAGAAGTTGTTACCTGGGAGCTGGGTACTGCCTAGGTACAGGCCTGACCCTGATGCATGTTGTCAGAATGTGGACTTGGGATTAGGAAAGCAGTTGAGTGTGTTTTGGGGGGGGGGGGATTTAATGGGCCATCATGGTTGGAGCATGGAAGACAGTGCTGAGGGAGATTTGAACTGGGGTGGGGGGATCCAGCCCAAGAAGTTTCAGAGGAGAAGACTATTAGGAAGTGGCCTAGAAATCATTCTTGTGATATTTCGGCAAAGAATGTGGCTGCCTTTTTTGACCTTGTCCAGAGAATCTGCCTGAGGCTAAATTGAAGAGTTTTGGATTAATGGCACTGGCAGAGATTTCAAGACAGCCTCGTATTGACTGTTGTATGGTTGTTAGTGGTCACATTTATGCAGGTCCATAATGAAAAGGAGCAAGCTGAGCAAGGAAAAACACAAAATGTACAGTTCAAGTGGAAAGGAGCACCAGGATGTGTAATGGAGCTAAGTTCAGCGCTCAAGAAGGTGGTTTAAAGAAAAGCCTGTTGTTCAATGGAATAAAGGGAATGATGGCCTCAGGGCAAGACCCCACCCAGCTAAGCTTCTGACTTGTGGGAAGGAATTAAAGAAGAGCTTAAGAAGTGAAGGAAACGTCAAAAACAGCAGAAAGCTGATGAAAATGTAATTGAAGGAAGGGGCTATGTTCCAGCCCCAGCAGAACTTGGCAGCTTCGGCCATGTGGTTCTGGCTTTAGAATCAATGGTACAAGAAGCGGGTTGTGGACTGTACCTATGTGACTAAGGAAAGCTGCTGAGGTCAGACATGTCAGGGTGTCCCTGCATGGAGGCCCAGAGAGGCCATTGTGTGAAGCTGTGAAGGTGAAGCCTGGATGGCCTTGGAGAACCGAAGACATTGGAGACAGATGCCAGAGTCTGGGATACTTGCCGAGGAGAGCTGCTAACAGGGAGTGGAACCAGCTCAAGAGAAAGAAGTGTGTTGCAGTCAGCAAAGCTGAATGGAGTTGGAGATCAGACAGGGAAATGGAGATTTTGGAGTTTGCCTTGCTGGTTTTCGGTCTTGCTTTGGTCCAGTATCTCCTCAGTGTGCTCCCTTTCCTCCATTTTGGAACGGTAATGTATATCCTGTGCCACACATGTGTATGTTGAAGTTTATGCGGGAAGCAGAATGTTAAGTGGCACCTTTCACCCTCTTTCCTTCAGTTAGGAGACTGCCATGAGTCTCAGAAGAGACTTTGAACTTTTAAACATTATTGAGACTGATGGACTATGGGGACTTTTGAAGTTGGACTGAATGCATTTTTGCATTGTGATATGGCTACAGGCTGATGGGGGGAGGTCAGGGAGTGGAATGTGGTGGTTTGAAGAAGAATGGCCCCCATAGGCTCCTAGGTTTGAGTACTTAGTCATCAAGGGAATGGCACTACATGGGAGGGATAAGGAGGTGTGTCCTTTTTGGAATAAGTGTGGACTTGTTTGCAGGGAATGTGTCACTGAGGATGGGTTTTGAAACCAAGCCAGGACCAGCAGCTCTCTTCCTGCTGCCCGTGGTTCTGGATGTAGAATTCTCAGCTCCTTCTCCAGCACCATGTCTGCCTGTGTGGTGCTATTCTCCCTACCATGACAGTGGACTAAACCTCTGAAACTGTAAGCAAGCCCCAGTTAAACGCTTTCCGTTATAGGAGTTACCATAGTTCACAGCAATAGAACACCGACTAAGGCAGCTATTTACTACAGATTTAATATGTACTCTACCCCTCCCCCTGCCACCATAAGAAATGTCAAGGCAACACCTCCATCTCGTCAGCTCTCACTGCCCCCTTTCCTGCCAGTTCAGAGGGGAGTGTGGATATCCTCTGCATGCCTTTTTCTTGTAATTCTTTTGATGACAATTTTTCTGGGAAGACAGCTCAACCCCAGTTCATGTCTTATTGTCTAGATAAGGGGCTAGGCTACAGTTTGCTTTAAAGCCCTGTCCCATACATGCAACATGGAGGGATTGTAGTATATTCCCTAACCCATCAGCCATTTTGGGATTGTCTCCATACATAAGTGGACCCCATGTGTCAAGATGGCATGCCACTTCATACATCATCAAGGAAGATGGCCACCTTGAGATCCACCCTGCCCATCCATCAGACACAGCAGATTTAGTGGTATGTCTTTTACCCACAGCATATATACTGGAAGACATGCCATCCTGTGCCACATTTGGAAGGGTTGTCCAGGTGGAGTCTCCACCCTCAAAGAGCCAGCTTCAAAGACAGTGCAAATGCTCCTCACAATGTCATCTTTAGTTCCGTTGTGCCGAAGGTTTGGGCAACAAGTATTGTGTGAACTTTTCTGGGAGCATGAATAGATGTCTGTTTATGCCGGATAGGGTACCAACAGTAGACCACCACCACCACCACCACCACCACCACCAATGACACAAAACAACTGTATACAAGTCTAGCATGATAACCAATACATTTATGGGAACATGAGTGAGGGGTTTGAACAGGAGCACGGGCAACTTATAAAAGACTGCATCTTGAGGAAAATCTCTCTCCCTCTCAGCAAGTGTTCACTGCCTGTCTGTCTTCAGAGAGGACTAGACTTGAGCCTTTCCATGCTTTCCAACCATTAACTGCCTATCCTCAGGGAGGGGCAGGCCTCAGGAGCCTCTGCACCCTCCATTGGAGAACACCTGTGGACCCGACCTTGTACAGGTCTTCTGCAAATGAACTCTGCTGACGTGAGTTTAGAGACCACCAGCCACACCATGCTTAGAGGACAGCAGTCCACAACTGGTAGTTATGATTAGTGCTGGGTTGACTAAAAAAAATAGAGGGGGAAAAAGTAAATAGAATGAGTGAGCAGTGGGTACAAGAGGGAAGAGGATGCTGTTTAGGCTAAAGATGGAATGAAAAGAGAGAGGTAAAGAAATGTAGTCACATAACCTTAAATAGTCTGCACTCTCAGGAGATTCAGGGACCCCACAAACAGGCCAGCCTGTGTTCTTTGAGAAAGTGTATCAAAATAAAAGTGGGAAAGAAAGAGAGAGAGGAAAAAAAAGACAGGACAGGAACAAAGAACACTGGGTATTGAATAAAGTGATAAATGTAAATGGGGGAGGGGGAGCTGGGCGAGGTGCCCACCTAATGTAGTCTCTTGACTATTGCTGTTGTCAGCCTGGACTCTGTGTCCCTTCCTAGGCTCTCAGATGCCAGGCACACCTGTAGACAGTCATTTGCACGGTTGGGCCACAACTGATCCTGTCAGTTGGCTGTCTGTCCTTCCCGGGAGGAGTCACAGATAGGGGCAGACTTCTGGGCAGTCCTGAATTCAGAGGTCATGTGAATGCTGTTCTTATCACAGAGTTGGGTCTATCCTCATGAAGCAAGTGGCAGATACTGGCAGGTCCTTCCTGATGCTGGACACTGCTTGAAACCAGGCCGACTCTGGCTCCGCCTAAGTTTGCCATTTGCTGAATAGGCATTGTTGAAAAGTTCCTTCCCAGCAGTCTAGAGGAACTCTGCTGTTGAGGTTCAGCATAGTCTTAGGGCATTTTTTCCAGGTTCTGAGAGTGTTTGGGACAGAGTTGCTTTGGTAAATAAACACTGTGACTTAAGACAACTTGGGGAGGAAGGGCTTATATGACTTACAGGTAAAGGTCCATTGTATGGATGGAACACAACGGATGACGCAAGCCAAGAACCGAAGCAGAGACCATGGAGGACGCTTACAGGCTTGCTTCCAATGGCTTGCTCAGCCTGCTTTCTTATTCCATCCAGGTCCACCTGTCCGGGGATGGCACCGCTCACTTTGGGCTGGACCCTCATGTATCAGTCATTAGTCAAGAAAATGCCCCCATGGACATGTCCAGTGTGATGGAGGTAGTTCTTCAATTTAGATACCCTCTTCCTAGATGGCCTCAGTTTGTGTCAAGTTGACAAAAATTAACTACCACACACGGTATATCCCTTCCCCTTAAAAAATGTTTCCTTCTGAGAGTACTGTACGGTTTGTACTGTACTGTACCCTCTGTTTCAGGCTGTGGCCCCTCTCTCCCTGGGAGGAGAGGACTTACCTAAGAGGGACTATTGCTTTTTGTTGGTTTGTTTTTGTTTTTGAGACAGGGTTTGTCTGTAGCCCTGGCTGTCCTGGAACTCATTCTGTAGACCAGGCTGGCCTCAAACTCAGAGATCCTCCTGCTTCTGCCTCTGGAGTGCTGGGATTAAAGCCGTGCAGCGCCAGTGCCCAGCAGGACTATTATTTTTTATGGTCTAAGATCACACCTAGAGAAGCTGCAAAGAACTAGGAAAAGCAGGAGTATTAAAAGCCAAGTAATAGGAAGTTTTCTTCCTTGCCTGCCTTCTGGGTGGAATCTAAAAAGCTTCCTGAAGGCTGTAGCTTGGCTGGAAGGTTAGCAGAATTAAGGAGTTCAAGCCACGGCTCTGCTTCATTCCCAAAGGATCTGACGCTCCTTCAGCTTCTGGCTGGGTAATACTGCTGAGTTCTCCTTTGCACGCCTGGATTTAGTTTACGGGAGCTCTTGAGAGGACACGTCTCCGCCCCTGAGCAGCTCAAAGTGCCCTAAGCAGTGTAATTACCCAGCACAGCGCGTTAACTTCACCGGCCGCAGGGGAGGACCACAGTTCCCACCCCCCGGGCTCAAGGGGCTCGAGGGCGCAGCGCCAGAAAGTTCCCAGCCCCGGGAGCCAGGTGGCCGCGGTCGCTCTAGCCGCGGTCCGCCCGCCGGGGCTCTGTGGTGGGAGGCCCGGCGCTTGCGCAGTGCGCGGCGCTGGCGGCGGGGCGCGGAGAGGGCTTGGTGGTGAGTGCTGCGCGGGTAACTGTCCAGCGGCCTCCGGGGAGGGTGGCTTGGCTGCCCCGGAGCCCGGCTCGGCCTGCGCCCTCGGCTAGTCCGCCGCCTCCACGCGGGCCCTCGGCGCGGGCGGCGGACCTCGGGGAGCGTCCCGGGCCCTTGCCCGCCCTGCCCGCCCGCCCGCGCGAGGCAGCGCCGCCCAGGTAGCAGCCCCCCACCCCCACCTCCACCCCCACCCCCCGGGTTTGTGCCCACCAACCGCCCCCGGTGAGCCCAGCCACGGTAACGGGTCGGCAGCATCCGGCACCTGTTGCCCTGAAGACACCCTCTTTCCGTTCCGGAGAAAACCCAGGGTTTCCTCACAGTGCTGTACTCAGTCATCGCTGGATCGGAGCGGACCGCCATAGCCGTTACTTCCCGGTAGCCGTGGACCCCTTTGTGGTGGTTAAAGGCCTCTGTCTAAGGGTGTCGTTCTCTTCTAGACTAAGTTTTAGAATTTCCCAAAGTTGTAGCCATGACGTTCTCAAAGCAGACCAGAACCCCAAACCAGAGTGTGCCAACTAAACATGATTCTAGACAAGTCCTCTAACTTGTCAATGATTCTTGTCCGAAGTGAGGGAAATTGTGTGAATGAAAACGCAGGTGATTGTGTGAATGAAAGGAGGTGAAAGATGCTGCTTTTAGCTTCCTGCTTCCCACATAAACTCCCTGCAGGGTACATAAGTACTCCGTCAAATATATATATTCATATACATACATATATATGTTTATTTTATGTGTATGGATGTCTTGTTTGCGTGTATGACTATGCACCATGTGACCATGTGCGTGTAGTGCCCTCAGAGGAGGGTGTTGGATCCTCTAGGCCTGGAGTTACAGATGGTTGTGAGCCGCCATATGGATGCTGGGAATTGAACCCGGGTCCTTTGGAAGAGCAGTCAGTGCTCTTCACCACTGAGCCACTTCTGCTGCCCAGTTACTTCCTTTTTAAAGCGAAAATACACCGTTTTTCATTGGTCATAAGGAGAGTTCTTTTCAGGTGATGTTGATTCCAAGGCGTGCTCAGTGAGATGGATGTTTTGGCTAGACGATGAGGCAGTTTGAGAGTTGCCCTGGGAAGGGCTATATGTCAGAAATTCCAGAAATGCCATTTTTAGTGCACATCTAAAAATCCCTGGGAAGCAATTCATAGTGCATAATATGCAGAGAGAGATAATCAGGACATTAAATGTAATAGTTGAAACGTCTGAACTTTTTAAAATAGGAATTTTAAAAATAAAGGAGAGTAAGAGGTAGATGGGTCCCTCTGTCCATCACTGTCAGCAATCATCAGTATTTTGCCATCTTTTTATGAAAATTGGAAACTGTTAAGTGTTGAAAACTAAACTGTAGTACATTTGGAATGCTGAGATACCTTGAGAACACTTCAGAATTGTATATATGGACCACAGCCATGAATATTCAAAGCCAAAGTAGCATGCAGTCCAGAAAAAAGACAAGGAAGCACCGTAAGACATCAGCTAATTTCCCTTTCGTGGTGGGAACCTGAGTGACCCTCACTGGTGTTATATTGCCGTGTTTAACAACTCTGGAAGTGCTGTGACTGATCTTCACAGCAGCATGGCAGAGCCAGTTCACAGCGACAGAGAATTCATTCATTAATGCTTTCACTTACCTTGACTGTGTTTGCAGCCACATTCTTGACTGCACCTGGAATTAGTGTTTGGTGTTGGGCCTTATGGTCAGTCTTCATATTCAAATCTTTAAGGATAGTTTTTAATTTTAATTACTTTTATTTAGTTAGTTGGAGTGAGGGGAGGTGTAGGGATTAGAAGATAAACTTCAGAAATGGGTTTCCCTCTTCAACAGTCCTGGTGGTTGAACTCAGGTCGCCAGGCTTGGTGGCAAGAGCCTTTGTCCCTGAGCCATCTTGCTGGCCCTGTATTTCCAAATCGTTACTAGCCAACTGTCTTCAAGGTGTAATTGATATTTCTGTAAACATTCATTCCACTTATTTCTACCGATGTTTCCCAGCAGGGTACAGCATAGTACCCTATGACAGGATGACACCCCCCCCCCCCACACACACACACATCATTCCTTTTCCTCATTGTCCAGGCAGGAATATAGCCCAGACTGTGTGCATTTACATACTTTCCTAAAACAACCATTTCAAACAATTGAAATGATGATGAACTCAGTTTTGTTTTTTTCTCAAATAGATTGCAATGGACTTTGACCAAAAGTCCATTTTGCTTTTGGTGAGGGCCAGAGCTTCTGTTAAACCGAGGATACACACATTTAAAGATGGTTAAGGGGGGAATCACTCTCCAAGACAAGGGGTGAATGAGCTTTGTTCCATGTCTATAAAGAAACCTTATTTCGTAGGTATGCAAAGAAGCCGCTTTGTCCTGATGACTTCAGAGATACTATGGATCAGTCCGGAGTTCTCCTCTGGGTAAAAGCAGAACCGTTTATAGTGGGTGCCCTGCAAGCCCCACCCCCCTCCAAATTCAGCCTTCACTACCTTAGGAAGATAGCCTCCTATGTGCGGACTCGGGCCACAGAAGGCGCCTACCCACGCCTGTACTGGTCCACATGGAGGCGCATTGCATGCGGAAAGCTGCAGCTGGCCAAGGAACTAGCGTGGCTGTACTTTGAGATATTCGATAATCTTTCGGTGAGGACACCGGAGGAGCGCCTGGAGTGGTCTGAAGTTCTGTCCAACTGCACGACCGAAGAAGAAGTGGAAAAGAAAAGAAATCAGGTATGGCTGATGTGTGTGTAGCCACTCTGAGAAGGAATCCATTCTTAAATCAGGTATGGATGATGTGTGTGTAGCCACTCTGAGAAGGAATCCATCTAGTTTGAGGTTTTAGGTTGTTAGCCATTGTGATTTTAAAGTGCCATTTGAATGTTAACATTTCCAGCTGTGATCAGTGAATTAGTCCTTTTACTTACTAGTCCATAGTTACCCACTCCTGAAGGAACCATGAATTGGCAGCTCTTCCATTGACTTTAAACATATTTTGGGCCAGTGAACTGCTGCTGTTACAGGTAGAGGCCCCTGAGTCTGCTGTGTGCAAGAATTAAATAATTATTATGACTGTATTTATTAATTTGCGCACTTTCTGTTGCTAATATGATAATGCCACAGACTGTTTTAAAAGAGCTTTATTGTGGCTCATAGTTCTGGAGATCCAAGGTCAAGAGGCCACTACAGCAGTGGTTCTCAAACCTGTGGGTCTCAACCCCTTTGGAGTCAGATAACCCTTTAACAGGGGTCACCTAAGATCATTGGGAAACACAGATACGATTCATACAGTAGCAAAATTACAGTTACAATGTAGCAATGAAAATAATTTTCTGGTTGTGTGTCACCATGAGGAACTGTATTAAAGGGTCGCAGCATCAGGAAGGTTGAGGACTACTGGGCTGTACCATTCTTGCTAGTAGAGAGCTGAAGTAGTACAGGAGGGCATCACATGGTGAGAGACATTTTTTCCCTGTGTGTGTACAATAGTCTCGCTTCCTCTTACAAAGCTTCCAGTATTGAATCTCAGGGCTCTGATCTGATTGTTTAATCCTAATCACCTCCTAAGTTCCTCCCGACACTATAGTCACATTGTTTTTACCCTCTTAGTGCCTCACCATGAGGATGAATTTCAACATGAATTTTCAGAATGGACAAATCATATTCAAGCCGTAGCATTCTGCTCTGTCTCTTGCTCCACACAGCCCATATGCTCACAGAATCATCTTCCGTAAATAGTCCCACAGTCTTAACTTATTCCAGCCTCAGTTAAGAACTCTAGCGTCTCATTTGAGATTCAAGGCAAACTCTTCAGTTGTGAGGCTGTAAAATCAAGTTATCTACTCAGAATATATAGTGGGACAGGCTATGGAGTAGGTAAATACTTTCATCCCCAAGGGAAAGTAGTAACTGGCCAGGTGTGGTAGCACAGGCCTTTAATTAATTCCAGCACTCAGGAGGCAGAGGCAGGTGATCTCTTTAGGTTTGTGGCCAGCTGGGTTGACAGAGCAAGTTCCAGGACAGCCAGGGCTATTAATACAGAGAAACCCTGTCTCGAAAAACAAAAAAAAAAAAAAAAAGAAAGAAAGAAAAAGAAAAGTAGTATTGGCCCAGAGCACATCCTTACACCATCAGGGCAGGGCAGACACAAGTTGTTAAAACTCCAAACTCTCTTGTCTTGGGTTGGAGTTGCACCCCTAAAGCCTCACGTAGCTCTTCCTCTGTGTCTTTGCTAGGCTCAGCCCATACTTCAGCTCTCAGTTTAGGGTCTCATGACTGCAGCTTTCTCAGGTTGGCACTGTAGATTGGTAGTTCCCAGTTACAGAGTCTTGGTGGTAGTCTCATGCTTCCGGTTTCATTGGGCATTGACCCTCTTTAGCAGGACCCCAAAGACAGGCCTCAGTGTGGCCTCTTAAGTTTTGCTTTGAAATCTGGGTGGAAGCTGCCATGCCTCCGTAGCTCTTGCATTGTGCATGCCTACAGTATGTGTTACACTAAGAGCTGACGTTAATGTTATCAGCTGTACCTGGGCTTCCTTGAACTTAGCCGAGGTGGCCAACGAGTGCTCTTCTGGAAAGCAGGGAGCAGAAAGTGAGAACTTAGGGAGCACGCTCTGAAACAGTTCTTTCCTGTAAGCCCCTGGCCTGTGTTGGAGAAGTAGCCCCACAGACTTCTGCGGTCCCTCTCCTATTGTCCTGATGCATCTGGCTTCATTTTATCCAGGCTGATCTCTTTTGCAAGGTTACTGGATGCACCCCTGCATGATTTTTCTTTGCTCTTTTGCGGATGACCTGCAAATCTTTCACATCCTTTTGCTTTGTTTCCTTTGAAATTTTGCATTCTATTCTTAGATGGTGCTTCTACACCCGTCTTGGTGCAGTTAATAGGTAACCCGGGGACAGCTTGACTGCTGTGTTGTGTCAGTATTTCTTCTGCCAGACACCCCGGTTCATCACTTGTAAATTCTGTCATCCATAAATCTCTAGGTGGGTACAGACACAGCCCTCTCACAAGAGCTAACTCAAGAGTCCTGGGAGAACTGTGTCTCCTCCAAGGACAGTACTCTCAGCAAGGCCTCCTGCTAGACCCCATCTCCTACAGGTCCTCCATCTTCTCACGTTTCCACCCTGGGGTCCAGCTTCAACTCACGACTCACTGGAGGACAAACTACATCCAAACCATAGCAGCATCTCTGCCGCCAGGCACTCCATAAGCTAGTAGGAACGACTGGTGTGTATAACGGCCACACGTTAAAGTTCAGAAATGGACTTGAACGTGATTCATTCTTGTGTAGGAATGACTTCACAGACTATATTAGTTATGTACAGCAGTTTAATTATAGTAACAGCAGCCTAGGCCAGTGACAGCTTGTTTCTCATTTGTCCCACACTCCTACGCGGCTGTACGTGATAGGGTGAGTCTCTGGCCCTTGTCCAAGCAATGGCGCAAGGAACCATGTTTCTCTATTTTGGAGTCACTTAGTGTTAAATGGCCTTGCTGAGGGGACAATGAAATAAAACAATGAAATGCAACGGCCTAGGGTCACAACAGTTGACTTCTTACTTCTTTACCCAGAGGCCGCATGAGCTGTGGCTCTCTTCCAGGTTGTGGTTGGCCGTGGGAAGAATTGCTTCTTTGTAGACCATGCCTGTTCTTATCACAGATGGGGAGAGCAACAGAGTGGGAGGAAGTGGATGCCTTTCCCCCCTCAGGATGAGATTGAGAAATAGGTCTTTACTGCGAAGCAGTCACCGCTGTAAAGGCCACAGACATATCTGTCACCTTCCTAAATCCCTCCTACAGCCATCATTAGTATTTTACTACTGCATATATTAAGCACACATAAGTTCTAACTCCTTAGAAAACTGTGTATTTATTGCAGTATTGTTAGCTGGGGGCATGGTGCTGTATTACAGACCTGAAGAACTAAATTACCTGTGCAGTTGAGACTTGGTTAGCTTTTGACCATTGTCTAGTTCCCTCTTCTAGCATTCGACAGTCACTGTGCTTCTGTGGACTTAACTCTTTAGATTTCACGTGTGCTGTGATTTGGGTGTGGTTGGAGTGTCTTCCACAGAATCCCATGTTGGATTTTAATGCTCATTGTGAGAGATTAAGAGGGCACAGACTTAGCCTGAGCAAGATTTGATGGCACAGGCCTGTTATCCCAGCTGTTAAACAGGCAGGAGGATCACAGGTTCAGGGCAGCCTGGGCTACAGAGTGAGTTTAAGTCTAGCCTGGGTAGCTTAGTCTCAAAATAAAAAATAAATAAAATACATATATAGTATGTATAAAAAGATTCTAATGACTCCACCAGACAAACATTCTCAGAAAAGTAGCAAGACAGAAGGACAGTGTGTACAATGAATAGTTTTTCTGTATACTAAGAACAAGCTTGCTGAAAAAGAAGTAAGGGGAAAAACCCAAGCAAACAACCTTGGATAAACTTACCAGAGGACGTGAAGGACTTCTACAATGACCATTTTTAACACTGAAAAAGGAAATGGAAGAAGACACAGAGAATAGAAAGGGCACCAATGCTCACAGATTAACAGGAGTAATATTGTAAAAAATGGCAATATTACCAAAAGGGATCTACAAGTTCTATACACTCAAAGTTTTGTGATGTTCTTTATAACACTAGGAAAAAATTCATATAGAAGCACAAAAGACCCTGAATAGCTGAAGCAGTTCTGTGGTGAAGGAGCAAGGCTGGAGATGCCACAATGGCTGATCTCAAATTCTAGTAAGGAACCATAGTAACAAGAACAAACGTGTAGACTAATAGACAGACAGAGGACCCAGAGAAAAGCCAAGCACGGCTACAGCCACCTGATCTCCAACAGAGGCGTCAGAAGCACAGGGAGAAATGGTATCATCTTCAGTTAGTGGTACCCGGAAACTGGATATCCGTGTGTGGAAAAATAACAGTGGGCCCTGTTTTCTGAATAAAACCAGTGAAAAATGCATCAAATGCCTGAAACTCTAGGAGTGTCAGAGGAGGCCAGCGTCAGGTGTAGACACAGACAAGGACTTGCTGAAAAGGACTCAGAACACAGGACATAAGCTCAAGAATTGATGCTGGGGATGTGTGAGGTTTAACACTACACAGTAGGGAAGGAAATACTCAGAAGAGCGAGGAGACCGTCACAGACGGAGAAATGCAGACCACACAGCTAGCTCATGGGGTTGATCACTACAAAGAACTGAGGAAATTCAACCAAATGAACAACACAGCCAATACATGAGTAAAGGAATTGGATAACAAGTCCCAAAAAAATGTAAGGGGCAATAAATATATGAGGAAAATGTTGTGTCTTTAGCCATTGGGGAAATGCAAATTCACAGTGCTTTGAGAATCCAGCTTACCACAGTCGGAATGGCTGTAGTAATGACAAGTGACAAGGAGCACTGATGAGGACATGGGAAAAGAGGAATCCTCACGTCCTGCTGATGGAATGGAAACAAGCCGCCATGGAAACCAGCAGGAAAGTGCGTACCCAAGGGTGTCTTAAGTGGGCATACCAAGAGAGGGTAAACACTACTTAGTAGTCAGGATACAGAATCTATCTAGTTGTCCACCAATAGATAAATGAATAAAGAAAATGTATATATACCTAATGGAATTTTATTCAACTGTAAAAGAATGAAAGTCTATAGTTATTACTAGTACGTATGATTCATGTGTAAGATAGTGTCATAACAAAGCCTGTTGCTTCATATAATGAGTATGCACTAATAAAATTAAAAAATCACACTCTAAAACCTAATCTAACTACAGTGTTTAGAGATGGGGGCCTTTGGAAAGTGATTAGGATTAGATAAGATCATTAGCGTAGACTTAATATTGATGGATTTGTGAGAGAGATAGAACAGACAGATAACATTCCACTCCCACTCTGGCCATCTGATACTCCCAGGCCACTTTGTGACTCTGGCCGAAGAAGACCACTACCGGATGGATTCCTTGTACTTGCAGAACTGTGAGCCAAAGTAACTTCCCTTTTTACAAAGTAGGTTGCCATGCATATTTCATTATACTACCAAAAGTAGACTAATACTCCATACAAAGGAAGTCATGTTTATCTTTCTGTGTCTGCCTTACTTTGCATGTGTTTTGTTCCTATCCATGGGTAGGGCTCTATAGGTCTCTGGAAAGATGGAACTCAGACAGAGAGAAGTACAGTTGCCCTGGCCCTGCCAAATAGGACCCGAATCTTTGGTTTCTGTTTCTTCAGTTTTGTGGGCCAGTCTTGAAGTGGCAAGTATGAATTCATCTTCATTCCATTGACTGTTACTCATAGTAACTCCTAATATTAGCTGCAGCAGAGACTGGGAAATGAATGGCGCCTGTATGTGTGCCCTGGGAGCAGAGAAGGACTTAGCATCTATCCAGTGTCAGTGTCGGCACCATGGGCTAATAGCTAAAGACAGTTTTGGAAACTGGAGTTTTCCCCACAACCACTAGGTGGAGGTACTGCAGTGGTTAGATGCTAGGTAGAGTAGTAGTGCCTGGACATGAAGGTGAAGAAAATGTTAAGAACCATCCACATTTTCTGAGTACTTCTTCTGGTTGCTATGGATATTAAAGTAGAAAAGGAAGACTCTACTGTCTCATGGGAGACTGCCTGAAGCTGTAATGATTGTTAAACTAGCTGTATAAAATAAAGGAATTTATGCTGTGAAGAAGGCAATCTATGAAAATAATTGTTACTGGTGATCAGGGCCCAGCTTGGGTGTTTCTTTATCCAAGAATTGAAAATAAGGCTCCTGCAGGTTTACAAAAGAAGCAAGGTAATTTTATTTGGAGCAGAACAGTAGTGTGGATCAGGAGGGATACATTGTCAAGACTGACAGCAGGCCACAGGACTGAAGACATTGAACGGCCCTGGGCTGTAGCCTAGGCCTTCTTATGGAGTATGAGAGAAGGAAGGGCTGGAAATAGGGTGGGTCTCCGTTTTGATTGATAGATTGGATCCTGTATTCATTTTTCCTACTGCATGTGAACTTCCCCACAGTGCATCAGATTTTAATCCAGTGCATCTGATTTACTATCCAATTATGCATAGGCATAAGATGGTAAATAGAGGATTCTCCCTTAAGGGTTTCTAGAGATCACAATTTTATCTTATTCTGCATATATCCAAAACCAGTTCAGGCTGGATCAGCCCTTCTAGTCCTTATACCTATATACATTGGGGCCATGCTTGAACAGAAACTGTAGATTTCATTGTTACTGGGGCAGGGAAGCACACCGTGTTATTCAGATATGGAGTGTGAGTAACCTGGTACAGGTGGGGGTTGAGTCCTGAGGTCGCTAGGCACAGTGTTTAGAGAAGGGCTGTGCGTGCATAGTGTGTCAGGTGAAGGAATGTTTGGAGAAGGCTGTGAGTGCATAGTGTGTCAGGTGAAGGAATGTTTGGAGAAGGCTGTGAGTGCATAGTGTGTCAGGTGAAGGAATGTTTGGAGAAGGCTGTGTGTGTATAGTGTGTCAGGTGAAGGAATGTTTGGAGAAGGTGGTGTGTGCATAGTGTGTCAGGTGAAGGAATTAGGCTCTAAGTGTGCTGTTACATGATGGAGGTACCCACAACCTCATGGGGGCCCCAAGCTGCATTAGTTCCTGTGCTTGCCTGCCTCAGTGTGATTCCTCATGTGTAATCTTCTTAAAACACTGAGATGAAGAATTGTTAATGGATGCCAGGAGGCAGGGGAGAGGTGAAAGGTGGTAAGAAGGAGATCTTCTGGTTGATGTTCTCTTCCTGCACAGTTTCAGTGTAGAGATCCTAGCTGGGATCCTGGTCTAGTTTAAAGATGGGAAGCTGGGTGAAGCATGTGGGGGATCGGTGTTGTTTCTTACATCTCTGCAGAAAGTTTAAGAATGTAAAGAAAGGGGTAGTTTAGCGGGTAGAGTGCTTGCCTCGCATTGCCACATCCCTGGGTTCACTCCCTGACACTGAATGAACTGGATGTGGTAGTACATGCCTCTAACCGCAGCACCAAGGAGATGGGGGCAGGAGGGTCAGAAGTTCAAGATCGTCTTTGGCTGCATAGCAAATTAGAGGCCAGCCTTGGATACATAAAACCCTTTCTAACTTTGTAAATGTATTGACTTCACAGTTGATGCTCGGTTAACTGGATTTGGGTGATCTGGGAATCTGTTTTTCAGCTTCTTGGGTATGGGTTGCTCTCTATTGCTATGTTAAAACACAGGCCAAAACCAATGTGGAGAGGAAAGGACTTGTTGGCTTAGAGGTTACAGTCCATCCAGGAAAGCCAGGGCAGGAACTCAAGCAGGCGCCTAGAGACAGGAGCTGAAGCAGAGACCAGAGAGGGTGGTGCTTGCTGGTGTGCTCCTCCAGCTTGCTCAGCGTGTGCTTTCTTACTCAACCTAGGACCACCTTCCCAGGGCGGACGCGACTCAGGGTGGGCTGGGCTGTCTTCTGTCAATCATTAATCAAAAAGATGTCCCACAGGCATGGCCACAGGTTACAATCTCAGGGTCCTCTAGCTCTTGTCAAGTTGACAAAAGACTAACTAGCACACTGGGTTAGAAATCTTAGCCAGAGATTTCGGAGGGTCTGAGTATGGACCCAGGCACGTCACTTCACTGTTTCACTCCTGTGTGTATTGGGATGGGAATGTGAAACTCGTGAGCTTCGAACCACACCCTTCCTCAAACAGGATGACAGAGAATAGTAGTGACTTTTGGTTTTGGTTGTATGTAGTTTTGTTTATTTTAAACGATCTCACTGTGTAGCCCAGGATGGACTCAGACTCACGATCCTTCCTCCTTAGCTTGCTGAGTGCCAGGATTATAGATGTGCAGCCAGACCAGCATTTTCTTTAAGTCAAACGTTTTAAGAATTTTACAAGAGCCGGAGGCCCATTTGCCTCCAAAATGCACATGCATAAGGAACTGAGCAGCTCTGGTGGCCGCACGGATACCGGCTTCAGTTACTAGATTGGTGTCCTGGATTTTCTTGGTCAGCCTATGAACCTCATGCTTTATTGAACTTCCTTCTTTTCTCCTTGCATCTGTTCATTTACTGTTGGAATTACTGAGGCTGCTTTTTCACCTGTACTTTTGGAAAGGACATTGGTTTTCAGAACAATTTCCTATAATTTCCTATGAAGTGACTCCAGTTACGTAGTTTAGAAATTCCTCTGTCTGGGCATCAAATGATAGCCATTTCTAAATTTGATGTTTTTAAGATCAAGAAGCCATGTAACCCTAGTTTACTATATACTGAATTGTAAGTGATACGTGTATTTTTAAGGTGTGTTCATCTTTTATTTCCTGGACAGCTTTCAGTGGATACCCTGCAGTTTCTGCTCTTCCTGTACATCCAACAGTTAAACAAAATCTCCCTGCGGACATCGTTGATTGGGGAAGAGTGGCCCAGTCCCAGAAGCAGACCGCAGTCTCCTAGCCTAACTGAAAGGACCAGTTGTCACAATAAGGTATTGCTCATATCTTGTAAAGGAAATGCTTCCCCTTCATTGCAAAGTATTTTGGAATGAAGCCAGGCATCATAGAGTATGCTTGTAACTCTAGCTCCTGGGAGGCTGAGCCAGGAGGGTTATGAGTTCAAGGCCAACCTGGGCTATTCAATGAGACTCTAGCTCAAAAACATACAAACAAACAAATAAACAAAAACAACTTTTGCCCCCTCTCCCCCCCTTAATTGCTTAAGTAATTTTTATGTGTTTTAACAACTGTCTCACATAATTAACTCTTCACATAATGAGTCTTCGAAAGGTCTTACTGCTTTTTCTTTTCCATTTTAAAGAAAAACAAGTATTTCCATCTGCTTTCTTGGTGTGGGAAGTGTGTTGAAAGCTATAAAGTGTAAACCATAGAACCATATGAAGGCTCTTTTTTAGTGTGGATGTGCCATAGCATGGCTGGAGGTCAGAGGACAACTTACAAAGGCCGGTTCTCCTCTTTCGCCATGTGGCTCCCAGGGCCTGAACGTGGGTCACCAGGCTTGGCAGCAAGCATCTTTATCTGTGGAGCCATCTTGCTGGCCCCAGGCACATCATCTTGTCTAGCCAATCAGTATTTCAGTATTAGGGTTGGGTTCACTGAAGTCTTTTCTTTCCCAGCTGCCTACTCAGTTCCTTTAGGCACTTGAAGCCAGCCATCAGGGAGGCAGTTTTCGGTCAGGTTGAGATGGGTTTCTCTGTCACTGAGCCAGAGTCCAGTGTCTTCAGCAATAGGATCTTCCCATGTAGTTATGGTGAGTAACCAGGGTCAAGGACAATAGCTTGTGTTGCTTGGGAGGCTTCTGAGGCCTCTGAGACCTGAGGTGAGATGAAATCTTCATGTAGTTTTCATCTGCATTCCCTTAGGACTTTTTAAAGTGTTTCCTAGCCATTTTCCTATCTCTTTGGAACTATTTTGTTGAATCCCATTACCTGTTTTTAATTGGGTTCTTTATTTTCTTTTTTTTTTTTTTTTTGGTTTTTTCGAGACAGGGTTTCTTGGTGTAGCTTTGCGCCTTTCCTGGGACTCACTTGGTAGCCCAGGCTGGCCTCGAACTCACAAAGATCCGCCTGCCTCTGCCTCCCGAGTGCTGGGATTAAAGGCGTGCGCCACCACCGCCCGGCGGGTTCTTTATTTTCTTAATATTTAATTTTTTGATTTCTCGGTATACTGTCGACCTTAATCCTCTGTCAGATAAGTAGCTGGCAAAGGTCTCCTCCTATTCTGAGAGGAGGAAATCTTTGCTTTCCTGTCAATTTCCTTTGCTAGACTTTTTATTTTCCTGGGATCCTGTTTGTTGATTGTTGGTCTTATTTCCTGGGCTATGGTAGTAGTATGCAACTTTAATCTTTAATAAACAGTAAAATTGCATGTATTCTGAAGGATTGTTCTAAAATTTTTTTATCAGTACAAGTCAACCCATTTTTTTTCCACAAAGAAATTGTATATTTGCTAAAAATACCTTAATTTTTAAGTTTGACAGTTCCTTAAAAGGGAGGATTTTGTCACACATTTCTTTCACTCTGGAAAATGGGAAGTGAACATAACAGTGTCCGCCAGTCACTTCCCTCGGTGTCCTCCAGCATGGCAGGCGCAGGCGGCCGGGCCGGCGTAGTGTACACCCCACACAACTGGAGACTTCACAAAGCAGCCTCAGTCAACAGGACAAAGTACTTCGGAGTTAGTTTTTCAGAAACAGCTATTATTATTACTCTCATTCCACAAAACTCTTGAAAACAATAGAAAAGAAGGGAAAATGTTGTATGAATAGGAAGGAAATCAGTTCCTAGCATTTGCCTTCTGAACTTTCTCATTCTTTTTTCTTAATAGTAATAATGTTTGGAATTCAAATTTCTGTCTGTCTGTCTGTCTCTGTATTTAAGGGGTGCACCATCTACACAGGGCATCTCATTGAGCCTAGGGCTTACTGCTTTGGGACTGGCCTGGCAGCCAGAAAGCCACAGTGACCCTCCTGTCTGCCCTGCTCCCCCCTCCCAGGGGCTCTACACTTCACAGTGAGTGCTGGGGGCCACATTCAGGTCCTCATGGTGTAGAGCAAGCCTCCGTTCACACTGGGCCGTCTCCACAGCCCTCTTCTGGTTCTCGCGTGTGTGGGTCTGTGTGGCGGCTTCTGTATCGGAGCACGCTGTGTCTCCAGCACTAGACACTGGAATTTTCTTCTTCTGTTTTTCCGCTTTCTTGGTACTGATTTTGCTTTCAAACCTCCTTTCATTCCCACGGCACAGAGTCCAGTGCCGTCATCCTTGCTTCCAATGGCTTTAGTCTTGGTGAAAGAATATTGCGTACATTTTGATGAAGATTGTTTTCAATATTAATTTCACAGTTTCCATTTACTCAACAATTTCATCTTGCTTAGCCCCCTACCTTTGAAAACATTTCTCCATCAAACCTGTAATGTTTTCTCTGTATCTAAGCTTGGGATTTCTTAATGTAGTTAGAATTTTTAAGTTCTCCTTCTAAGGAAGGTGTAGCAGCCACTGGAGCATATGATAACCCATCTTGATGGGCCACACCATTGTGTGCACCAACACTTGTGAGTGCAAGAGTGTATCACAGCAGCTTCTGAAGCCCATCTGGACAGTAAGCAAGACCATATTGTTCCAAATAGACCTGCCAAAATTCTGGTTGCTCAGAACAGTTGAGGCCCTGCTATTGCTCAACACTTGTGGAGATATCCCAGAATACCCAGAATTCTTAGGCTTAATTAAAGAGTGGTTCTGTTTCATATATTTTCTGAAGATCATTCTTTTTGTTTATTTGTTTGTTTGTTTTCCCCCTGAGCCAGAGTTTCTCTTTGTAGCAGTCCTGGAAGTTCTGAAACTCTCTTTGTAGACCAGGTTGGCCTCGAACTCACAGAGATCTGCCTGAGTTCTGGGATTAAGGGCATGTACCACCACTGCCTGACTCTGAAGGTCATTCTTAAAGGGATCCTTTATTATAAACCTGTAACTTTTCCCATTTTTAGTGTAGGTCAGACCATCTAATATGTAAGATCAAAATACTTCCCTTTATGGGAATAAATCCATTTCTGAATTTGTTCAGGTTGAACAGCTCACTGGTAGAACCATTCAGTAGAAGGAAGTCCGTTGTTACTGGGTTCCACTTTACAACACAGGTTGTGCGTATTAGTCAGGGTTCTCAAGGAGCAGTACCGATATTAAAAGGGATGTATTAGACTGCTTACCGGATGTAGTCCAGGTAGTCCAGCAATGGCTGTCTCACAGTAGAAAGGCCTAGAATCTGGTAATTATTGAGTCCATAAGTGCCACGGACTGGCCCATCAGGGGTACCACGACCATAAGGGACCAGGGCTTGGGTAGTCAGGAAGGCAAGGATTCGGCGAATGACAAACAGACAACACACTCAGAAGTGGTTTGAATCTGCTGCAATTTTACTTCTGCAAATCAGTAGTTTATATACAGAAAAGAAAACTATCAAGTCATACAGGGAACAACAAGAGCTTGGCAATAATTCCATTACATCATCTTTTAAAAAACAGCAAGCACACAATTATTAATCGGCACTAGACATATCTCTTCACCCACAAGAACTTTATGACCCAAAGAGCAGTCTGTGTTCTTTAAACTTAGTACATTTCCTAGACTTGTGTAGGCTTCTAGCAGCTGTGTCCTTCATCTTTATCTCAGCCGCTCGCTAGTTTATTATTCATTTTTACTTTTCTGGTTCTCATGACCCATTTAGCCAATTTGGATGCTGCAGATCCTCCCTAAGTCTTTCTTTAGTTCTTTTATCACATATCTCTTTTAATATAAAACCTTTTTACCTGCTGGAATATGAACTCTTGTACTTTTACACCTGTAAGGGGAGGGGGTTCTGCTGTAGTCCTTAAGTTTCCCATGCTGAACTTCCTCAACAGAGGGGTCCACCATCTGCCTCCTATGAGATAACATCTTTTGTCATAAATCACTTTAGTTGGGATTCCTAAAGGATCCTAGTGGGTGAGTGTTCATTCCCTAGAAGTGCCGGAACTATTATACTTTCTCTATCTAGCGGCTTGGGGTCTTTAAGGAATAGCTCATTCTGCTATTCCTAAATAAGGTCCATGTCCAGCTTCCCCTTTCCTCCATAGTTCACAACCCAAGCATTCATTAATTTTGGCTGTGCTTCATAGATTAATTAGAACATTATCAGAAAAGCAGTTATACAGAACCCAAAGCACAGAGAGCTCATGATCTGTGAAGCACATCTTATTTGAAAAGGAGGCATAACACGGGCACTCTGCCAGGGACCTCCAGGGAGCTTAGTCCTGTGGGACACGTATCTCCCGTCCGCTATTATTGACATAATTGTTTATGTCACACAGACGACACTGGAGTTGGTGTGGCACATAAGGCTGCATGTCTCTGCAGTCCCATTCTGGTGCTGTATCCTGGAGGATTCCCGGAGAGCTGCTGGTCTTTAGTCTGTGCTGGAATCCTGAAGAAGTTATATTTAATCCCAGCCTCAGCCAGGGTCGAGTGAGGGTAAGCAGGCACAAAGCAAAGCTTCCTTCTAGGTCCTCTATTTGGATTGCCACCAGAAGGAGTGACCCAGATTTAGGGTGGACCTTCCTACTGCAAATAATTAATTAAGAAAATCCCTTAGAGATGTGCCCAACCGCTTGGGTTTTAGTTGATTCCAGATGTAGTCAGGCTGATTCCAGATGTTGTTAAGCAGCTATGATAGTATGTCATTGCCATGCGATTTGGAAGAATTTCTATCAGTAAGATGTTATAGCCTTGCCCTCTGTGACCAGTAGGCAACTCTAGTTTCTATACCATTTTTGATATATTGTTTATTCTCTCTAGGTGCAAATTGTTCTGCAAGATGTCTGCTTGCAGAGTTGTCTTTCAGCCTCAGCTGCTTTTAAAGAGGTGTTCTTCACACAAGTAGCTGACCCTCCATCTTCTGCCCAGTGCAAACTTCTGCTTTCACCTTAAAATAAATTTCTTACTTCTGTATTGTCAGTAAATGTTTGATTGTGCACCTAAGTTTATATATCTATATATCTGGGGTTATGTAAAAATTTCTCAGACAAATAAGTAGGAATAGAAAAAGTTTAAGAAGCACTGTGTTAGGGAGAGATGACTCAGCAGTTAAGAGCACAGGACCTAGGTTTGTTTTCTAGCACCCACATGACAACTCATCACTGTCTATAACTTGAGTTCTATAGCATCCAACACTCTTTTCTGGCCTCCACAGGCACCAGGCATGTACACGATGCACAGACATACATGCAGGCAAATACCCATGCACTCGGGAGGCAGAGCCAGGTGGATCTCTGTGAGTTCGAGGCCAGCCTGGTCTCCAAAGCGAGTTCCAGGAAAGGCGCAAAGCTACACCGAGAAACCCTGTCTCGAAAAACCAAAAAAAAAAAAATAATAATAATAATAATAATAATAATATTTTTTATAAAAAGAAGAAAAAGGTCCTTTGTTGAATTGTTGTCTTGCTGGCTTCTAGCCTAGCTGAGGAAATAGTGAGCTCCAGGTTCATAGAGAGTTGCTGCCGCAAAACAAATGGATAGAAATAATAGAGGACATGTGACGTGCTCTTTGGACCAGCACACACATGCGCGTACGCTCATGCACAAAGACATATATATGAATAAATAAGTAAGTAAATCCTTTTTTAAAGTCCTATGTAATAGCATGAGTGGGCTTTTAAAATTTAATTATCTTTCCTTTTTTTGGGGGGGGGAATTTTGTACACGAATTCTATATTTACATGAGTTCCACCTCTCCCTCTTGTCCCCCAACGCCTCCCACTATGCCCCTTTGGATTCATGGTCTCTTTGTAATTATTGTTGTTACGTGTGTGTGTGTGTGTGTGTGTGTGTGTGTGTGTGTGTGTATCCATTTAGTGTTGTTCATATACACACACACATATACACACATACACTCATGTGTGTGTGTGCACATACATTGTGTGTGTGTTTAGGGCTGACTACTTAGGGTTGGATAACCTCTCTCAAGAGGGCTTGTCTCTAGAGAAAAATGACTCTCAGCAGCTCTTTGATTACCTGTACCTTTTTAATCTATGGGTGAGGCCTTGTGAAATTTTCTCCACCCACATTGGTATTTCAACTGGTATCATTTTGCAGGTCTTTTTTGTTTTTGTTTTTGTTTTTTGAGACAAGGTTTCTCTATGTAACAGCCCTGGCTATCCTGGAACTTACTCTGTAAACCAGGCTAGCCTCGAACTCACAAAGGTCCACTTGCCTCTGCCTCCCAAGTGCTGAGTTTAAAGGCATGTGCCACCACCACCTGGCTGCAGGTCTTTTTTAATGCAACTGTGTTGTTAATATTTCATAGATAAAACTTCTCTATCATGTCTAGAAGATAATATCTTGCAACAGACATCCTGGTCCTCTGAATTACAATTGTTCTGCTCATTTTGCCACAATGTAAAGCCTACAGACCACGACAGTGTTTGGCCTGGCAGGATATCTCCAGAGGTACAATAGTGGCACTAATCTAGGAGGAAACCAACAACTGGATTAAGGGAAAGAATTCCTCCTTGGTAAATAGCCAACTAACTCCCTGTAGTTAGAGCAGTCACAGACCTTAGAGGAGAGCCCACTCCTGCCATTATCCTAATCGGGATAGTTTAACTGTGTTCTCAACACTAATCTTTATATTCTCAGATAAGTGTATCTCTTACCCCTCATCAAAGCAGCTTCTTTGAACAGCAGAAGCAGGCTATTGCAGAAATTCGTAAGTGGTCAGAATTCAGGGGATAAGTGATTGTGGAGTGAGTACCCAGCTCCAGATGGGACATCTGTGACATAGTCCCTACACCTAAGGCTCAAGGGACATCGAAAAATGGACTCTTGAGCAGAGTAGCTTATTCACTGTTACACCTTTGACTTTGTTTGTTGAAACAGAATCTCATTAATAAAGTTGGTCCCAAGCTCCTGGGTATATGTGATCCTCCAGCCTGAGTGTCCCAAGAAATTGAAATGGCAACCTGTGCTTCCATGCCTGACTCTTATTGGTCCGATTTGAAATGATGACTTAGAGCTATCAGTCCTTTAGACTGAAGAACTTACTAGCTGATGGTGGGTACTTATGTAACATTGGGGCCTGTTAGAATAGCCGTGAGGCCCATGAGTGACCTGCAGATTAGAGACTTAAAGTGCAGACCTTTTATGCAAGGACCAGGTGTATTGGGAGACTGTGGCCTCTGAAAGAGGAGCAGATGACTTGCCAGTTCCTGCTCTGTAATGAGCTGATTCTGCTTTGGCTTGGGAGATGAACGTGTGTCCCCACAGTCCAGTCTACCTTTATTTGTTCCCTGTAGGCCGGGGGAAACTACTGCCTGCCCTGTGAGCATACTCTAGTTGTAGCTGTATCTAGTAGCTGTCAGCTGTCACTGCCTGCCTCAGAAGAGCACTCTACATCCTGCTCGCTCCCCTCTGACCTACACTTCTTGTTCTTGCTTGGATTCCATCCTCAGATCCTAGCTGGCCACGCTGCTTTTAGTCTACAGTCAGCATGGACTCTTGTGGACTTGAGAAGAACTCTGTCAATGATTCCTTATTATCATGGTTTTCATATTGCTTGCCATGGGCATAATAAGAATGAGAATTGTCAATTGAACCTTAAAACAGCTCTCTTCCTTGACCTGTTTTCATTGGAATCCAAAGGAGAATTTATTTAAAAGAAAAAACATGGTAATCAGCTGTAGGAGTTCAACATCCTTAGCCATCAGGGAAATGTAAATCAAAACAACTCTGAGATTCCATCTTATACCTGTTAGAATGGCTAAGATCAAAAATCTAATAACATATTTAATAACACTGATAACTAATAATAATATGTTGGAGAGGGTGTGAAGTATGGGGAACACTCCTCCACTGCTGGTGGGAGTACAAACTTGTACAGCCACTTTGGAAATTAATATAATGGTTTCACAGAAAATTGGGAATCACTCTACCTTAAGACCCAGCTAAGCCGGGCGTCGGTGGCGCACGCCTTTAATCCCAGCACTCGGGAGGCAGAGCCAGGCGGATCTCTGTGAGTTCGAGGCCAGCCTGGGCTACCAAGTGAGCTCCAGGAAAGGCGCAAAGCTACACAGAGAAACCCTGTCTCGAAAAACCAAAAAAAAAAAAAAAAAAAAAAAAAAAGACCCAGCTATACCAGTTTGGGGCATATACCCCATACCTAAAGGATGCTCAATCATACCACAAGGACACTTGCTCAACTATGTTCATAGCAGCATTATTTGTCATAGTCAGAAACTGGAAACAACCTAGATGTCCCTCAACCAAAGAATGGATAAAGAAAATGTGGTACATTTACATAATAGAGTATTACTTAGCTGTTAAAAAACATGACATCAGGAAATTTGAAGGCAAATGAATGGAACTAGAAAAAAATCATCCTGTGAGATAACCCAGACCTAGAAAAACAAACATGGTGTGTACTCACTCATAAGTGGGTATTAGCTATAAAGAATAACCATGTTACAATCTACAGCCAGAGAAGATAGGTAACAAGGAGGACCCAAAGAGGGACACATGGATTTCTCTGGAAAGAGGAAATAGAAGAGATCTCCTGGATAAACTAGGCATGGGTGGGGGATGGGAACATAAGGGATTGGGTTGAGGACTGGATAGAGGTGGAGAGTAATGAAAGAGATATCTTGATGGGGGGTGGCATTTTGGGGTAAGGTGTAAGGGAAACTCCTACCAATCTACAAGGATTAGATTGGCTAAGACTTCTAGCAATAGTGGAGAGGGTGCCTGAGCTGGCCTTTTCCTGCCATCAGAGTGATGACTACCTTAATTGTCATCAGAGAGCCTTTGTCCAGTAACTGATGGAAGCTGATGTGGCAGAGATCCACAGCCAAGCACTGGGCCAAGCTTAGGGAATCCCGCTGAAGAGAGGGAAAAGGATGGTACAAGTCAGGGGTGGGGTCAAGGGGGACAAAGGAACCCACAGAAACAACTGACTTAGGCTCATAGGAGCTCACAGACACTGGACCAACAGCCAGGGAGCCTG
This sequence comes from Peromyscus maniculatus bairdii, assembly GCF_049852395.1. Classification (NCBI taxonomy): domain Eukaryota; kingdom Metazoa; phylum Chordata; class Mammalia; order Rodentia; family Cricetidae; genus Peromyscus; species Peromyscus maniculatus. The sequence goes on along the minus strand of NC_134863.1, from coordinate 14,272,643 downwards.
CATGGGACCAACCTAGGCCCTCTACATATGTGTGACAGTTGTATATCTTGGTCTACCCATGAGACTCATAGCAGTGGGATTGGGACCTGATGCTTTGGTAGTCTTTTGGGAACCTATTCCTCATACTGGGTTGCCTTACCAAGTCTTAATATGAGGGGGGAGCTTGGTCCTACCTCAACTTGATAAGCCATACTTTGCTGACACCCATGGGAGGCCTGCACCTTTCTGAATAGAAACAGAAGAGGAGTGGATTGGGCGGGGGGTGGGGGTGTGGGGGGGGTAGGGGTAGGGAATGAGAGGAGAGGAGGGAGGGGAGACTATGGTGGGGATGTAAAATAAATGAATAAATTGAATAAAAAAAAAAGAAAAATTAAAAAAACGAAAAGAAATGTATAGTTCAAATGTCTCTGACCTGGCAAGTACAGGCCACATGTTTTAGTAGCTGTCCGAGGCCCTCTGTGATTGGCCCTGCCTGCCATTGTAGTTCCTGTTCCCAGTTGGCTCCTGTACCCCAGCCAGAACTTCCTTTTCTGGACAGAGCTGTAGTCTTGGCCTTTTGTTCATAGTTGTTCCCTTCACTGTCGGCGTCCATCAGGAATTTACTCCGATAACACTCCGCCATGATTTTTTTCCCTCAGATGAGGGAGTTCTCTCATGCTTGTAGAATGCTCCTACAGATGTCTGTAAGAGCTCTTTTGCGGATGTCTGTTATAGCTCTATTGATAGTCTTCTCACCATGGACTCCTGAGTTCCTTGAGGACAGAACTATCTTACTCGGTTTACATAGTCAACGCACAGTCCAGGCCAGACAGAGGTTCCAAATGTATTTCACACAAATGAGGTAGATAACAGGGATACTCGCCCACTCAAACCTTATTCCCAAGGTGGTCATTTCTGTTAAATCTAGGTGCCATAAAACTGTAACTGTAAATCAAGAAACCCAGTGGTTTGTGGGAAGAGTGCCCACCATACTTACTTTTATGTTAATCAGATTGCAGCCAAATGCTTACTAAAAATATGTGTAAAACTACCTTCAGGCTGTGTGTGTAAGGTGTGATGATTTGGTCTCACCCTTAAGATAGCTCCTTGGGTAAAAATGTAAATTTTACAAAATCTGAAAAAATCCTAAACAGTCTGGTCTCAACATACTTTACAAGGGTTGTTGAATCTGTAGTGCTTTTGCATTAGTTAACAAATACTCTATACTCAAGGGTCACTTTTACCTAGCTACCTACATTCTTTTGAGAGAATGAGACGGCATATAAACACAATATAATTAAATACAGAGTTTTTTCTTACAGAATGTCTTTGTTCTGTTGAGTGGTTTTCCTTTGTTTGTTTTAGAACTGGAATGACTACAGTCACCAGGCTTTTGTCTGTGACCATCTGTTGGATCTCCTCGAGCTGCTTCTAGACCCAGGACAACTTACTGCATCCTTCCACTCAACCCACACTAGTATGCTCTCTCAAGATGCCATCCTGGCGCTCAGTTTCCTCATCGAAGGCACTGTGAGCAGAACCAGGAAGGTCTATCCCCTTCATGAACTTGCACTGTGGCAGCCGCTGCATGCAGAAAGTGGCTTCTCGAAGATCTCGAAGACGTTCTCTTTGTACAAGCTGGAAGCCTGGTTGAGAGCCTGTTTGACTGAAAATCCATATGGTCCATCTGCTTGCCTCAAGTCTGGAAAGAAATTGGCTTGGGCTCACCAAGGTATTTTTTTCAAATACATTTTACCTAATATTAAATTGACCAACCAAGAACCCACTGTTTTCTGCTGTATTAACGGTCAGATGTCTGCTAGCCTGGTGCAGTGGCACACACCTGTAATCGAGCATTCGGAAGACGGGGCAGAAGAATCACAAGTACAAGGCTAAATTGGGCTACATGGTGAACCCTGTCTCTGCACTGCATGCATGTGGTACACAGCACACATGCAGGCAAAACACCCACACACATAAGATAAACATAAAGGGAAAAAACAATTAAGTAAGTAAATAAGAAATACCCCATATAAAAGAGGACCCACTGTAAGAATGATAAGCGGCGCTGGTTACCGCAAAAGGTCAGGACAAACCCCAGTGTCAGTATCAGAGCTTTATTAGGAGGAAGAGGGGTAGGGTGGGGGGACGAGAGAACCAGGCCTGGGGAAGGAGAACGTGCAGAGAGAGAGAGAAAGATGGTGGGGGGAAAAGAGAACAGAACAGAGAGAGGAGGTGGGGGTCTGAGTCACGGCTCTTTAAGGTGCAGGTGGGCTTACAGAGCTACGCCACACATGTGCAGATTACATGACCACACCGTGCACGTAATCACCAGCGTACACTGATGACGTAAGACGCAAGACCCCTTGTCAAGCTCCTGAACTGGCATGTGCGATCATGCGGCTGGAACACGGCAGAATCCCCACACCCACCTTGTGTGTGTGATTTGCACCGTGGAGCAGGACCCTCAGTGTTGACTGGGGTTTGTCAGGATTCACATGACTGTAATCCGTCCTCCCTGGAATCTCCTTCCCCCTTGCAGCCAGGTGCTTATTTGCTTGAGACTTTTTTATTTCCTACTTAGCAGCAGAATTTGGCCAGCCAGTAGACATTGCCTCAGAGTTGGCATAGAGATGAGGGGCTTTTAGCTGCATAGACACAGGCAAGGAATATGTTTCTAAAGTAGAAATCGTATGAGCAGTAGTGAGAGTCCCGTGTTTGCTGTGTCAGTGTCTATCCCTGGCTCTCCATTGTGCCTAACAGATAGGTTCTAGTGTTGTGGACTCTTGAGAAGAACCAGGAAGACATGTCTGCAGATACCTGTGCTGCTAAGTCAGGTGCCAGGCCAAGTTGTTGAGAAAAAACAATAGAGTAAGCTATGTTTCCACACTCTCAGAATTTCAAAGATAGGCACACAAATGGCTTCCTTATAGATGTTTAAAATATATTAGCCAGGCATGATGGCACTTGCCTTTAATGCCAGCACTCAGGAGGCAGAGGCAGGCGGATCTCTGTGAGTTCGAGGCCAGCAAAGACTATATTAAAATGCTAACAGAGGTAGCAGGATAACACAATTGTTTAAACACTTTTTTACTGCTCTTTTTCTACATAACCATGTCCCATGTATATGGTATATGTGCAATTAAAAACTAAGTCTTTTAAAAGAAGAATTTCAGCATATTTGTATATCATTTCCACATTGGCCCAGTATGGGTTGATTTCATAAAATGTTGGAGGTACAGGCAGAGAAGCAAGTCTCAAACTATGTGTCAGAAGGGACCCTGTGAGGGAAGATGTGCTCTCAAGTAGTAGTGATCTTGGGGTGAAGGCGTGAACTCAAGTAGAATTTGTGGAATGATGCTGTTGGTAAGTTCAGAGGGCTGCGGACTTGATAGTAGGACATTCTGAGAAGTCCATTAGGATCGGGAGGACACAGTGAGGCCTCCTGGAGGGAAAGCTGTGTGGATCTGTCGCTAGTTTAGGACCTTGGGCACATTACTTAACTTAAAAGGTAGCCAAGAAAACGCATCTTAGCTTTATTAGAAATCTTGAATGTGTTATAGGTTTTGTTGCTGGAGAGCTTCTCTCCAGGTTCCACCAAGCCCCACAGTCCCACAATCCACGTATAAAATAATCACAGCAGGGCTCTGAGCTATGGTGGAGCAGTGAGAGCGTGTGCTTGTTATGGCAACAACATGTCTCCACCTCTCTCAGGAGCGTTGGCTCCTTCAGGAGCCGAACCTGGGAGCCTCCATCAGACTTGTGTTCTCTGCACATGTCTGTGCATACGCCTGTGCATGTTCTGTGCATACGCCTGCGTGGTCACTAGCCGCTTGGCTGTGTGTCTTCACACAGGCCCATGAGCCACCAAAATATAGAAACACAGTGTTCCATGGGACACAGCTGAGAGAGCAGGTAAAATGGCTGAAGAAGCTTCCAAAAACTCTAGAGATTAAGCGGCCCTTTAATCCAGGCAGGCGGGTACTGGTTTGCTGTGGGAAGAAAGTCATTAAAAGGCATTTCGAATACTCAGTAAAGAAAGGCCTGACCTGGGAGTCCACTAACTGGTGTTTAGGGGGAACAATTGTGTGCCTGGCATTATGCTAGGGCGGGGAGTAACAGAAGGTGAATTTGACTGGAACATGTAGCTAGAGTTTTCCTGCCTTGCCCACAGTTAGGACAAATCTCTGTCACCCGCCAGTCCCACAGCTGCTCAGACCCAACCAAGTAAACACAGAGACTTATATTGCTCACAAACTGTATGGCCGTGGCAGGCTTCTTGCTAACTGTTCTTTTATCTTAAATTAATCCATTTCTATAAATCTATACCTTGCCATGTGGCTGGTGGCTTACCGGCGTCTTTACATGCTGCTTGTCTTGGCGGTGGCTGCAGTGTCTCTCCCTCCTTCTTCCTGTTTCCCCAATTCTCCTCTCTCCTTGTCCCGCCTATACTTCCTGTCTGGTCACTGGCCATCAGTGTTTTATTTATATAGAGTGATATCCACAGCACTTCCCCTTTTCTTTTTTTTTTTAAAAAAGGAAAGTTACATTTTTAATAAGAATTTTGAAAGATTGCAGATATATAGAAAAGAACAGTAAACACCACTTTGCCATTAACTCTTAAGTCTAATATATTTTTCTTTGCATGTATTTTGAGTTTAGCATGGATACATGTAAACATGTGTAATGTCATGGTCACATGTTTTTGGTGTTTTTTTTTTTTTTGATTTGCAGACATCTTATTATTTGTGTGTTTCCTTAAATAGTTGAAGGTGCGACCAGAAGAGCGAAGATTGCTTGCAATGTTCACGTGGCCCCTCGAATGCACCGCATTGTGGTGATGAGCCAGGTATACAGGCAAACACTGGCCAGGAGCTCAGACACCCTAGTAGGAGCACATGTCAGAGTTCATCGCTGCAATGAGTCTTTCATATATTTGCTCTCCCCCTTGCGGTAAGCATTTTCATATTTTCTTTGGACAGGGTTCATTTTTTTAAAAAAATTTATTTTATTTATTATACAGTGTTCTGTCTGCATGTTTGCCTGCAGGCCAGAAGAGGGCACCAGATCTCATTACAGATGGTTGTGAGCCACCATGTGGTTGCTGGGAATTGAACTCAGGATCTCTGAAAGAGCAGTCAGTGCTCTTAACCTCTGAGTCATCTCTCCAGCCCCGGGATTATTCTTTTTTTTTTTTTTAAGTCAGAATTTTACTCTAGGTAATTCATTCAGTAGAATTTAATTCCTTTAACATTTTTCAGATCTGTGACAATTGAAAAATGCAGGAATAGTACCTTTGTGCTGGGTCCTGTGGAGACGGCTCTTCACCTGCATGACTGTGAGAATCTAAATGTCATTGCTGTCTGCCACCGGCTGTCTATCTCCTTTACAACTGGCTGCACCTTCCACATAATGACACCGTCACGTCCACTCATTCTCTCTGGGAACCAGAGAGTAACTCTGGCCCCGTTCCATACCCATTACCCAATGCTGGAGGACCATATGGCCAGGACCGGCCTTGCTACGGTCCCCAACTACTGGGATGACCCGATTGTTGTGTGCAGAGAAAGCAGTGACGCAGCAGTCTTCCGGCTCCTGCCACCTTGCGAGTTCTACGTGTTTGTTACTCCCTTTGAGATGGAAGGGGACACGGTGGAGATCCCCGGGGGTCTCCCCTCGGAGTACCAGAAAGCGCTGGCTCAGAGAGAACAGAAGATTCAGATCTGGCAGAAAACTGTGAAGGAGGCTCGTCTGACAAAGTGAGTGTTTTCTCGTGTCAGTGTCTGCTGTGGGTGTGAAACTGGATGGGACTTTATAGTCTCCAGCCAGCCACACTAATTAAACGACACCGGCATGTTTTCTCAGGACTTGAATCCCAGGTTAGCATTTTATGCGCTGTGTTACTGGGCGGGTTGATATTCTAGCCTAGTGATTTTATCTGTAAGACAGTTGGGATGGGTAGAGCCAGAGCAACAGAGCATCAGCAGCCACCCGTCCAGGAGAGCAGGGGTCATTTTTATGGTCTCACCACATTTGCTTCCCTTTGGACTTCAGTGGGACTGTGGAGTGTCTGGTTCTTGCTTTGGGCTGTAGTCATTCCCGGGGGCCCTGTCTGCCTTGGTGTCCTGTGGGATTGTGTCCCGCAGAAACAACACAGCACAGCCAGGCTGATGGGTGAGCTGTCCCTGGCCGTGGTCTACTCTTGTCTTCTTACCCACACCAGGCTGTCACGTGAGGCCTTTATTGTTTCCGTTTCTTCTGTCTGGTAGTCGGTCCACATCCTTTTGCTTCTTCCATCATTTCATGTCGACGTCTTACTGGACAGACATCTTCTGTCCACCCTCCGTCTACAGCAGCCCTCCGGGTAATGCCACACTGTCACCTGATGCCCACTGTGCTCCAACAAGCAGTCCTTAGAAGTACTTGACTGCATGCTGTGTGTTTATCTTGCCTCTTTCCTGTATTCCCTATGAGGGTATACAGTTGACAGGGACGTATACACAGATCACAGCTGCCAGCCTGGACAGGGCCAGTCTCTTTTCTTTATGATCTATTCCCATCAGTCAGAACACTGCCTCATGCATTTTGTCCTCAGTAGGAATCTGCCAGCGAACAGACCTGTAGACACTCTCTCCCTGTGCTCTAACTGTCTAGACTGTCTAGAAATAGTCGTTCAGTTGTGTTGAGATCTTCGGTAATCACGGGAGTAAATCTGTTGGGGTTGTCTTCTTAAATGCTTTCGTTCTCAATCACAATTCAGGGAGCAGAGGAAGCAGTTCCAGGCCTTTGTGGAGAACAAGTTCTACGAATGGTTGGTTAAGACAGGACATCGGCACCAGCTGGACAGCCTCATTCCACACACAGCGGCCTCCAAACAAGAGCCCAGATAGGACCCCACACGGGACTGCTGGTAGGCACTTAGAACTCAGAGCACTTAAGGAGCTCTTGGGAAATCTTCCACGGCATACAAAGCAGAAAAGCAAGGACTTTGGAGCATGTTCTCCTTGCCAGTGTTCTCTTCTACCCCACCCGCCTGTAGACACATACTCACGTTTTATTTGATGAGAAAACTAAACTATTCAAGTGGTGCCTAGAGAAATTTGGGCAAATATAACAACCGAGTTTTATCTTTTTTTTTACAGTTTCTGTAGCACCAAAATATTATTTTCCCATTAATAGCATTAGGTTTTTGTTTTGCCTTTTGTTTTTAATATTTATTTTATTTTATTTGTAAGTATGGGTATGTGTGTATGTCTGTGTGGGGGTGGGTGAAGGTGCCCAGAGAAGGTCAAAGGTGTTGGATCCCGTGGAGCCACAGTCTCAGGTGATTGTGGGCTGACTGACGCTGGTTTTGGGAGTTGAACTCAGGTCCTCTGGGAAGGCAGTGTATGCCCTTAATTGCTAAGATGTCACTCCAAGCCCAGGCGTTAAGTTCTGTTTCTCCTCACTACTTTGTGTTTTCCCATCCCCCCAAACTATTTCATAAAACTGGTCTTTAATAATCACACATAGAGCATTATCAATAGGTTAGTTAGAATTAATCCAAATAAATATTTTATTACTGAACACTAGAAGAAGGTCATGAATTAAATATGTAGATGAGACTATAGATAGGAATACATTTATTGAGAATTACTTAATTTAAATTCTGTTTTTCCAGCATTTTTTAGACTTTTTAAAAACTTTTTATTTTTCCTCCATACATTATGCACCTTGGTCGCATTCATTTCCCTGTCCCTTTATATCTGCTCTCTGCCCTTGCACCCCCCACCACAATAAAATAAGAAAAAAAAAAAAGGAAAAATTTCATCATGGAAGCAGTAGTGTGACACAGTGAGTCACGCAGTAAACTTTTATCTGTACATCTTTATTGCAAGTGTTCATTGCAAAGAGTCATTGGTCTGGTTCCAGGCCTCTGGTTTCTGCTACACTATCCGTGCTGGGCCCTCCAGAGTTTGATCTCCAGAACCCATGTAAAGATGAAAGGAGAAAAGTGACTCCACAAAGGTGGCCTCTGTCCTCCCCAGGCACACTGTGGCCTGGATGTGTGTGCACACAAACCCACATCATGAACCCTTGCGTCATAATTAATAAGGATTCATTATTCCTCCCTTCCTGTGGGTCTGTGGGCAGTTAATAGAGGGTGTCACTTTCTTCAGTGATCTAGCCGCTGATAAGCTGCATCTGGACCAGTTAATAGCCTTCTGTGCTCCAGAACAAGGCCTCCCCTGCATAGTGCAGTAACTGGAAAATAAGGGGAGGAAACAGAGTGTTGGCTGCTGATTTAAATAATCATTCCCATTAGAAATCCAGCCAGAACAGTGAGATTTTTATTTACACACTTAAAGAAATAAAGAATTTCTCAAAGAGTATAAAAATATAAACAACATTTGTCTTTCAGAGATGAAGCTAGGGATCCAAGATAGGAGAAAGCTTATTTTTAGAGAGATATAATTCACATAACATGAGATTCACCTGTTTGTTTAGGGCCTTATTTTCTTTTTCTTTTTTTCTCTTCTTTTGGAGGTACTGAGGGTGGAAGCCAGGGCCTCACACATGCTATATAATCATTCTACCACTGAGTTGTATCTACAGCTCTCTTTGTACTTGTTTGTGAGACCAGATCTTGCTAAATTGCTTAGATTTTGGCCTTGAACAAAGCAGACCTTGAGTTTGCAATTCTCTTGCCTTACTTTCCCAAATTGCTGGAATTGTAGGTGTGTACCATCTAGCCTGGCAACTCACCTTTCTAAGGTGAAGAATTCATTGCATTTTACTAAGTTCGCAAATTTATGCAACAGCCACCTTTTAAAAAACAGAACGTTTCATAGTGCCTAGTTAGAATGCCCTCTCCCCATTAGTGGTCATTTGCTATGCCGTTAACTCCTCAGCTTCTCTTACCTCCAGGCCCCAGCAAACAAGCATTTGCCTTGTTTATTCTGGACAGTCTTATAAATGGAAGCAGTCAGCTTGTCAAGATTCATCCCTGCTGTATCAAGAGTGTTCCTTCTTACAGTAGGGTAGCAGTCCATCGAGAGGACTTGAAGATTCTTTCCACTTGGCAGCTGCTTCAAATCACACTGCTTCATGTTTACAGCGTGTGCTTCCGTCTCATGCATTTATACCCAGGAGTGGGCTGCACCACATGTGCTCACCTATTTAGGGGATTGCAGGTTTCCAAACAAAGCTGCAAACAAAATGATTCCCTTCCCAAAGTGTGTCTTCCTTTCTTTTGTTTTGTTCAGGACACAGAGTCTTTCTACGTAGTCAGGCTGGCTTTGAACTTCTAGCAGTCCCCCTGCCTTGGCATCCCGAGTGCTGGGATTGTGGGTATGGTGCTAGTCTTTTTAAGAAGCATGACTTTGGGCTGAAGAGACGGCTCAGTGGTTTAGAGCACTTGCTGCTCTTTTAGAGGACCTGGGTTCAATCCCCAGTACTTACAGGGAAATTCTTAACTGTCTGTAATAACAGTTCCAAAGGATCTGATGCCCTCTTCTGCCCTCCAAGGGCACTGTGGGCATGTGGGTGCATACACACACATGCAGGCAAAATATCCAGGCACATAAATAAAAATAAATCTCAAAAAAAAAAAAAAAAAAAAAAAAAAAGAAGCAGCAGCAGCAGCAGCCGCCCATGCCTTTAATCCCAGCATTCAGGAGGCAGAAGCAGGTGTATCTCTGTGAGTTTAAGGCCAGTCTGGTCTACAAAGTGAGTTCCAGGACAGCCAGGGCTGTTATACAGAGAAACTCTGTCTCAAAAAACCAAAAAAAAGAAAGAGAGAGAGAGAGAGAGAGAGAGAGAGAGAGAGAGAGAGAAAAGAAAAAAGAAAGAATTTCACAATATGTAGTTAATAAATGCTGGGTTGAGACTGTACCAAGAAACAGGAACTGGAAGGCATAGGGATTGGCACTCCTGTTAGTCTCCAGGCGGAATTTATGTCAGGCATAGGGATTGGTGTTCCTGTTTACCGCCTGTCTACCAATTTTGGGTTCGTAATATTTTCTTTCTGTTATAAAGTAACTAACACCATAGAGGAATACAAAGCTAATTTTCTCATGATAAATTGTCATGCTCTTCCTAATTTATATGAGTTTGTAAATGAAAGTAGTTTTCATATTTGCATGGACTGTGAAAATTGATTTATATACATTACATTCTCTTTGCTCACCTGCAGGGCTCTGGAAACATGAGGAAGGATGGAGACTGGTGCCCACTGAAGACTGTTGGAAAGACACCCTTGCTGCCCGAGAGACCTCAGGCTTTCCCTCCAGTTCACTCCTTTGTTGGTTCCTGTCTATACTCTCTTGGGTTGAATTTGAGTTTCTGACTTACCTGTTGAAAATGGAACACTGGGCAAGGCAGATGGATGTATGCATTAGTGTCTAAGTGACCGGGTGAAGGTTCACAAACTGACTTCATATTTTAATGTGTATGATGGAAGGGTTTTGTCCTAGCTGAAAAAGTTAGCCAGGTGTGGTGGCACATGCCTGATTCCAGGGCTCAGGAGGCAGAGTCAGGTAGAGCTCTGTGAGTTCCAGGCTAGCCTAGTCTACATGGTGAGGACCCAGTATCTCAAAAAACAAAACAAAACAAAACAAAACAAAAAGTTGTGTGGTTCTTTGTAACTATTTAAAAGGAAATTGCTACTCCTTTTTTAAAAAGAGTGACAGTATGGTCAGTTGGTATATAAGTACAGCAGAGATAGTTTTATAAAATGGTATTTTAGGCCTTAAAGTATAAAACACATGAAATTGTGTAAAATTTTTTATTTTTATTTTCTGCTTCAAATTTCAATAAACAAATTCTAAAAAGTAATTTTCCCCTTTTGTTAAGAAGATAAGTTTTACATTTAATTTTAATAAAAGGTTTTGTTTTTCCTCTGTTACTGTACCAGAGTTGGGTTTACATGTGGCTAGGAAGCCCTGTTCTTCCAGACAAGTGAGTGACATGATTCTAATCACTAACCCGAGTTACTTACTGAATAGTTACCATCACGGAGAGCCACTCTTAGAGTTCTCAGATAAAATTAGCCCTCTTCATACTTGTTAAGTCCTTGAAGCCTTGATAGTTCTTACTCTAACATGAAATTCGGGTAAGCACGGGATGACGGAATGAAGAGGCATTGGCGTGACACTAACAGACCCCGTGGGTTGATCTGACTCTTTGACAGCCGAAAGTTAAGACGCAAATACATTCCGTGGTGTGTTGTTTGCTTCTCGGTGATCTGCATATCAAGGCATATCTGCCACATCTTTAGAGATTTATTTTTATTATGATGAATGTGTGTATGTCTGTCTCTGGGTATGCATGTGTGAGTGCAGGTACCGGAGGAGACCAGATGAGTCAGTTTCCCAGAGCTGCACCTGTGAGGCTGCTGGGAACTGAAGTCCAGGCTTCTGCAAAAGCAGCAAATGCCTCTCCAGCCCCCAAATTTCCCTTTTCAGTTGAATGCTGTTGTGGGGATCCCATTTATAAAGGTATTTGTTGGACATGGTAGAAAGGTGAAATTGGACTTTGAGGAAGACTGTGCTCTGCTGGAAAAATTAAAGGGAGAAGGATTGGCTTATTGTTTCTCTGAGTTTGTAGAAAGTATTAACCCCATTCCTAACATTAGAGACAGATTCCAGGGTCAAGGGCAGAGTGAGCATTTAGCTTGGAAAATTCTGCAGTCTCAAGGCAGCTTTCTCTCCCTGTGTACTCACTCCTCTTGTGAGTAACAGCACTTTTTAATTTGTGTCTGGGAAAAAATTCAAACCCGAATGACATTTGCAAGAATAGGTGAGCTGACCTGTGGCAAGCCTGTAATTCCTGAATTGGGAAACAGGATTGCCAAAGCCCTTGAAGCCAGCCTCAACTACCCAGCGAATTCCAGGCCAGCCAGAGATACATAACATAGTAAGGCTCTGAAAACAACAACAAAAAACGAAAGGTCACTGAACACCTAGATACTCTCTGACTAGAGTACCCAGATGTTAACATTTTGTCACATTGACTCATCTCTTCTGTCATTAATTTTAAAGCTGGTAAGTAGATTGCAGACATCATTCTACTCCAAACACATTAGCATACATTTACCAAAATCAAAGACATATTCCTACCTACTTAAAGGGCAGAATAAAATTCAAGAGCCAAACATATATAACATATAGTTATATCTCTAATATATAGCCAATATTAAAAGCTTTTAGATTGCCAATTTTTTTTCTTTTTGAGCTGAGGACCGAACCCAGGGCTTTGCGTTTGCTAGGCAAGCGCTCTACCACTGAGCTAAATCCCCAACCCCGCCAATTTTTTTTTGTAATGACTCCCAACACCCCAAAGACAAGAGCATTCATGACTTTTAGGTACACGTTTCTTTGCCCTTGAAAACTCACCTTTGCCCTGAAGTAGAGGGTGGTCTTTGGATTCTTCTGTGTGTTCTCTGTTGAAGAACAAAAAGACATTAGGAATGTCCAATAGGTCATTGGATAAAACAAACTGCACAGAAAAAAAAACTTGTTTTGAAGTTTTAAAACTTTGGCTGGGTTTTGGTGCCTTGATTCAGCAAAGTCAACAATGCAGCAGGGCTGTGTGAGCATTAGATGGGCAATAAAGCCTTCCTTTATTTCATAATCCCAATTGTTTATCTAGCAAACACCGATAGACTGTAAACGACTGACTCAAATTTTGGATTCAGTTCTCACTACTAAGCAAATTGATTTGAAACCAGCCTGGTATAAATGTCCCTGTGCCTGTAGCCCCGGAAGCTGCTCTGGATTTCTTTCAGTTGTGCGGAATCAACCTCTGCACTTAGAATGTCTCAAACAGGAGCCAAGGTAAGTAAAGGCCATGCAGACGTCTCCCTCCCCTGCTTTTCTTCTAAAGATAGGTTGAAAGAGGAATACAGAACGGCTCCTGCTTTGTTGCCTGGAGGGGGATAACCTAGTGCTTGAAGGACAGGGATGGGCAGGGGATGGAGGAGGGCTTGTTTTCTAGTCTAACAGCATCGTCTAACACAACACTGAAGATTTACATTTAGTGATGGTGCTGTGCTAAGTACTATATGGGTAAGCAATACCAAAACCATCATGATGGCTGGCTCCCAGCAACATGGATGATTTCAATCTCATAGGGATAGGACATGATGAAGACTGTAATAGAAAACTTAAGTAGTCAACATTCCGTTGTGTGTAATTTAGCCTCAGTCCTTATTGTTCCAGAAGGCCAGTGGCCAGGCCAGGCCAGTGAACTCAGTCAGACAGTACTTCTTCATTCAAGCAGTTGTTGGTTCCAGAGAGGGTCCTCACCAACCTTTGACTCGACTGCTTGTCTGGAAGTGAATGCTCAGGCAAGGCTTGGGGAAGGAAGGGATTCTCTGGTTAGTTAGCTTTTGTAGCCCTCAGCGAGGCTAAAGGGTGGAGTCAGTGTGTGGTTCCTGATCCCTCCCTCCTCTGACTCTTGGTTTGAAAACTTTCAGACTTACTAATCTTGAAAGAATAAGAAAGATGTGCAGCAAATTCTTGCCTTTCACCGATATTCTCCAATTGTTAACGTTTGGTTATATTTGCTCTCTTTATTATGCCATTGAAGAGTATCTAACTGTATTGCACTGTTGATTGGGGTATTTAGATATATATCTCCTAAAAAACAAAAACAAAAAAATTTTACCGTGAATAAACATACCTCCAAAATTCATCCTAAATCTAACACCCAACATTCAGACCATGCAGTTGACTGCAGACATGATAGAGCATGTTAATGTCATGTGATACATTAGTTATTTGATTATTTTTCTTTGCTTACATTCTCTCCCCCCCTCCTCCCCTCCCCTCCCTCCCTCCCTCCCTCCCCTCCCTCCCTCCCTCCCTCCCTCCCTCCCTCCCTCCCTCCCTCCCTCCCTCCCTCCCTCCCACTCTCTGCCTGTAGAGCAGTTCCTTCAGTTTTTGTTGTTATTGAGACATGGACAGTTTTCAAAGCTCAGGCCAGGTATATTGAAGAAGCTCCATCTAGATTCACATCAGTTTCTTCATCTTTAGACTGAGACTAGCAAGAAGTTAGGCAGGCAATAGCATATGCTTACCAGTGTATGTATGTATGTTATCTGGAGGCAGCTGTTAGCTTGTTCTGTGATTGGTTAGATGCTCTTTCTCCTCATTTGACAAATAGAACTAACAACTGTCCAGATGTTGCAGGGAAGACTGTCTAGTGTAAAATACACCACTTAAATCCCACTGGAAATCTGAAGAGCCTTGAGGGAAGCTATTGCATAAACATCGTGTAAATAGATACCTAGTCTTTCTCCCTTCCGTTCTCACTGTCTGTTACCGCTTAACTCAGAGGCACATTGGCTCAGCAAGAGCAACAGATTTTATTAAGCATGCTTTTTGTTAACCTCAGCGATAATCTTGCTTAGACTAGTAGGCTACTTTTCAAAAATAAACTCCAGTGTGACAGGAATTTTGTGGTGATTTCTAGGAAAACCAGCACTAGTTTACTCTTCTCTACAAGTTTTATGTCCAAAGGCCACAATCTCTCCATTAGCAATAGAGTGGTTAAATTTCACATTCCAGCCTTCATTCACTCAGCAGATAGATAGGGCGGAGCTCCATGAAAAACTAATGCATGCTTGGTTCAGCGTGGGATGACCGGCTGGCCTCAGGGCAGACAATGTGGTGACCCCATTATAGATGTCGTTCCCAGATGCTGCTACAAGGCAGATATGCAGAGGACTGTGAATGTGAGAACCAATGAATTAAAATACACAAGCAGTATTCCCCATAGCATAACTCCCACAAAGTCATCTTTGGTAAGTCACGGCTCAAAAGTAAACTCAGCATATGAATGAAGGCGGGTGGAACCTGTCCATTCTTAAGGAAGTTACTCGATTTCTCATCACAGGTCACAATAAAAAGGCTCTGGGGTGCAGGGTCAGTCCTGCTGAGCGTTTAGAGTGTAAATGCTGCTATGTGAGTCATGTGGGGGTAGGAAGATGGAGTGGAAAAAAAAATGGCCCACATAAGAAGCAAGGGGTCTACACTGCAGCAGCCCACAGGCTTCTAGCTATCCTTGGAAAGCTAGTGATCTTTGGAAGTCAATCTCCTTGTCCATAACAAGAAAAGCAGCTTACTATCTTGAACGATTTCTCTTGGGTTTCCTAACCTGCACAAGGATGACAGTGAGGGGCACGCTAAGGTGCAAAGAGGAAAGCTCGTGAAACTTCCGCCTCGCACAAAGAACTACAGGCGACTAAGGCAGGCTGCAGGGTGGGAGAAAAAATTGTCCTCCCCGGGGCAGATCACACCAATTGGCTACCAAATACCAAATGGTCAGCCCCGAACGTACACACAAGTAACACACAGACTGAGACAGTTGTATTTTAGTTTGTAAGATGTGCTTAACAGTTTTACACATGTATATAAGGCACTTTAATCATGTGCATCCCCATTATTCTCCCATTTCCCTCCCACTACACCAACCCCCTTCCCTGTAATCCCCTTGCTAGTTTCGTGGTGTGCGTGCGTGCTCGTGCGTGTGCGTGTGTGTGAGTGTGTATGTGTGTGTGTGTGTGTGTGTGTGTGTGTGTGTGTGTGTGTGTCCCATTGCATTTAATTGCAGTTGCTTGCTTGAGCTCGGGTGTGGGCTATTTGAGCAGGACAGCTTAGAGCAGCAGTTCTCAACCTGTGGGTCTGAACCCCACTGTGGGTCACGTATCAGACATTTACGTTACCATTCATAACAGCAAAATTACAGTTATGAAGTAGTAGCCAAATAATGTTATGGTTGGGGTCACCGCGGCATGAACTGTATTAAAGGGCTGCAGCATTAGGAAGGTTGAGAGTGACTGCTTTTAGAGTGTCTACACCACCAAGGAATGTGAGACTCACTCTCCCAACAACTTTTAATTGCCTATGGCTTCGCAGGCAGGGGTGCGGCCCCTTCTACTTCACTGGCAATTTTGAGTCAAACTTTATACTTGATTACCATTATTTCCATTCTACCCTCAGACCACCCCTCTGTAGGACACACTTTCACCTTGAGCTCTGAAGAAAGGCTCAATGCTCGTTCGTCACATGGCTAGCTAGTAAGCTGTGCTGGATTTTTTTCCTTCAGGTCTGTAAACAGGCACTTCTAGATCTGCTATGCTGAAATAAGAGAGGGATCAGAAAAACAAATTTGAAGAGGAGGGAATGAAATAAATGATGTGTGTGTGTGTGTGTGTGTGTGTGTGTGTGTGTGTGTGTGTGTGTGTGTAAGAAAAAATAGGGAACAGGAAATAGAGGTGAGAGAATTGGGATGTTGGGGGGGGGGGTAAGGCAGAATGGAACAGGGTGTGTCACCTGGGGAAGAATCTGAAAGAGAAAGGCTCTTTGTGTGAGTCCATTCTCTCCATCCAATGAGTCACCAAGACCTGACTGAACCTCTTCAGGGTGCTTCCTGTCGCAGCTACCCGTGTGACCTCCTTGTCTTGTTCACAGTCACTGAGGGAACAAACTCCAGCTCGGTCACACTCACTGCACACTCACTCACTATACACTGGTTCCTGTGACAGGCTGTGCTCTTCACCAACTTTATTCGTTTGGACAGGCTTGTCCCCTTTCCTTTCCTTCCAGAAAACTACTCACCTTTCTACCCTCACTCAAAAAAAACGAAGACTCCCCACCTCTGCTCCTTATGACAGAGCTTTTCTGTTAATAAATCAGCCACAAGGTGGCGGCACAATGCCAAGAAATTAACCACTTCAACCACAACTCACTGTTGTTTCCTTACAGCCCAGCGTTTTTATGGTTGTGGAATAACGGTGCACAAGTGTGTGTGTGTGTGTGTGTGTGTGTGTGTGTGTGTGTGTGTGTGTGTGTGTATTTTGGGGTTTCATGGTGATAGTTAGAAATAATTGATGAACTCCCAGGGTCCCAATCAGGTGTTCCCTATTTCAACCAGAAAAACTGAGGTCTGTTTTGCATCATCACTTCCGGTCTGTTTGAGTAGAGGGCTGTAGAAATGTAAATGCCCGGTTTGGTCTTGGTCGGAGACTGCTGTCCTCCATCAGAACATTCTTTATCGTGCTCCATTTTAAGAAAGTCCCGATCGCATTTGTTGACAAAATCCCCAGAAGTCAACGTGAGGTCAGTAGAAGAGTGCGTTTCTCTTCCCGTAGAAGGGACAGTGAGCTTTTCTCTCCCGTCTGTGTGCAAAGCCGCCCAGCCCCTCAGCTCTCTAACTGCTCTGTGCTTCAGATTAGTTTCTATGAAGACAAAAATTTTCAAGGCCGCCGCTATGACTGCGACTGTGACTGTGCCGACTTCTACTCGTACTTAAGTCGCTGCAACTCCATCAGAGTAGAAGGAGGCACCTGGGCTGTGTACGAAAGGCCCAACTTCGCGGGACACATGTACATCTTACCTCAGGGCGAGTACCCTGAGTACCAGCGTTGGATGGGCCTCAATGACCGCCTGGGCTCTTGCAGGGCTGTTCATCTGGTGAGTCTGGGAGCTTGCTGTGGCCACCACCCCACACCTTTTCGAAGATTTTACTTTTATGAGCGTGTGTGTGTGTGTGTGTGTGTGTGTGTGTGTGTGTGTGTGTGTGAGCACATTTGCATGCAGGTGCCTTCAGAGGCCAGAAGAAGGTGTTGGGTCCCCTAGAGCTGGAGTTACAGGTGGATATGAGCTGCCTGATGTAGATTTTGGGAACTGAGCTGACTCCTTTGGTAGAGCAAAGGGCACTCTTTTTGCTGAGCCATCTCTCCAGCCCCCTCTCCCCCCCCCACACCTTCTGCTAAGTCTTTCTAGAGGTTTTGTTGACTGAAATAAAAATCATAGTTTACTTCTTCACTAGACTGAATGTCATTACTTCCCAGCCTTTTGGCTGAGATCAAGTGAAGACTAATTGTTCTATGACCCTCTTTCTACCTCATACATATTTATAGAAATTATACTTTAAAAAACGAAGTCAGCCTTTTCAGTATTTCACGGTAGAGACAGTTCTGATGGCCCTCCTTTCAGGGGGACAGGCTGTGAACCTGCTGTCATCTGAGTTCCTGAAGCGCTAGTGATTTCTCTAATGATGGCTGTCCATTGCCGTTTGTTGCTGTTGTCCGCAGTCTAGTGGAGGCCAGTATAAGATCCAGATCTTCGAGAAGGGTGATTTTAATGGCCAGATGTATGAAACCACAGAAGACTGCCCTTCCACCATGGAGCAGTTCCACATGCGAGAGATCCACTCCTGTAAGGTACTAGACGGCACCTGGGTTTTCTACGAGCTGCCCAACTACCGCGGCAGGCAGTATCTTCTGGACAAGAAGGAGTACCGAAAGCCCATCGACTGGGGCGCAACGTCCCCCGCGGTCCAGTCACTGCGCCGCATCGTAGAGTGACGGCGTGAACGGGCCATAGAGTTCTCCCTGAGGGCTGAATGCTGGCCGGCTTGTGCTCCACATAGCATCATAAATAAAAGAATTGGCATGCATCCCACCGCCGCCGACTCTAGTGCCTCTTAATTGCTTTTAGGGAGCAACAATCTAGAACCTGCCATGTTACACAGGGCAGTTCATCTATCAGATAACTAGTCTAGACCTTTGTGCAAAAGCAAGTAAGAGTGCATTGAAGGCTGGGAAATCACACTCTCACGGAGTGACTCTTTCTGCCTGTGTTTTGCATTCAACAAAAACAATAATCAGATCTGCCATTTGCGGGAGTTCCTGTACTCATGGCTTGTTTCTTCCCAACCCACTCTATAAGAGTAGTGCTCTGTCTACACTTTACAAGTAAGAAAACCTACACGTCAGAAAAACATTTTAAATGGACCACGTTGACAGGTGGTGAGTAGAAGAGGTAGAATTTTCCAAGGACGTTTAAGCTTCTGAAAGCCTTTGTTCGATTTCCAGCTCATGCCTTCAGCTCATCATAGCTGGAGATCTGTGTGCAGTGTGAGTACAGGACCCTGAAAGGTGTAGAAAGCGACCCAAGTAGGGTTCCACTGCAAATTCTCTCAGGAGACAGGATCTTTATTGAGAACAGGAATGAAACCAGGGCTCTCACTTGCAAGTAGCCAAGCTACCTGCGGCCTAATGGCCTCACTTAAGATCCACAGTTCTGGGTTTGCATGAGAAGGACACGTCATGGCTTGTCTCTACCCTATGACGGTATTTAAAAGGGAGCTGGACTGAGTCTGGATGCTCTGAGCAGCTCCCAAGGCTTCACTTAGCTCATTCTGAGGAAGACACAGCATCACTGAGAGTGTTAGGGGTGTCTGGGGATTTGGGGGATGCTAAAAGCACCTGTCTTCAAAAGAGGTGGCAAAGCTCATGTCTTCTAGGGTCTTTCCCCCAAGACGATACACGAGAACCCTAAATTCCAGGGCCTACTACACGCCTATAATTCATTTATTACCTCCTCCCGCCCCCGCCCTTTTTTCATTTTGTCAGTGAGGGCTATGAGAAAAGTGGGAGGAATTAAGGGAGACTCACCCTGAGAAAAGGGATAGGATGTTGCCCATGGAGCTGCAGAGGGCCCCGCCCATGAGCTGCCTGTGTGTCAGTTCTGGACCTTACCACACTGCCAAGAAGCTAACTTGCCTCCTCTCCAACACAAGAGCCCCAAAGCAAGTGCTCTCCATTCTTGAACACAGTAGAATTTTCCAAGGGCCAGAAAGGACATGGGAAAAAGTGGCCAATAGCCAAGATCATTGTCAAGGCTTCTAAAAGCGCAATTTCTTGACGTGACCTCAGAGATCTTACCAGTCATGTTCCACTGGGGAAACTGAGGCTGAGACAGCCTCTCCTCTCATAGCAACTAGTGCTTTGCTCCTTAGGCGTTCATCACAGTGTGCGCGAGGCCACCAGAAAGGCAGTTCTGGCAGCAACACAGGAGAATGGTGTCAGGATGGCTATGCGTAGTCTGACAGAGGCAAACAATGGCTGCTGAAACGGAAAACAGCAGGCTTGTCAGTTTCTGCCCTGGTTCAGAAAGGCCGCTGTCACTCTCCAGGCCACAGATGCACCTCTTAGCTCTGCTTAAAAGGAGTTTCTCAAGCATTGGATACTAAAGGCCAGAAACTATTTTGTCCTCCATTCAAAAATTCCAGACCTTTGGGGTGGAGAAGATGGTTCGCTCTGCTGTGAGAGCCAAGGGCTGGCATCCCACCTGTCAGCCATACTCCAAACATCAAGGTTATTATCCTGAGTTTACTCTCTCTACTCTTGTTTTCTCTGAAACAGCATCTCAGGAAAGCAAAGGCCAAGGTATACTAAAACCATGTTAGCTTTCCTTTTCTATCCCAAGCATTCCTCTGAGTACTTCCCAGATGTGGAGCCCACTTCCTCAACATGCTAGGTCAAAGGCTCCCCTGTCAAGCCTCCAGGGTGAAGCTGAAAGATGAAACACAGAACAGTATTAGTAAATACCAAATGCTGGGATATAAATCTAAATGCGACCTAAGTTCTATATGGGACATGCTAGAAATGATCATCTGTCTGAAATCGTGACTTCATCCTTACCTGCATTTGCTATACCCAGCCGCTCTATTACAAGAGTAAGGTAAATCACAACACGTTATGTTGGGCTGAAAGCACATGGGATGCTGCAGGCTTCTGAAACAGCGGTGCAGGCCCCACAAAGGACATTTAAATGCATTGTTTTAAGAAAGCGTAGTAACCTGGTGTCCCCGGTGGATGGACCCGTGGACCACTGGCTTCCAATCTTGGCTATCAAAGGGCTCTGAATGACACAAAACCTCCCCTACACAAACCCAGCATGTATGCCTCTAGCTTCCAGTCTGCAGTCTGAGCTCTGATCCATCTGGGTCTCCATCCACAAGGCTTAAGGAGGCCTCTGTTTCCCTTCACACTGTCGTTTGCACACTCGGCAGCGCCTTTTCTTCCACTGTTCTCTTAGTGTATGCTAAATGCAATTCGCCTCTTCCTTGTGTGTTCCCGGTGGTCCGATCCATGCAAACGACATCTGATGATCATGTTCTGTTTTTGTTTGTTTCCTTTGACTTGGGTGTGTGTGGTGGAAGGGGCTGCATGTGTTTTGTTTCGGCTAAGTGTCTTAGTTACTTTTCTGTTGTGGTGATAGAACACCATGATCGAGACAATTTATAAAAGGAAGGGTCTGTTTGGACGCATGGTTCCAGAGGGGTAGAGTCCATGATGTTTGTAAAGGCATGGTGGAAGGAAAAGAAAGCTGAAAACTCACCCCTTGGAGTACAATCACAAAGCAGAGAGAGAAAACTAGAAACGTCAAGAGTCTTTAAACTCTTGAAGCCTGCCACCAGGGATATACATTCTCCAGCAAGACCACACCTCCTAAACCTCCCCAAACAGTGCTACCAGCTGGGGACCAAGCGTTTAAACGCCTGAGCCGCCAAGGGACAGTTATAGTTCGAACCATAACACTAAGGCTGCCTCTCCTGTCAGAGAGCTCTGAAGACCACAGTCCCTCCTTCACATAAAGTCAGCATCTGCCCCTTCAGCTTCCAGTCTGCTGTCTTAGCTCTGCCCCACCTAGGTCTCCATCCACAAGCCTTGATCCCTCTTAATGATCTATCAGTTTTGCTATGGGATCATCTACATTTCCCTAAGAACTGGCAGTCTGGTACAAAAGTTAGAGTCCTGTTCCTCTCTGGGAGTGGATTCAAATCCTGCCATCTGACACCATCAGTTTAGAGTCACATAGTCTAACGTGGATAACTTCAACTCTCTCACCCATAGAGCAGCAATATATAAAAACATGTAACATGCATGCTTTGTTATCATCGTCTTCAGTAGTTACACAGATACCACAAGCACTGAACAGCACGAGCTGAATTGTTGCTCTGAGAGGAGATGTAAGATCAGGTTCCTGTGAGCCTCTGGCTCAAGTACTTTTGTCAATGAGCAACACTAAACCTCTCCTCCTGGGCGCTTCTGTTTCAAGACACTTTAAGCATATTGTTGACTCAGGAACATGGAACTCATAGCCAGGGGCTCTAGAACTCATGCCAGATGGATGATTATCCAGCGCATGCTTTCTCTGGGAAGGTCTGTCCCAGCTTTCTCGTCCTTTAGATACCACATTGGTACTGTCATTAGGGGGCATCTGAAAACAGTGAAACAATCGACGAAAAGCAGGAACGCAAAGAGTACGACATTAGGTGTGCCTGGAACGATGTGTGAGAGTTTGTTCCTCTCCAGCTGGGATCACGTGCACTGGGTCACTGGTCTTGGCTCTTCTTTGCTCACCTCCATGAGTTAGCCTCAAAACCACGGTGATTTGTGCTGGATGATTCCAAAGGGACTGGGGGTTAGGATTTGCAAATGCAGACTCTGACATAGTGAGGATAACCGGACTGCAGTGGTTACTGTGTTCCCGCTCCTTTCTAGTACTAAGGATCTGTTGCCAAGTTGTTTGGATTTCTCCCACAGTCTTCTACATGGTTAGCCAGCTTTAGACCTTTTTACTTTATCCCATAAATGTTCAGAAGTGTGCCTATGACATGTGGGTACAGATGTGTGTTCATATGTGTGGGTAGATGTATACATGTGTGTGCATGCTTACCGAGGCTCCAGATTGATGTCCCCTCTCCACCTGATATATTTTGAAACAGGGTCTTTTGCTCACCATTTATCTCGCTAGTCAGCTTGGCCCGGAGACTCCCTGTCTCTGCCCCCTTGAGTGCTGAGATCATAGGTTAGGCTGCCCAAACTGCCTGGCTTTTATGTGGGTCCTGGGAATCCAGAGTCTGGCCCTCCTGCCTGCCTGGCATTACCTTACCCACAAGCCACCCTCACGGTCAATGTCTGTAATTTTGGCAGATGCTTCGTAGTTGGGAACTATGTCGAACCATCTAAGCCAGTCCATAACCTTGACAAAAGCCACACTTCGTGGTCACAGGAGTCCAGCCTTCTCTAGGCTGTCCCATTAGTCTCCTCCCTGGCTCTAGCTCCCCGAGGTTTCCTAAGCCAACTAGGTTGTCTCTAGAGATCACACAGGTTAGAGGTTTTCAAACCTGTCCTTTCCTTCATATACAACATGATACAAGTTCTGTTGATATTAGATAAGACAATAACGAGAAAAACCTTGAGTCTATAACTCGAAGGGCATATGCTACCCTAAAACCTAAAACCTTCCAGATATGAGGTCCCGGAAGGACAGTCATAGGAGGAGGCCTTTGGTAGTGACGGGGTTCAGGACCCTTGGGCTTCAGTGATACCGGCTCAGCTGTCTACTGGGGATTTTATGAGATCCTTTCTGGAGTGGAGGTGGAGGGGAGAAGGCAAGAAGGGGGAGTGTGGGGAGCCCGGTGAAAGGAGGAGCCAAGGGGGTAGAGGGGAGTTTGGAGGGCTCTGGTCACATGACAGGGTGACTGCTTGCTCAGAAAGGGAAGTTAATCTCCCTCATTTTTTTCCCCTGCCGGGCTCTGAAGCACCCCTTGGCCTCACCTTGGCTCTTTCTACTTTAGTCCCATTTCCCCAGTACCTGTGGTCTCCTTTGTGAGTCAGCAGCCATAACACAGCGGGGTGACTGTGGAATGACTAGCTTTCTGGGAGAATCCTGCCAGCATTTGTCTCTTGGGAGCAGAGTACACAGCAGGCCGGGATTTGTCCCCATTGTTCAGCGAACAGCCACATCAGCCTGCACACTGAAGCATGGGGCCAGAACAATGGTGGGTCCCACCGGTAATGCTGACCAGGATGGTTTCCTAATACACACTGACTGGTTTGCCCAGGCTCACAGTAAGCCTGGTGGCCCTGGCCAGGCTGGTACGACAGGGCCCAGTGCTAAGTACAGAAAGATAAATCTTTATACTTTGTTCCTATGAGTGGGAGTCGGGTAGGGGGGAGAGCCAGGAGGGAGCTGCCTGTGAGGGGATCATGAACCAGACTCAACCACAGCTCCTGAAGACTCCTCTAAAGGCCAGGTGTCCCGGCAGTTGTGAGGGAGTCACAGGTTTCTGCCTGCTCAGTGTCCCATGGTTCCTTGGCAACAGCTACACTCACACTGTCTGGGTGATTCTCTTGACGCACAGGACTTTGGCTCTCACCATGATTATGTGAAAAGAAAAGACAGCTAGATTCCCACTTGATGAGTGAATAGGCTGAGTCACAGAAAGACTATGCACCTGTAGAGATGACTTCAGACTTCCTAGGCCCCAGAATCAAGAAGAGCCCTTTGATGTGACTAGGGTCCATGCCAACCGGTTCCCTGTGTATGAGAATTTTAAGAAGACTGTTATCCTCATGTTTGCTATCATCATAACCATGCTTTCAGTTGTCGATGACCCTTAAGATATAAGTGAATGTAAGTGGGAATTAGCGTGCTGGCCTCGGAGGGAATTGGGAAGTGAGCACGTGCTGGGCAGACAAGCTAATGCATTGTTGGTTGTATCAGATCTCCCCCTGTCCTCTGCCCACCACTTCTTGTCCTGTTCTTCCATGATGAAAAGAAACACAGCAGATCTGCCTGAAAAAGAGGGGGCTTGATGGCCTGGCTTTGGGGTGTATCCTCTTTTCAGAAAAGAAATCTCAAGATTGGAAAACAAGAGAAGTAGGAGGAAATATTCGCTTTGAAATGACTGCCCGTGGGGCTCTTTAAAAGGTAACACTTAGAATTCGGACAAAAATTCAACATTCCTAAAACTCTCCATCTCAAGGAGCTGTTAAAAGCGAGAAAACAGAGCTGGGCGGTGGTGGTGCACGCCTTTAATCCCAGCATTCGGGAGGCAGAGGCAGGCTGATCTCTGTGAGTTTGAGGCCAGCCTGGTTTCCAAAGCGAGTTCCAGGAAAGGCACAAAGCTACACAGAGAAACCCTGTCTCGAAAAACCAAAAAAAAAAAAAAAAAAAAAGCAAGAAAACAGTTCCAGGATGTGAGAGTTTGGACAATCGGATTGTCCGTCTGCGACCTTCTCATGCTGGTCTTAGGTCCTGGAGAGAAGACCCCTTTGCTTGAAAGGGGTCCTGTGTCCTCATGAGCCACAGCAGGAAAGCACCTTCACCCCACGCACCCCACCAGTGCTCAGCTGAGTAAAGAGAAATGAGGAATTAGAGGATTTAGCATAATTTTAAACTTACCCCTTCCCTCTGAAGATTTGATCACTTCAGTCTATGAAGTAAATTTACTGGAGACAGGTAACAGGAAAAGGCCAGACACTTCAAACGATGCCCAAGGCACAGGAGTATTTGGCTCAAAGTGGGAAGTGGTTGACATATAGGACCTAAAGAGATGAGGTCCAGACGTTAGGGAGGATGTGCTTGGAAAGTGTTACCTCAGCCACATGGGTTCCCCAGGCAACAGGGACTCTGTAATCTGTCAAACCCACTATCTCTTCTTTTTTTTTTTTGTTTTTTTTTTTTTTTGTTTTGTTTTTTGTTTTTTTGTTTTTTTTGTTTTTGTTTTTCGAGACAGGGTTTCTTTGTGTAGCTTTGCGCCTTTCCTGGAACTCACTTGGTAGACCAGGCTGGCCTCGAACTCACAGAAATCCACCTGGCTCTGCCTCCCGAGTGCTGGGATTAAAGGCGTGCGCCACCACCGCCCGGCTCCACTATCTCTTCTTCTGTTCAAAGTTTCTCTCAGGCAGAGCAGAGGTATCAGAAACACCGTAGTCGGTTACTAACGCCGGAAAAAAAGGTATCTATTTCCTTGTTTAAAAAGATAGCTTTCCGAGCCAGTCTCAGGTCTACAAAGATCTATGGAGTTTCTGAAAAGCCAGAGGAACATTTAGGGTGGGCTAGACCACTCTCCCACACAGGCAGCTCCGGCAGGAACGGCCGCCCCGGGACTAGTGAATGAGGGAGGGGTCACGGAGAAAGTTACGGGCTTTGCCTAGGAATTGAGGAGGTTCTGATTAATGGCTTTGGAGGGTGAGTTCATCCAGACATCCTTCAGGCATCCTAAAATCCACTTTTTAAAGTGTTTGATATGATGACTTTTTACAAATGCACAGTTGGGTAAACACCAACAAAATTAGGACCGAGCATTGTCATGCCCAGTCCAATGCCTCTGTGTCCCTGAGGGTCACTGCTTGAAGCCTGTGCTGACATACCCCTCTTGGGCTGGAGCCACTGGCCTTCCCTCGGCTCACCTTCTCCACATGTCCTGGAGTGGAATCGGGCAGTGTGGTGGTTTGTGCCCGGCTTCTTCCACACAGATGATGCTTGGGGATGCATCTGTGGTGTAGCACACATCAGTAGTTCTTTTCTATGATGAGTAACCATCTATTTTATAGATGTACCCTTTTTATTTTTAATAATTCAGGAGGGAAGGGAATGGTCTTGTTTCCAGACACTCGGCTTTTGTTTATAGTGTCTTTAAAGTCTCCAGAACTGTGTGTCTAGCCGGTCTAATTTCCACAAAATAACTATGCTTTCCCTCTCTCTCTTTTAGGGTGACGCACGGAGACCTGCCTGGAGATCTTGAGGTGGCACCCTGACACATTCATACCTTCCTGCCTTGTTTCATAAAGAGCTTGCTAGCTGTATCCCTGTCCTGGGTTCAGAGGGCAGCAGCTAGGAGCTCTAGCCTAGATCTAGCCTCCTTCCCATCTTGAGAGAGAGAGAGAGAGAGAGAGAGAGAGAGAGAGAGAGAGAGAGAGAGAGAGAGAGAGAGAGAGAGAGGGGAGAGGGGAGAGGGGAGAGAGGAGAGAGGAGAGAGGAGAGAGGAGAGAGGAGAGAGGAGAGAGGAGAGAGGAGAGAGGAGAGAGGAGAGAGGAGAGAGGAGAGAGGGAGAGGAGAGTGCTTAACTCCTGGGGCCCTGGGTTGTGAGGTGATCCTGGAATGGTAGGGTCCGGTGGATAGTAGGATACCAGCTGGGAATACAGGCCTCCAGTGAGAGCATCTCAATTCATAGTGCTCAGATGTTCAGACATCTGATCTATGGACCTCCATTTTTCCTCTCTTTCCCCAGAGCCACATTATAAAGAGGTTTGCCCTGGCTGTCACTGGGGAAGGCATCCGAGTTTCGTTTCATGCTCCCATGAGCAAATCACCCCATCAGCACCAATGGCTCTCTGCTGGTTCAGAAGAATAATTCTTTTAGTACCTAGGGTACCTTGCTTCATTAATAGGGTGGTTTCTGTGCTGGGAGAGTCTTACCTCATCCTTCCATCTGGTCCCCTGACTGATGACAGCTGTCAGTGCAGAAGAAAACAATCTGTGCTTGGCAGTCCTTCTCTGTGTCCCCAGTCAACTCCTTCATGCACTCCCCACAAGCAACTGTTTCCGCCTCAAAACCCCATCACATGACCTGGCCTCTACAGATACCTCCTACTCAACAGAGAAGATGGAGGGCAGTATTCGTCTGCACATCTACCTTCCCATTCCTGTCTCTAAGGCATCAGAGTTCACTGACATTTTGTTCTCGGTTCTCTTCACAGTCCATTCTCACCTCTATGACTCCAGAGTCCCCTGTCTCTCCTCCTTTGTTCTCCCTTCTCTTATTCTCCCCTTCCCTCCTCCCTCTCCTCTCCTCTCCTCTCCTCTCCTCTCCTCTCCTCTCCTCTCCTCTCCTCTCCTCTCCTCTCCTCTCCTCTCTCTGCTCTCTTCTTCTCCTTCTCTCCATCCTGCTCCAGATGATCTGAGCATTCCTGGGGTATAGGTGACAGGGCTGGCCTCTCCTCCTCCTCCCTCCTCCCCCTCCCTCCTCTCCTCTCCTCCTGGAATTAGCATGTAGCCATCACACTGTCCTCATCCCTTTTTCTCCCATTCCACCCTACAAGGATGTTTCAAAACCATCCTTTGTCCCCTACTTCCCTGACTTGGGTGTCGACTGCAGACCTGGATGTGGCATCTCAGCCTGCTCTTTTACGTCTCATTAATCTACCAAGCTCAGGCACTCTTCCTAAAACGTGTGCCATGTCATCTCCTTGGTAAATCCTTCTGATCTTTTGGGTCATGTGTGTGCAAGAAAGAATTGCAACTCTCAGAGTCAAGACACATGTTGTGGAGTTAGAGACCACCAGGAAAAGAGCCCCAGAAGCAATTCAAATTATAATTGAGCAAATTAATTAAAGCTGCTAGCAGGGCCACAGTCTCTAACTCAAATTAGAGACATGTGTCCAGAGGCAGGTGAAGAAAGGGATTTTAAAGTCAAAATCCACAAGAGCTGTTCTGCTCTGCCAAGATTAGATGGTCAAGGTAAACTCAAAATAGTCCTTGAATGTCTCCATAAGCAACTAAGCCAAAAATCAGCAACTAGTCATATCATAACAAGCATACAGTCATGGCTATACATTTATAGGTGGGGGAGGTCAAGGAGTCAGGGTTTCTGGGACTTATCTTCCAGGACTTGAGTCAGAGACAAAAGGCTATTAGGTACCAAGAGGGATGTCTAGCACAAAATGGAATTTCTTTAACCATCACAGTGTAAGACACTGTACCAGCACCACAGTTCACAGCACGAACACAGAGTAATCCAGCCAAAGGGAGTACTGGAGGTGGTGGTGGTGGGGTTCAGAAAGCCCAGGTCCAAGTGAGACACCTTCACTCTAATTGACCCAGGGACTCATCTCACACAGCACCCTCACCCCCCACCTCCAATGTTCTGCGCTTAGGGAATTGTTGGTAACTTTTCAAGGGAGTTGTGGTAGGAGCTAGCTTTCGATAGGCAGTAAGGGCAAGGCCTATGGTAAAAACTACAAGCTAGTCATGCAAATGTAAAGACTGAGAGAGCAGTTTAATAGACATCAAGGCAATAACCAAGGTTAAAGACCAGCAATACTCACAGAGTCAGCCCCTAGCTAGTTAATGGTCAGCAGGGGGGCAAGGTCAGCAGTGTCAGAGTCAGAGCAGAAATCAGAGGACAGATGTAGTCGGAAGTTTTCCTGTGTCCTGCCCGATCCACAGCCACTCAGACCCAAGTAAACACGCAGAAGCTTCTATTACTTAATAACTGCATGGTCTATGGCAGGTCTCTTGCTAGCTAGCGCTTATATCTTAAATTAACCCATTTCTATTAATCTATGTTTTGCCACGTGTTCCATGCTCTCTTAGCAGAGTGGAGTGGAGCCGGGCTGTAATGGCTGTCTCTCAGAGAAGATCAAGATTGCTACAGAGGCGCATTTCAACCACCCTTGCCTGGTGAACCACAGGTGACCATCTCTCTGGTTGGGCCAGAAGAGCATGCAGAATTGGGGGCAGTTGATGGGCTTTTCCAGCGATATGTTCCCAAAACTAGCTAATCTTATAGAAATTACCTCAGTCTTTGTCCAATCCCTACCAACATTCTTGCAAAAATTCTCTACAGGGCCAGAAAGATGGCTTTAGCAAGTAAAGCCAGTTGCTGCCAAGCCTGGTATAACACGAGTTTGATCCCTGAAGCTCACAATGGAAAAAGATAATCATCTCCTGCAAGTTGTCTCCTGACCTCCTCACATGCACTCACAATTCAATATAATTTTGAAAGTTTTTTTTTTTTTTTGTTTTTTGTTTTTCTTTGAGACAGGGTTTCTCTGCGTAGCTTTGTGCCTTTCCTGGAGCTCACTCGGTAGCCCAGGCTGGCCTCGAACTCACAGAGATCCACCTGGCTCTGCCTCCCGAGAGCTGGGATTAAAGGCGTGCGCCACCACTGCCCGGCTATAATTTTGAAAGTTTTAAAAACACTGTACAAGACCCCCCGCCCCCATGGCAACCTTCTTGGGAGCTGACCTACTGACGATGAATGGTCTTGTGTCTTTCCTTCATCTTCCCTCTGTAAAGCCTGCTTCGGTTTGCTTAGCCCTGTGTGTCCACATCTTTAATTGGCATGAGACACAGTGTCTCAGTTTCTATTGCTGTGACAAAATACCATGACTGAAAGCAAATTGGCTGGGAAAGGGTTTATTTCATCTTACAACTCTCAGGTCATTCTCCATCACTGAGGGAAGCCAGGCCAGGAACTCAAGCAGAAACCTAGAAGCAGGAACAGAAACAGGGACCATGGAGTAATATTGCTCACTGGCTTGCCCCCCATGGCTTGCTCAACCTGCTTTCTTATAGCACCCAGGATCACCAGCCCAGGGGCACCACCTCCCACAGTGAGCTGGGCTGTCCCGCATTAATCATTAGTCAAGAAACTGTATCACAAGCTTGCCTACAGGCCGATGTGGCAGGATCATTTTCTCAATTGAGGGTCTGTCTGCCAAAAATGACTACACAAAACTAGCCAGCATACGTAGTCTCAGGCTGATTTTTGATGGCCACTGAAAGTCCGGCATCCTAAGTCCCCGGGTCACACACATCTGGGGTGAGAAAGCTCTTGCTATTTTCGAGGATTCACATGGGAGTCACACTCTTTCCTGTGGTGCATACCCTCCCCCACTTTTTTTTTTTTTTTTTTTTGCCCCTGACTCTTCTTGTTTGCAACCACTCAAATGCTCCCTCGGGAGCCCATGTGACACGACTTTTCTTCCACACCCCATGCCACTTCACCTTCACATCTCTCTTTTGTGTCCTGAGTCACTGCTATCCAAGTACATCTCTCGTTTTTTTCCTCAGAATACCAGCTCGCAGGAGTCAAAGGCTATGTCATCTCCATCACAGGGTGGATGCTTGTGACATAGACATTCCTCTCGTGCCTCGTATGCATCACCTCTGTAAGCTGCCGGTCTTGATGAACTAAGATTTCTGTCGACCTAAGCTCCTTGCCAAGGTTTGGAGTAGAGTCCCAGGCCATCTTAGGGAGACAGAGAGACCCCCCGCATCCTCTCAGTCTCTCTGTATCCTCACAGAACACTCCTGCAAGAAAGACGTTAACCAACGGGAGCAGTTTAGTCACGGGGTCTGAGGAAAGGCCAGTCCCAGGCACACATTTTGAGTGAGTAGGGGAATATGACCAAATGCTGGCCGGAGAAAGGGAAGAAGCGTTGACCAGAACCTCCAGGTTCGTTAGCCTGCTGCCGAGTCGTACCTCCTGCAGCTGGGTTGGAACTCCTGGCTATAATATTTGAGCCCTGGGATCTGTGCCTCCTGAGTCCATGAATTAGGCAGACTTACCCATTTGGACTCCCTGAAATTAAGACAGGTTCACCACAATGAAAGACAGGCTTCAGGAAATGAGCCACAGATGAGAGGGTGGTCGCCGTCGAAGTCATCGGTCTCCTCCTCTTCCTCTTCCTCCTCCTTCTCTCCTTTTTTTTTTCTTTATTTTTATTCAGAAAACTATCCTAGTATAATCGTTATTCATGCCAGACAACTCGGCTGTTGACAAAGCCTGGTTTTACCACTTACCAGCCCTATAACGTAAGCAAGTTACCCTTTCTGGGCCTGGAAGTGGTAATAGAAAAACAAATTATCTTCTCAAAATCCTTACACCCATTCAGGTCCTCTAGCAAATTCCCAGGCTGTGCATGAGGATGTTCAGCAATGCTAAGTCATTCATGCCCCAGGAACATCCCCGACCAATGGCTGTGCAAGTTAGTGGACATATACCTTTTCTTCATAGCAACAGGATTGAGCTCCCCCAGCTTGGCTGTGGTGACCTGCTGAGTGACAGAAGTTTCCTGTCCCACTTCCCTACTCTCTTACCAGGGCTGCCCGGGGCCATCTCCCAAATATTTTCCTTATACTCAAAGGCTTGTCTTGGGCTGTGCTTCCATGTAGAGGAAACCCAAGCCATGCCTCTTAAGGATGAGGAGACAAATGCTGGGGGGAGAGAGAGAGAGAGAGAGAGAGAGAGAGAGAGAGAGAGAGAGAGAGAGAGAGAGAGAGAGAGACTGGACTAGCTCACAGCACCTCGCTGACAAAGCCCAGATTCGAACTCTGTCCACCTTGCCCCACAAGGCCCGCGGCTCCCCTCTCGAGTTCGGTAGCTTCTGCTCGCAGCTGCCGCATTCATTCACCTGGTGACAACCCCCACTAGCAAATGGAAGCTCCCCAAAGGCAGCTGGGCAGCTCCCAGTCAGTCCCTCAGCTGTTCCCTTCAGAGTAGCGCATGGTGCACGGTCCCCTTTGCCACCTTTGCGTGGGCGTTGGCCTAGAGTTCCCCGGTTTAAAACCAGTAGTCAATATTTTAATAAACTTAAACACGGGATAAAAAAAAAAATCCCATGAAAGGCGGACGACAGCCTGAGGTGTAACTCCCCAGGGTGCTATTAGCAATTTGGCATGTCCTGTCCAATGGGAGCGTCAACGGAACTGATTAAGAAACTGTAACTGTGTAACTATAGAGACAGAGGTGTGAAGTGCAGCACACAAACAGATGTCCCAGCAGGTCCTGCTGTGCCATCGCCAGCCTCCTGGCTGCCTCAGGAGGACCTCAGCAGGCTTGCTGGGATCCTATGGTGACTGAACTGCTGGGCATACGAACCCATCTGGTCGGCTACTCTTGCAGACAGGGAACCCGGAGAGGAGAGGATGCAAGTGTGGCCATGGAGGGCAGAACTAGGAACAGGATCCAGGTCTCTTTACTCACAGACAAGTGCTTCCTCCTAAACCATGGTGACTCAGGGTTCCCGTCTCTGAGTTTTCACCTCCGTAAAAACGTCAACTTAAGGGAATTCGTGGATGGTCAAGGTTCTGAGGATTAGACGAGACCACGTGTGGAAGTTTTGTCCGTTGTAAATGTGCAAATGTAAGAAAGTAGAGTGGAGAGGGCTATAAAGTCTCAGTGTCCACGGTTCTCAACCCTCCTAATGCTGCGACCCTTTAATACAGTTCCTCACGTTGTGGCGACCCCTCACCATAAATTATCATTGCTACTTCATGACTGTAATTCTGCTACTGTTGTGACCCGTAATGTAAATAGCAGGTGTTTTCCGATGGTCTTAGGCAGCCCCCCGTGAAAGGGTCATTCGACCCCAAGGTTGAGAACCGCTGCTCTGTTGACAAATTTAGTGGGGGTCCTTGCTTCCCAGCTTGCTTAGGTGAGCACCAATTTCTTCTTTCACCTTCCTGCCCAGGCTCTCCATACAGTGTAAACTGGCCTCAATTCTAGATCCTATAGTCCAGCCTCCAACATATTGCAGTGCCGGGTGTGGACCCCCGGCCGCTGCGTGCAGTAAGCAAGTGCTGGACCACTGAGCTGCATCCCTCCCTAGCTCTTCATCCCACCCACACCCCACCTCTGCTTTTGAAGGGAGCTTTGAAATTGGACGTTGGAAATAAAGTAATGTTTTCGTAACAGGAATTGGTTCAGGCTAAATGCGAAAGGCCTTTCTTTTTTCAAGGCTGCCTATCATTTCCAAGGGTGTCAGCAAAAGTATAAACCTGAGCACAATGGGGCAGGCAGGAATGACTTCCCATGTGGTTGACAGAATGTCAAGAGTTGTCAGGGTAAAACCCTGCTGCTCCAGTGATCAAAGCAAATGGGCTGTGCCATGCATGGGGCCCCGTTTATTTCTGTAAAGGAAACCCTTCCGGTTTGCCTTCCTTACAACCAGGACCAGAGCAGATTAGCCCTGCAGGGGTCTGGTCAAAGCGGGTGGGGTGGCGGCTGGCTCTCCCCTCAGCCAAGGCCCCCTCACTCTCTTAACCCTTGTCCTTTCTGTCACATCAAGATACACTTGCCCTCCAGCTGTTTTCCACAGTTGTTACCTGTTGCTTCCCTTGCCTGAGATTTTTTTTTCCCCTGCCGTTTATTTCATTTTTATAAAGAAGAAGAAAAGAAAGGCTGTCCTGCCTCTCACAGCATTACACTGATTCTGGGTTCCCGGGAAGCTGATTCTATGAGATGTTGAGCAAATGTTACCCAATGTGCTTCTCTTGATAAGGGGTGCTCAGCCTGCTCACCTCACTGAGGAGCAGGCTGCCCCGCAGCTCCGCCCGCGCCTCCACCCACGCGGTGCCGTCCTGCTTGCCAGCTTCCCTCCGTGTGATCCCCGTCGCCCACCCCACTGCAGGCCTCCTTCCGGACCGCCCCGCACGATGGGTAGTTTGTCGGTTACTATACATCAAGCTGCTACCGTCAAACCCCATCTGTTCCCCGGAGCTTTCCAACAAGAGCCTCCACCTCCCCCCCCCCCCACCCCCCGCCCACGACCGCCAGCAACAGGCGGACTGTCCCGCAAGGGTCCTCCTTCCAGGCCTGCGGGAGGCTCACGACTGAGCGCCCCAGGACTTGGCTTGGGGAACAGGACACAGCACTGCTGACTGGGGGCCACGCTGTAGCAAACGCAGGCCTCCTTGGTCCTGGACGGTCCTATCCTGGCAAGATCTGAGTGCTGAGCACACAGTGCTGGGCAACCGCACAGGGGGCCAGAAAACGTCATGCAGTGTAGATTTGGGGAAAGCTCAGGGGTCGGCTGCTTTCTGAGCATGTGTGAGGTCCTTGGTTCAAAACCTGGTATTTCTAAAGGTGAGGGCAGGTGTGTGTGTGTGGGAGGGGAGGGTGGTGAGGCGGCGAGTGTGCATCTCTTATGTAGCTCAGACCATCATGTGATCACTACTGTTATCTCGGGTTTTGTTCTCCACAACACTGATAACAGGCAGGTGCTGTTATGAGGACCAGGTCCGAAGCTTACACAAGTTAGGCATTTCCCCTAATGCATGGACAGGTTGAAGAGTGTGCAGGATTCTGAGTTACAGCTGCTTGGATAAGAATTCTAATGCGTGCACACGCATGCAGGCATGCACATGCACACAAATAGGCACACACAATGTATTTTGATGATACCCGTATTAGTCATCCCCCATACTGAATTCCTTCCAAGTAAAAGACATCTTCCTCCTGCTTTCGCATATTTCGCATACTTTGTGGATGTTGTTGTTTGTGGATTGTTTCCCTCCCCCCCCTCCCCGCTTGATATTTTGGGGTTTTGTTGGGTTTTGTCTCTCATTGCATTTAATGAGGATTGGTTGCAGGAGTCTGGCCTTGGGGCGCGCGAGGGCGGGGGTGGGGTGGGGTGGGGTGTGTATTTAATGTGAGCACCGGCAACTTACCAGTGGCTATACCAATAAGGAATTTGACTCCACCGCCCAAACCATCATTAATGGCCTCTACCTCATCAGAGAGGTATGAGACCTTGTGAGACCCTCCCCCATCTAGGATGGAATGTGCAGGGAGGCACCGCAGCTGCGGGATCACGGGTAAGACAGCCCCATCCTGCCCAGAAGACTGCTCCATAGCATCCTTCCCCATCCTCCTGATCTTACTTTCCACTTCTGTTCTCAGAGTGTTCCTTTAACCTTAGGGGCAGGGTGAGGAGGGGACAGATACCCTGTGAAGGGCTGAGGACTCGACAGCCGCTTATTCTGAGCCCTTTGGGTCTCGGCATTAACCACTGCCCAGTGCAAACAGGAGCTTCCTTCTCTAACCAGGCCGAGAGCAGCACTAGTCTATTTAGGAGGCAGTTTGACATCATTTCCCTTTACCAAACCAAAACGACCCCTGTTAGGGTCCATGATCTCCCCAGCCAAAGACTTTTGACTAAGTTTACAGCACCAGGTATGAATTCCTTCTGTGAAGTGGGCTCAAACCCAAGCAGAAAGTGGTTGGTTATGTTAGACCCGAAGTTAACCTGTAAGCCCCACCTGTCCAAAAACCAGGTAGCTTCCTGGGTTTCTGGGAATTATAGTTCTTAAAAAATAACAACAAAGCCTCATGGAAAAGTACATTGGCCTATGGGTTTGGTCCTTATAAACCCCGACAACATGTGCCCCAGGACCATTCACCTGGAAAATAACATAGTTGTGACCATTTCTTGCTTTATTTATTTATTTATTTATTTATTTATTTATTTATTTATTTATTTATTTATGCCACTGAAATCGTGGAGGAGAGACTGCCTGCCTTCTCATTTGCACGACCTTTTCTCAGTTGCTGTCCTCAGGGCCATCACAACACACTACACCACACTGTTAGAGAGGAAATCGATAGTCTCAGTTCAACTAGTGGAATGTGGCCAAGTCTGAGTTTACTCAAGATTCTCTTGGAGAGAGCTTCATGTTTGTTTGGTGTCCTTCTTGTCCAATCAGTAAAGACCATATTTCACAAGATAATTTGTGGTCAAAAGGAGAAACAGGAAAGGGTAGGCTGGATTTGCCCACTCCTTTAGACAGCAGGAGAGTTGGTCTACCAGAAGAATCGTGAGGCTTTTTTTGACCTGCCTTGTAGAGTAGTGCAACGTTCAATACATGGAAATATCTCCAGCTAGAGATGAACTTGAGAGGCCTAATTAGGATATTTATGTGGTGATTTATATCCCATGTGGCAGTGGCCTCAACCTTGGCTGTTCATTAAATTTATATGAAGGTACTTTATAGGATCTCTGTGCCCAGGCTGTACCCCAGACACTTCAAGTAATAATTTGTGTGATGGATCCCAGTTGTCAGTAGTTGGTAAAGTTTCCTAGTGATCTCAGGGTGAAGGCTCTATATTTTACCTCACCAGGAGGTCTCTATCTTTGGCCTCCCCATTCAGTGTTTTCCGGTGACAGCACACTGGACTCTTCTTGAGACCCTCACTATGAATCCGGGAACTCATTGTTTTGTCCGCTCATGATTTTCACTCAAACCAATAGGATTGCACAGGGCAGAGGTGATTGTCTAATTCTGCATTCCACTCACATTTGTAGCTAGAATCATTCCATAAAAAAGAACGCTTATCAGCCCAGTCTATTAAGTTACTCAGCAGTACAATCCAGGCAAAGCCGGATAGATGCCTAATCTCTCTCCAGGAGTTATTTTACTCAAGAATGATTATATCTTTTTTTTTTCTGAGACTACTGAAGGAGATGGATGCAGAGGTAAACTTTCTTTGAGGTACATGAGGAGTTAGGGTCCCGTTATATTATGAGGTTGGGTCTCAGAAAGAACACAGAAGTCTAGAGAATGTGCTTTTGCGACTGCGGTGTTAATTATCAAAGAAAGAAGTACTGAATGGTCAAAGGCTTAGCTGAGATTAAAATGTGACTTTGTTTTGGAGCCAAGGACGGCAGATTTTTTGCACCAGTATTCAGCAGAAGAATAGGTTTTGCTCAGCTTGGTTGGCAATGGAGTTGGCCAGGCAGGTAAGGAAACCAAGACCATGATGGTCACAGAACACTGATTCCTTGGTCATGAGCCTGGCTCCTCTGTCCCTAGCCAACCCCTCCTCATCATTCAAGTCTTGAGTTCAGTGCCATGTCCTCTCAGAGCCGCCCAACTTTCCATGTCTGTATGAGCAGCCCTTTTTGATGTTGTTCAGGCTACCCCACCACAAGTTTATGCCATCAGCACGTCAACTGTTCATCTAGTTCTGTCTCACATTCGATTACAACTTCCAGCTGAAGCCAGCTGAAATCATGAGGGACACAACGAGGCTGTCTTAGCTACTTTGCATTGTTGTAAGACATCATGACCAAGGCAATTTACTAGGGAAAGCATTTCACTGGAGCCCATCATTCCAGAGGGTTACAGTTCACCATGGCAGAGCAAAGGCCTGGTGGCAGAAACAGCTGAAAGCTTAAAATTCACCCCACAAAAATGAGTTGGGGGGGGCTGTGAATGATGCCAGTCATTTGAAACCTCAAAGTTCCCCTCCCCCATGACATACCTCCTTCAACAAGGCCATGCCTTCTAATCTTTTCCATCAATTCCACAAACCGGGGGCCACGTATCCAGACATAGAATTCACATTGAAACCACCACAGGAGCTTTGGAGAACCGGGAGATTTTGAGACATGGTAGAAGTAACAGAAGGGACTACTTGCTAAACATCATGGAAAATACTGCTACTGTTCTTGGAAACTGAGGAAAACTTCATGCTCAAGCTTTTAAACATGGGTCAGATTGTGCCAGTTTTGTGTACTATCTCTTTGGGGGCTTCTCAGTACACTTAGAATAAGTCCCCAGATGCTCGCCATGGCCCACGAGGAGCTACATCCAGCATTGCCAGCATTACCCTAGCTTACCCTGCCGCTTACCCTGTGGTTCCTTGCTCTTCATCCTCGACAGGAGCCCACAGCAGAGCCTGAGGATGGCTGATCCCTCTGCCTGGAGCTCTCTTTCCTAGACGGCAGCCCATTTGTCTCCCCCTCCTCATCAGGTCTCAGTACCATATTCTCCACAAAAACGTTCCCTGGAAACCTCACACTCCCTTTCCTCCCTCCCCTCCCTTCCTGGCACTGACCATCAGTGTCCACTCAGTTTGTTTTCTTACTCCTGTTCCCTGGCCTGGCAGTATGCGGCAATTTTCTGAGTTGAAACATTTCACTCTGCAGGGCAGCACCTTAAGGTTCAGGATATGCTAAAGAGAGGGAAACATTCCATCTTGCTCGTAAGTGCATTAAGATGCAGGAAGTAGACAACTCGGAAGTTTCTGGAAGTCCCTGAAACTGACTAGATGCATTAGGGTCTTCCCTCCCCAAGTGTATATAAGCAGTAAAGTCTGTTTGGTAGATACTCTCAGGCAAGCCAAGCTCCTGGAAGACACAGAGACTGATCAGTTGCCTCCAAGAGATTCAGACCACTTGAGCTACCTAAATGAAAGGTTGTTGTCTTGGCTAGTTTTATGTCAACTTGACACAACCTAGAGTCATCTGTAAGGAGGGAGCCTCAATTAAGAAAATCCCTCCATAGGATCAGGCTGTAGGCAAGCCTCTAGGGCATTTTCTTAATTAGTGACTGATGGGGGAGGGCCTAGTTCATTGTGGGTGGGACCACCCCTGGGCTGGTGGTCCTGGATTCTATAAGAAAGCAGGCTAAGCAAGCCAAGGGGAGCAAGTCAGTAAGCAGCACCCCTCCATGATCTCTGCATCAGCTCCTGCCTCCAGGTCCCTGCCCTGTTAGAGTTCCTGCCCTGACTTTCCTCAGTGAGAAATTATTACTTGCAAGTATAAGCTGAGATGAACCCTTTCCTCCCCAAGCTGCTTTGGTCATGGTGTATCATTACAGCAGTAGTAATTCTAACTAGGACAGTTGTGCAGTATGCTCTGGGGTTCTAGCTTTTTTTTTTTTTTTTTTTTTTTTTTTGAGAGTTTTCAGGGAAGTCCAGCCTTGTTGGAAAAAATAATGTCACCAGGTGCAGGCTTTGAGAGTGTAAAGGCTTCTAGCTCACTCTTTCTGCTTTGTGTTTGCAGTTAAGGATGCACACGATCCACTTCCTGGTCCTGCCGCCATGCCTGCTGCCCGCTGCCTCCCTCCCTG
The DNA here is from genome assembly GCF_049852395.1 of Peromyscus maniculatus bairdii. Taxonomy (NCBI): domain Eukaryota; kingdom Metazoa; phylum Chordata; class Mammalia; order Rodentia; family Cricetidae; genus Peromyscus; species Peromyscus maniculatus. The sequence continues at coordinate 14,233,674 of NC_134863.1, read as the reverse complement.
TCTTGAGGGATTCATCCCTCTGGAACCAGAAGTCAAACAAACCCTTGCTTCTGTGAGCTGCCTTCGATGAACTGTTTCATCACAGCAGCAGAGCAGTAACTAATACTGCCTGCCATGACGTTGACGACTTGCTGCTCTTGTGTTTATTGTTGCCCCCCTGTGCTCTCAGCCCCTGGAACAGTGCCTGGTCTGCAGCAGCCACCCAGACACTGGTGCTGTATACACACATACCTAGCACCTTTCAATGACAAAGAAAGACTGACTTAGAAATGGGGCGTGTGCTTGTCTGTACCCATTGCACCCCTGGAGTCTCACAGGATGAAGCACTAAGTTCCAAACAGACAGCACAGGTGTGTGTGTGTGTGTGTGGGTCACAAACAGGGCTTAGGACATGTTATGAGTCACGAAGATGCACGGGAGCCGTGGGAATGCTGTGGCACTCTGTGAGATCGGACACGGGGGTGTCCATTCAGCAGTTTGTCTCCAAACATCGCAGTAGATAGGCTGCTGGGCCACGCACAGATCCTGGAGGACTAAGACAAGCTCAAGCAGCCTGTCGACCAGAGGAAGAGCCTGAGAGCCTGACACATAAAACAAGGCATGGCCGGTGAAGAAAGTCAATTTCTGGCTCTGCCACTAACCAGCCAGGTGTTGCTAGGTAAGTGATTCCCGATACCTCTTATGCCTTATTCCACCCCTGTAATGTAGAGATGCAACCAACGCCATCTCAGAGGACCGTGAGGACAAGTGTGCACATGTGTGTGCATGCACACATGCCTGTGTCTTAGAATGGTGCTTGGTGCATGCTCAGTGCTATGTAAACGACAATAAACGATGACTGGTGCCTATCCTGGGAATGGCATACACATGGAGACAGTGAAGCCACAAAGCAAGGAGAGGACATCATTGCCTGGGATGTGTAACGTGGCTACTTGGCGGAAGTGGGGCCGTGGTGAAATGGTAATGGGGCTTCCAGAGTTCATGATCACACACAGGATGTTAATTTAGAGGAGACAAGGGGGATAAAAGGTCACTTGTAGGATCAGAGGAGAAGACAAGTCTTAGTGGACTCCTTAAACCTTGAGGAGTCTTCTCATTCTTGAGGATCCAATGACAGCTTTATGGACTGTCCAGAGAAACAGTCACAGGACGGCCCTGCGTCACCAGAATAAGCCAGAGCTTTCTCCAGGCTGACTGTAATTATTTTTTTTAAAGGGAGCTGTATGATTTTCTGGAAGTTGTAAAGACGTGAAGTTTGTTCTGGGGACTGCAGGATTCACCCAGGAGTAAAGCCAGAGACACCAGTATCCTCTCCCCGGCCTTCTGTCTGTCCCTCTGTGCCCATCTGGGGTTGCCCACTGCTTCAGGACACCCCTCTGGAAATGCTCCATGCTGAGTCCCTGTGAGCTGATGCATCCTAGACCTCCTGGGTCTGTCTCAAAGAGGATTTTGTAAGCCATAAAGGAAGTGGGAGGGAAGTACCCACCTCTTCCTGCTTTGGAGTGGGATTTTAGAGACAGGGAGGTAGGTATGCTAGCTATGATTCTTCTGTGACCTCGAGCACTTTCTCTGACTCCTCAGTTTACCCAAGTTCTCCATGGAACACGAGATGCTGGTTCATCTTGTTCCAGTGGTGATGAGGAAGCAGTTGGATGACATGATACCTACATGAATACAGGAGTCATGCTCAGCAGATCTGGTCTGGCCCTCCCGGCAGCTGGAGAACATGGAGGGCACAAAAATCTCATCAAATGTTTTTTCTACACACGCCCAAAGCCATTCCCTTCCCGTCTGTGAACCTCTACGTGGGGTCTGTAAGAAGGGGTACTTGAACTTAGTTGTCTCATAGCACTTGGTCATCTTCCAGGACTGATAATTCCAAGCCCCACGGCTGGGAACAAAACTTGCCTTGAGGAGACAGGGATGAGCTTTCGTTCAGCTCATTAGAGCCGAATGGGTTCTTAATGGCGCATCACTGACTAATGCCCCCTAGCAGATGCTGAATGGAGCTGGGTTGTTGGTTTCAAAGGACAGGCGATATGATTTGGATTGAAAGCGAAGCGCTTTTGTTAGGGTTGGAGCGAAGGTGTAGGTGAGAGAGCAAGCGGCATAGACGGCCCCTTCCACTCACTGCCAGACTCCACCAGCTCCATCAGAGAGAGTGGGACGGACATTAGCTTCATCGTGCAGTAGGCGATTTGTAGCTGTCCAGCAGCAAGGAAGAAAGTCCTCCATCTCAGAGCTGCTAGATAAGATTCCAGCCTTATTCAGGCCCAAGCAAGTACAGCCTCCTCCAAGAAACAGGAAGCCTGGCTTTCTTAAGGCAAGGGGAACCACAAACACCTTGGTATTGCACTGGGAATCTTCCCAGATGCTCTCTCTTCCTGTCAACTTAGGTTGAGTTATTTAAATTTTTAGAGCCCCGCTTTCCTTATCTGTAAAGTGGGGGTAGTGATTGGACACCTCACGGAGTTCTGGTTGAGTTAAGGGGCATCTTCAAAAACTGTTCCAGGCCCTGTCTTGTTGGACTGCCTCTTCTTCTTGTTGCCATGACTGTTGCTCAGTGCTACAGTGGCATCAGGGACTGCTCAGGGATCTCCTGACACTTGAATTCAGCACGCTTCAGGAACAAGGACTGCTTCAAATCCGGTCAATCCCCCACTGTGCCTGGCAGAGAGTAGGTGTACAATTAAAGCATTCTGAATTACAAGGAGGATGGACTCCAAGAGAAGAAACAGCGTGTCTTCTTGCCAGCCTCTCTCACTAGCCAGCTTCCTGGCTGCTGTCAGTCACCCAGATGCCAGAGAGTGGGTGTGAAGGCCTGGACCTTGGGACAGAATATGCCTTGTGGAATTGGGGACAAGACTGGGCACAGGGAGGAAGACAGCCAGGCATGATCTGTTCAGGGAGCTCATTTTCTGTCTCTTTCGTAGTAGCTCCCAAGGTCAAACAGTCCAGCCTGCCAGGCCCTGCTTAGACCAAAGTGGCTGTTCTCATCATTTATAATGGAAGCCTCCAGCAGAACATCACAGTTAATTGCAAAGAAGGGTGAGTCACACAAAGCATCCAGAAAGGAGCTGGCACTCATCATGAAAGGACAGAAAGACCAGCCAGAAAGCTGCAAGGCCCAGCTCTGGTATCCAGGGAGCTCTGGGGTACCGAGGGAGGAGGGCCGGGAGTGATACACCCACTCTGGCAGCTAATGAGCCAGGAATCATGTGTGTAGGCGGTCAGTCCACAGATGCTGGCTCTTACCTTTGGAGATTTCAAAAACATGAAACACAGACAAATAATATAGCCGGTATCTGTGCATGCAATTACTGAATTCTTATGGAGGAGATTCATCTGGAGATTTGTGGATGTTATGCCTTGCTCAAGGTCATTGTGGTAGCTCCATGATGCGAGACCATAGCCATCTGTCTGGTCCTATTTTAGAACCAGTACAGGAATTGCTTCTAGTGTCTCTGACACCTGTCACACAACCCAGGTTCCACCTCTTTGAGTGTTAGGTGCTCCACTGCCTCACAAACAGAACCCTAGTTAATATCCAATATCTACACAGCCAGTATACATGTTTGTCCAACACTACTCACTGCCCAATGCCTGGTAAAGTATGAACTCATTAGTCCTTAGGAGGCCTTGGAGGTTGGAACTACCATTTTCTTTCCTTTCAAATGAGGTCAGAGGCTCTGTGACTTGCCACAGTGTGACAACTGACCCTTCCAAGGCCAGGCTTTTGTCCCTTATCCGGTCAGCTTCCAAAAGTAGCCCCCTTTCTGCTCTATTTCTCTGTTTAGAAGATCTACCTCATTGTGCGCTGTGCTGAAGCTTCCTAAGCTGTAGATGTAACTGTCTTTTTAAATAAGAAATACAGAGCTTATTCAGAGATGAAAGCCAAGAGGTCAGAGCAAGAGCTAAGAGCTGAGATTAAAAACCTTACCCTTCACTGCCACTGCTGTCCTACCTCTTCACAAGAGACCTACTTCCTGTGTGTTTGTGCTTTTTATTGACTTTCTATTCTGCCTTCTCATTGGTTGTAAACCCAACCACATGACCTCCTCGTCACTGCCCGTCTGTACAGACTTCCAGGTCTTCTATGGTTGGTATTGAGATTAAAGGCGTGTGTCTCCATGCTGGCTGTATCCTTGAACACACAGAGATCTGCCTAGTTCTGCCTCCCAAGAGCTGGGATTAAAGGCGTGCACCACCACCACCCAGGTTCTGCTATGGCTTGCTATTAGCTCTGACCCCCCAGGCAACTTTATTTATTAACATACAAATAAAATCATATTTCAGTACAATTAAAATATCACCATACTAAGCATTGATTATAGTTGTGCTCCTGAGGCAGGAAAGTTCCAGACCCCATCGAATGTGGCAGAGATTGCTCCCCATTCCCATTTTCTGCTCCACAAGAATCTTCTTTCTAAGGTCCTGATTTTCCTCTGTCTTTTGATGGTGATGAGCCTCAGGGTGGGGGTGGTCAGAGCAATTCTAGACACTGTTGGAATGAATCTCTAGCTTGAATGAACTCATTGGAAGTCACATCGCCTTGATAGTTCTTAGGTCACTTAAACTCTCAGGTTGTCTCCAACTGGACGTGGCAAGTCTGAGGTACCCAACCTGTACTTGAGTATTCAGCTGTGAGCAAGGGGTACATGCCTCCAATGGCTCAGCTCCCCTTCTTCATTGGGCTCAGTGAGTAGGAGTGTGGGCTTATATGCCATCCTTTTTAGTCCTCTTGTTGTTTTAATTTTCATCTAAGAGTTCCCTCATGGAGGAGGCTGAATGAACAGACACAGTCTGGCCAAGAGCTGGGGTTCACTAGCAAACACAATGATGTAGAATATTATTTTAAGATGTGTTACTTTTGTTTATGTTGCATTTGTTTAACTCTGTGAAGCTGTGTTACTGTGCCTGTCTAGAATACCTGATGGTCTAATAAAGAACAGAACGGCCAATAGCAAGGCAGGAGAAAGGATAGGCAGGGCTGGCAGGCAGAGGGAATATATAGAAAGAGAAATCTGGGAGGAAAAAATAAGGATCCAGAGAAGGAGGAGGACTCCAGGGTCCAGCCACTCAGCTACACCGCAAGCTGCAGAGTAAGAGTAAGATTTACAGAAGTAAGAGATTGGGAAAAGCCCAGAGGCAAAAGACAGACAGGATAACTAGAGTTAAGGAAAGCTGGCTAGAAACAAGCCAAACTAAGACCAGACATTTATAGGTAAGAATAAGCCTCCATGTGTGATTTATTTGGGAGCTGGGTGGCGGACACCCCCCCCCCAAAAAAAAGTAAAAAGAAACAAGACCTCCTCAACTCAAGGCTGAGCCTGCTGCAGCTGGTATGAAGGCACCATTCATGGGAATGATGAGGATATAGAGGTAGCTGTCTGATTTGGCTTCTCAGCTCTTATGTGACTGTGGTCCATTGGAGCAGTTCTTCTCTTAGCCAATCACTAAGCAGCAACATCTTGGGGGAAAATAAAGGAGACAGAAAAGTTCTTTGACTTCCTGATAGCTTATCTTCTAGTTTTCTATCTCCTAGTTTCTTTTTAGAGAATCAAAGTAATTCCAGGGAAGGAAGTCATCTTTGGTTTTTGGACAAGTCTTCAGGGATGATCTAAGCAGAGAGAGAGAGAGAGAGAGAGAGAGAGAGAGAGAGAGAGAGAGAGAGAGAGAGAGAGAGAGAGAGAGAATTTATTAAGAAGTTATTAGGGAGTTTATGGAAGTGATAAAAGTCTAGATGAGAGCTTGAAAGCAGACCAGAAACCAGGACAGGAAGTACTGGCAGGATGCTCCTTCTATCATTTTGACATCTCTATGTTACTCTGACTCAACATATAAAATCCCGGAAGAGATTCTGATTGGTTGGCATAGGTCACCTGCAAATCTCTCTGGCTACAATTGGGTGTCAGAGTAAGAGTCTGGTGAAGGGAGTCTCCAGAAACTGTCCAGTTTTCATATTTAGGGTCAAAACATACCAATGTAGCAATTCTGCTACATACCAGTCTACATATGATGGGTGACTGGCAGATCCCCCAAAGTGATGTTTTTAGACAGGAAAAAAATGCTGGAGCTCAAATTAGTAACTAAAAAATAAAAGCCATGCATGGTGTATGCTTGTAATCCCATCACCTGGAAGACTGAAGAAGGATTGTGAGTTCATGGCTAGATTTGGGCGACAAGCAAGATCCTTTCTAAAGGATCTTAGCTTGGCTTAGTTTCTAGCCAGCTTTTCTTAATTTATCCCATCTACCTTTTGCCTCTGGGCTTTTCCTATCCATTCTCTTACTTCTGTAAATCTTACTCTTACTCTGTGGCTTGCTGCGCAGCTGTGTGCCTAGTCCCTGGAGTCCTCCTCCTTCTCTGGCTGCTAGATTTCTTTACTCCTCCTCTCTCTTCCCAGATTTCTTCCTCTGTATATTCTCTCTGCCTGCCAGCCCCACCTATCCTTTCTCCTGCCTTGCTATTGGCCAGTTCTTTATTAGACCATCAGGTGTTTTAGACAGGCACAGTAACACAGCTTCACAGAGTTAAACAAATGCAACATAAACAAAAGTAACACACCTTAAAATAATATTCTACTACACAAAGGAGGTGTTCTTGGTGGTGATAATGGACAGATGTAGCAGCACTGGAGGGTTGCGCTTGTGTCCAGTTTTCTAGGGTGTAAGATAGTAAGTCTCTATTAAGAGCCAAGGAAAAGCAAGGATGGCCCATAGAGAGTCTGTAGCAGCCGCCATTTGGAGTGGCCCCTCATAATAGGACTCTTATTATATACAGTTAGGTTTTTCCAGCAGTGATCCCATAAATAATGCACATCCAGGCAAGCTGAGTATGAGTGAGTGGCAGGGCTCACTGGGGCCAGGGCTGATACAAAAAGGATATAATACAGAAAGACGCCATCACCCATTCTGGCAGAATAAGCCTGTCTCTATCATGCAGGCATGGCAGTGCTCAGTGTGACCCACAAGCACAGTCCCTATCCACGGGTCCATGGCGAGCACCAGTGTAATCAATTACTAAATGGTCTTATTAATAAAAAAAACTCAGAGCCAGATATTGGACCTTTTAGCAATTCATGTTACGGACCAGCCACTGACTGTAGGCAGAACGTTAGAAGCTGAGAGCCAGGTAGATCCACTCAGGACAAACAGTGGCAGTTCAGAGCTGGTCATGTTCCTTCTAGTTGGAAGTCTGCCTGTTGCCATCTCACCTTTAGAAGCAACTCATGAGACCCTCATCACTCCCTAACTTGTGTGATACTTGTTAGCATATTGCATGTGGGGCACTGCTCTGTGAATGATAAGTAGTCATGCCTCCAAATCTTCGACCCAGTGCTTGCTCCGACCTAGCCATTCCGAGCAGCAGAAATTTTCTCCGTGTTCTCTGCATTCTGGCTCCAGTTCTTCCCTGAATTAGGACAAATTTGTCACCCACAGATGGAGCGACACATGTGACCCAGGTGCTTCTAACGCCTCTTTCCTCCTGCTAAACACCTGCAGCTTCTGAAATCACCACTGGGCCTGGGAGGGGTGCCACACACCCATAGCACCAGAATTCAGGAGATAAGAGGATCCACAAGTTCAAAGCCAGCTTGGGACCCTACTCTGGCTCACCCTCAAAGAACTCACTGGCAGGGTTTCTAGCTCTCTGAGCTGATCTTGGCCTCCCTCATCAGGCCTGAAGCTGTGTTGGCAAAGGCAGCCTGCATTTTATTACTACCTTCACCTGATTTACCTGCATGCTTCTGATAATTGAGAACATTGTATTTTCTTTAGTCCTAGAGAGTCGTGGGTAGAAGCCCCCTATGGTTTGTCTGCAATTAGAGCAAGGCCTGTTCTCCCCAGCTCCTCCCTCGAGATGGCAGCTGTACAAGGCCTGTCCTGTAACGTCCCAACCCTGTAAGGCTAAGTATGGGTAGGGGTGGTGATGTGCCCAGTTCCAGGATTCCCACTGTTCTTGTTCTCTGCCCTTCAAGAGCCCCCGCCCCCACCCCATCCCACAGCTCTATCAGCTTCAGACAGGGAAGGCCGTAGTATGGTGTCAACCTCTTCTGTTTGTCCAGCACCCACCTTAGTGGAAGTCAGTCTCTTGTAGGCCTTGGGTCACATGACAGCTTGTACAGCCCTCATGGGAAGGGTTGCGCTATCATGGTTTATTGTAGGGCCCACTCATGGCTGGGCATGTGGGAAGAAAGGGGTAATGTGCATTAGAGGAGAGCCCTGGGGGAGTTATAAAGCTGATCAGTAATCAGAGTGCTTTGTGCATTCAGCTCAGGAGCTCCCCCACTCCTCAGGCTGAGACAATGGCCCCGAGGTCTAGAGGAGGGCCAGGGCTTCTGTCTTCCACCGACGACAACTCCCAGCTCCAATTGGCACTATTGTCCCTGAAAACTGTGTGAGGTTTGTCAAAATCTCATACAGGAGCTGTAATCTGCATTTCATTTGAAGGATTTATTTATTTTTCTTCGTTCAAGTTCCTTTGTTTCCTCAGAGTTACTTTTAGTATAAGTGTTTCTTTTGAGTACTTCTCAATAACAATAACACTAAAGAGAGACGTTCACTCCTCTGCTCCTTCTCGTTAGATGATTCCTAAGGCTGGAGGGACTGCAGCTTCACCTTCCCCATAAGCAGAGGCCACGGCAAGAGAGGGCTGGAGGGGGAGGGAAAGGCGAGGATTACTACCCCATTCTAAGCGCCTACACTTTCATGTATGTGATTAGCTTTAATCCTCACAGTAGCTGACAGGGTTTGAAAGAAAATGGCCCCCAGAGGGAGTGGCACTCTTAGGAGGTGTGGCCTTGTTGGAGTAGGTGTGGCCTTGTTGGAGGAAGTGTGTCACTGTGGAGGCGGGCTTTGAGATCTCATATATGCTCAAGTCATGCTCAGCGAGATAGACTACTTCCTGTTTCCTCTGGATCAAGATGTAAGGACTCTCAGCTCCAGCACCATGTCTGCCTACATACTGCCTTGCTACTCGCCATGATGATAATGGACTGAACCTCTGAACTATAAGTGATTAACCCCATTAAATATTTTTCTTTATAGAGTTGCTGTGGTCATGGTGTCTTGTCACAGCAGTAGAAACCCTATTTAAGACAGTAGCCCTGCAGGTAAGCTTCATTATTCCTCTCTGTTTTCCCAGACCAAGACACTCTCAAGAGGCTCAGAGAAGTTAAATCTGGACTTCTCCAGGCTAGTAAGTGGCAGAGATGTGTCTAGGCCTCAAGTCCAATCCCAAGGACTGTCCCTTCTGTGGTGTCCTGGGGCTCCAAGAGGAAAGGGGGGTCTGTTTCACCTCTCCAGCTGGAGCTGGTTCCCCCTTCTTTTCTCAAACCCCTTGAAGGGTCACGTGCTTTGTGTCTGTGATGTGATCTTTTCCCTAGGATGTAAAGGAATGTCCTCAGAGACCAGACATGTCGATGGGAAGAGGAAGAATTCAAACAGTTGTGATGGGAGTACGTGAGCCACCCATGTAGACTCTGGTGGGGCCCAGTTATCAACATTTGCACTGATGGGAAAGCGTGGGCTGGCATGGAGTGCTCTGACTGGCTAAGGATTCGTCCTTAGAAGAGTATTGCCCAAGCACCACATGCAGGTGGATGTGTGTGGCCAGAGCACTGGCCTCTCTGTGCCTTTCTGCTCACCCAAGTGCCCCAGCCAGCAGGGATTCAATGGGTTCTCCACAACCCTAAGGACGGAAGGATAGGGACAGGAGACACAAAGGAAATACACCAAGTCAAGATTCTGATCAAGGTGCAACTTTATTTTTCTCCAGGAGGGTTTATATAGTTCCTGCAGGGTGGGGGGAGCAGGAAGCTGTTATCTGCATAGGGTGGGGCAGGCTAAGAGGATGTTTGTGTAGGATGTTTACAGGGTGAAAAGGCCAAGGGCTCTCACTCAATGTCCTGTCGCTGGCAACCTGACCATAAGATGGTCTAATTCCCTGTCTTATCAGGGGTCTGTATTTTTCCACTAACTAGAGATTCTGTCCTTGTCCCTGACACCCAAGAATTCAAAAGATTTGGGCGTAGGGCAGTTGTGAAATGACACGATTCTGGGATGTCAGGACTGGAGGGTCCACAGGCATTATCCCATACCACTTCCTTAGGTTACGGGGGAAATAAGAGGTCTAGCCAATGTCACAGTCGGCTCACCTGTTCCAAATTCCAGGTATTAGGAAGCAGCCTGGTGCTTAACTCCTCCACATCCTTTTGCTCTAGACAGCAAGTTAGTTACATCAGGTTTCACTTCAGAATCTCCAGAGCAGACTCATAAATCCATATTTATTTTACTTCCCAGACAATATTTTTCTTTTTCAAGACAGGGTTTCTCTGTGTAGTACTAGCTTTCCTGGAACTCACTTTGTAGAGCAGGCTGGCCTCAAACTTACAGAGACCCACCTGCCTCTGCTTCCCACCACCCAGATTTCCCAGACAATTCTTATGCCCACTGAAGTTGAGCCTACTGGTTAAGTCATGTAAATAAAGTTGAACAAACCTCAGGAACGTTCACCCAGACAGAGAGAAGAGGCTAGACTTTATCCACTTTCTTTGTCTCTGTGTTGAGTAGGCTGGGTGAAGGGTAAGAGTAGAGACAAAATGGTCTATACATTCCCAGTCAACACAGTCTCTGCTGACCTCACCATACTGCTCTATGTCACCTGCCTGAAAACCTGAAGCTCGTCCCTAAACCCTAAGTCCTCCTCTTCACAAGAGAACACCATAAGCACTTGAGAGCTGGGCTCTAGGTCTCAGTCTGACTAACGAGAACTCTGGAGCAATAAGGAAGAGAATGGACTCTTCACCCTTCCCGGTCCACTCATTCTGGACCCATTGGACCGTGGACACTGAGTTAATCAGCTGATGTCTTGGACTCTTGGACCCGTGGACACTGAGTTAATCAGCTGATGTCTTCTTCCATACAGGACCTGGTTCATGGTAGGTGGTTGTTAGGGATTGACTGTCAGAAGAAATTAATATGGAGGCATAAGCAAGATAGACTCAGGGCATATATGAAAGTGTGTGTGTGCTTGTGTGTGTGCAAGGTGTGCGCATGCCACAGTCACAGAGGCAGGCAGGCACCAGGTAGGATGATAAGGACATCCTACAGCGGGACAGGGAGTGAGGGACTGTAAAGCCCAGGCCCAATCAGCCCCTGGTTTGGAAATGCTCAGTGTGTGTAGAGGGAAAGAACAGTGGGAAGTCCGAGATCTCCCCAGGAGAACGTGAGAAGACACACAGGTGGGCTGGGAGCAAAGGAATCAACCTGCCACAGAATTGGGCTGACTTTAGACGCACAATGGGGGCATTCTGACTTTAAAAGAGTCTTTGAATTTGGGAGTTTATTGTATAAAGACAACATAGAAGAAATTAATTCAAGCTTCCTTGTGATGTAGTGATGGCTTCTGAAAGGACATACTTGATTTAAAGCAGTGCTGGGCAGGCAGGACCTTCCTGCAGGATGAGCTAGTTCTTTAGTTTTCTGAGAGAAGGCTGCCACCCCTGTAAGGAATGGGGGATGTGACCACAGAGCTTAGGACAAAGGGTGGCCGTGAATGACGCTTAGTGGACATTCACAGTTAATGAAGTCAGTGAAGTCTACAGGTGACGTCACATGGGGAAGATTCACACTTGCTTTTCCCTAAGACTGTTTTATGTAGCAGGCTTTCTTTTAGGCCACCAATCAGCTCCCGAATTGTGACATGGAGACTTCTTATTAGTTATGAACGATGGGCCTTACTATCTTGTGCGTGTTCCCCTAGCTCTTATAACTTATTCTCACCTGTTTCTCTTCGTCTATGGTTTGCCTCTGGGCTTCTTACCTTCCTTTCCCTCTGTATGTCCTACTCTGAGTCCTGCTGCCTGGAGGCTGCCTGGCTGCCTGGCCCCAGGCATCTTCTTCTCTTTCTCCCTCTTTCTCTCTGTCCACCAGCCCTACCTATCCCTCTGCTTCCCAGCTATCGACTGTTCCAGCTTTTTATTACATGACTCAGGTGCCTTAGGCAGGCAAGGAGAAACAGCAACACAACTTTACATAATTAAACAAACACAGCATAAACAAATGTCGCACACCTTTCTATGGGTAAAATAATAATCTGCAACAGTTTTATATTTACACAGCAGCGTTGCCATTGACTTTTAAATTTTCTTGGACTTTCTCATGACTATCTGCCTTGGGAGTAACATTGTTTTAGTCTCGAATACTATGACTCTTTAAAATTAATTTTTAAGGGGGCTGGAGAGATGGCTCAGAGGTTAAGAGCACTGGCTGCTCTTCCAGAGGTTCTGAGTTCGATTCCCAGCAACCACATGTGGCTCACAGCCATCTGTAGTGAGATCTGATGCCCTCTTCTGGCCTGCAGGTGCACATGCAGATAGAGCACTTGTATACAAGAAATAAATAAATAAAACTTAAAAAAATTAATTTTCAAATGAGAGAGATACAACTATGTACATGGGGGTGAGGAGGGAGGATTATGGTATCTAACCATGGAAAACAATCCTGTTTTACCACTCTCTCAGGTAACCATGGCTTTTACCGTGGATATTGATCTTAAATCTGAGGAGCCTGAGGTTTTTCTCATTATCAAAGCATGTCTCACCTCCAGGCCCAGACTGTGGGTCAGTCTTAACACACATCTCAGCTGCACCAGCAGATATATGTATAATTTAATCTTTCGGCTAAATGACATTTTGGTTTGTTTTCCTGATTTCTTTGAGTTGTCTATATTTTCTTGAAGTTTGCTAAACTTTCTTAACATGATTATTTCTTGAAAAAAATTCCTTGTCAGGCAGTTCACACATCTCCACCCCTTTAGGTTCCGGGGCTTTACTTGGTGATGGTTGGTATTCCCACAGTTGTTTTTGGCTTTTGTAGCTGTCAGTTGATGTCTGCATCAGCTTGAAGTACGGACTTACCCCAGTCGTCACAGACTGACTTTGCTTGAGAAAACTTCAGCAGTGTGGCAGTGTTGATTGTCGGTTTAAACAGATCTGGAACACATAGGGAACAGCCCTCTATCTGGGAGAGATTAGCCCCTGGGAATGCCTGGGAGGGCTATATTGCTTAGGCGGAGACAGAAAAGCTCACACCAAAAGCAGGTAGCACTATTTCCTGGCCTTGGATCCTGAACCATATAAAAAGGAGAGCGTTCACTGAGTGCAAACATTTCCCCGCTTCTGATGGTGAATGTGATACGATCAGCTGATTCAGGCTTCTGCTGCCCCCATGACGTTCTGTGCCCTTGAACTGTGATCTCAGTAAACCCCTTCTCCCCTGAGTCGTTTCTTTCAGGATGTTTTATCATTAGCAACGGAGAAAGAAATGAAAACAACCAGTCTTCCCTTGTAGGGGTTTTTGAGCCGGGCTGTTTCCCATGTTCTCTCGGTAGATTTGCTTTTTATTCCCTAGGTAGACTGGCCTGGTACTTGGCAACAGGTGGGTGAGCTTGAATATGCACAGGCTTGCCTGGGTCCTGGGCTAGAGCTTGAACCTAAGTCTATAGGGGTTAGTGTCTGGCTAGGAGGGTCCTAGAGTCTGTGTTTTCATGGGCAGGCCTGGATATGGAATTCCTGGAGGCTTGCCTGAAGCATCCATCTGAAGGAGTGAGCTAGGACATGAGCCTGCTAGAATAGGCCTAGACTTTAGGTCCATCAGAGTCTGAGATCCCTGGCATTGGTTTGGGTCTCAGGCCAGCCTGGTGCTGAGGCAGGAGCTAGATCACAGGAGGCAGCAGAAGCAGCAGAAACAGACCCGTGGTGAAAGCTACAACTTGTTCACACGGATCACAATGGGAATGGATGATAGAGTTAAAAGGGTTAAAAAGTCAAGCCAGGTGCACTCAGGGTGGGAGACAAAGGCACTGGCAGCTGAGCACGAAACAGCCCAGCAGAACTGGCAAGAGACAGACAGAATGTCTCGAAGAATTAAGACCAGTGTTGGCAGGCTAGCTGGGGAAGCTTTTATAAGCCATTCCATCCCTGGGAAACATATGTTAGATATATGGCTTTTTTACATATTTTTGTTTTTAGTGTAGACAATTATAACAGACTGAGTTGTAAGTAAAACTGCCCCACTTCTTCTAAAAGCCTGCTCCATTTCAGGAAAGAGAGCACAGACCACCCCACAGAAAAGGAGATGAGCCAGAATACCGCAGTTACTTCTTGTGAGCTGTGAGAACTGACAGCTGAAGACACCCGCGGGGGCAGAGAGAGCAACAGGAGCTGGTGACTCATGGCTAGCACACAGTTCCAGGTCAGCAACGGAAAAAGCTGGAGTCAGAGATGGACGAAATGAACGGGGCTTCATCCATCCCTGCTGACCAGGTGGGCAACGCGTGAACAGAGCCTGGTCCCCTCTGGTTGGGTTATACACTGCTCGCAGCTTGCAGGAAGAAAAGAACCCACCCAAGAGAGGATGCCCTGGGCATAACCAACCATAGAGAAGCAGCAGGGAGCCTGGAATGGGGAGGGCGCTGGGACCCCGGAGCTCTCAGCTGGATTCCCAGCACTTGGACCCCTCTCGTTCTCCTGATGGGGGCTGTCTGTTCTAATAAAGTTTGCTGGTTTTGTTTTGTTTCTTAGGTGTGGCTGGTGCATCCCTGCTCTCTTTTCTGCAGCCTTGGGCCTCCACCTGTCACTTCCACTTTCTGAGGGCCGTGTCTCGGTGGTCCTAAGATCTGTGGCCTTACAAGCTCTTCTGTTGTTTTCCCTTTCTTAGTGGCTGTGGTTGTGGCTTCTCTCATGGTTTGGTCTTCTGCTGTCCAGTCCTTAGTTCACATCCCATAGAACGAACTTGGCAAATCCCCTAGACAATGACCTGTCACCTGCAAACCCTGGTAGCAGAATAAGAGTGCTGTGGATATAGCTCTATATAAATAAAACACTGATTGGCCAGTGACCAGGCAGGAAGTATAGGCAGGACAAGGAGAGAAGAGAATTGAGGGAACAGGAAGAAGGAGGGGGAGACACTGCCAGCCACCGCCATGACAAGCAGCATGTAAAGATACCATAAGCCACGAGCCACGTGGCAAGGTATAGATTTATAGAAATGGGTTAATTTAAGATATAAGAACAGTTAGCAAAAAGCCTGCCACGGCCATACAGTTTATAAGTAATATAAGCATCTGAGTGATTATTTTATACATGGATTGTGGGACTGCGGGGCTTGGTGGGACCTGGAGAGAAGCTCTCCAGCAACATAAGAGGGCAAGTGATATGAAGTCTTCTATTGGCCAGATAATAACAGGATCTCAGTCTTTGGTCATCACTCCATGAAAAGCTTTAGACCACTTTTCCCAGCCACCCATCTCATCAATGCTGTCTTAGCCACACTTCTCTTGCTGGGAAGACACCATGACTATGATGACTCTTATAAAATAAAGCATTTAATTGGGGCTTTCTTACAGTTTCAGAGGTTTAGTCATTATCATTACAGTGGGCAACATGGCGGCACACAGGCAGACATGGTACAGGCAGAGAAGTAGCTGAGAGTTCTACATCCAGATACACAGGCGCCAGGAAGAGAGAGAGACTGGGCCTGGCTTGGGCTCTTGAAACCTCAAAGACCACCCCCAGTGACACGCTTCCTCTAGCAGGGCCACAATTACTCTGACAAGGTCACGTCTACTAGTCCTTCTCAAATAGTGCAACTCTCTTATGACTAAACATTCAAATATATGAGGCTATGGGGGCCATTCTTATTCAAACCACCATGTTCCACCCTCTGATACCCTGAGGCTTTTAGCCATATAATAACACAAAATGCATTCAGTCTAATTTCAAAAGTCCCCATAGTCTATCACAGTCTCAACAGTTTGTAAAGTCCAAAGTTCAAAGTCTCTTCTGAGACTCAGCATCTCTTAACTGTTGCTTCTAGTAAAACCAAAATAAAAAAGCAATTTGTGTACTTTCAACATACAATGGCACAGACTATATATTTACCATTCTAAAAGGGATGAAAGGGGGAATAGTGAGGAAATATTGGACCAAAGCAAGACAGAAAACCAGCAAGGAAAACTTCAAATTCTGCATCTCTATGTCTGATGTCTGTAGGAGACCAGTTCTGACTTATCTAAGGGTTCTTGAGGGGAGGAGAGAGGAATGAGGAAGTATTAAATAGAAATATAGACCTAGATGGAAAGACAGAGACACAGGATAGCTTTGGGAAGGTGCTGGGCCAATACCCAGCCACCCAGAGTTTTATTCTAATGGGCTTTTTATATACTACCAAGGAGAGGCAAAAGATACCCCCCCACTTCAAGATCAAAGTACAATGTATAGCCAAGTATAGACCCTTCAAAACACTTGGTAACCACGCCCTTGGCCAAATCATCCTATTATGCAGCCCTGCTGGGTAAAGCAAGCTCAGACTTTCTGACCTTGAGAGTAAGGCCTTACTAGGTAGAGAGCATCTGTGGGTCTCCACAGATGTCAAAGTGCTCTTCGGATCTCCAACTCCTTCAAGCTGTGTTAACAACAATACAGCTCTCTCTTCTGGGCTGGTTCTACTCCCTGTTAGAGTCTCCCTTGACAGGTGTCGAACAGCTCTAGCATCTCCAATATCGTGGAGTCTCCAACACAACCCAGGCTTCACCTTCAAAGCTTCACACAGTGGCCTCTCTGAGACTCTGTGCAGGGACACCCCTGACAAATGCCTAGCCTCAGCTGCTTTCCTTAGCCATGGAGGGAGATTCCACAACCCCTTCCTTGTATTCTTGACTCTAAAGCCAGAACCACATGGCTGAAGCTGCTAAGTTCTCATGCTTGATGGGGCTACAACTTGTCGTCCTTGTTCAATTACATCTGCCTCAGCTTTTGTTGATGGTTTTCTTCACTGCTTAAGCTTTTCTTTAATATTTTTCACAAGTTGGAAGCTTAGCTGGGTGGGCTCTTGCCCTGAGGTCATCACTTTCTTTGTTTCATTTAGCGTCAGACTTTTCATTAAACTTTTTGTCTCCTTGAGCACTGGACTTAGCTCTATTACACTCCATTAGCTCCTTTCCTCCTCAAACTGTACATTTTGTATTTTTCCTTGTTCAGACTGCTCCTTTTCATTTATCTATATAAAAGTGACCACTAACAACAACCATACAATAGAGTCAGTTCTAGGATGTCTTGAACTCTCCTTTGCCAATGCCATTAATCCAAAAATTCTCCAATTTAACCTCAGGCAGCTTTTGTTTTTGTTTTTGACAAGGGCGGAAAGCAGCTACATTCTTTGGCAAAATTATCACGAGAACAGTCTCCAGGCCACTTACTAACATTCTTCCTCTCTGAAACTTCTTGGGCTTGGCTCCCACAGTTCAAATTTACCCCAGCATGGTCCTCCATGCTCCTACTAGCATGGGCCATTAAACCCCACTTAAAGCATTCAACTGCTTTTCTAATCCAAAGTCCCAGAGCGCACATTCCACCAACAAGCAAACATGGTCAAGCCTGTCTCAGCAATACCCCACTCCCTGGTACCAATGGACATGTCTGAATGGGTTCAAACTCCGTTCCCAGTACCATCTTCTGTGCTAGTCAGTGTTCTGTGGCTGTGAAGAGGCACCATGACCACGACAACTCTTATAAAAGAAAGCATTTATTGGGGGCTTGCTTACAGTTTCAGAGATTTATTCCATCATCATCATCACAGTGGGGAGCATGGCGGCACACAGTCAGGCACGGTGTTAGAGAGAGGCACTGGACTGGCTTGGGCTTTCAAAATCTCAAAGCCCCCCTTCCAGTGACACACTTCCTCCAACCAGGCCACACCTCCTTTGTCAAGGACATGCCTTCTAGTCCTTCTCAAGTATTGCCACTCCCTGGTGACTAGGTGTTCAAATATATCAGCCTATGGGGCCATTCTTTTACGTGTCATATAAATGACTACCCTAGCTGCTTTGTAACTGCCAAAGCCCAGAGCTAAGACTCTATTTGGTTGTGTGATCAGCATCCCTACAGTTCTGTTGAACTCTGCATTTGGCTCCCCCAGGTATTCAGAATATCAATCTATACCTTGCCCATACCTAGGTAAATCTGAGATAGGAACCTGAGGAAATGATTGCACTCTTCTCAGAACTGTTGCCTTATAAGCAAGACTGCTGCAGCTTGTATCCCACATCAGGCATCCTGGTTCTTGGGTTATACAGGGCTGCCTTTCTCAAATATCAGCTAATGTCTACTGTATACAGCAGTTTATTGTGCAAACTAAAGTCTCAGAGAGACTTGGAAGGAGGAGAGAGTCTTCCTGTTTCAAGGAACAAAGATCCATTCTTGAGCTCAGAAACAGGATTTTGTATGGCTCTATACGGAAGATTAAAAAGGCCCTTAAGAAAATCTGGGGCCAGGAATCAAGTTAAGGTGGGTGTTCACAACGGCTCTGGGTTTAAGTCAAATCTAGTTTCTGAGGCACATCAATGCACCCCCTCTAGTTCAGGGTTGCAAGCACCAATTCTTACATCGGCATATACCAGTGCCCACGTGATGCCTGGCATGCTACCTAAGTGTGAGAATGAACCACTGGAACACAATACTGTTGGAAGGTGTTTCAGAGTGACAGGATCTTTCACAGCCCAGTTGTGTATGACTCAAGGACCTAAGATGCTAAACAGAGCCTTATTGTATAAATATTGCTTGTTTCATTTACAGATAAACAGACCTAGAGGGGCCAAGTACATCTCATGTGCACAGGTTGACATGGACCAATGCCAGGCTCCAAAGCCCACCATTAGCCCCTGTACCATCTTGCCATTCAGGTCAGATGTCTGAATACATCCAACATGACCATGTCAGGTGCTCTGCTTTCCAAGAAGGATGTGCTGGTTAGTAAGCAGCACCTCTCCATGGCCTCTGCCTCAGTTCCTGCCTCCAGGTTCCCACCCTGATATCTCTTCATGATGGACTGTGATTGGGACATGTAACCCAAATAAACCCTTTCCTCCCAAGTTGTTTTCAGTCAGTGTTTTACCACAGCAACAGAAAGCAAACTAGGACAAAGGGCTTTGGCCATATGTTTCAGCTTCCTTCTGAAACAGATGTTTGATTCTGCTTCTTAAAAAGGTTTACTCCTCTGAAAATTGTAGGTGAAAGTTTCTGTCCTGCCAGCTACTCCCAAGTAACCACACAGACACTTAATATTAATTATAAATGCTTGGTCAATAGCTCAGGCTTGTTACTAGCTAACTCTTACATTTTAAATTAACCCATATTTCTTATCTATGCTTTGCTGTGTGGCTTGGTACCTTTTCTCAGTATGGCATACCTATTTTGCATCTCTCAAGACTTCTAGACTTTGCTCTTCTTCTTCTCCTCCTCCTCCTCCACCTTCTTCTTCTTCTTCTTCTTCTTCTTCTTCTTCTTCTTCTTCTTCTTCTTCTTCTTCTTCTTCTTCCAGCTTTCCTGCCTAGTTATTGGCCAGTCAGCTCTTTTATTAAGCCAATCAGAAGGAGCCTTGGCAAAGACACATCTTTACAGTGTACAAAAAGATTATTCCAAAAACAGAAAATGACTGATTTGGACATTTACCTACATGGCAGAACAGTGCAGGAGTTGAGGCTGTGCTTTGGAGCTCAGCTGACACACATCACTCTGTGGATGTGACACATATCTTGACTTCTGTCAGCCCCATTTAGCCAGGAAAGAGAGACAGCAATATTTTTTTTTATTTATCCCCCCTGCTCCACAATTTGGTGCATTTCTCCTAGTCTCCACACCAAATTGGTTTTCCTAGCGTTTGCCATGTGTTTCCCTAGCCTACTAGTAAAATGATTGAAACTACATTCTCCCTTTGTTTTAAAAAAACAAACAAACAAACAAAAACTTCCTCTGTGTCAGACATGGAGAAAAATGAAAGATCACAGGTCAGTACTCCTAGCTTTTCAAGCTGCTTTTCTGTGAGTAAGGAGGAAAAGGAAACTCCATCATATGGACCCTGTGCTTTCTACAGAGGGCTATTTATTTGTTTTTGTAACCAGTTCACTGGAGTCCCTTTAGCAGAAGATACTCCCTGACGTCTTGTGCTCACCACACCGATCGCGACCTTGGCAAGGATGAGCGTGTGTTTTACAGCTGAAAAGAAGCTGGAGAAACGTTGGATCCTCTTCTCCCAGTCTTCTTTGTACAGTTTCTGTAGGTAGGCGAAGGGAACTCCCTGTGGCTTTGGGCGAGATGACGATATATCTTGTTTCATAAAAAATTCCTCAAGTGTAAGATCCACACTCCATAGACGAGGAAACCAGGGCCTGAAAGAGGAGACTTGCTGACATGCTATGGCAATCTGCCATCTCAGGGCAGACTGGTCTGGTAAAACTTACTTCTCAAAAATGGTTTTGAGCTGAGACTAAAAAAGTGTGTGTTGGTCTCCAGGGCTGAGCTACGGGTCTCTATAAAAGGGACAATGTATGTCTTTCTCCTGCTATCTTTGGCGTGGTTTTGAATGCCAATCCTTAATCCTTTGCTTCTCCCCGGGGGATCTGAATTTTGGGCTCTAGAAAAGGAGCCATGAAGAGGGCTCAGAAGAGCAGGAGGGGCCATGCCAGAGCAGGAGGAGTCAGAGGGGAATCTAGGCAGTGGGTGAAGAAGCATCTTTCAAGGCTTCCCAGACACCAGCAGCACTTTTGACAGATTTTCCTTATTTGTCTGTGAAGGGGATTTCAACTCATTCAAGACAGATTCAGCTGGTTGCTAAGGCGATAGTGGTGTAGTCATCACTGCCATGGAAACCCTCTCAGTGGCATAATATAAATATTTTCTTTCAAGAATAAGATGGGGAGTTGAGTGGGTGATAAGTTATTTTCTAATGTTCGTAGGCCGTGGACAGAGCCTACAAATGGATGGAGAAAGGACAGGACCAAATTAGCTCACATTCTATAGCGCTCACAGAACAAGCTGTTTTTATTTGTTTGTTTTAGATATAAAAGCCAAAAAATGTGAGGAGGCAAAAATACCAACCAAAATAGTCCCTAGCTGTGCAGTGGAGAGGAAGAACGTCCTGTTTTCTCTTTCTCTCAGGGGCTGTCTGTAGACTGGTTTCTTTGGGCCAGTGTGAAGGCGTCCACAGAGTTTCTAAGTTCTCTTTCTCCTCCTGATTTTCTTCCTCTTCCTCCTTTTCTTTATCCATCAACAACTTCTCAGATGGAGGGTGAAGCTTTCAGAGAGCCCCAAAATGCTAGAAACTTCCAAAAGTAGTAGGGAAATTCATGCCCAGGAAGAGGCATCTTCTACCCTCCTTTGAGTTTTGGAAGTGGAAATCCACAGAAAGGCTTCATGCTGTTGCTAGAGTACACACACACACACACACACACACACACACACAGGGTGGTGTGGACACACCGTTGCTGCACTCAGCTTCCTCAGGAGAAATTGCCGTCACTCAGGCGGGAAGACAGAACCCAGAACCCCAGTGATACTCTCTGAAGTAATGGCCGACCCCGAGACAGTAAGGCTCCCTGGTCCCTGCCCTCAAGTAGAACAGTGGTCATGAGAGCACAAGAGAGGCAGGAAGACACGGGGTGTCACGGCTCACCTTCAATGCCAGCTTGTCGTAACTTAGGATCACCTGGGAAGAGAGCCTCGATTGAGAACTTTATCCAGGTCAGGGTGACCCGTGGATGCGCCTGGGGGAGGGGGTGGTCTTGATTGTTATTTGGCCTAGCCATTTGTGGGTGGCATTATTTCAGGCGGGGGATCTGGACGGTGTAGGAGAACAGTGAGCAAGCAAGGATCCGGGCCTTTATTCTCTCTCTGCTCTTGACCATAAGTGTGGTGCTTTAACTATTTTTCTTTTAACTTCTTCACAACAGTGGATTATAACATGGAATTATAAGCCGACCACATCCTTTCTCACCCAAGTTGCCATTGTGGCAGGAGATCTGTCCCAGCTACAGAAAAGAGACTACTGGGGACAGCAACAGTGACACTGCAGTTCAATACGGGGAATGGGACCTAGTGTTCGGCTAGGAACTTGTCTGTAGTTAAGAATTTACTGTAGGGGGCAGACAAGCTGGCTCAGTGGGGAAAGGCACTTGCTGCCAAGCCTGAGGGCCCGAGTTCAATCCCTGGCACCTACTTGGAGAAAGAAGAGAACCGACCTGTGAAAAGTTGTCCTCTGACCTCCACGCACACCCTGTACATGTTACCTGTTACAAATGTAACAATCCCCCACCCCCACCCCATGCCCACAAACACAATAAATACATGTAATGATTTTCAAAGTTTAGTGTGCGTTCCAAAGCAGCTGGAAAGAGAGGATTCTGAATGTTATGAATATAAGGGAATGATAAATATTTGATAGCTCTGCCCTCTCTCACTAAATCACCACACATGGTTACATGAATCAAAATATCAGCCTTACCCCCATGAGTATGTACAGTGATTACGTGCCAAGTTAAAAACTAAATTTAGGAAAAGAGTCGGTTCCAAGTCTAATTTTGTTATCCCGAGCCCAGTGTGGGGACAGGATGCCCCCTGGAGGGCGGGGTCACCGCTGTGCTACCACCACGGCCTCCAGAACATCTATGGCAAGACTTCCGCTTACTTGTCTGCTGTGGGAATTTTGCTGGCCCCGAGAATCTGATGAAATCGTCTTACCGAAGGCGCAGGCAGGCTGAGTGATGACAGGATGTGGGAGGAGGGGGGCGCTATCGCTCTTGAAAGCTTTTCATGGGCTCCCAAGGCGGAGTCACAGTGCTCTCCTCACCCAGGGCCCCTTGCGACAGTTCTGGCCCTACCAAGATGCAAATAGGCCCGAGAGAGGAAGGGCCCTGTTCATTCCTGCTTGTCTACACTGTCTGGCCTGAGAGGTCTGTCAATCATGTGAGGAGGGTTGGGGACAGCACAAATGGCAGGCAGACGATAACCGAATCTGGGAAATGAGTTCAGACCTAGAAATGAGGGATGCAGGGCTCAGAGGAGAGTTCTACCACTAAGCTACAGACTTTTAGCCCTACCTCCTCTTCCTTTCTACCTTGAGACAGGGAGGGTCTCACAAAGTTGCCAGGCTGGACTAAACCCACTCCGTAGTCTACATAGGCCTTTAGCTTGTGATCCTCCTGTCTTAGCCTCCTGAGAAGCTAGAATGACAGGCCCTGAGTCATCAGACTCAGCTTTGAGGGCTATTTTTTTTAGGGGTGTGGGGGTGGGGTTATTTTGAGACAAAGTTTCTCTGAGTAGCCCTGCTTGTCCTGGAACTCACTCTGTAAACCAGGCTGGTCTCCAGCTCAGAGATTTGTCTGCCTCTGCCTCCCAAGTGCTGAGATTAAAGGCGTGTGCCACCACTGCCTGGCCATTTTTTTTAGGCAATGCTTGCAGTCTTAGCTCTCTGTTTCCCCTTCCCTGGTGCTGTGTAATCCCTAATAACCACTGTGTCTCCACTACCTTGTCTAGAACAAGGGAAGTGGGAAAAGACAATAATTAAAAAAGCATATTCTAGAAATGTCTTCAGTCTTTTGCTGCAAGTCTAAATTTCTTTTATTAATTTAGCCCCTGGTGATTTGTTCCTTTTTGCTTATATGTTATCCCTTTTCCCAGGTTTTTAAAGAATATATATATATATATTTATTTTATGTATATGAGCATTTTGCCTGCATGCATGTATGTGCACCATGTGCATGACTGTTGCCTGTGGAGGCCAGAAGAGGGCATTGGATTCCCTGGAGCTGGAGTTACAGATGATCATGAGCCACCACATGGGTGTTAGGAATTAAATTCAGCTCTTCTGCTATAACAACCAGTGCTCTTAACCACTGAGCCACCTCTCCAGTCCCTCTCCCAGATACTAATTGTATATTTGGTCAATGAATTGCCATGAACACCATTGCATATAGATCAATGAAAAAAAATCTCCTGGTTCTTGTGTCCATTAGAGAGATTCCAAAGAGAGGGGTTTGTCAGTGAGACAATTTATAGGTTTCACTTCAAAGATGCAGCAGTTGACAGTCAAAGGGTCACTGCACATCTCTTATTCACTTCTGCCGGGCCGCAATGCCCTGCTTTCAAGCCAAATCTAAGTATTGTAGCTGACACATGAGAACTCCTGGCCAGTTGTAGACAAAGGCCAACTCTGGACAAGCAGCGATCTTGCAAAGTCAGCTGCATTCTCTGCTCACTAGAATAGTAAAACTATGTTCTGACATGTTTTGAATGGTTCCTGTGTGCATATGATGTCTATGTTATCTTTTGTTTTGTTCGTGGATTTCCAGCAAGTCAGTCTCAAATCTTTCATAGCAGTTGCTTAGTTTTCTTTCTGTTACTGTGATAAAATACTTTGACAATAAGCAGTTTATGTGAGGAATGGGTTTATTTGGCTTACAATTCTGGATTCTAAACCATCATTGAGAAAATTCAGGGCAGGATCTCAATCAAGAACTCGGAATAGAAACCATGGAGTAACGCTGCTTGCTGGCTCCCACTGAGGCCCATGCTTAGCTGACTTTCTTCTACACGCCAGAACCATCTGCCTAAGGAATGGTGCCACCCACAGTGGGGTGGGTCTTTCTATATCAATTAACCTTCAAGATTATCCTTCACAGGCATGTACATAAGGAAATCTGCTCTGGAAAATTCTATGAGACCCCCTTCTCTGTATGTCAAGTTGACAATTAAAGCTAACAAGGCTATTAGTTTTATAAATCATTAATTTTCAAAAATCAAAACGGCACATACACAAGCTTGAAAGCCAAATGGTGCTAAGATGCCCATGTTGAAGACACCTGTCTTCTAGTCACACTTTTAACTTCCTGTTCTTTACTCTAGAGATAATGACCCCCATTCCTTACCCAGCTCTCCTAGTCTTTGCCAAGCTGTTATTTCTAGTCATTATGTATTTCCTCTGCGGTAGAGGAGGGTTTAACACTCCTACATCAAAAGCCCTTCCCTCTCTCCCTCCTTCATCTCCCAGACAGATTTATATCACAACATGTGGTTAAGTCAACACTCTGTAGTTCATTTTCACTGTTCAGCCAAGCTTATGTGTAGTGGGTAGCTGTTCTCACCAGGCCCTGAAGCACCGCCCCTGGTGAAGTAGCAGGCAACTGTTACACCTGCCTATGACCTTGAAGTACATGCCCCTGGGGCATGGCCACTAGGGGACCCTTCAGATCTGGGATGCTTGTACTTGGCTCTCACTTCACTACCTCCTGCTTTTGGATGCTGGGATGGACCAGGGCATGTAGCTAGAGTTTTCCTGCCTTGCCCACAGTCAGGACAAATCTTTGTCACCCGCCAGTCCCACAGCCACTCAGACCTGACCAAGTAAACACAGAGACTTATATTGCTTACAAACTGTACGGCTGTGGCAGGCTTCTTGCTAACTGTTCTTATATCTTAAATTAACCCATTTCTATAAATCTATACCTTGCCACATGGCTGGTGGCTTACCGGCGTCTTTACATGCTCCTGGTCATGGCGGTGGCTGCAGTGTGTCTCCCCCTTCTTCCTGTTTCCCCAATTCTCCTCTTTCCTTGTCCCGCCTATACTTCCTGTCTGGTCACTGGCCATCAGTGTTTTATTTATATAGAGTGGTATCCACAGCACTTCCCCTTTTCTTTTTTTTTTTAAAGGAAGGTTTTACCTTTAACATGGTAATATTACATATAACAAAACAATTATCGAGCAAGAATTACAGTTACAATATTAAAGAAGATGTCATATCTATCTTATATTTGTGAGTTTAAAGTTTTACATCTAATTTATCTTTTATCATAACTGAGGAAATTACAACTATCTAGTCTTTAACCACATCAAAGACCTGAGAAGGAACATAATGGTACCTGAGAAATGGTAGATGGATGTAAGCAACTTTCGGGAATCTTGCAAGAGTAGACCAAGACAGCTGGCAGCCTGGACAGTCACCTAATGTTTTTTAGCATTGTTGGTGCATTCAAATTTGCTACAGGCCTAGAGTATCTGACAGACCATTTTTAGAAGCAGGAATTCTGAGAGACCATCTTACCCTGTCTTGGCAGAGTACAGTGGTCGCTTTCCTTGTGTCCCGCTTGTCCAGAAAGGACAGCATTGCATTTGTACTGTCAGCCATCAAGGCAAGGGCAGTTCTTTGCCCAGTAGGCCATTTTGTGCCAAAAAGACAAACTTCCAAATGGAAATGTCTTAGAAGCTCAACATTCTCTCGGGATCAATTGGTGCAGCCAGGAGCAATTGTGTCTCACGTCAACAGAATTCTAAGTTATTCAAATGCCATATTCTCTAGGTCTATGAAGTGTTTGAAGATTACCTATCTATCCGAAATATATCTATGTATACCTAGAAGACTTAACTAACATGGCTACAAATATGATTATCATAGATGACTAATTATTAATCTACGGTCATTTTTTTTAAAAAAATCTTGACTATTCTGATTGAAGTAAGATGAAATCTCAAGGTAGTTTTAATTTGCATTTTCCTGGTGGCTATGGACATTGAACATTCTAAAAAATGTTTCTCAGCCATTAATATTTCATCTTTTCAGAAATCTCTGTTTAGTTCTACACCCAAGTTTTAAGCTGGGTTGTTTGTCTTCTTGATGGTTAGTTTTTGAGTTCTTTGTATATTCTAGATACTAACTGTCTTAGTGTTCTATTGCTGTGAACAGACACCATGACCATGGCAACTCTTAGTATTTAAGTATTATTAAGTATTAATATTGGGGCTGGCTTACATTTTCAGAGGTCTAGTCCATCATCATTATGGTGGGGAGCATGGCAACACACAGGTGGACATGGTACTGGAGAAGTAGCTGTGAGTTCTACATCTGGATCCAAAGGCACCAGGAAGAGAGAGAGAGAGAGACACTGGCCTGGTTTAGGCTTTTGAAAACCTTGAAGCCCATCTCCAGTGACACACTTCCTTCAACAAAGCCAGACTTCCTAATCCTTTCTGATAACACCATTCCCTGGTGACCAAGCATTCCAATACACTAGCCTATGGGGCCATTCTTATTCAAAACACCTCCGCACACTGACTTTCTCTCAGATCTATAGCTGATCAAGGTTTTTTTTTTTTTTTTTTTCCTTGTTCTGTGGTCTGTCTGCCTCTCTACGTCACCTAAGTTTCCTCTCCTTGTTCTGTACCTATGACTGGTAGGTTTGGTCTTTTTTAGTGTCCCAGATTCTCCATGTGCTCTCCTCCTGGGAGTTTGAAGATCTAATGTTTTCTTTGACCGAGTGACCCCCCATTTCCTTTATCTTGTCTTCCAGAGTTGATATCTCTCTTTAACTTGATCTGATCTATTGCTGAGACTTTGCTCTGGCATTTTTGTTTCATTTCCTCAGCTTTCACTTTGAATTTACTTCATTTTGGCTTTTCTTCAGAGATTCTATCTCTTTCTTAAAGCCCATCTTAATGTCTTGAATTGTTTTTATTATTTCACTCAAATTGTTCATGTTTCAGCAATCCTTATTCAGACATTTGTTTCACCCCTGCAACACATACACATTTCGTTCCTGAACATATTTACAATTGCTGCTGTGAAGTCACTGTCATGTGTATTAGCTAAGTTTTTCTCAGGGAACAAACATCGCAAAGAGAGTGCCAGTCTCTGGAGGAGACAGAGCATCTTAGTTATTCATGTTGTCTGTGGGTTGTGTTTTTTGTTTGTTTGTTTGTTTTTTGTGATGAGACCCATGCGTCTGGAGGTAGATCATTTGTAGTTTTTCTGATGTTGATATGTGGCTTCACCTTTGTTGGGTGGATTTTGGATGTTATTTGCTGTTATCCCACCTTGTCGGGCTGCAGACCAGGTGAATGGCGCTTGGTGTTCTGTCTTGTCACCACTCAGTGCTGAGGGGTGAATGGGATGTCAGAAGGGGTCTCATCTCAGTTAGAGATAGGTGCGACATCCGATCCTAGGAGTGAGACTTCTATAGGCTTAAACAAGTCTTGCTTCTAATTTTCAGAAGTTTGTGGAGAGATCTCATCACAGGTGGTCCTTGGGTAGCAGAGGCTGGTGTCATGGTGGGAAAGAGCAGCGTTCTGTGGGGGTGGGGAGGAAGGATGTCATATGGTCCTAAGATGGAGATGGGTAGGGTGGAGGCCAGATAAAGGTTTCCTTTCTGCAGTGAGAGGTACAGGATACAGGCATCTTGGTAGGTGGGGTTGTGGATTGGTTCTGGGTTCCTTCCTGGAGTTCTGGATCAGACTCCATAGGGTACCAGAGTGGCATGGTGGGTAGGGTGATTGATGGGCAGGAAGTAGAATGGGTCTTGGAGATCAACCTGGAGTTCCTGGCCTTATTAAATTTCTTCTGATTATTTAGGAAAGTGCAGCAGAATAACTGATCACATAGATCTTTTAGAGTTTTCTTTGTTGGAGGCTTTCCCAAGGAAGCACAATACAGAATTAAATTTTTTTTCTATGCCTATAGGTTTTGCCTGCATGCATGACTGTGCAATACATGTGTGTCTAGTGCCTGTGGGGGCCAGAAGAGGGCATCAGATTCCCTAGAAAAGACAGTTGTGAGCTGCCATGTGGGTGCTGGGCATTGAACCTGGGTCCTCTGGAAGAGTGACCAGTGCTCTTAACCGCTGAGCCTTCTCTCCAGCCCTTCAAATTAGATTTTTAAAAGGCTAGGCAAATCAGCCTAAGATTTTACCACCAGACTTGATCTGCATGACCTACAGATTTGGGTTAGCTCCTCTCCTGAAGTTCTCCAAGGATCCCACTTCCTGGCCGAGAAGTGACCCTTCTTCACTCATTTGTAAGACTGCAAACCCAGTCAGCCAGGTGGTACCACGAGAGCTGATCCTCCTGTCACAGTCTTATCTTGCTCCACTCCCCACCCACGAGATTGTATGGGCAGACGGCGGGGGTTGAACAAACAAGGAGAGTTTTTGTTCACTATATGGGAGTGGCAATTCAAACAGAAAGGTGCGAGCTTTGAATCTCCGATGACAGCCGGATGCTGCCCAGAAGGAGTTCTCAGTATTGTAACTCTAAGCCCCTTGAAGGACTTCAGGATGTCAAGCAAGAAGGGATTCCTATTATAGCGCTGAGCTCTTAGGGACAGGGGGATGCCAATCTACAGTGGGCATCCAAAGCCTGAATCTGTGAACAGTAATAAAGTGGAAACAGTAAAAGTTGGAGGTAAGGTGGAGTGTTTGTCCCCAAGGTAGGAGCAAATACCCCACTGGAGGCAGCAGCCCAGGGTTTGTACAGACCCAGGTGGGCGCTGATATGACTGGGTGCATGCAAAGGTGTAAAATAAGGAACAATCAGTGGAGAGCCCTCCAGGACTGGGGGAAGCTCATCTCCCCCTCCCTTGATGTTGCAGTGGAAACGAGAAAGGGAAACCACCCATGGTGTTCTGCATTCATTCTGAGCCAGCTGGGAATTTTGCGTGGGTTCCATCTATCTCTGATCATAGATGTGGCCCCATGTATACCCCTAATGGTACCAGGTAAAATTTTCCAAGCTCCATAGAGTCAGCCTTGGTTTCTTAAATCTATGTGGTCACAACTGATACTATACATCTTTGCCAAATGTGAAGTTCCAGTCAATGCCTTGCTCACAGAACCAGTACTTCAATAATGTCCCATTACAAGAAAGACAGATACTTATTAAACCTAGGCAAATAACTTTAATCCCTTATAAAGAACACCCATCTTCAAATGCAGTCACTGTGGAATATTCCTTTACACTGTATAAATATATGTCGCTGGGATGAGTTCAATAAAGAAACTGACTGGCCAATAGCTGGACAGGATAAAGTTAGGTGGGAGAACCAAACTAAGGACACTGGGTGAAAAAAGGGCAGAGTCAGGAGTCACCAGACAGACACAGAGAGGAAACAGCAGGTACAAGATGAAAGGGAGGTAACTCCACGTGGCAGAATGTAGATTAATAGAAATGGGTTAATTTAAGTTGCAAGAGCTAATTAGTAATAAGCCTGAGCTATCAGCCAAGCATTTTTAATTAATATTAAGTCTCTGTCTCAGTTACTCGGGAACTGACAGGCAGGAAAGGAAAGTCCACCTGGCAATCATAATCAGAAGCCGGGTTCAACATATGGATTGGGGGGTGTTCTATAGGGACATTCAGTCCACAAACGATACTTAGGTCAGTTATTTTATGACTCTATAAGCTCCTCCACTTGAGCCCTGGAAACCCCTAGTGCAGTGCTGTGGCTGCTATGTTATAGAAGCGATGCTATCAGAAGTATTCCGTGTGTCCCTGGCCCAGTCCATCCCATGGGTGCCGAGGGGAGTCCATTTTTATTTCTGGTCAATAGGTGACTACAAATACTTTCAGAGAAGAATCAGAAAAACAGAACAATATGTGAATTGCAAAACAATTTAAAATGGCTATGGTTAAAGACCAGATGAGAATTCACCATGAAAATATAAACTTGTTAATAAATTTGATTGTTTCTGTGTCAAGCTCCACTTTAAATATCAAAATCATGCAAATATCAGAGTGATAGACTTTATGACTGATAACATTTTACCAGGACATATTGTATAGAAGGCAAGGGCAATGGGGAATTTCTGAGATGCCTACAGCCTGCAGAATATTCATGTTAATGGCATTTACCCATGCTAAAAGTAATAGGCAGCTAAAGCTCATCTGTGACAATGTTCTTGGTATGATCAGCACACTCAATAAACCTAATTATATTTTTAAACATTTCTCCTTTTACAAGATAAAAGAACAAATTCTTGGAGGTTTCACATGGCTTCTATGGGAAACTTCAGGGTCACTTCATGGTCAAGATTTTATTTTGAATGTGATTTTGGGAAAGCGTTTTTCAAAAGCATGAATCAGTTTGAATGCTTGAATAAGCAGGGTTCTAGGTCCTTGGGAAACAATACTTAGCTAACGATTCAGTGAGGATGACAGTAGAGGCATTCAAAGTGAATATAGGAGGCAATGGACTCTCACTAAAGTTCATTTTCATTTACTATATTTAAAATGTTTTGATGTGTGCATGGGTGTGTTTATGCTTGTGTGAGTGTGTGTATATATGTGTGAGCACTGCTGCATTCATTATTTCTAGTGTTTTATTTGCATATGAACAATTTTAACCATAGTATCTTCTTTTTTGAAAAACAGAAAAATAGAAACTAGTAAGCAGGCGATGTGAATTGTTATATACTAGCACTCTACGAGACTAGCAAATTTTATGAGTATACCATCTCATGATTTTTATGGGTACTGCTTCCTCACAGTATAATTTTTCAATGTAGCAAAAATAATGTGTTTCTTAATAGGCCGAAATATATTTAGCCTCTCCAAACCATGTGAAAGTAGGTGAAACGTGCATTCACTAAAAACTATGCATTGTAGTACTTTTCCTACTTAAATAGTCTATGTGGCCAATGAGTATCTACTACTTGGTATAGTGTTGAGGTTACAAACTACTAGAGGATTTAAAAAATTTGGGACACATAAGAGAAAACATAATTATTGTTGAAAATTCTGTTCACAAAACTTTTCTGTGTAACACAAGCAGTAACTCAGAAGACAGGCTGTTTTAACAACCTTTCATGACGAGTGGCATTTTTCAAAAGTCACAAACTTGAAAGAACATTTGGGTAATCCCTAATGCTAGTGGGCTTTGTAAATGCTTCATTGCTGTAAGCGTTTATCTCTAGGCCAGTCACAGCAGAGCTCCTTTGTGGGGTTTTACAAGTTAATTTAGTAGTTCCATCTGGGGTAAGGCACTGTCACACATGCTTAGTGTATGCAGACTAGAGAGGAGGTGGTAAGGGGAGAGCCAATAGCTTCTGTTCGGCTGGAACCTCCAGCTCCTGCTTGATCTAGAAAACCCCATTCCTCTCTCTCTCCGAACCCCACCCTCTCAGAGAATCCCCACAAAGAAAGCCACCAAAAACAGAATTCCGCATTCTTGGTGGCTGAGGCGGCTCCTTCTCTGAAGTTGCCAAAAGCCTGAGTTCCCACTCAAAACGTTGTAATTGGGCACAAACCCAGTGTATGGAGGACATGCCATCACCCCTGCCTACAGGGTACGTAAGCGCCCTGCTTTACTTCAGCCATGTGACTTCTCCTGCTGCTTCTCCATCCTTGATCTCTGGGGGCTGGAGGACTCACCCAGGAGTCGCTTTGCTCAAATAAACCTGTCCTTTTACTTTATCAATTCCGCTTGATCTGGCTTTCTGCACCAGTGGAGAAACCCACTATCAAGGTGCAGAAGACCCATTAGTAAGGCCTAATGGAAGAGTTTAGGTCATTAGGTTCTGCGTGCCCTTCTTCTTTCTTATTACTTCCTGGCCTCTCTGGAGCAAGCATCATTATTTCCAACCACATTTCCATCCATCTAGACCTCGCAATCTACTGCCTGCAATGCTCATTCCAGCTAATTCTCTTAAACTCCAGTGCTTTAGGTCAATGTACACAGGATGGAATGATTCGGAGACTAACTTGACATTTGTCTAGGGCCCAGATGAATCCACTCATTTCAGGGCTGGCATAGCCAGTTTCCCTCCAAAATTGCACCTGGTAAGCCCGGGGCCATGGGAATTAGCGCCGTCCTCCCTCCTGACCCCACCGGAAGAGCCTCCTCACTCCTGGCCTCAGGAGGAATAGGCACCTGATTTAGAAATATTCCTCTCTTTCTTGTTGTCTCCACTTCTCCTCAAATCTCTGCTGGGGATAGAATTATGGGAGGTTTTGGCTAACAGTCTCACAGCCTTACTTTTACTTATCTGACACATTCGACTCTGGGGACACCAACTGTAAACTTACTCAGAGTGGTAAAGGCGTTATTGACTTTTCTAGCCTCCGAATTGAAAGGCTGATTATAACAGTCCTCGGGACTTCTTAAACAAAACAAAAACTTCTTGAGTCCCACATAAGAGGCCGAGGAAAAACAGCGAACTTGAAAAGATTTTCCAGAGAGGCCGCTCCACTTGCTTTGTGTCCTGAGGTAGCCACAGGACACAAAGTCGAGGAGTGAACACCCCTCTCAGTCAGGGATGTGCTGGCTTCTATGTGTGTTGGACTTCCTATTCTCTCCTTTGGGATGTCAGTGTAAGGACAGGAAAACAACTAAAGACAAGGTTTAAAAAGCAGGTAAAATAACAAGTAAAGTCAGAGATCAGAGATAGAGGTGGAGAATAGAAATACGCAGAGGCCCCTATTTCCTGGTCAGGTGGAAGCCCCTACATGGAACTGTCATGAGGACTCAGACACACTGGTGTGTGAGGGAAGGAGACCAAGGGCTAGGAGTGGGTAGGCACCACCTGGGAGGGATGAAGGTAGCAGCTAGCCTGGTGGGGTGGGTCTCCAGAGAAGGAGGGCTGGTAAGCGGGAGACAGGAGTGTCAGAGCCCCTGTGAGAAGTGGTAAGCCCCCAGGCAGAGAGGAAAGGGTAGTGTGGCCCACTAGGTGGTCTCAGAGGAGGCAGCAGAGGACAAGCAGGTGCAAAGCTGGAAACCAGACTGCTGTGGAATAATCCCTTTGTACATGCGGTCAGAAAAAGGTTACAAACACACAGTAAAGACAGATTCAGATGAGAAAAAACTCTAAATGGGTTACAGTGTGTTTACAAATGTACAAAGGCTTGGGAGAGAAAAGAAAATGGGGAACAGACAGTCATAAAAAAGAAAAATGTAGTTTTAAAATAATAAAACATCCTTAAAAGGGAAGTAAAATAATATGAAAGAATAAAGTCATGTAAAGATGGGAACTACAGAGAATCTGGATCCTATATGTTATTGTGTTGTCTTTGAATTTTTTGGCTGCTAAGAGACACTGGATTATGAAAATATGAAATGCTAGATTCAACCAACCTATATATTTTTAAAATATTTTGACTTCAAAATTTAAGTCAAAAGATGTGTTACTTTGGGGGAGAGGTTATGCATTTATTTCCACAGGAAATGAGAGCCTGTGGATTCATTCTAGGTTAAAGAAAATCAAGAAGACCCCCCAAAATCCTGACTTCAGACATAAAGAACTAAACCTAAAAGAACTATAAGACATGTGATGTATATTTTACTAGACCAAACACATAACAACAATAACAACAACAACAAAAAATCCTTGGTTGACTTGTGTACAATACACAGTTTATACTTGTATTAATGCAGATATGTATGTGACCTTTAAAAGTTTATGTATTTTCAGAGCAAGGAGACCAACCAGACACCAATGAAAATGGATGGCCCAGGTGATCTAGCATGCAGAACAGCTTCCAGGCTGCTGACTGAGATGATCCAGCCTCACAGAATACTACAGCCAAGACTTACCAATTATCCCCAAATTTCTCCGGTTCCCCCAAAGATTACTAGTGCCTCCAAATAACAGGAAGTAGTCTAGAGAACTATGCCCACATTCCCAAAAGATGGATTATGGATGTTTGTCTTTGTTTAAGGGGGTTGATTACAAATTATTATTGGTCATAAAAAAGCAAATAACCAAAGGAGTTAGATTCAAAGATCTCTTTTTGAAAGAAAAAAAGGGGGATATAATATAGAAATGATGAGATAGAGGTGTGGACTATTGAATCTACTTTAATTAAAAAAAACTATCAATCTTAAATATTTTACATTGGTATGTATTTGGTTTATTGATACAAAT
Organism: Peromyscus maniculatus bairdii; assembly: GCF_049852395.1. NCBI lineage: Eukaryota > Metazoa > Chordata > Mammalia > Rodentia > Cricetidae > Peromyscus > Peromyscus maniculatus. Next base: position 14,199,156 of record NC_134863.1, on the reverse strand, counting down.
TTGAAGTTATTTTGTTATACTGTATGTATACTTACACTCTTGTTTAAGGTATTGTGTTTATGCAGCTCATTTAAAAATGTAATATATAATTAATAAATACAGGTTAATAGTCATCTATAATAGTCAAACATAGTCACATTAGATATGCTTTCAAGGTCATACACAGATATATTAAGATAGATGGTCTTCAGACACTTCAAAGATCTACAGAATATGTGTGGTGATATTGTGTCCCCAATATATTGTGCACCCTAATAAACTTATCTGGGGTCAGAGAACAGAACAGCCACTAGATAGACATAGAGGCCAGAAAATGGTGGCACACACACCTTTAATCCTAGCCTTCTGGAGGCAGAGATCCATCCAGCTCTCTGTGAGTTCAAAGCCATACTGGAAACAACGAGGCATGTTGACACACACCTTTAACGCCAGCACTTGCTTGGGGAAGACACATGCCTTTAATCCCAGGAAGTGATGGCAGGAAGCAGAAAGGCATATTAAGGTGTGAAGACCAGGAACTAGAAGCTTTTTAAGCTTTTAGGCTTTTAGCAGCAGTACAGCTGAGATCCATTTGGATGAGGACTCAGAGGCTTTCAATCTGAGGAAACAAGATCAGCTGAGGAATTGGCAAGGTGTGTTTGGATGTGGCTTGTTCTGTTTATCTGATCTTTCAGCATTCACCCCAATACCTGACTCCGGTTATTTCATTTATAAGACCATTTAGCAATTTGTCTTACAAATATGACATTTAACATGTTTAAAAGCCTAAGGCTTTTTATGACAGTGAGACACATCTGCTCCTTCAGAGAAGGATCTACTTCAGAGAAGATGATGGGCATCAAAGAAACTTCATAAGGAGTTTGTTTTCTTTATGTCAAAAGCTAGCCATGTGGGCAAAGAAACTGTCCTCACCTCAATTGCTGACAATATACAGTTCAAACTGGACCAGCAGGACACAAGAAAGGTGATTGCCAAACTTTGCCAACACAAGGTAGGACAGTCCTTCAAAATTCCCTGCTTCACAAGAAAGTCTGTCAGATATACTATGTCTGTAGGCCAAAGCTGGATGCCCCAACATTACAGAGGAACTTTGGGTGACTATCTAGGCAGCCTGATGTCCCTGTCATTAGGTATCATTACACCCTTCTGGAATCTTTGATGGAGTTAAAGACTAAATAGTTAAACTTATAGCTTTCCTTAGTTATGGTAAAAAGTAAATTAGGTATAAAACTTTTGACTCACCAATATAAGATAGATAATAGAGTATTTTCTCTAATTTTGCCAAATATAGACTGGATATTATAACTGCAATTCTTACTTGATAACTGTTTTTGTTGCACATAATTTTACTATGTCAAAGTTAAAACCTTCCTTTTTAATTAGACAAAAGTAGAAAATGCTATGGAATAATCCCTTTGTATACTGTGAAGATTTGTCACTCTGATTGGTTTAATAAACAAGCTGATTGGCCAATAGCTGAACAGAATAAGGTTAGGTGGGAAAGCCAAACTGAGAATGATGGGAAGGAGAAGGGCAGACTGAGAAGAGTCACCAGCTAGATTCAGAAAGAGCCAGACACACAAAAATGGGATAGAGGTAAAAGCCATGAGCCTCAGAGCAGCACATAGATGAATAGAAATGGGTTAAGTTGTAAGTGCTAGTTAGTAACAAGCCTGAGCTAATTGGCCAAGCATTTATAACTAATATTAATCCTCTTTGTGATTATTTTGGAGCCAGCAGTCAGGACAGGAAAACTCCACCTTCACCAGACCACTTTCTAGATGAGGAACAAGAGTGGCTTACACATGGGACACAATCAGACAGTGAAAACAGATCAGCCAGCATAGCTGTGCGTGCCTGTAACCACAGTACTTGGGACACTGAGGCAAGAGGGTCAGGAGTTTGAGGTCGGCCTGGAATGCTAGCAAGATCCTGTCTTGAAAAAGTAAAAGAAAAGCAGAAACAGAGAGGGAGAGAGAGAGAGAGACAGAGAGACAGAGAGACAGAGACAGAGACACAGAGAGAGAAAGAACCCAAAGATTTCCCAGAGCTGAAGACTGGCAGTGAAATGGTGGATGCCTGACACCATGAAGGCTGCTCTTCTGTACCTCAAATCAGCTTCCTAGACTGAGGTCACTGGCCCAAGCCTGGGGCTAGCGCTCAGCTTGCATGGAGGGGAAGGGCTAACCAGATCACTGGTACAGGGGCTTTAGATTTGTCAACTCACATTATTTTGAGGGCTTTGGCTGCAAAGCCGATCCTGCCTGGAACAGTGGCTCTCTGCCGTCACATTGCATTAGGTTCTGAGGCTGTCCTCCTTTTCAGCCCTCTATCATCCATGGGGGATTATCATGCACCAGTAAACTGTTGACTTGCAGTCAAGAATGGTGCTATCTGCTTGCACTAATGGTGCGCCAGGCAGCGCAGCTACAGTCAATAGGTGCCCCTTGAGCATTTGAAATGAACCAGTGTGAACGCACAAGTGCTGTAAGCCTACTGTACACAGTAGATTTGGAAGACGCAGCCTGAAAGGAGGATGTAAAGAATCACACTGACAGCAAGGTGCTGACAGAAATGCCATCTTGGGTCTACACTGGGCTAAATAATTAATCCCACCTGTGTGTCCTTACTTATTCTAGGGGCTACTAGAAAATGTGCACTGACAAATCTCTCTTCCCCTCTCTTTCCCTCCCTCCCTCTCTCTTTTCCTCTCTTCCTCCCTCCCTCCCTTCCTTCCTCTTGGCTGTCTCTCCCTCCTTTCCTCCCTTTCTTTGCTACAGTGCTATGCATGACTCCTGGGCCTGAGCATGCTAGTCAAGTGCTCTCTGTCTGACCCCAGCCCCGCCTTCCCCAGCTCGTGAGTGACGGTTCTTTATTTTATTTTATTTTGGTTTTTCGAGACAGGGTTTCTCTGTGTAGCTTTGCACCTTTCCTGGAACTCACTTGGTAGCCCAGGGTGGCCTTGAACTCACAGAGATCTGCCTGCCTCTGCCTCCAGAGTGCTGGGATTAAAGGCGTGCGCCGCCGCCGCCGCCGCCGCCGCCGCCGCCGCCGCCGCCACCCGACTTGAGTGACAGTTCTTTAGAACAGAGCTCCGTGGAGCTTGCCTCACCCCTACTCATGCACCACACAATGGAACTGCCTCTTCAGGACGGTTGCGACAGCCAGTGATAATGGACTTGAAGTGGTGGGCAAACACCACAGCTTTCTGTTGTCTTTTTGCTTTGTTTAATGTTTTGAGATGGGATCTTACTTTGAAGCCCAGGTTAGCTTCTAACTTGTGATCCTCCTGCCTCTGCTTCCCAAAGGTTGGAGGAATTTTGTGTTTCTTTATGCGTTTCCTTGCTTCGTGTCTCATTTCCTCAGAACACCATCTGCTTTGGTTTATTTTGAGATTCAGTCCTTATATTAGTGTATAGGTCATAGTTAACAGCTCAACAAATATTTATGCAATGAATAGATTGAAGAATGACCGAACACTCAAGTACTGAGCATATCGCTTTTTCCTTGATGTAAGGCTTAGACATGGAGTTTGCCCAACAAGAGTCCTCTGCTGGGACTCGGTCTACAGAGTGAAGGGCATTTGCGTAGAAGGCAAGGGCTGTAGGTAAGGTACAAGGGCTCCGAGGACTTGGGCTCCAATCCAGATTCAGCCTATGCCTGGTGGACTCTGTAATTTGTCCCATCTGTGAGAAGGGGATGACACTGTCTCACTCAGTTATTGTGCCCAGCACCTTGTGAGACAGCCCCTGGTTTAAAACCGGATAACCGGATTAATCTCTGGGGTTGGAAGTGCTCAGGAGGTCAACCTAAGCTGTGTGTCTGAGGGCCACATGCTGCCCTACCTGAGCTGGGCACACAGAGCCTTTCAGTCTGTCATGCTGTCCTTGGGCTGACAGCGGCAGAGGGATTTCTAGAGGAAGGTATGTTCTAATGACTCCATGCTACGTAAGATATTCGTGTTGTCTCAGCACAGTAAAGGGCACTGAATATTCTCAGACTCCATCTTTTTCTTCACCAGCTGAACAGTCTCCACAGACAGAAATTCCGGGTGAGGTCTGATCTCAGATTAGAACCCTTGGAGGTGGGCAAGGTGTCTTTTGCAACTATATCTCGTTTGGGATGAAAGAAAATACTTCCTTCCCCTGATTACAACAAGAGCCATGCCAGCAAAGGGGATGCCAGTAAGCCCCCAGGGTTGACTGGTCTGCTGCTGTGGTATTAAGTCACTATTGTCAATGTGACTGGATAGTGAAACACCTGGGAGATGTGACCAAGCCTTTGGGTGTGACCATGGGCTTTTCCAGAGAACATGAGGGCTCTTCCAACATAAATGATTTAATCCACCCATGGAGTCACAATATGATGGAATTGCTGGGAGATGTAAAATGTAAGAGATGGGACCTGGTGAGAGGAAGTAGGTCACTCGTGGCATGCCCTTGGCAGATATATCTTAACCTGATCTCTTCCCATAGTCCTCTTCTTCTGCCCTCTAGCTGCCATGATGTTAACTGCTCTGCTCCCCCATGTCCTTCCTTCCAAGGTGGATTGATTAACTCTCAAACTGTGCACTACATCAATGATCCAGGTTCAAAATTTCTAGTTTTACCAAGCAGAATAATAAAAGCTGGCTATAATAAAAAGATGTATTAGGCTCAGAACTGGGGAGAGAGCTCAGAGAACTGGCATGATAAAAAAGCAGCCTATTCTATCCTGTCAAGGCTTTTGTAGTTCATGTACATTTTTAAGATAGGATACTTCCATTCATACTGAAATGTTTTAGTAGTGTGTGTGTCTCTAAGGTGAGAAGCAGCACAGTTGTGTGGAGAAGACACTGAAGTAGACAGAAGAGGTCTTCTGAGGAACTTCATGCACAGACCAAACCCTGAGCCTTTGCATTCTAAGTGGCTGTTCTACCCCTGAGCTACATTTCCAGTCCTTGTTTTTGAGACAGGGTCTTACAGTCTGCCCCTGAACTTGTGCAATCCTCCTGCCTCTGCCCCCCAATTGCTGAGATCACAGGCATTTGCCACCATGTCCAGCCCATTTCTGGATTTAGAATACTCTATGACAACAATGATACACATTTCCTAGGCCAGGTCTTAAAGTTATGAAGTTCAGAATCAGCAACACCCACCCTGTGTAGGGTCTTAATGAGAGCCGTTGACTGGGAATGTGGTGTCTGGTGCACAGCCTTTGTGCGGGAGTCACATTCCCCTCTGAGAGGAGACAAGTAGCACAACACTGGCCTGTTAATGTATGTTTTCCATAGATAAAGGCACTGGTGACTCACTTCTCTCTGGAGTCCAGACCCACCTGTGCTGCCTGCAAGAAGCTCTTGGCAGTGGCATGAATGCACATGGACACTGGCCAGCTGATTCCAACCAGAACCTGGAGATTGGAAGGCCAGACTGATCTTTCAAACGTATCCAACAACTACAGTGAGAGTCTCACAATGCTATTCTGCCAGGTTAGAAACCTCCACCGAGATGGCAGATTGGTTCTTTGGCTCCATGTGAATCTTTCTAACTGGATTCCAGTTTGTCATAAATGCGCATGAACACTTGCCTCATAAGTTAAGCCTTAGCATTGGCCACCTTTGCAGTGAGGACAAAACCAGAACCTTTGTAAGGTTGATTCATTGGCTCGATTCTGCGCTGGTTAGTGGGAATCAGGTTAGACTATTGCAACAGCTATCTACTCTCAGTGGCTGAAGCCCACAGAGGGCTATGTAATTGGACTTTCCTTGGGGCTGTCAGCCCCCAAATCATGACACAGTGACTTATTAATTATGAAAACTCATCTTTAGCTTAGGCTTCTCCCACTAGCTCCTAATAACTTAAATTAACCCATATTTTTTTATTAATCTGTGTTTTACCATGTGACCTTTACCTCTCTCCAATTTTGTGTGTTCAAAACTCATTCCGCATTTGGATGGTGTCTCATGCACCTTGATTCATCTCCTACTTCCTCTCTCTGCCTGGAAGTCCCACCTATACCTCCTGCCTAGTTATTGGACATTCAACTCTTTATTAAACCAATCACAGAAATATATCTTCACACAGTGTACAAATATCTCACAACATTCCCCCCTTTTGTCTAAATAAAAAGGAAAGGTTTTTAACTTCAACATAGTAAAACTATATACAATAAGAACAATTATTTACATTCACAATGTTTAGTACATATGTATTTGGCGAATTTGGAGAAAATACTGTATTAGCTATCCTATTTTAGTGAGTCCAAAGTTTTATATCTAAACCATTTTCTATCATAATTTGCATTGCCATCCTAAAAATATCCTTCTAGACCTTAAGACATTTTCTTGGATAAACAACTTAAGCTTTTATTTCTCTCAACCTTTATAAACTTTACAAATCTCTCTTTTTTTTTAAAGTTTTATTTATTTATGTATACAGCATATGTGAGTGCAGGCCAGAAGAGGGCACCAGATCTCATTACAGGTGGTTGTGAGCCACCATGTGGTTGCTGGGAATTGAACTCAGGACCTCTGGAAGAGCAGTCAGTGCTCTTAACCTCTGAGCCATCTCTCCAGCCCCCTACAAATCTCTTAATGTGAGTTTCTTTTCTGAATTTGGTAACAAGGAAAACTGTAACTATAACTAGCTCATCTTCAACCCCATCAGAGACTCAAAAAGGATATAATATTACCTGATTAAACAGGGAATGCAGAGCATGCAACTTCCAAAACTATAGAAATGACAAAGACATCTGGATGCCTGGACAGTCACCCAAGTTCCTCTACAATGTTAGGGCATTTATCTTTGGCCTTCAAGCCTAGAATATCTGACAGACTTTTCTGTGAAGGAGGAATTTTGAAGGATTGTCCTACCTTGTTTTGGCAAAGTTCAGTAGTTACTTTCCTTTGTATCCTGCATGTCCCATTTGAACAGCAGACTGTCAGCAGTTGAGGCAAGGGCAGTTTCTTGTCCAGTGGCTAACTTTTGTCACAAAGAAAGAAAACTCCATATGGAGTTTCTTCAATGCCTATCATCCTTTTCTAAAGTAAATTGGTGCTGCCAGGAGCAGATGTATCTCGCTGTCATGAAAACCTTATGTTATTAAAGCATTCTAAATGCCATATTTTGTAGTCTTTTAAGTCTTTGAAGACCATCTTTCTATTTAAAATACATCTATTTAACCTTGAAAACATACCTAACATGACTATAAGTTTGATTATTATAGATGATTAACTACTAACCTGTCTTTCTTTATTATCCTAAATAGCTTTCACAGGCTAAAACTTTACATTACATTTCTAAATAAGCTGCATAGATAAAATACCTTAAACAAGAATAGAAACATATACAATATAATAAAAATAACCTTAAATTTGTATCAATATACAAAAATCCATACCAATATAAAATATTTGAGACCAGTGGTTGTTCAAAACTAGACTCAACAATCCACCCTTTTATCCTATTTTTCTTATATTATATTCCCCCTTTTTTCCCTTCAGAAAGAGATCCCTGAGTCTAATCTCCCTTGTTCAGCTTTTTTTTCTGACCATGACCAATAACAACTTGTAACCAACCCCCCTAAACAATGACAAACATCCATAATCCATTGAATGACCAAAATCTACCCACCCCACCTCTTGGGAATGTGGGTGTTGTGTTCTCTAGACTGTGTCCTGTTGTCTGTGGGCATCTCTAGGGAATCCTGAGAAAATTGAGATAATGGTCAAATCCTGGGAGAACTAGCTGTATTATTTTTTGTTTGGTCTCTGTGTGATGGGAAAGTGTGGAGCTTATCTGAAGTCTGGCTGGAGTGGTCTATGAGGCTGGATCATCTCAGCTAACAGCTTTGATGTTGTTCTGGATGCAGAATTTTGAGGAAACTATAACAGAGGCATTTTGAGGTTAGATCACCTGGCTACTTGTCTTCATTGGTGTCTCGTCCTTTTTTTCTGAAAACACATAAACTTAAAGGTAACATATATATCTGTATTAACACAAGTATGGAATGTGCAATATGTATACATAGCTGAGATGATTTTTGTTCTATGTTTGAGCAGGTAAAAGGCATCTGTTAACTTTATAGTTTGTTTGGACTATATAACCAAACCTCTATCCATGCCATATGAAAGGATGGCATATCCTAAAAAGTCATGAGGATGCTGTAGTTAATAAGATTTGTCATGTTTCATCCAATCTTAGAGATGTTCCCATAGTAGAGGGATCAGCATATACATCATCTTTCCTGTAGTCTTTCTTAGTTTCTTTTTTCAAGTCTGTAGCTAAGATTTTCAGAAGGTCTTCCCCAACCAAATCGGATCTTCATTAATTTTGCAGAGAACCATAACTTTTTGTTTCCTGTGGAAATAAAAGCATAGCCTTTACCCCAATGCAACACATTTTCTGACTTTCATTTTGAAGTTAAGATATTCTTAAACTACATGGGTTGGTTTAATTTAATAGTTTCCATAATCCAATGTCTCTCAGCAGCTATGTTTTTTATACCTTAGCATTTTAAAAATTCAAAGTCAACAAAGCACCATACAGGGTCCAGATGCCCTGCTTATTTCCCATCCTTGCATGACTTATTCTTTTTATATTACTTTATTCTTTATTTAAAGACTTTATTATTTTAAGCTATTGTCTATGACTGTCTAGGTCTCTTTTCTTTTCTTTCTTTAACATCTAAGCACATTTTTAAATATACTGTACCTTTTCAGAGGCTTTCTGTGTCTAGACCTGGCTTTACTCAGAGCCTGCAGCATTCTCTGACCATGCGAGACGAATCTTAACTACCATGTCAGCCACCGCACAGGCATAGACACAGACACAAGCTCAGCTTAGTGCATGGTGTTGGCTCCAGCCCGAGATAGCCATGCCTCTACATACCTCCGAGCACTGGCCTGCTTGAGAGACTGCAGTACTAGGAATCCACATCCAGTTCTTTGTCCAGAACTTTTCTTAGCTTTCTCAGGTCCTATGTTTGGATATTTGAGCCTCAATGTTGGGCGACATATGTAGTCAGATTTTTCTTTTCTGTCACCAGCTCTAAATAACAACATGGAGACTTCTTATTAATTATGAAAGCTTGGCCTTTAGCTTAGGCTTGTCTCAACTAGCTCTTATAACTTAAATTAACTAATATTTTTTAAATCTATGTATCTATTACCCCTCTTCTATCTTGTACCTTCTGTCTCCTCTCTGTGTCTGGCTGATGACTCTACCTTCTTCTTTCTCTATCTGAAAGCTCCACCCATACTTCCTGCCTAGCTATTGACCATTTGGCTCTTTATTAAATCAATCACAGCAATATATCTTCACATGGTGTACAAATATCCCCAAACAGGGCTATACTATTACAACAACTATCTACTCCCAGTGGCTGAAGCCCACCAAAGGTGCTTGCTTTCTTCTCCTGTGTTAATGTAGCATTTGAGAGAGCTCTGTCTTACTTCATCCTCCCTCACCTACAGTGGTTAAACCACCAAGTACAAGGAAAAGCCTCCTATTCATGTCAAGAGCTTATAGGGAAGTCTAGAGCTAGATTTCTTAGGAAGCAGATGGTGAGGCACAGTTTTCTGTTCAGAAAGTCATTGGTGATTACTGTTGGGAGAGACAGCTATCTGGAAGAGAGAGCACAGGAATGATCAGCAAGAGCTCAACTTCTACACAGATCAGCAGAAGCCTTCTTCAAGAAGCTCTTGAAGATATCGTGATATCACCATGATCCATCAGCATTGTCCCCAAATTGAGGTAAGGAAGCTTCTGCCCTATAAACCAAACAGCATTCCTCAGTAAGGATGATTCCTAGAAGGGCTCAGATGTGAATGCTCAGCAGTCAACACTCATGGCTGCAAAGAGAATAGGGACCTTGGTCCTAAAGGACAAGATCTGGATGACACATGAGAACTTTTACTGCTATCCATAGCTTGCACTGATTACATCTTCCAACTGGTACAGTAGCTTTAAGTCATCTGGGAACAGCTCCCTGGGATTCTTGTTGGTCCTCTTTCCCACTTACCACAGGAAGGGTAGAAGGGTAGTCTATAATCCAAGAGGCAGCAGTCGGCCTCAAGACTGTTTACTGTCTTAATGTGCTGTCTATTGCTGTGATAAAAGGCCACGACTAAAAACAACTTGGAGAGAAATTGGTATATTTGGTTTACAAATCCTGATCACGGTCCATCATTGAGAAAAGTCAGGGTAGGAACTGAAGGCAGGAACTGAAGGAGAGACCATGGAGGACCATGCTTACTGGCTTGTTCCCCATGGTTTGCTCAACTTATTTTCTTCCATAATTCAGGACCACTTGCCCAGGGTGGCATTGTTTACAGTGGTCTGGGCCCTCCCACATCAATTGTTAATGAACAAAATACAACCGGGCAGTGGTGGTGCACGCCTTTAATCCCAACACTTGGGAGGCAGAGCCAGGTGCATCTCTGTGAGTTCGAGGCCAGCCTGGGATACAGAGCAAGTTCCAGGAGAGGCTCCAAAGCTACACAGAGAAACCCTGTCTCGAAAACACAAACAAACAAACAAACAAACATACAAACAAACAAAAAATAGGCCACAGGCTTGTCTACAAGCCAGTCTGATGGAGACATTTTTTTAACTGAGGATCCCTCTTCTCAGATAATTCTAGCTGCGTCAAGCTTACAAACAACAACAACAAAATCCTAACCAGACAGTGACAATTATCTGCTTTATGTCCACTATTGGTTGGCTCATCAAGGTTTCTAACCTAGTAGAATAACCTAGGGCATTATCCCTGAACTTCTGGCCACTGTGATGTTCTTAGGCCACGGATACCACAGATGCCAACTTACTACCAACCATAGACCGGAGAGCACCAGGGAAGCCTGGACAACCTGCTCCTTGTTCTGCCTGATTTCACCATGTAACAGCATCCCTGTACTCCCCCGACAATTAGACAATTAGATGGTCACTGAACGGAAAATGGCGCTCGTTGTTCAGCAGAAGAGTCACTGGTTACCAGAGTTAGAATGGGCTTTATGAGAAAGAAGAGGGGATAGGACAGGAGAAGCCAGGCCTGGCGGAGAGGAAAGAGAGGTGCAGAGAGAGAGTGTGGGGGTCAGTGTGTGGCTTTTTAAGGCGGGGACACAGTCGCCTGCTGCTGATGTAATAAGGTGCCAGACAAGACCCTGAGCTGCGCATCTACAGAATCCTTGCAGTCACCCTTGATGCTTTCTGCTCTTGTGTCAGAAAATGCTCAAGGTGACAAGGCAGCCACCAGGGCTTAAAGCTTAATGAGACACTTAGTATACCCTTGGGGTGTTTCCCTTGGGAAATTAGGCTCTCTAGATCCACAAACACTGGAACAGTGATGAGCATCATTTTCCAAGTAGGGTGCTCACAATGTGTGCAAGGGCTCCACTACTTCTATACCCGTGGTTCTAGACTCACTCACTCTACCTACTGGGACTGCCAGCTCCTCTAAAGAGCCTTGATTTTGGGACACTTGTTTAGTTCATTTTGTTGCTATAACCAAACCTGAAGTGAGGTCCAAGCTCTAAAGCAGGAATGGAGACAGGTCATGGGAGACCAGGAGGTTAAAGAGAATGCTAGGAACTGTAGGCAGATAAGGCATACTTTACTCACCAGCACACAGGCTGCTAGACAGGCAGATGCTGGCAGGTTACCCAGGCAGACACTGGCACATACAGGCCACATGTAAGGGAGCACAGATACACACCCAGACTGACACACAGGGCACAGAGAGGTAGGCGTAAGTGATGGTTTTTAGCGGCGTTCTTACCCTTCGAGGAAAAGTCACGAAGCACGACAGAATCCACTAACAAGAGTTTTATTAAAACAAGGAGAGGGCTGGGGAGATGGCTCAGAGGTTAAGAGCACTGACTTCCTTTCCAGAGGTCCTGAGTTCAATTCCCAGTAACCACATGGTGGTTCATAACCATCTGTAATGAGATCTGGTGCCCTCTTCTGGCCTGCGGTCATATATGCAGTATACATAACAAATAAATAAAACTTTAAAAAAAGAATATTGCTTTTGTAATTAATGAATATCATGAATGTAATTTAAAAAATAATAAAAAAAAAAGACAAGGAGAAAGGGATAGATGTGAACAGGCCTGCGGAAGGACACATGTGAGAAGGGGGCCGGGGAACATGGGGCCTGTCTTTTTAAGGGCCAGTTCTCGCCTGCGCACACAGGACCACATGACTACTCCACGAATGTGCATAGATCACATGGTCATGCCGCCTGATTATGAGACCACGCAGCCATGGGGCTTGGGTTACGCAGGATGTATGGAAATGACTAGGTGGAAATGACTGAGTGTCCCACCAGGCACCATGGGCGCATGGTTGGAATTCCTATCAATAAGGGCCTACAGGCAGACACACACAGACTGATGAAACCATTGTCTCATAAATACATGGTGGTATTTTGCCAGGTATAATTATATAATAGATTATATCACTATTTACTTTGAGGTTCCGGGGACATCCAGTGTCATGGTGTCAGCCATCTTGTGGTGGCTCATAGCCTCCCGGATGTCCAGCATCAGGTATCTTGGCCCATGCAGGCTATCTGTGCCAGCACCATGTTGTCTAAATATGGACCAGTCCTTACAGCCCGTGTTCCTTACACTGAGGCTTGGAATTTTATAAAGAAGAGAAGTTTATTTGACTTTCAGTTCTTGTGGCTGGAAAGTCCAAACAGCATGGTGCTGGCCTAGGGCTACATTATACAGTGTGACAGTAGAAAAGGGGACCAGCCATACACAGGGGTGGCCCACAGAAGAACGGCAGGAAGACATCCACGAGGGGCCACCTAGTCACGCCTACCAACCCGGCCCACGACTGACAGAGAGTGTGATTGACACCACCTCACACAACGATCGTCTACTAGACCCCTCTTCAAGGCCACGTCACCCGAGGGTTGCCACAGTTGGAGCCAAGTTTCCAGAATGTGACGGTTCAGAGGACAAATCATGTCAAAGCCACAGCAGGTGTGACTAGTGTCCCGAGAGATGGGACATTTTGGCAGAGGCCAGCCCCCCTCCACGTCAATGTTCTCTTTGAGGGGTTACCATGGAGCACCCAGGTTTCACTCTAAGCCCACTCTGATTGGCCCCCCTCCAGCTGCTGCCTCTCATCGAAGTCCCTTCATTCTTTGGGCCCGGGCTAACCAATCTAGGTGTTTTTCACTGTCCTGAACTCTATGTATTTCTGCTTAAGGTCTCTTCCCACGCAGATGTGCTTGTCACTTCCTGTCACTGTGACAAAATGATTTAAAGGAGAAAAAGTTTCTTCGAATCCACTCTTTCAGTTCAGTCACCTGTCCCTGTTGCTTTTAGGCCCTGATGCAAAGGAGAGCGTCATGGCAGCGAGAGACCTGAGTGGGCCAAAGCCGCTCACCTGCAGTGGAGGGGAGGTGGACAGAGAGCAGATCTCAGGATGAGGTATGTCCTGCCCCTCCTCCAACTAGGGTTTCTCCTCTCGATAGCCCCCTCAACTGTGAATAATAATCAACCGCTAATCCATTGGTAAAGTTCATGACCTCACACTCCAGTCACTCTTTTTTTTTTTTTTTCTTTTTTTTTTTTTTCTGCTTTTTTTTTTTTTTTTAGATTTATTTATTTATTATGCATACAGAAGAGGGCGCCAGATCTCATTACAGATGCTTGTGAGCCACCATGTGGGTGCTGGGAATTGAACTCAGGACCTCTGGAAGAACAGTCGGTGCTCTTAACCTCTGAGCCATCTCTCCAGCCCTCCAGTCACTCTTATTGCCACCAGGTGGGGACTAAGTCTTCAAAAAGCCTTTTAAAGAGGCAATTCACGTCTGAGTGAACACCATTAAACGATCACACACTCTGTCCACTAGGAGGATTTCCCGTCATCATTGTTTTTCCAGACCACCCTGAGACTGTGTGGACTGCTAAAGCAGTCCATTTTGGGGCGAAGACCCCCTAAACTGAAACATTTTTTTTTTTTTTTTTGGTTTTTTGAGACAGGGTTTCTCTGTGTAGCTTTGCGCCTTTCCTGGAACTCACTCTGTAGCCCAGGCTGGCCTTGAACTCACAGAGATCTGCCTGGCTCTGCCTCCCAAGTGCTGGGATTAAAAGCATGCGCCACCACCGCCCTGGCTAGTGGCCACACATTTTATCTAAGGGGGAGATATTGGCACAACATTGGTGAACAGTGTGGGTAAATGTGTTCATCATTTGTGCCACACAGAGCAGCTTTTGGTATTGCACACTATCCCTTGGTGACTCAAGGCTGACGGTCTTCAGGGTTTCCTGGTTGAGTAGTCTGATTCTTCCTTGTCCCTGAAAAGGCTGTGGGTGGAAGGTATGGTCCCTAGCCTGTGACATCATGGGGGGTGATGCAACCTTTAAGAGGTAGGGCCCAGTGGAAGGAAGGCAAGTGACTAGGAGTGTGTCCTTGAATGGGATAAGTGGGAACCTGACACATGCATCCCCCTTCCTCCTTCCCTCCCCCCTTCACTTTTAGACACTGTGGGAGCCTCAGTGACTCCATCTTGTGGCTTAATTCCATCTTGACTTAAGATCAGAGAGCTCAAGCTTGTTTTTGCTCCTCGAGGCTGAATAACAGGAGGTGTTTACACTTGTCTATTCCTTGGACCACAGTAAAGAAGAATTTTTGCCCCCTTGCTTGGTGTATAAAAAGGCTTTGAGAAATAAATTCAGGGGTGCTGCAGTATTCACTGAGAACCTTCCCAATTCTATCTTCTGTCTCTGTCTCTTCCTAATCCTCACTCCCCTATTCAGGTACTGTTCGACAGGTCGGCTGGTCCCGACAGGACACCCTGAGGTAAGCAGCCTCTCTGTCACATGCTCCCACCCTAATGCTCTCGATCATAGACCGGCCCTTCTGAAACTGAGCCCAAATCAACCTTTTGTCTTTTTAAGATGACTTCTCTAAGATATTTTGTTACAGTAACAGGAAACTGGCAAACGTGCTTTGCAAACAGACAGGACAGGGTCACTAGGTGATGCTGAAGAGGCTCTCCAGGTGCCGGGCTTCCTCCTGGGTGGTGGGCGATGTGAGACACAGTGTCTGTGCTTTGTTTCCAGAGGATATCCCTTTCTATCCCACCCCACAGGGCCTCACGTGAGGGCCATGTATTAGGTGTTGTACGACATCTGGGCACTGATGATGTTAGCATTGAGCATGTGATAAGATGGTACCTGCCAGGTTTCTCCTTTGTGAGATTTGATATGTCACCCTAGGAGTTGAACAAGCATCTGATAGAACAAGCACTTTCATTCTACACAAACGTCCTCTTTGGTATCAGACTTTATCCGTTGATTTTTCACATCCATTCACAATTTTTACCTGTAATAATTATCACTGTAGTGTTTACCAAGTGGCAACTTTTCTATTTTTAACCTTTCTATACTTATTACTTAGAAATGTTCTAAAAGGAAGAATGATCCCTTCTTCATTTCTTTATTTAGTAAATGATTTTATTTATATTATTAGAAGCTTGTGCCTAGTTCTGTAGGTTGAAATCCATTACCACCATTGCTCAGATTACCCCAGCTTTGGCAGCTGAGAGATCTTCAGAGTTAATCACTTCCTTACAGAGGAACACTGTTAATTGCAACTGACTGGGGACACTGTCTCTGTCCACTGCAGCTTTCCCGTCACAGCTCCCTATGCCAAATGGTGCTGTAGAACCCAGGGCATTTGGGATGTGGGGTGAGGGGAAGGCGAGTTGGAGACATCGTAGATTTTATTTATTGGAATGTCAGTAATTATGTGGCTCAAATAACAATCGCTTCCATGTGTAAGTGAGTTTATGTTTGTGATCTGATGCAGAAATGGCACCCAGGGATACTTCTGCCCAAATATTCAGAGCTGGAAGGTTCCTTTTGATGTGAACATACCTTTAGCTCCCAACACTGCAACTATGTGGCTCAAGCTTACTTTTTTTTTTGCATTTTTTTTTTACTTTTTTTTTTTTTTTTTTTTTTTGCATTTTTGAAACTCAGAAGGGAAATTTAAACACAAGAAGAGTCCACCTACAAATTCACGAGCCCAGTGTGCCATTTTAATTTAACCTGTGAGACTTTCTGGGTTCATTGAATAAAAAGAAGAGTATAATGGTCGGGTGGTAGGGCACCTGCTGACACCGGAGTTCCTGAGTTTGGTCCCTGGAATTCACAATGTGGATGGAGAGAACTGACTTCTATAAGTTGTCCTCTGACCTCCACATACATGTTGTGACATGCTCACCTACCTATGCACATACAACCCTCCCTACAGAATTAACAACAAAAAAGTTAAAAGGGAAGAAGAGACGGGAGTGCCTGCTTCCCACTTGTTCTGTGTCAGGAGAGGGCACAGCAGACAGACAGACAGACCACCATCTGTGAGCCAGAAACTGGCCCTCACCAGGCAACCATTGGCTGTGCTTCACCTGGGACCATTAGCTTCTAGAACTGTGGGAATGTCCATATGTGCTAGGCATGGTGGTACCCATCTTCTAAAATCCCAGAACTCGGGAGGCAGAGGCAGAGGCAGAAAGATTGCTCTAAGTTTAAGGCCAGCCTGGTCTACATAGTGAGTTCCAGGCCAGCTTGGGCTATACAGTGAGATCTTATTTCAAACGCCAAAGTAAATAAGTAAATTTTACAAAAGTTAGAAGAAAATGTAGACTTCCAATTTGAAATACAAAGGATACATTCTTTTGCCATCTCTAAATATATTTACCAAGTAATGGAGAGAAATTTCAACAAGAGTTAATGAAACAAAGGAAAACAATGAAATGAATAGAAATTATCCTGACATTAAGAACAGAATTACAACCAAAAAATGTTTTATTGGACCAAAAGTAATAATTTGAGAGAGAGAGAGAGAGAGAGAGAGAGAGAGAGAGAGAGAGAGAGAAGAGTGAGTTTTCCAGTAGACTAGAAATGCATAGACTCTTGAGTTGTTTAGTAACCCAGTTAACGAAAGGAGTGAGTCACCTGATCCACGGGGACAAGATTGACAGTTCTTATTGTTTATGTGAGAACAGACACCTAAGAGGAGAATCCACGGTGAGGTTTGGTAAACCTCAAACCCTGCCAAACCCTGATGTGCTTAAAGTCTCATTATCATACAGGAAGGAAAACCTGTGAGAAGTTCCCTTTAAACTCACAGCATTTACAAACGTTTACATGATATTCTATGTGAGCATGAAGGAATGCGGAAGTGTCATTTATGTGCACAAATAAACCTGACCAAACATGTTCGAAACACGGCTGACCTCCTCATCTTCTTTCTGACGGTACTTCACAGTGCTGGCTCCATTGGGAGATGTCACCCAGAGGGTACAGCTCAGAAAGCAATGAAAAATTTTGTAGTCGTGTGCTAAGAAGCCATAGGTACTGCATAATTTTTCTAGATTTTGTTGTGTTCGTGGCATTTATCAGCATTTTAAAGATTTTAATTTTGCTGTTCTTTCTTTCTTCCTTTCTCTCTCTTTCTTTCTTTCTTTCTTTCTTTCTTTCTTTCTTTCTTTCTTTCTTTCTTTCTTCCTTTCTTTTCAAGACAAGGTTTCTCTATGTAATAGTTCTGACTGTCCTGAAACTCACTTTGTAGACCAGGCTGGCCTTGAACTCACAGAAATCCACCTGCCCCTGTCTCCAGAGTGCTGGGATTAAAGGTGTGTGCCACCATTGCCCAGCTCTGCTGTCATTTCTTTAATCTTTCTAAATAGTGACTTCCAAAGCTCACTTTGTATGACTCTCTTGTTCTTCTTTTACTTTTAAAAAGTTTTCCAAAGGCCAGGTATGGAGATGCACACCTTTAATCCCAGCACCCAGGAGGTAGAGGCAGGAGGATCTCTGTGAGTTCAGGGCCAGCCTGGTCTACAGAGTAAGTTCCAGGACAGGAGAAGACTACACAGAAAAACCCTGTCTCGAAAAACCCAAACCAAAGAAAACAAGGCATATTTCAAAAAAGCACTCACTTCTTGGGGTCATGACACGTGGCATGCAGGTACAGGTAGGGAAGTGGAGCCATTGCTGCCAGGCCCAGGGATGGAGGATCCCAGGGGAAACAGACCTTTTCACCCCTTGGCAATTGATGTCGTGTCCTCCACTTACCAGGTGTGAAGTGGTTGCTGGGAGAATTAATGTGTGTTTATGCAACATGTTCACAGGGAGTGTGAAGCCCTGCTGCCACCAGCTTTATTCTCCAGATGGAAACTGATGGTAGAGGGTGATATGAAGAAGTTGAACCACGCTGAAGGAGCTGCTGGTACTGTTATTTCTCATCTTGATATAATAAATGAGTGTTCTGGGGTCTCCTCAGAATGGTTTTTCAGTGGGGTTGGGATGTGGGTCTGGGGGAGGATGCTCTCCTGGATTGCATGAGGCCTGGATTAAATCCATAGCACCACCACAGACACAGACGAGCCAGCCTCAGGACCGTGAGTTCCTCTAAAAGCCCACGTTAGACATGGAGCTTAGCCTGTGGTTTTAGTCTTCTCCCCACTGCTCTCCCTTCAGAGAAGCCTTGTTACTCTTGGCTACTCATCCACGTTGATCTCTTCCGTAGAGAGCCCTCCTCCTTTCTCTCCCTCAGTCCACAGGCAGCTCAGATACCGCCGGTTCCAGAAGGTTGCCCAGGTACCACCCATGCTCCTCCTCTGTGCTGATGTTATTATTAGTCTTATTCCATTTGGGCTAGGTCACTTACAAACAACAGAAATGTGTATTTTTCCAGCTCTGAAGGCCGGGAGGTGGGGTTTGAGGTGTCTGTAGCTCTAGAGTCCATCAAGTGCCCCTTCCTGGTTCTGATATGGTAGAAAGGTGACCATACTCCCTGGATAGGCTACTAATCTCATTCAGTTGGGATTTGCCTCATGACCTAATCACTTCCACAAAGACCTACCTCTGAATGCCATCACCTTCAGATGTGGGACTTCAACATAGGAATTTGAGGAGGCCACAACATAACAAAGGACTGTCTATTCCTCTATTCCATTTACTATTGTATCTGTTTTTCTCTGGGTATGGGAGGCCAGCTACCACCTTTTGAAGGGTTCTTATGAGAGAAGGGTAAGAAAATATTAGATAGAAAGAGAGATCTAGTTGACGAGAAGAAAGACAGAAACACAGGATAGCTTCAGGAGGGCCTGGATCAATACCCAATGGCCTTTTCCATTTATTCAAAAGGGCTTCTTATAACAATGTCAAGGGGAGGGGCAAAAGAACTCCCCCTTGCAAGATCAAAGCATACTACACAGCCAAGTATAGACCTTTCCAAACAACTGTTAACCGTGTCCATAGACAAATCATCCCCTTATGTAGCCCTGCTAGGTTAAACAGGCTCAGATTCTCAGACCCTGAGTAAGTTCTCACTAGGAAACCTCTGTGGGTCTCCACATCTGGGAAAACAACACTTATTGTCTGCCTCAAGTACAACTATTTGTATACATGTTTCCTCTAGGGCTGAGGGCCCAAACCTGACTCATTACATCCTCATAGTGATCCACAAAATAACACATGCAAAAGGAGTAGTTACATCAGTGTGAGCATTAATTTTTCTGGTGCATTTTAAGGACCCAGCCTAGGTTCTGCCACAATGCAACTTCCAAGAGGATCCTTTGTAATAAACATGCAGATGTAAGTCAAGCATTTCTCCAAATCCTCTTGGTCTTAAAAGCAGACGACCGCCTGCCGAAAGACAGCTGTGAGGACCTCTGGTGTGTGGTGACAGGAAATCAGTGTTCAAAACGGGACCGATCTCATGAGTTCGACTTTCCCCACAGAGCACCTGCACTAACACAGAGTATAGAGGAGAAAGAAACAATTGGGGTTTTTCCTGTAATCAGTCTGTCTTTCTCCAGGGCCTCTTAGAATGCACAGCTCTTCCCCCCCCCCCACCCTCGCGCACGCTCCCAAGTGTGCTCAGTGGACCACAGCATGGGATGCAGGCAGTGGCTTCACACAGCCCAAGGCACACCTGGGCAGACGGAAGTTAAGGGAAGCTCCATCCAGCTACGTGGGAGCAGTACTGAGTGACAGAGAGGTCAAGTGGGCCTGCACCCTGTGAGGAAGCAGGCTCTGGCAAGCCTGGCATTCAAACTGAGCCTGAGATACCTTTTGTTATGGTTGCCATGGAAACAATTAGCTGTCTATCGCCGTGTAACAAAATGCCACACAACTTAGTGGCTTAAATAACCACTTTCTGTTATCTTGAAATGTTTGTGGGTCAGGGATTCGGGAGTGGCCTGGATGCCTGCTTCTGGCTCGGGTCTTTCCTGAGGGAGTCTGTGACAGTTAGCTTGACTTAGAGTCATGGGTCTGCTTCTAAGGTGACTCACTGGAACACCTCAGCTCCTCACCAGTGAGCTTCTCCCCGAGGCTGTCTAGGTGTTCTTCTGAGGTGGCAGCAGGCTTCCCAAAGAGTATGAGCTCCAAAGGAGAGAGCAAGGCAAAAGAACAAAAATGTTTCTACAGCCCAGCCTTGAAAGCCATATTCCGTCATTTCCACTACATTCTACTGATGAGCAGTGAGTCACCCAGAACAATCCACACTCAAGAGGAGAAAAATTAGTCTGCATTGAAGGAAGGCATTTCAAGAATGTGTGGATTTATTTTAAAAACACCCCAAGCCTCTTCAGTGCTGACTGACTGATTGCCTGGTGCGTTCCAGGCAGTGTGGTTGTGTTCCTAACCACCAGCAGCCCAAGCCTGAGCCCGTTTGCTAAAGTTACTCAAACCCCAGGAGTCACTGCCCTTGTCCATCCCTGGGAGGGAGCTCAGCCCAGGGCAACACCCTCGTCAGTCACTGTGCCTTGTCAGTAAGGCTGGTTGTTCACATCCCAAACTACGATGACCTCCACCCCCTGTAACACCGTCAGGGCCTTCTCTGGAGGCCATCATCTGTCACGTTGGACAGCAGTGGGAAGGTGGAGCATGGAGTCCTCCCACGTGTTCAGGAGGCCCCATCCCACACCAGCCAGCTCTGCCAAGTCAGAGAGAGAGAGAGAGAGAGAGAGAGAGAGAGAGAGAGAGAGAGAGAGAGAGAGAGAGGAAAGGACCTGCGAGGGAGCTGCCACTCAACCAAAGAGCCACCCAATGAGCTCTGCTCTGCCGGAGGAAGGCTGCTCTCTGTCAGCCGCCCACACTCCCACAGGCTCGGATGTGGCTCTCCTGCATTGCAAGGCACAGGCCTTCACGAGGCTGGCTAGTCTGGGTCTTTGTAAGGGGCTGTGCTGGAGTCGTTATTGGGCAGAACCCTTGGATTCTGAAGTTTGCATGGTTAAAGGTTAGCTTTGTTTAGCAGTCAATTGTCTGTGGCTGAGGTGGGGCACGGTTCAGAATGGTCCTGTGGAACAAGTATATACGCCACACAGTAGACTCAGTTTACCTTCAGCTGTCTCTCTACTTGGCTGTTATTCTGAGTCAAGAGTCAGGAGGGAAGGGAGAGTGAAAGGGTAACAGAAAGGATTTGCTTAAGTGACTTCAGGAGGTGTGTGTGTGTGTGTGTGTGTGTGTGTGTGTGTGTGTGTTCACATGTATGTGTGTGTACATGTGTGTATGTATTGTCTGTGTGTGTAGGTGCATGTGTGTATATGTATGTGTGTGCATGTGGTGTATGTGTGTGTACATGTGTGTACATGTGTGTATGTGTGTATATATCTGCTGTGGGACGGTCTGTATGTCAAATGTGTTGCTCTGATTGGTCAATAAATAAAACACTGATTGGCCAGTAGCCAGGCAGGAAGTATAGGTGGGACTAACAGAGAGGAGAATTGAGAGAACAGGAAGGCAGAGTGAGACATTGTCAGCCACAGCCATGATAAGCAGCATGTGAAGATGCTGGTAAGCCATGAGCCACATGGCAAGGTATAGATTTATAGAAATGGATTAATTTAAGATGTAAGAACTAGATAGCTAGAAGCCTGAGCCATTAGGCCAAACAGTTTAAATAATATAAACATCTCTGTATTTGTTTTATAAGTTGGCTGTTGGACTGCCGGGGCTTGGTGGGACCCGGAGAGAAAACTCTCCAGCTACATGTACCTGTGTGTGTCTCTGTGTATATATTTGCATGTGTGTGTATGTGTATATATATGTGTGTGTGTGTGTGTGTGTGTGTGTGTGCATGTATGTGTGTGTGTGTGTGTGTGTGTGTGCATGTATGTGTGTGTCTCTGTGTATATATTTGCATGTGCATGTGTATATATGTGTGTATGTGTGGGTGTATGTGCATGTATGTATGTGTCTGTGTGCATAGAAGTGTCTCTGTATGTGTTTGTACCAGACTATATGGGATCTTTAAAACTAATACTCAAGGGTACAGGTGATCTGATGGAGGAAAATAGAAAAAATGGGGAGATGACCTCGAGCTAGGGAGTGGGAGATAGATAAAGACAGAAGAAGAGGGATGGATAAAATAAGATAAGGCTCTCTGGGAAAGTCATAAGGAATCTTACTATTAATACCTTTCTTTTCCATTTCTGTGCTAAGACACCATGGCCAGGACAGCTTGTAAAATAAAGCATTTGGTTTGGTGCTCACTGTTCTAGAGGGTAGGTCCCTGACCATCCTGGCGAAGAGCATGGCAGGCATGCATGGTGCTGGAGCAGTAACTAACATCTTTATCCATAAGCACTAGGGAGAGAGAATTAACTGGGAATGACCTGGGTATTTGAAACCTTAAAATCTACCCCCAGTGACACATCCTCCAACAAGCCACACCTCCTAATCCTTCCTAAACAGTTCTACTTACCAGGAACCAAGTATTCAAATCTATGAGTCCAGGGGAACATCTCATTTACAGCCCATAATTAACTATCTATCTAAATAGATCTATAATACACATTAAGTCACTGTATAAATATACATATATAGTTTAAATGAAAATTTCCCACCTGGGCTAACAATGCAATTCCAGAGCCAAAGGCCCCAAACCCCCAACAAAAACCCCAACACCACATGTGAGAAGTCCTCTTTTCTCCTGAAACATTACAGTAGCTACTGCCCTGGGTTGCCCTGCCCCTCCCAGAGGTGAAAGGTAAGTCCTTACTGCTGAAGGCAATAACGCACTTCAGGGCTCAGAGGCCTTGAGCTGAAAATGACCTAACTGGCTTCCCCTAAGCACTAACTTTCATGATATCAGGAGGCACCACACAGGTTTCCAAAGGAAGGAAGTGACCAACAGTCCCACCCAGCCATGATGCCTATGAACCCCAACAATGACCAGCAAGCATGGTGCCATAACTCCAAGTGTTAACTTAGTGGCATGCATACCTTGGTGGCAGCCAACAGCTCTCTGATTGAATTTAAGCCCATTCAACAATAGGAATATGCCTGGTACTCAAAATCTCACTCCTCGGCACTAGCGAAATCATGGATGTCAGAGGAGAACCTGCAACTGTCACTTTCCTAAATACATTCTAAATACTTGTCCTTATACCCATAGATAAGTGTACTCCTCCCTCCAATTCAAGGACACTTCTCTTTGCAACAGATGGAGACCATCACAAGACAAACAAACAACAACAAAAAACCTCACAAGTGATCAAAACACAGAGTTATGGGGCTCAATCTCACAGGACACATCTGCAAAACACTCCCTCACCTAAGGCTCAGGGATCATTGTGAAAGAGGTAGTGGAAAGAGTGTCAGAGCCAGAAGATCAGGGAGTTTGCTGTGAGACTGTTTCCTGGTAACAACAGAAGTCTCACCACCGTGACTGCCTAAACATGAGCTGAACAAGAACAGCGACAGTAGATGTGTTAAAGTGTGTGAGGGAAAACTCACAGGGCTTCAGCCTACACAAAGAGCTACAAGCAATAAGAGAGTGCTCAGAGTGGGAGAAACAGTCTTCCCCAGGGGATTAGCAGACCAACTGGTTATCCATTCCCCAGCGCTCAGCCCTGAAAACATACATGCAAGTAACATGAAACAGATTGAGCAAGTTGTACATATGTGTTTAGGAATACATCCATATACATAAGCATATGCTTACATGGATGTTATAACAATGAAAAAAAAGAGGGCGTGGATTTGAAAAAGAGCAAGGAGGAATATATGGGAGGGTTTGAAGGGAGGAATGGGAAGGGAGAAAGGATGATATTGTCATCTCAAGAATTAAAAAAAAATACTTAAAAAAAACCCCACAGATGCTATAGCAACAGTGTGAAATAGGCATTGCTATCATCAGTTTATGAGGCTTAAAATAAACAAACCACATGTCAAATACAGAAGCAGAGATAACCTGGGCCTAACGTAAATGTTGTCTAGCCTGCAGGTAAATTTCTGGTTCTCACTGCTGTGCAAGCAGAAGGGGCCCAAACCTCCAGTTCTTTCAAAGAACTAGAAAGGGGTAGCCCATGCAGCAGGGAAGCAGGTGTCCCCTGGAAAGGAGCGTCCCAGGGGGCATTTTTGCCTTTCCGGACTCTAGTTTTCCAACTGTGAAAGGAAGAGATGCTGAGGTGGTAGGAAGAGGCACTGGCTGCCTTTTAAACACATAACACCCCCAAGTCCCGTGGCCAGTTTGCAGGGCTGCTGGGCAATTGCTGTACTGAACCTTTTCCCCCAGAGGTTGTGGACATGAAGCCTCCTGGACATAAACTGGTCTGGAAACCATGGGTCTGAGGATGTTTAGGGGCCCTCCAAGCTCTAGCTCTGAACTTACTGTGGGGCAGGCAAGGAGGAAGGAGCTGCAGGAGCTAACAAAGGCCACATTCCTCACCATTGCCTGATACACTGTGGTATTTAGAGACATATTTGAATGGAAAATCAACCTCTTTCTAAATTCAAATATCTTAACCAGGGCTCCTGGGATTCTCAATAGTCAAATATGAACCAAGAGTCAAATATATAATTTACTATAAGCTATTGAAAAGGATAACTCGTGAGTCTATGTCTATATAAAGAACTAGATAAACCAAAGACATGAAAAGGCTCTCTCTCCATCAGGACAACCAACAGATACAGAACAAAACCAACCAAGTTAGAACACTGTCATTTGGCATTCATTGCGAAAATGATTAGTTTATTCAAGGGTAGGTTCTAAAACAAATGGGTGAAAATTTTTATGAGAAACTTAATATTTATATGATCTCATGGTGTGCTTCTGTATAGCACTTAGTAACGATTCATGAAATACTAGGTAACTTTACAAAGAAACGTGGTAGAAACCATAGTAACTACCATACATGCTAAGATCCCCATTTGCATCCGAGAGATACAAAAGATGCAAATTTGCATCTGAGAGATGCAGTGAGAACACAGTTCCACCTCAGTGAGGTCCCTGCCAAGTCCGGGACCTGAGGCCTCAGAGGAGACATGCGAGAAGCAATTGACCCGTGAGCAGCACAGACACCAGTATCGTGGGAAACTAGCTAGGGGCCTGCTAGGGATGAAAAGAGAGAATAGGTACCAATAGACTCAGGCTGGCATCGTGCGCTGTCTGCAAGACCACAGTGGAAAAGAACAAGAAAGAGTTCACCACGGCTATGTTTCTAGAAAAGGTCAAGTTCAGCAAAAGTTGAGTGGGGTCTGTAGGTTACCACTGAGCCAGAACCATGCAGAAGCCTGTCCTTGCTAGGGAAAGGTGCATTTGGGGATACAACCACCACTCTCTGTCTGTCTGTCTGTCTGTGTCTCTCTGTCTGTGTGTGTCTCTCTCCCCCCCCTCTCTCTCTATGTGTGTGTGTGTGTGTGTGTGTGTGTGTGTGTGTGTGTGTGTGTGTGTATGTATGTAGAAACAGAAGTAATAAAACAAACATACTTCGAAGGAGAGTATATAGTAAGTCTTCTTCGCTTTGGATATATTTTTCTATAGGTGTGAAATTATTTTTAATGGACGGTAAAAAAAATTAAAAATAAAATACCCTCACGTGGGTCATCAGTCATTCACATCATAGTGTGAGTTGATATAATTAGATATTTATTGAACTTGTTGAGAAAGAGGATTTAACAGGGACTTTCTGATTTTAGAGGGGGGTGCCACAGTTTCTTTTCTGTCTCTGTGATAAAGCACCCCAATAAAAGCAAATTTATGGAAGTAAGGGTTTATTTGGAGCTAACAGTTCCGCCGTGGAGGGTAAACCACAGCTGTAGGGGTTGGTCACATTGTAACCACAGTAGCAAAACAGAGAGTGAGAACTGGAGAGATGACTCAGTAAAGCTGAGCTGATTCACAGAAGTCATCTCCCAGAGGGCTGTCTCCACTGTACCCACAACCATCTGAACCCTGTTCCCAGGTCTGCTCAGTCAGCCATCATGGACCACTGCACCAATGATCTGGAGGAAGAAGGAGAATGACAAGAAAGGGGATTTATCTATGTGGGCATAAGGGAAGAGGAGCACACGAAGAGCTTGTGTCCTCACTCTGGCCCATTTCCCACATCCTAACATGAAGTTGAGGTTTACATGGAGGGTAAGAGGTATACATGAGGAGCAGTCCCTGCGTGTTTCCACCCCTCACTGACCCGTTATTGACTCAGCTCCCGTCTCTCTGCAAGGTGGTCTAACAAGACAGGGATGTATGAAATCTCTCCCTGGGAGATGCATGTCTCCTCGGGCTGGCACCAGGCTTCAGCTATTTCCTTCTCCCAGCATAAGATTCCTAGGAAAATTGCAATTTGGGGGGGACCAATGTTTCCAGTCTGATGGCTAAGGGGAGGGCCACAAGTGTGACTCCTGTCAAGATGGTTACAATGCTACTTGACAGTGAAGATGACCATGGTTAATTTACTGTTGATGCTTTTTGGATGTAGGGGTCTGATCAGTCCATGAGAAGAATGGTGTTACTGGCAAGGAAATAAGATATAAGATGGCTCTCCCAGTGCTGACTTCCTCCATCTTCCCCTACCTGATCCCTCCTGGTCCTATGTCCACCCCCACTCCAGACCCTTCCCTCATCCACCTGTGATGTCTATTCTATTTCCCTTTCACAATGAGATTCATGGACCCCACCTTGAGTCCTCCTTGTTACTTAGCCTCTCTGGGTCTGTGGATGGTAACATGGTTATTCTTTACGTTGTGGCTGATATTCGCTTATTAGTGAATACTTAACTATGTTTGTCTTTCTGAGTCTGGGTTACCTCACTCAGGATGATCTTTTCCAGTTCCATCCATTTGCCAGCATGATGTCATTGTTTTTAACAGCTGAGTAATACTCTGTTGTATTAATGTACCACATTTTCTTTATCCACTCCTTGGTTGAGGGGCATCTGGGTTGTTTCCGGTTTCTGGTTATTACAAATAAAGCTGCTATGAACACAGTTGAGCATGTGTCCTTATGGTATGGTGGTGTGTCCTTTGGGTATACACCCAGGAATGGTACATCTGGGGCATCTCTGGGATGAGCTAGAAACCTAGTGCAACGGAAACTCCCAGGAACCTATGAGGGTGACCTTAGCTAAGACTCATAGCAATGGGGGATACAGAGCCTGAACTGGCCATCGTCTATAACCAGGCAAGACTTTCTGTAGAGGAGTTGGGACCCCAACCCAGTCACATAACCTTTGACTTACAATTTGACCTGTCTACAAGATGTGCTGAGGCACAGGAATTATGGGAGTAGACAACCAATGAATGACTGGGCTAGCTTGACACCCAAAATACAAGAGGGAGGGAGCCCACCTGACATTGCAGAGGCCAGGGTAGAACCAAAAGTGACTGGCAATAGAAAAAAAAAAAGTCAATGACGTGATTCCTAATGATACTTTGTTATACTCATAGATTGGTGCCTAGTCCAATTGTCATCAGAGAGGCTTCCCCCAGCAACTGATGGAAACAGATGCAGAGACCTACAGCCAAACATTAGGCAGAGCTTAGGGAATCCTATGGAAGAGAGAGAATCCTGTGTAACATCCAGAAGAGTCAAGGACACTACAAGAAAACCCACAGAATCAACTGGAGTCATAGGGTTCACAAAGACTGAACCACCAATCAAAGAGCTTGCATGGGACTGACCTAGGCCCTCTGCACATATGTTACAGCTTGGTCCTCTTGTGAGACTCCTAACAGTGGGAGCAGGCACTGTCTCTGATTCTATTACCTGCTTTGGGGACCCTTCCCTCCTCCTGAGTTGCCTTGTCCAGCCTGAATAGGAGAGGAGGTGCTTAGTCTTACTGCAACTCTATATTCCATGGCTGGCTGATATACATCGGAGGCCTGCCCTTTTCTGAGGAGAAAGGAGGAGTAGATGTGGGGTTTGGGGGAGAAGGACTGGAAAGAGAGGAGGGAGGGAGGGGACACTGTGGTTGGACTGGAAAAATAAATTAATTAATAATTAAAAAAAAACACACAAGATGATCAGGACACTCCAAGGCAAGCTCCAAACAATGGTCCCTAAAGCAGTGACTGACCTCCTTCAGAAAAGGCAGCCAATGTCACTTTTGAGTTTTAAAAATGGGTGAACATAATTGGGTGGAGGGAAATTTTGAGACACAATACAGTCATATTCCCAGGCTATACCAAGCACACACTAGGAATATGCTAAGATATAAACTTGATTCCAGACATTCCATATACACCTGTTGTGTTTAGTTTTCCACATGTATCTCTGATGTCCACCCCCATTTTAAAAACCAGTGGCACAGGACATACTGTATTCAAGTTAAAGAGTTAAGCCCATGTCCAAGCACATAATTGAAATGATGACTAATGTCAGAGTTTTGTCGGTGGTCATCAGGCAAAGTTCCACCAGGATGCTGATAAAGAGGCAACAGAGCATAGCCAGTGCTTCCTCTGAAGTGAAAACACACGGAGAGGGAGGTCCCTGAGGAGTATTGAGGGACCCCCCAGGAAGTTCTTGCTTTCCAAAATCTGTACTAAATGTTTTGTGTCTCCAAATCTCACTATGTCTTTTGATTTGACAAGTTTTCCCATGAAGCTTTGTAAGAGCAACAACTCAAAGAGTCCTGATTATTCCCAGCACCTCCTGCTTTATAAGGTGAAAGAACAAATCTTCGTGATTTTTTTTCAGGGCCCTCTGGGAATCCCAAAATAGATTGATGTAAAAGATATCCCGAAACATCCTCCTTAGAGTTCTATATTTGGGCCTGATTTTGAGAAGGTAAAAATAATAAAGTTGTCAGAGGGGATTGGACATCTGATTTAAAGGGGATTATGGGTGCTTGGAAATGTTATTTAGTTTTATTTAACCAAAATAGCAATAATTTTTAAGCCATAGAAAGTAAACACAGTAATAAAACAACACACATGTACTTTAATAATGGCAATGGTTTCTTCTGACTCCCTAATGATGAAACAGAGTGTCTAGCAGACGGCACAGACAGCAGTGAGTACCATACTCTGTACGGTCAACAAGGGAGACCACCAAGTCACAGAGTCAGTCTCGAGAATGTAGGGCAGGCTGATAACACATCTCGTAGGTTCGTTTCAGATCCAGGCACTATAAACCAAAGCAAGTCAAATTCACTTACCAACCTGTGTCCTTTATCATGCTCCTTCATATTCAGGAACACTCTGACACTGACACACATTCCCTTCAGGTTCCATGAGCAATAGGTCAAAATTAATTTTGCGATAATTTGAATCATGACATTCTTTCTTTCTCTGACATGCAATGCAGTCCTTGATGCTATCTTCAAATGAAGAGCAGGGGTTCAAAATATGTGAGTTTTAATTTTTAGTACAGTGTCAACAGCTATCACTCATGTAGACAAAAGCTCTCTTGGGGGGAAACCAGATAATTTTTAAGAATATAAAGGAGTCCTGAGACTAAAAAGTTGAAAGCTACTTCTCTAGATGAACTGACATTGTACGGTCAGCTGGGCGCTCAGTATGTAAAACGTGTGGGTCCAAGGAACCACAAGCAAGAATTCGATTCTGTCCCTCTCACTGCCGCTCTTACCAACCCACATGTGGAATTTGTTCCCAGCCCAATGCCACTGAGTTTAGAGGTTCTAGCTCTTCATCTGGGTCAACTATGCTGACACAGGCCACTTTTGCCTCCTTATGTCAACGGTGAGCAAGGAAGGAAGTCATTGTCCTGACAGCTTACAAAGGAGAGGTCCAGCAAGGGCAGGGAAGAAAATGTTTGACAACCAAGTCTGGTCACAAAGGGAAGGCAGGTAGGTGTCATAGCGTTAAGACTCAGACTCTCGAGAGTTAGACGCCTGGATGGCATTGGAGGCAAGCCATCTAGCCAACTGTGGCTGAGGGGCTTTGAACAGTGCTCAGAGAGGGAGGTTATGTATGCAGCCTCAGCGTGAGCTGCAACTGTGGGCCGTAGTCCCTCCCATTTCCTTTCCCTTGTAAGATATACGCCCCCCACACAAATAAAGAACAACCAGAGACCCAGAGAATACAATGTACAAAGCAAATGATCAAGCTGTGCAAAGTGTAGGCTGCTGCCTTGGCTCCTCCTTTGCCCTCTGGAAGGCTACGGTGGTGATGCCCCCGTTATTCTCTCGGAGGCTGAAGTACCCAGTCTCCTAATTGTTGGTTGGAACTCTTAAGAACTGGGGACACCAGCAGTTCTCCTAAGAATTACCCTCAACTGAAAAGATCCTGGAATCCATTCCAAACTGTAGAGGAAAAAGTCGGGTGATGAGGACACGTGAATACCTAACCCCCTTACCTCAATATAGGACAACACTAATGGACCACACTAGCTGCAGAGCTTCTCTATCAGGGGCATCTTTGTTGCCACTACCACACAGTTCAGCCCTAGCCTCTCCCACAGCTAGCATAACTCCTGAGAGAGATGAACTTGAGAATGCCACCGTGTCTTAGTTAGGGTTTCTATTGCTGTGAAGAGACACCATGACCATAGCAACTCTTATGAAGGAAAACATTTAATTGGGGCTGCCTTACTGTTCAGAGGTTTAGTCCATTATCCTCATGGCAGGTGGGCATGCAGGCAGGCATGGTGCTGGAGAAAGAGCTGAGAGTTCTACATCTTTTTTTTTTCTTTTTTGTTGTTTTTGTTTTTTTGTTTTTCGAGACAGGGTTTCTCTGTGTAGTTTTGCGCCTTTCCTGGGACTCACTTGGTAGCCCAGGCTGGCCTCACAGACTCACAGAGATCCACCTGCCTCTGCCTCCCAAGTGCTGGGATTAAAGGCGTGTGCCACCACTGCCTGGCAAGTTCTACATCTTGATCCACAGGCAGGAGAAGGAGACTGTGTCACTAGGCATAGCTTGAGCATGTAAGACCTCAAAGCCTGGCCCCACAGTGACACACTTCTGCTGTGGGATATTCTGTATGGCAAA
This sequence comes from Peromyscus maniculatus bairdii, assembly GCF_049852395.1. Taxonomy (NCBI): domain Eukaryota; kingdom Metazoa; phylum Chordata; class Mammalia; order Rodentia; family Cricetidae; genus Peromyscus; species Peromyscus maniculatus. The sequence goes on along the minus strand of NC_134863.1, from coordinate 14,167,964 downwards.
TGTGTTGCTCTGATTGGTCAATAAATAAAACACTGATTGGCCAGTGGCCAGGCAGGAAGTATAGGCAGGACTAACAGAGAGGAGAACTGAGAGAACAGGAAGGCAGAAGGAGTCACTGCCAGCCGCCACCAGGACAAGCAGAATGTGAAGATGCTAGTAAGGCATGAGCCATGTGGCAAGGTATAGATTTACAGAAATGGATTAATTTAAGCTATAAGAACAGTTAGCAAGAAGCCTGCCACGGCCATACAGTTTGTAAGTAATATAAGTCACTTCCTCCAACAAGGCCACACCTCCTAACAGTGTGTGTGTGGTGGCTTAACTCTCTCTGGGCCAAGCATTCAAACACATCAGTCTATGGTTCCATACCCTTTTAAGCCACCATAGATACCCCGTGTTTCTCTCTCAGAATTTGCTTCCTGAAAATCTATCCACGACAGGGCTTCTTCACTATCCTGTTCCGCTGCAGTTCTTCACAGATGGTTGTGCATATGTAAAAATGATGTGTGTCCACGGATGTGTGCACAGTGGTGCACATGTGAAGGCCTGAGGCTGGTGGTAGTTGTCCTCCTTGGACATTTTCCACTTTATTCATTGAGGTAGGGCCTTTAAATGAACATGGATCTTGCCATCAGGAGATAGTGTAACAATGCAGTTCACCCTGAGGATCGTCTGTCTCCACCTTCTGAGTGCAGGAATTACAGGTGGGTCTTAATGTCCATCGGGCGTTATGTGGGCTCCAGGGATCTGAACTCTGATCCTCAAACTTTCATGGGAAACACTTTATCCACTGAGCCATCTCCCCAATGCTCAGAATTATACACCTGACTTAAAGTACATATAGATATATAACCTTTTAAACTCTTACAAATTGTGTGTGTGTGTGTGTGTGTGTGTGTGTGTGTGTGTGTGTGTGTGTGTGTGTGGTGTGGTGTATATGTGGTATATATGAGTATGTGCACATGTGGGGGGAGGCATATATACTTGTGAGTACATGTGGAAGCCAGGCATAGATAGACACTGGGTGAATTCCTCTGCTCTGCACCTTTGTTCAGTGAGACAGGGTCTCTCACTGGACTTATAGCTCATCATTTTAGCTGGTCTGGTTAGCCAGCCAATGAGCCCCCTGACCCCACTTTTGCCAACCCCCCCCCAACACTGGGTTTGCGGCTGCATATCCGCTGTACTGAGCTTTTTTACGTGGATGCTGGAGATCCTAACTCAGATCCTCATGCTGGCACAGCAAGGGATTTGCTCACTGAAGCATCTCCCCAGATCTGGGGAACTACAGGTCAAAAAGGAGAAACTTATCATTCAGGTAGTTCGGGAAATGCTTGGATGAGTAAAAAGCGGGTTTCTTTATGATGAAACATGTTGGGCCTCTAAATATACTGCCCTGAAAGTGAATCTCCAGATTCATTTTAGTAGAAAGTTCTTTAATTTTTATTTTTTATGGGTACAGGTATTTTGTGTCCTGTGTACCATGTGGGAGCAGTGCCTGCAGAGACCAAAAGAAGGTGTTGGATCCCTTGGGACTAGAGTTACAGGTGATTGTGAAGCCACCATGTAGGTACTAGGTATCGATCCCAGGTCCTCTGGGAGGGCAGCCAGCTCTCTTAAGCATGGAGCCACCTCTCCAGCTCAGTAAATACAATTTTTTTTGAAGTTAGGAATTTAAATGTTTCATGTGTGCTTGTTTCTTGTGTTCCTGTAGGGACTTAGCTTGACATGACTATAGCCATGTTGGTTGTAACCGCCGTATTGCCTGCCAGATAACCATGGCATGCCTGCCAAACCCACTGGAATAAACAAAAAAAAAAAAAGCCACTCATAGCTGAGCGATCCATGCTGGCTACCAGAGCATCATTGAAGAAGTACAGGTGTATGCCTGTGGCTGCAGTCTGTTTTGGTCATGTCAGCATATGAACCCTTCTGTTTCTTGGTGTGAGGACCTTCCTTGTCTTGATGTCTAAGAACCTGGACTCACAGAGTTGTCTACCTGGCTGCTTCTTTGGCTTCTGTGTCTCCACCTCTGACTGCCAATTCTCGAGCACGAGACTCTTCTGAAACAGCTATCTACTCAAATTGTGTAGATGCCACTTCCTGTTGAGCTACAGAAACGGAAGTTCACACTTAGAGCCAATTAGCTGGCGTTTTAAAAGGATGTATGTGCTGTTTTTATTTTATGATATGAGTGTTCTGCCTGTATGTGCATCCTGTTCATGCCTGGTGCCCTCAGAGGCCAGAGGAGAACACTGAATCCCCCGTCACTGTAGTTACAGAAGGTTGCCAGCCATCTCGTGAGTGGTGGGAATGAAATCCAAGCCCTCTGCAAGAACAGTGCTCTTACCTTCCAAGCCGTCTCTCCAGCCCCAGTTAGCAGCCATTTTGATTGGCATCTTGAAAGTTCGAAGGGTTTTAGGAGATGTTCACTGTGTATGTAAGTCATTTATAAAAGCTGTGGAGCTGATGTCTACATTTGCTTTTAATAAATTGCCCGGTAACAGAGATGTTGAAAATCAATTCAAAGAACCCCGCACTGCCTCAAAATTGAAGTCAACATTTGGAAACATTAGCACACTACGACACTGGCTACAGCAGTTTATTAAAAATATTTCTGAAGGTTAATTATACTGAACCAGTTGGAGAGGTCATTAATGGATCAGGGAGACTCCTCACATGCCTGGCCCACAAGAACGGCTTAGAGAAAGGGATTCTAAAGGGCTTGTTTCTGCACCAATTGCTGTGGCCTTTGTCACAGGCACCACAGGGCACAATTCTGACCTCAAATGAAATGGTGGGCCCACCAACCAACTCAATCCAAGGAGGGCTAAATACCTCGAGGAAAGCCGGCGTGAGTCCCTCCTCAGTGGAGGCACTCCATCTGGATGGTAGCCACCTGACTCAATCGAAGTTTCTATTTTAGGAACTATAAATGTCAGTTCTCCTTTAACGAAGGCTCTAACCCAAACAGCACTGAACTTTTGTTAGGTCTGGTGCATTCAGGGTTAGTGTCGTATGGACTAGAAGTAACCAGGCACCTAAGACGATGATGATTTCTTTGTCATGCTGCCAACCCTGTGAATTTTCATAGCAATTCTCTGCATCAGAGGGGATCTGCACTTACCTCAAAATCTGACTGATACAGTCATTGGCACTGAGTGGAGTGGCCAGAGGGTCTGGTGGAAATGAGAACCGGATTAACATGCCATCAGACCGAAGAGGGAGACAGTCCACATCTTTCGTGGTCTTTGGTGTGCTAATGAAGGATTAATAAAGCTTCTGGTTTTAGTGTCAGAATCCAGAGAAGTACCCACCAAGACTGTGGCTTTGGGGCCATGACAGTTGCCATTTCGTGTGGAGAAGTGGCCGTGTGAGTACAAGTGGGTTACTTCTAATGACTGAGTGACTTCAATCTGGGAAAGGAATCCACTGGCCCTGACTACACTTCTCCAGACGGGCAAGAAGACTGACCAGGTAGTATTACTTCCTTAAGATTTGCTGTCTTATAGGCAGCTAGAGAATAAGGTCAGAAACTAATTAGATTCAGAACTTAGATGGAAGCTGGATTCTTAGCCACCAGTGTTTACAGTTGATGCCATGGTCTTGGTTCACAACAACAACAATTGTGAAAACCAGAGTGGTACCTGAGAACTATTGGAGGTGCTATGATTAAGGGATCCCCATTGCTCTGGTTTAGATGTACAATGTCTTCTAAAGGCTGTGCACTGAAAGCTTGATCCCTGACCCGTGGTACCAGATGGAAGAAGTGGTGTCCTCTAGGAAGTGACCGCTAGTGAAAGGAAGTTACATCATTGGGGTTGTGCCTTAAAGGGGTCATTATCACCTAACCTCCATCCTCTTTCTTACTTCCTGACCACTGTACAGGGAAGAGGTTCTTGGCAACCTCTGTGTACTTGACAAACCCACCCAGTGTGATGAGATGCACTGTGCCGTCCAGTGTGATGAGGCACATCATGCTTCCCAGTGTGATGAGATGCACTGTGCCGTCCAGTGTGATGAGGCACATCATGCTTCTCAGTGTGATGAGATGCTCTGTACTGTCCAGTGTGATGAAGCCAAGCAACCCTGAGCCAAAGTTTCTCAAACTTGGATCCCGAGACTAAAATACTGGCACCTCACCAATCCCCTTCTGCAGTAGTACACTGCAGGGCTTCTCCCCTTCATGCTGGATGTGGGCTGTCTCCATTCCTCTGAAGTAGCCTTTACTCCTTTGTAGGTGATTACCTCTGTTCCTGGTCACAGTAATGGAAGCCGGTAACCTTTCCTGAGTGCTGTGCCTTTTGCTTCAGTAGCTCAAGATCTTAAGCATCCAGTCTTCCCATAGAGGACATGATTTCCTTGAGATTATTTAAATAATGATGCCTAGGATTTCCATAAATACCATCTTTCAGTTTATACCTGTCAGCCAGGTCCTGACCAGTTAGTACCCTCTTCTCAAGTCTGCAAAGCTATGCCTACTCTGGTTCTTAAAGAAATCTGCTCAGTGTTTTCCTTAAGTTATTTACTTAAGGGAATAACTGACTGGCTGTGTCTGTCATATGCATGTACTTGTAGCACCTGTCCTATGTTACAACATGTTTATACATTGACCTACAGTAAAATTGTCGGAGGCTCAATGGTTCGCAGGTGCTGCTGGGAGCAGACAGGGAGAGACATGTGCTTACATCTTCCTCTCCAATGTGACATTCCTCTAGAAACTGCTTTGTGTTTATCGGTATTACCTAAAACCCTTAGCATCAACAAACAGGATGCCAATTTGGTCTCCAGATGGCTGTTGTATTTAAAAAGTGTGTTCTTCGTGGTGGAATAGGAGGTGGGAAGATTGTAAGAGCCAGAGGATCCAGGAGTTTGCTGGGAGATTGTGTCTCCTATTAATCTCAGAACCTCCACCCATCAAGTCTCACCAGTATGACTGTCCAAACATGAGCTGAACAAAGACAACAACAATAGATATACCAAAGTGGATGAGAAAAAGCCCAGGAGGCCTCAACCCTACACAATGAAGGGCTGCTGAGAGCAGGAAAAAGTCTTCCCAAAGGAAGACCACACCAATTGGTTATCCAACACATGTACAAGTAATATCACGCAGATTGAACAGGTTGTATTTAGGAATATATATATATATATATATATATATATATATATATATATATATATATAATTTAACAATTTTTTAAAAAAGGGCATGAATTTGAAAGAGATCAAGGAGAGGTATATGGGAAGGTTTGTAGCGAAGAAAGGGGAGAGAGAAATGATGTGATCATATTATGATAGTAAAAAGAAAAGAAAAATGTGTTCTTGTGTTTTCAATGAAGTGCCAAGAGGGATATAGGAGAGGAATCTGGAATCCCATGTCTGGGTTGATGCAGTATCTGCCATATCATTTTCTGAGAGAAGAGTTGGGCTAAGCTAAACACCCTTAGACACAGTCCAAGGAAATACAAGTCCAGGAAGAAGGGCCACGTGAGAACACGGCCTCGGTTTGCCAGGAACCAGGTGGCCAAGAGAGGGAACCTTTGATTCATACATCATCTCTAGGACAAAAGACCTGATTTGGGGTAAACTGGACACCCAGATCAGATTCCTTACACAGTCACTTGGGAGGACCTTGTAGCATACCCTCCCCCTTGGTTAAAACCCTTTATCTCCACAGGACCAATGAACCATCCTTGCCTTACAGGAAGACAAAAGGTGAGGAGACCCTCAGCCCTCTGCCCCTGTGCTGCAAGGGGGTACAGAGGAGGAACTCCTTTTTTGCCTCTCACTGGCTGCCTCCCCCAACCGATCAGGTGGCCAGGGGGTTCCAGGAGAGCACAGGGAGTTTGGGAAGCCCACCTTTCACCAGGGGGCGAGCCCAGCAAGAATTGCTCTGTGTGGCCAACTCTGTCACTTGCCCCCTGAGGGCGGTTGGCCCACTGGACAGTGAGGGCAACAAAGAGGTGCAGTATTGGCCTTTTGCCACGAGTGATCTTTATATCTGGAAAAACCAAAACCCCAGTTTCTCAGACAATCCAAGGGCCCTTATTAACCGATTAGATTCAGTTATATTCACTCACCAGCCCACTTGGGAGGACTCTCAACAGCTTTTGCAGATTCTGTTTACCACAGAAGAAAAAGAGAAAATTCTGATAGAAGATGTGTTCTTGGGCGGTGGTGGCACACGCCTTTAATCCCAGCACTCGGGAGGCAGAGCCAGGCGGATCTCTGTGAGTTCGAGGCCAGCCTAGACTACCAAGTGAGTCCCAGGAAAGGCGCAAAGCTACACAGAGAAACCCTGTCTCGAAAAACAAACAAACAAACAAAAAAAAACCCAGGAATTCTTGGGCTGGAGAGATGGCTCAGAGGTTAAGAGCACTGCTTGCTCTTCCAAAGGTCCTGAGTTCAATTCCCAGCAACCACATGGTGGCTTACAACCATCTGTAATGAGATCTGGTGCCCTCTTCTGGCCTGCAGGGATATGTGCAGACAGAACATTGTATACATAATAAATAAATAAATTTAAAAAAAAAAAAAAAAAAAGAAGATGTGTTCTTGTGTTTTCAATGAAGTGCCAAGAGGGATATAGGTGAAGATTCTGGAATCCCATGTCTGGGTTGATGCAGTATCTGCCCAATTGGTTCTGGGACTTGATGGAGACCCGACTGTTAACCCTGCCTTAATAGACCAAGGCTTCCCTCTGACCCATCCTAACTGGAATTTCAATTGGACAGAAGGTAAGGAGAGGCTCTGGGTCTACCACCAAGTTCTAATGGGGGGTCTCTGTATAACTGCGAGTCGGTCCACCAATCCGGCCAAAATCAGTAATATACAACAGGAAAAGACAGAGTCTCCATCGCCCTTCTTAGAAAGGATTATGGAGGCCTTTAAGGCATACTTCCCTGTGGGTCCTGAGGCCCAGGAGAATAGACCAGCTGTGGTCATTGGCCTTTGTTAATCAGGCCATGCCTGACATTAGACACAAGTTACAAAAGATAGATGGGCTTGCAGAAGAGAGCATTCAGGAGCTGCTAGCTGTAGCTCAGAAAGCGTACAACAACCGAGAAACACTGGAAGAAAAACACATGAGGATCATGGCAGCAGAGAAGGCAAAGCAGAATCGAAATATGGTAAGAATCCTCCTAGCAGCCACTGCAGGAGACCCAGGTGAGAAGGAGTGCCAACTGAGACACCAGAGGCCAAGGTAACGACCCCCACTCAAGGGAGTGCCCCAGGCTGAGGAAAGACCAGTGTGCTTACTGCAAGGAAGTGGAACATTGGGCTAAAGAACGCCCTAAAAACCCCAGGTGCAGGGCCCACTGTGTGCTGGTTGCAGAATCAGACAACTTCAGTGACTAGGGGGAAACAAAGTTTGGACCCCCTCCCTGAGCCCAGGGTAACACTCAGAGTGGAGGGGAAACTTTCCTAGTAGATATTGGAGCTCAACATTCGGCCCTAACCAAACCCCAAGGAAATCTCTCTCAGAAAAAGTCTTGGGTACAGGAAGCCACAAGTATGAGCCAATATTCATGGGCTACCCAAAGAACAGTGGATCTCAGAATGGTCCTGGTATCCCACTCATTTCTGGTTATACCTAACTGCCCCATCCCTTGTTAGGAAGAAACTTACTAAAGTTGGGGTTCAGATCACTTTCAATAACAATAGAGTCTCAATTACAAATCAGGAGGGACAGCCGATCCAAATCCTCACCCTCCAGTTTTAAGATGAATACAGATTACACCAGGAGCTGCCACCTGCCCCTCAGGACATGAGCACATGGCTAGCCCCGTATCCAGAGGCATTCTCAGAGACTGGGGGAATGGACCTGGCAAAACATCGAGCCCCAGTGCTGACTGAGCTCAAGCCCAATGCCACCCACCCTTCCCAGGTGCGGCAATACCCCATGTCTCAGGAGGCAAAGGGGGGAATTACTCCTCACATCAGGCACCTCATGGAACTAGGAATTCTGATCCCTTGTCAGTCAGCTTGGAATATTCCCCTACTCCCTTTTAAAAAGCCAAACTCAAATGATTACTGGCCCATGCTGGATCTTAGGGAGGTCAACCGCAGGGTTATGGATGTTTATCCCACCATCCCGAATCCATAAACCCTTTTGAGCTCACTTGCTCCCACCCAGGCTTGGTATGCAGTATTGCACTTAAAAGATGTTTTCTTCAGCCTGCCCTTAGCCCCAAAGAGCCAGTCCTTATTTGCCTTTGAATGGCATGACCCTGAGAAGGGATACAATGGACAACTGACTTGGACCAGGCTGCCCCAAGGGTTCAAGAACTCCCCAACCATCTTTGATGAGGCCCTACATGAGGACCATGGGTAGTAGTACCAGAGGGAACATCACAGGTCACTCTCCTGCAGTATGTGGACAATCTAATAGCAGATGACATTGAAGAAGATTGTAAGGTAAGCACTGGTGGTTTGCTTACTGCCTTGGGAAGCCTGGGGTATTGGGCATCAGCTACAAAAGGCCCAGATCTGCCAAACTAAAGTGACTTATCTGGGATATGTCCTCAAAGGGGCCTCAGCATTGGCTCTCCAAAGCCCGCAGAGAGCCTGTGCTCAAAATATCTGCCCCCACTTCCAGGAGGGAAGTTAGAGGATTCCTCAAGTCAGCCGGCTTCTGGCACCTCTGGGTCGCCAGTTTTGCTGAACTGGCTAAGCTACTGTATGAGGGAACAAAAGAAAGCGGCCCTTTCAGTGGAGTGAGGCTGAGGACAAGGCTTTCCTCTCGGCACCTGTGCTGGGATTGCCAGATATCACCAAACCCTTTCATCTCTGTGTAGGTGAAAGAAAAGACATAGCTAAAGGGGTCCTGTCTCAAACTCTAGGACCTTGGAACAGGCCGGTGGCCTACCTGTCAAAGAGACATCTTAGCCCTCATGACTAAGGGTCATTGCAGCCACTGCCCTGTTGGTTAAAGATGCTGACAAGTTAACTTTAGGCTTCGAGCTCCTTATCACCACCTGTAGCACGAATCTTAAAAGTTCTTATTAATAAAATCAAACCCGAGGCGAGTTATTGGGGTCCATGCTGGTAGATCAGAGAGACAGAACGAGCCACAGCTAGCTCACCTTGCCGTATCCTCAGGTGGTCTTGTCTCCTCAGACTGGAGGCCTCTGAGTCCTCATCCAGAATGGGTCTCAGCTGAATTACTGCTCAAAGCCTGAATGCTTAACCAGCCAAAATGCTTAACCAGCCAAAATCTTAACCAGCCAAAATCTTCTAGTTTCTGGTCCTCACGCCTTATATATCTTTTTGCTTTCTACCACCACTCCCTGGGATTAAAGGCTGGCTTTCTGGGGTTAAAGGCGTGTCACCATGCTTGGCTATTTCCAATGTGGCCTTGAACTCACAGAGATCCAGAGGGATTTCTATCTCTGGAATGCTAGGATTAAAGGTGTGAGTGCCACCATTTTCTAGCTTTTGTATCTAGTGGCTGTCTGTTCTCTGACCCCAGATAAATTTATTAGAGTACACAATATTTTGGGGAACACAATACCACCACATTTCCTCTCTTTTTGTCTAAAATTAAAAAAGCTTATAACTAATACAAGAAAAACTATCTTCAATAAGTATATGCAATATACAGTCAAGATTACATTAACAATGTCTAGTCCATTAACATTTGACAGATCAAGACAAAAAACTCCATTATATATATTAACAATGTCCTGTCCAGTAACATCTGATAAACTCAGACCAAAAAATTTTCATTACTTATCTTATTTAAAACAAGTAGTTCCTTTTTAAAAGTAGATTCTATAATCTCCCTTTTTATCTTATCATATCCATATTTTCTCTTTTTTCTTTTCATAATAGATTCAGTAGTCTACCTTTTGTCATTTTTATATCTTCCCCTTTTTCTTCAGTGTAGATTCAATGATCCACCTATTTATCCTATTATTTCTTTATCTTTTTTCTCAGAGTAGATTCGATGATCTATCTCATATCTATATTCTCTTTTTCTTTTTGCTTTCTAGGGGTGAAGATATCTTTAGGGAATCTTGAAAAGAAAATTTTGGGGTTAATCATCAATTCCTGTATCATTTGTCCAGTCTCTGCATAATAGGAAAGTTCAGGGCTTGTTTCAAGTCCTTGTTTGAGTAGTCTGTCAGGCTGGATCATCTCAACTAGTCCTCTCGAAATTGTCCTGACCAGTTTGTAGTCCAAAGTCAATTTTTCCATGGTGTTAATCGGCTTAATGGCTTTATCATAGTCCATGTGGAATCATCATTGTAGGATCCTGTCATCTTTTTGAAGATTTCAAAGTCACTGTTAGGCATGGTCATGGTTTCCTGCAGACTTTTTTTTTCCTCCTCTGTGGTTTGGAGCAATCACAGTCTGATAAATGTCTGTCTCTCGGAACCATGAACATTCTTCCCTAGAACAGAAAATCTTCACAGCAATTTTTCCCCACCATTTGTCTTGCCAAACTTTTCCAAACTGACCTTTGCCGATGCTTTCTTGTAACGCGATGGTCCTGGCAATTCTTCTCTGAACCAGCAGCAGTAAACCCTTTGTTCCAGGTAGCAGCATCACCGCAGTCACCAACATGATGAGAAGGAGCTGGCAACGTGGAGCAGTAGCCACTGCTTCCATGGTCCCACCACTGTTTGTGGCTCAGTCTGGGCCAAAGCTTCTCCCAAACCTCCTAGGCCGGCCTCAAACTCGGGGGTCTCCTTCAGCAAATCCTACCGGTGTGCGCCACCATAACCGGCTGAGTGTAATGTGGGCCTGAGCTGGGGCTCACAAGGCCACAGGCAAACAGCTTTTTCATGAATTCGTAACACAAACATTGGGCGCCAGATGTAGTATGAATCTTAAAAGTTCTTATTAATAAAATCAAACCCGAGGTGAGTTATTGGGGTCCATGCTGGTAGATCAGAGAGACAGAACGAGCCACAGCTAGCTCACCTTGCCGTATCCTCAGGTGGTCTTGTCTCCTCAGACTGGAGGCCTCTGAGTCCTCATCCGGAATGGGTCTCAGCTGAATTACTGCTCAAAGCCTGAATGCTTAACCAGCCAAAATGCTTAACCAGCCAAAATCTTAACCAGCCAAAATCTTCTAGTTTCTGGTCCTCACGCCTTATATATCTTTTTGCTTTCTACCACCACTCCCTGGGATTAAAGGCTGGCTTTCTGGGATTAAAGGCGTGTCACCATGCTTGACTATTTCCAATGTGGCCTTGAACTCACAGAGATCCAGAGGGATTTCTATCTCTGAAATGCTAGGATTAAAGGTGTGAGTGCCACCATTTTCTAGCTTTTGTATCTAGTGGCTGTCTGTTCTCTGACCCCAGATAAATTTATTAGAGTACACAATATTTTGGGGAACACAATACCACCACAACCACCCCTCATGCCATTGAGGGAGCACTCAAATGACCAATGGTTGAGTAATACTCCAGTGGCTCCATACCAAAGCCTCCTCCTTAGTCCCCCTCACATCCAGTTTCTTCGAGTGCAGCCTTAAATCCTGCATTCCTGCTCCCTGGTCCAGATCTGGAGGCCCCACTACATGGCTGTGAAGGAATCCTGAGCCATGTACACGGACTGAGAAAAGATCTATGAGACCTGCCCTTGCCGGATGCTGAGCTCACCTGGTAGACGGATGGGAGCAGCTTTATAGGAGATGGCAAAAGGTACGCAGGGGCGGCTGTGGTGTCAGAAGAGCACACTGTTTGGGCGATGGCCCTCCCATCTGGACTTCCACCCAGAGAGCTGAACTGATAGCTTTGACTAAGGTGCTGGAGATGGCAAGGGAAAGAGGCTAAATGTGTACACAGACAGCCTCTATGCCTTTGCCATGGCCCATGTTCATGGGGCCATCTACCAAGAGCGTGGGCTCCTTAGCGCTGAGGGAAAGACTATCAAAAACAAACAGGAGATTTTAGACTTACTGGCAGCCTTGTGGATGCCAGCCAAATTGGCCATTATCCATTGTCCTGGGCATCAAAAAACTGATACCTTAATGGACAGAGGGAACCAGAGGGCAGATTGGACAGCAAAGAAAGCCACAAAACAGACAACAGATATCCTGGACCTGATGCTACCAGACCCAGGACCATCATACCTCCCTGAGAATGCAGTCCATACCCCTGCTGACCTGTGCATGATACAGCGCCTACCAAGGGCACAGCAGCCCCAAGGGCCAGCGAGCTGGTGGATGATGGCAGTGGAAGATTCATTATGCCAGAGAAGCTGGCTGAAGCCCTCCTTCACCATATTAACTGCTCTACCCACCTCGGTACCAGGAAAACAGGAGATCTGAAAAGGCAGTCCCATTTAAAAATCTTTGACCTTCAGCACAAGATCAAGCTGAAAAGTGCCTGGTCTGCCGACTCACTAATGCAGACAATCAACCTAAAAACCCTGGAACCAGACTTAGAGGCACCAAATCCAGTTCCCCCTGGGAGATGGACTTCACTAAGGTAAAACCTGGCAAATATGGTTACAAATATCTTTTAGTGTTCATAGATACATTCTCTGAGTGGGTGGAGACCTTCCCCACAAGGCATGAGACTGTTCAGACAGTTGCCCAAAAGCTGCTTGAGGACATCATTCCGAGGTATGGTATCCCTACCCTCTTGAGTTCAGACAACAAGCCCGCTTTCATCTCTCAGGTAACACAGCTCCTGGTAAGGGCATTGGGGGGCAAAGGGAAATTACAGTGTGCTTATCGTCCCCAGAGTTCAGGTCAGGTCAAGTGCATGAACAGGACCCTGAAAGAGACCTTTGCCAAACTAGCCGTGGAAACTGGCGGTGACTGGGTAGCTCTCTTCCTCTTTGCCCTCTATGGAGTTCATGACTCACCTTATACCTCTGGGGCTATCTCCCTTTGAAATCATGTTTGGGAGGCCTAACTTAAAATCTGAGCTTATTGCTAGTTTGATGATGTTAACCTGGCTGCTTCCCTCAAGGCTGCAGCTCTTGTGCAAAGGACATACTGTCCCGCATGAAGGCCATTTATGAGATAGCTCTGTCACCCACTCCTAAAACGTAAGTTTCAGCCGGGAGACTGGGTCTTCATGAAAAGACATCAAAGGAAGAGCCTCAAGCCATGCTGAAAGGGGCCATACACTGTGATCCTGCTACTCCAAGGGCCCTAAAGGAAGGTAGACGGCATCGTCACTTGGATTCATCACTCCCACGCCAGGCCAGCCGATCCAGAGATAGAGGACCCCACAGAACTGTCACAGGAAAGAGACTCCTCAGACTGGAGAATTGAGCATCAAGATAACCTGCTCAAGCTCAAACTTTGCCGCCAATCACTATCATGAAGCTCCTGTGTAGCTAGAGTTTTCCTGCCTTGCCCACAGTCAGGACAAATCTTTGCCACCCGCCAGTCCCACAGCCGCTCAGACCCAACCAAGTAAACACAGAGACTTATATTGCTTACAGACTGTATGGCCGTGGCAGGCTTCTTGCTAACTGTTCTTATAGCTTAAATTAACTCATTTCTATATATCTACACTCCTGTTCTTGCTGGCACTGTGAACTTTGCCACCCCACATTTCCTGCTAATCCGCATCAACCTGCAGAACTCACTTGGACTGTCACCGGCAAGTCCTCCAGAGAAATCCTCAAACAAGACTCAGCTATGGCTCCACCTGGGACCTGGCTCCCAACTCTAGAATTTGAGGTACAGGATTTATTTCTGTTCAACAGAGACTGGTGCCAGCTGAGAGAGGGAATAGTTTTTATGTCTGCCTGGTACACGAGACTGGAAAGTCCTGGTGTCAGCAATGTTGGGGAGCTGAGTCCTACCTCTGTGCCTCTTGGAAATGTGTGAGTACGGGACCTATCTGGTGAACACTACAAGTAAGAGACGATTTGATCACAGTCCAATGGGATCTATATGACAGCGGTTATGGGTCCTTTGGAGATCAGAAATGTGACCCCTCAGGACAGAATTTACTGATAGGGGAAAACAAATTCAGACAAAGGAATGGACCACTGGAAAGACCTGGGGTGTCCAAATCTATAAGGTCCTGGACCTTATCTTGGGCTGATCCCAGGAGCCCTCTTCATAATTAGATTAGAGGTTCAGACACCACCCCAACCCAGTGGCAATAGGACACAATCCAGTTGTTACCTCAGGAGGCTCCTGCCACCAGATCCCCAGGAGGGAACCAGATGCCAGTACTCCACTTGGGAACCACCCCTTAGGGGTCAAGATTCTTCATACAGCCAACACACTTTATGGGACTTGGTTTCTGAACCCTTCCAGGTGATAAATGCCTCTAAGCCCGACTTGACTAAATAATGCTGGCTTTGTCTAAATGCACAGCCCCCTTTCTATATTGGTGCTGTAATAGCTGGTGATTGAACCTCAGTCTCCCCAGCATCCTGCCCTTGGAGAAAACAGGGAATGATGTTGTTACAGTAGGTGAAAGGTATGGGAACTGTTGCGGTGCCCCCTGGAAATCAAGCCCCAGCAGATTTATGTCCCAGACCATCACCATACAAAACAACACTCTCTATTTGGCCTCTGCTGGATGATGGGCTCACTTTGGGTCTCACTCTCTGCATCCATGGGATGGTCCTTAACACAGGACAAGGTTTTTGTACGAGGATCCAATTGTTCCCCAACATGAAATACTATAAAGGGGCCCAAAGGGAACTGGCCTTATCCCCTATTCCTGCCAGGGCAAAATGGGGCATAGGTGTACCAGCTGTCTTATCCTCTTCCCTGGTAGGGCTGGGCATAGTTGGGGCAATGGAGGGAGGCACCTCAGCCTTAATACTCCAGGATAAAAACTACCAGGCCCTACAATTAGCCATCAATTCAGATCTTATAAACATAGAACAGTCTATACTCAATTAGAGACGTCTTTAGATTCCCTGGCTGAGGTTGCCTCTCAAAATCAAAGAGGTCTGGACCTCCTCTTCATGCAACAAGGAGGCCTGTGTGTTGCTCTGGGGGAAGAATGTTATTTCTATGTTGATCATTCCGGGGCAATTAGAGATTCGATGGCCTTGTTAAGAAAATGTATTAATGATAAAGAGCAGACTGTACTCATGGAAGCTGGATGGTATGAGAATTTGTTCAACTGGTCCCCTTGGTTAACCACCCTGGTGTCTGCCTTAGCCAATCCTTAGTGACCTTGTTCCTCTTGTTTACACTTGGCCCTTGCCTTATTAATAGACTATTTGCCTTTGTTTGAGAGTGGACCAATAGCGTCCAGTTAATGGTTCTTAGTTCCCAATACCATCCCCTTGAACCCCTGAACAGGCAGGACCCATGATTGGGTCCTGTCTTTGGTACTTGGGAAGTGGGGAATGTGAGGGGAAGCCAAAACAACTTGACCACACAGCTGCCATGACAGGCTTAGAGGCCTAAGACACAGCTTCTGGCCGGCAACACCTGGACACAGGAAAAGCCATAAGCTGACCCCACCCAGTGGGGCCTCCATCTAAGGAGAAATACCTGACATTCCAAACATTCCCTATACCCCTAGACAAATGTCAGCCAGTCAGGGTCTTAAATTCTGGAAATCCCTTCACCCCAATCACTACTATGATTAAAAACCCCACCCTGCCTGGGCTCAGAGCTCTCTGCTCTCACCACTGAGTTGGACAGAGAGTCCAAGCTCCGAGCTTGAAAATAAAGGCTCTTTTGCTTTTACATATGTGATTCAGTCTCCGTGGTGGCCTTTTGGGGGTCCCCGTGATCTGGACATAACAATTCTACAACATTTCCTGAGGACCTCCATGTGTTCTCACTGAGAGAAGCCTTGAGGATGATCCACAAGACTGGCTTAAGATGACCTCCACCCCCAGGGAACCAGAATTCCAATGCTCAGATGCTTACAAGGGCCAAGTGGGTGACATGAATGATTGAAGACCTGGTGTACGAAAACGGTAAACAGCAACTGACATTCGGCCTCTGAGCCCAAGAGGTACTATGTAGTTAGCACAACTGTTGAGATCAGAAGGGCCAGTTACCACTCAGACCTAGCAGGAATCTGAGCCTTTAACTCATGAGCCTTTCAGGATACTCACCACCCAAACTCTCTTGGACTAAGTTCTAAGATTTCAGTTTGTGACTCCAAAGATTTGAAGGGGCAAAGGGTGTTTTGTCATATCTGTGTACTTTAGATAGGAGTGTCCACATCCAAACGGTCCTTGTGAAAGCATCCAGAATGCGCTAGAGTTCCAGGTTTAGTTTCCCCGTTCATTGAAGAGGAAAGTGAAGGAAGAAAGCCGCTCCCACGCTGCCCACAGTGAGCTGGTGTCGCTGTGTGTGACTGAACCGCTGTGGGAGAGTCAAGGCAGAGGGGCCACCCTCCCCGTTTCCCTTCAGTGAAGCTGAGTCCCAGCCCTGGCCCTCCAGTGTCTGTGCTTGTGTTCATTCAAAACACTGATGGACAATGTGACTTCCCTGGGTCCTAAGTCACTGCTTTGGACTAACTTGCCCCAAACCCTCCAAAATTTTTTCTTGCCTCTAGAAGTTTCTAGAGAGTGTAAAGCAAGGGTAAGAGAAACCCAGTTCTGCCACCAGGCCGTTACTCTGCACTCATCTCAACTTTTTGTTCCTCGGTACCATGGATTTTTATTTTTAATAAACTCTCATTAAAAAGCTCTGAATAAAATGTCCTTTACACAAAATTGGAGCAAGAACAATAGAAAGATGCTGTTGATAGTATTCTGATCCTGATCCTCTGGAGGCTGAGGCAGGAGGATTGTGAATTCCAGGTCAGCTTTGACTGTACAATGAAACGCAGTCTCACAGAACAAGGGAAAGGAAATTTGAAACGAAGAGAAGAATCTATAGAAAAGCCTGCAATAATCTAGCAATCTGGAAACGACGTGAAATAGTGTTTACCTTTTATAAATATGTAATTACGTAAATGTGATTCAATGTCTAATGTTTAATAAAAGTATTTAGTACATATAGGACATACTTTTAAAAGTTGAGTTGGGGGCTGGAGCCATGGCTCAGCAGTTAAGAGCACCAGCTGCTCTTCCAAAGGATCAGGGTTCAGTTCCCAGCACCCACACGGCAGCTCACACCTGTCTGTAACCACAGTTCCAGGGGGCCTGACACCCTCACGCAGGCATACACACAGTCAAAACACCAATGCGCATAAAATAAAAATAGACACATTTTTAAAAATTGAGATGGTATCCATAACACTTTTTAACCACTTTGAGCTTTACTGTGAATGGTTTTTAATGTTTTATTGACACATATTTTATAGTTTACAATGTTCTATGGTATAAGTATCATAATTCATTTCTCTGGGAGGGTCACACACTGCCAAACCAGAAAATTTCTCACACAGCCTAATTCATGAATCTTGACTCTTTTCTGAAAAACAGGGGTGCTTTTGACTTCCCCCAAAGCCAAGTAATACAGTCTTGGTGAGATGGAGTGCAACTTAGGTCAACTTGGACACCCAGCAAGGAGTTCTTACAATTAGCCTGTCACGTCCTCTTCTCGGGAGATTCATCGGGGGAACAGGGTCCTCTGTCTGGTACTGTGGCTGGTGTCAACCTCCAAAGGATACTAGCTTCTCACAGGGATCCAAAATGGCCTTCCTTACAGAGCTGAAGAAGGTATCACGGGTCCCAGCCCAGCAGAATCCCACGGTGTCTCCTACTCACATCTGCTGTGGTGACTGCTGTGCTGACCAGCTTCATACAGAGCCTGTCCTCTGTGCTGGCAGGCAGCAGGCCTTCTATGTACACTCCTGCACCGTTATGTGCAGACCCAGCTCATCCTCCTGGCTTCTTGATCCAGGAGTGACATGGACTTCTCCAGGGGAAGCTGGGCCATTCCCAGGAACAACCCAGTGCAGACCCAACACGGAAAGGCCGACTCTCATTACAGCAGGAAGCCCAGGAAACACAAGACATGCTCCCCCCTCCCCCCGCCCCCACATCCTCCCCACGCAGGACTCATTCATTGCCCATGGTTTTCCTCCAAAAGGTCGCTTATCATTGTCTCTTCCTTCCCTGCCCCCACCCCAGCTGCAGGAGCTATTTTTAAATTGCCCTAGCAACCGGAGGACACAAGCTGGGCTTCCCAGGATGCTGCAGTCACCAGAGACTGGGCAAATGGGACAGGATTGTCATAGGAGGAAACAGCCTGCTTGCCCTCCTAGGAGAGACGGTTTCCTGGTGCATGGATGTAAGATGCCACCTCCCTGCCCTGTCTCTGTCTTTGTATCTCACTTGGCTATGGTCGGGTGTTTTTTTTGGAGAAGATTTTTCATACATTAAATTTAGCTCCTAGAGAAAATGATGACAGGTGCCCTGAAGACCTTTTGGCGCAGGGGCATGCTTGGCGGGTGCACAGGTAGGTGGATTGTGCAGCCTACTCTGATGTATGTAGTAAATAAAAGAGAGAGAGAATGTAAAACTAGTAACTAAACCCACCTAAAACTGGCCTGATTTTTTGTCACCATCATGTGTCAGCAAATTCCTCTGACCATAAAAAATAGTCCTCACTGCCTCCCACCCTCCTCTGAGCACCCGAGTTCCTGCTCTTTGGTGGCTCCCCTTCTACTAAACTCACTCCTGTGGTGCCCTGGCCCCCCAGTGGTGATCCTGAGAAGTGAAGGCATGCTTTGCTCAAATTCTACCAGGTCCGTGTGTGTGTGTGTGTGTGTGTGTGTGTGTGTGTGTGTGTGTGTGTGTGTGTGTGTGTGTGTGTGTGTGTAGCATGAGACACAAGCAACCTATAACCATGGCCTGACATATGGTATCTACTGTCTGGGGAACCTTTCCAATCTAGCCCAAGAAAAATAAACTAGAGTGAGTCCTTGTACACCAAGGAGCCCCAAAGCCTGGTGGAAAGTTACTCCTCTGCTGTAGAATACTTTAAGGTGTGTTACTTTTGTTTATGTTGCATTTGTTTAACTCAGTGAAGCTATGTTACTTTGTCTGTCTAAAACACCTGATGGTCTAATAAAGAGCTAAACGGCCAATAGCAAAGCAGGAGAAAGGATAGATGGAGCTGACAGGCTGAGAGAATAAATAGAAGGATAAATCTGGGGAAAAGGGAAATTGAGTAGCCAGAGAAGGAGGAGAACTCCAGGGGCCAGCCACCCAGCTACACAGCAGGCCACAGAGTAAGAAACAAAGAAAGGTATACAGGAATAGAAAAGGAAAAGCCCAGAGGCAAAAGATAGATGGGGTAATTTAAAGTTAAGCTGGCAAGAAAGTAAGCCAAGCTAAGGCCAGACATTCATAAGTAAGAATAAGACTCTGTGTGTGATTTATTTGGGAGCTAAATGGTGGAGCCACCCAAAAGAATACAGTAACAGTCCCCTGGGTCCTGATGGGATGTGATCTCCCAGTTCTTCTGACAAGGCGTACCCTTCGGCCCAAAACACTCATCTGCCCAGCCCACAGGACAAGAGACTAAGAGAGCTGGGAGAGAAGCGGGGGAGACAGAGACACAATAAATAATTTGCTGGAAAGTATGTCCTTGGGCCTCCTTCGGCATCTTTTGGTTCTTAGACCAAAGATGTAAGCACAGTAACAATATGCCGAATGAACGAAATCTGAATTACTGGCCAAACTTCCTGCCGTACCCCGAGGCACATTTTGTAAAGGTAGCAAGCTTTACAGGCCCAGGGCACGTGCTCAGTCGGAGCCTTTGGAGGAGTTTACTCTTCAAAGGACTTAAATGTTCTTTCTGTCTTCTTATATGACTTCATCTGGGACTATTCCCTCAATTTCTATGTAAGTCCCTGGAGCAAATTCCTTTAGTAAGAGCACCATTGACGTGGAGGTGTGGAGGACCCAGGAACGCAGGACCTGGGCAGAAAACACACTTTGAGCTTAGGTTAATTTTCTGTTTTAACGCTCTCACGTATTTGCTTGAGACTCTTCTCCAGCGGGACATTGTTGCTCCTCAGATGCCATCCGTGCTCTTCCTACGCCTAGAGAAGGGGACAGGTAATGTTATGCCACCACGAACAGGGTGATCTGTCTTCAGATAAGGCCAGACACGGATACTTTAGCCCTCAGAGCCCCTCTGTAGTTACCCTGGTCTACCTCCCTCTGTTATCCAGCTCCACTGTCTTCCTGTGCAGTCTTTCCCCTGGCAGTCCTCGGGCTTGGCCCCCTGTCGCAGAATGACCACTGCCCGGAAGCAGACAGGAGAAGCAGAACATTTCAGCCGGTACAGCACTTGGGCACCGCCAGACAGAATGCTCACACATTGCAGCAGCGTCCTTCAAGCTCGGCCGTTCGTCCTGTAGTGAAGGACTTGGCCGAGGTCTGAGGAGTCCAGCGGAGCCCTGGGGCAGGTGTGTGTGTGTGTGTGTGTGTGTGTGTGTGTGTGTGTGTGTGTGTGTGTGTGTGTGTGACGGGGGGTAGTGGCACTCAGGTGGTTCCAACAAGTAAACAATATTTCAGTGTTTTCAGCAGTTGGGCCCCTTTGTCTGTATGTGTTGCCTGTGAGCGGTTCTCTCCCAAAGAACAGAATTCCGAATTCCTTGTTGGCTATCTCAGGAGTGAGAACAGAGGGAATTTACTCTGTGTGTGTGCCAGATGAATGGAGATTGAGCAAGATAGTTGTCATGCATGGTTTGTCCTTCCAAAAGCCATTCTGTCTGCTGCTGGCATGCACGTTACGCTGCTCACCTGTGGGTCTCCTTTCACTGAATCCAGGTGCTATCGCGTCCCTTTCTGTTTTTCTTCTCTTCTCCATACACAGGCAGCACACTGTGGCTGGAGTGTGCTGAGGCCAGAAGAGACTCAGGCCTGTTATTTGCAGTCCACCACAAGGATAAAGACAGATGTGCAAAAACATGCTCTGCTTCCAGAAACATCCTTTTTCAGAAAAGTGAAGTAGTGCGTAGCCAGTGCCAACACTAGCCAAGTGCTGGTCATCCACCTGTTACTGAAGCCCGAGATCATCCGGATAGTCATGATAGAACTTGTCTTTTAGGGGCTGGAGAGATGACTCAGCAGTTAAGAAAACCGTACTGCTCTTCCAGAGAACCTGAATTTGGTTCCCAGCACCTATATCCGGCAGCTCACAACCACCTGTAACTCCAGCTCCGGGGGATCCAATGCCTCTGGCTTCCAAGGACACCAGCACTTACATCACACACATGCACATGCACACGCACATGCACGCACTTACATCACACACACACACACACACACACACACACACACACACACACACACTAATAAAAATGACACTTCAAGAAGAGTCTGTTTTAACATTTCATTCTTGACAAGCTGTTCTGTGACTGTCGTTATGCTAACGACAGCTAACTTATGATAGCATAAATGCCTTGGGTTATCTTGGTTGTAAGTTAAAGGATCTGTTTGCATCTTGTCTCCTACTTTTCATGGAGCCTCATTATAGTGGCCGAACACTTGCTACCGATGTGTAGCACCGTGGATTTGATCCCCAGCCCTGGAAGAAAATGAAAAGAACAAAAAAATGTCCTGCCTGACACATATAACCACGTGGTTCCAATTTTACCTTTATTGCTAATTCCGTAAGTGTGGCATTGCTCTAGGTTCTGATGGGACTGTAGTAATTCCCTGGGATAATCCATCCCTTGCTTCGGTAGTCTAAATACTTCGGTGGGTCAAGAGCAGAGGTGCCCAGCTAATGAATAACAACACTTCTACGGTTTCCTTGCTCTGGAGAGACAGCCAATGCTAATGCTGCAAGGGGCCTCCCTGGAGCTGATCACTCATTTTGTTGTGAGGTCAGCACCGGGAAAGTAAATCTGTAGAAAACGGTTTCCTCCGGACGTGAATTTTAGTCTTAATGGGCTGTAGCTGCTCCAGCAGCCTGAGCTTCACGAGAACTCAGCGTTCAAGTCGCTACATTTTAGGATGTAGTAGATTAAGAAAGGAAATCTGTTCAGCCCTTGGCATCTGCGACTAAGATGGCAGCTAGCCCTTCTGCGGAATCATCCAGTAAACATGTGGTCTCTTCAAGTCTCTGGCTGGTTGGGCCTGGTAGCCCATTGGCTAATTCTTAGGTGAAATTGTTCTCATTCTTAGTCTTTAATGGAGTAATAACCTGTGGTTTCCTTCGGAATGTTAATGTTTCGGAGCTGCTCATATTTCATGTCAAGTTCTTTAAAAAATATCTGGTATCATATAATCCCATTTCTACCTTCAATGAAAGTTCTTCAGCTTGTGCGTGTCTTCCTTAGTGTTCAGCAACATGGCTGGATATCAAGCGACCAGGATCTGGCTCACGATTTCCTAGTCTGGAAGCCTCCATCCTTTTACGGAGTATGGTGCTTCAGATCCTTGTCTACTAAGGAGTAACCTGCATCCCATTAGGAGAGTCTTGAGGTCACCAACTTTGGTTGGAACTGTCACTCCCAAGTCGCTGCCCTTTGCCTTCACTAAAATCTCAGCTGCCCATCACTTGACTAATACAATTTGGCTTCCCCCAAACACCCAGGTTTATGAGATTACAAGACTGTTCCCATTGGACTGACATTTACAAACCAGGGATGTTTCATATCTGCCTCATTCTCTCTCTCCTGTGTGACACATAAAAATGTTAACTATGGCCAATCTTTTAATTAAATCTCTTCTCTCGAGTTAGTCATCCAGAAACAAACATCCTTCATAAAAATACCGCTCCCTTCCTGTCTCCACGTGTTCTGGATACAGTGTCACTGATGCAGGGGAATGCTGTGTGAAGCTTCCCCAGATCTCGTTACAGGGGGTTATACCAGTGTAACCCGATTCGCTTCCTTCTGCTCTTTACCGCTCAGACAGCACAGTGCATGCTTTGTCTCAGTTTTACCTCATAAGAAATAACCTTCCAGCCCTTTATGAAGAATGCATTGTATCTGCCTGCCGCCTCAACAACTGTGTCCTTCCGTCTAGCATCTATCAGCCCGCCTATTCGGCTATAATCTCTCTTTCTGTATGGTGGCAGCGAGCTTCCAGATGTTTGCATTATCTTCATCCTGAAGAGCACACAGTGTTGCCTTGTCCAAGTTTCTCACATTACATATGTGGACAAGAAACCCAGGATGCTGATGTGACTGGCTGAAGCTGCCAGATGAATGTTCTCCACAGTTTACATTTTCAGGGACCCACCATTACAAGGAGGTATGCGAAGCTCCTGACTCGGCATTTCTGCCATGTCCATCCCAAGCCCAACACCCCAAGGAGCAGGTTAGATATTCAGCTCTCTTCACTCTCAGCCTGTGTATTACCTCTTGACACTCTTAGGCTCCTGACATCATGAGAAAGTGATTCTGGCTTTATGCTTGAGCCGACGACGGACAGGGTTCTGCGTCACAACACTGTTATATACTATTGGGATATATTTCTCCTCCATAGGTGGTAAATAGCTTATGGCAGTGGTCATCTGACAAGAATGTCAGTCAGCTTTACAGTGGGCGGTGGCATATAACAGAGAAGTGTCTGTGGGAACAAACAGTCACATCTTTAAGCACAGAATAGGATGGAGGGACAGACACACTCCTCCTAGAATTACTCTCTTGCAGTAATTCAAGGTTTATATGTGAGCTATCTTCTACTCCCAAAGACCCAAGGAGTTCTCATTGGGCCCCGCCTCCCAAATGTCTCACTTTGTTCCAATAAAGACACCCTGGGGACCAAGGTTTTGATCACAGTGGATCTTTGTGGGATGCTCAGACTATTCCCAAATCACAGCAAACAGTGCCTGAGATTATAGTGGGTCCTTTAAAATGCTGAATAACTGAATGGCCAAGAGAGCTGCTTAGGGAAAGGGGAAATGGCCAGGGAGCCAAGTGTGGTAGCACTCACCTGCAAAGCCAGCCCATGGGAGATGAGACAGGAGGTTTGCCCTGACTTTGAGACCAGCCCAGACTACAAAGCAAGTATAAAACTAGTGAGAGTCTACAGACTGAGACCCTGTCTGAGAGAGAGAGAGAGGGAGGGAGAGAGAGAGAGAGAGAGAGAGAGAGAGACAGAGACAGAGACAGAGACAGAGACAGAGAGAGACAGAGAGAGAGGGAGAGAGACAGAATCAGAATGAGGGAAGTATTTGCAATCCAAGGGTCTGATAAAGTCCTTCGCTTTGGAATGTATAAAGAACTCCCCAGACAAGAATAGAACAAACCTAACATTTTTAAATGATTTATTTTTATTTTATGTGTATGAGTTATGGGTGTTGTGTCTGTGTGTACACAGTGTACCATGAGCATGCCTGGTGTCTGAGGAGCCAGCAGAAGGTATCAGATGGTTATGCCAGGTGGGTGATGGGAACCAAACTCAGGTCCTTTGCAAGAGCTGCCAGTACACCAAAACACTGGACCATTTCTCCGGCCCCACAAGCCCATAATTTTTAAAAAACTGCCAACCAACAAAGACTGTGGGGAGAAGAAGTACCTGAAAACACCATTATCATTAGTTAGAAGAAAACCTAAGTAAAACCGTTTGAATAACCATGAACCTGGCCTTTGAGTCTATAAGAACCGCTGACCAGCAAGTGTGGGCAGAGATGTTGACCATCTTCAGCTTCACACATTTTAGTGGAAATGTAAACTGGTACAACCTAAGCTGAAAATGATTCCAGAATTCTAAAGTTAAATAGGCATCTACTTCATAATTCAGCAATCTTCTACCAAGGTACAAAGTAATAAAAACTTACATATTTATATAACCTGTAATAAAAATTATAATGATTTTAATGTATAATTTTCAGAAAAAAAAACAGGTCCAGTGGTAGAACACACCCTTAGCATGCACAAGACCTGGGTCCAAACTTTGGCACTAACCAAACAAAAGCCACAGTGGTCTAAGACCGGGAGCAGTATTCTTCAACTGTCCTTTACACAGTGAGTTGAAGAAGCCACACATGGCTGCTCATGCCTACAATCCTGGTACCTGGAAAGCTAAGGCAAGAAGATTGCCACAAGTTCAAGGCTAGTCTGGGCTACAGAGGGAGATTCTGTCTCAAAACAGAGCAGGAACAATGGAAAATATTGTGTATCTTTATGGTAGCCACACAACTATATGAATTAAAAAGATGAATTTTATTCTTCATAGGTTGTGACGAATAAGCTTGTCTTGGGAAATGTGGCTGTTGGATTTTTTTTCCCTTCCTGTTTTGGGGTTCTAGGATTCTGGTCTCTTTAGATGTCATAAAAGAAGAAATCAGAGGTAGGTAGATGTCACACTCAATTGAGCACCTATCTCAGCCTTTGATGAGAATTTTCACACTGTGTGCCAGACTTACTGGTTAGTCAACTATTAGCTAAATAATTATTATTATGGAATCATTTGCAATATAGATAATGCCCCAGTATTCCGGTCTTCATTAAGAATCTACATTTTAAAAAATTTTCACAGTATGTGCCCATCTTAGCTAAAAAAAGACTAACATATTCAACAGCTGGTAGTGGTTTTGAAAAAAAAAACATACATAGTGCTCATATATGTGTCCTAGACATGTGTAGGAAGCTTTGTAAATAGAGTAGAAATTTATGTTCATACAGGGGTATGATAAAAAGTATAAGCAACATTAATTATGTTGATAATGCTGTGTCACATACTAAAAGTTTTTTGTTTTAAAAAGATTGTTTTTTGTTTTTGTTTGTTTGTTTTCTTTTAAGACAGGGTCTCACTGTGTGTAGCCCTAGTTGGTTTGGAACTTGCTATGTAGACCAGGCTAGTCTCAAACTAAAAAGGATCCACTTGCCTCTGCCTCCTGAGTGCTGAGATGAAAGGGTTATGCCACCATGCCCAGCTAATTTATAAAAATGTAAACATGACCAAAATTATATAGTGAACTTAATACTAAGATCACAAAAATCACAGTTCTTGTTCGTTTGAGTACCTGTTACCGCTTTTGACTTTTAAGAGCATCAATGTTCTTACCTATATAACAAGTAATGCACCCTGGCTATGGAAAGTCCCTGACAGTCCAAATAATTAGGTATCACCGCTGAAAGCATTGACTGCACGTGCACCACTCTTCCATATAGAAATATGTTTGGCACTCTTTTCGAGATGGGCTGGGCTCATCGTACTTTGCAACATGCCCTCTCTACTTAACAGCATTTCATTATCCCAGATCCCTCTCCATCTGCACCCACTGAATGGGCCTGGCTGCCAGAAACTGATGTAACCACGCCACTGATTTGATAAGTGCCCCGCACAGTAGGCAGGCTGTCTTTTCCTAGCATACGTTTTCCAGGCTAATGGAAGGAAAAAATGTGTAAGTAAGATAAATGTCCTTCAGTGTTTTCCCGGAGTACCGCCTGACCTCCTGAAGGCTTGCTGGCATGGATCGGGGTGGGAGAGAGGGGGCTCTTTCCTCCAGGAACTCCTACCTTGCACTTCCTAGCAGATTTGCTTCTTCAAGGGACTTAGGAGGAGGGGGGGTCCAGGCATTTGAAACACCCAGGAGAACTCAGGATCACTAAGTGAGCCCAGAGCTCTTCTCTAGACCTATCGGGCACTGCCCCTACCAGGTGTTACATTGGTTCAGCTGAATTCAGGGCCAAGGAAACCATTCATACAGCTGTCACCCCATACGCTTCAGAACTCCTGGCCCTCAGAGCTGGCTGGTTATGCTCCCGCTGCAGGCCCCATGACCATGACAACCACTCAGCACTCACACACCTGTCATCAGCATTCCTCACCTGAGCAGAGTGCTTAGACTGTGTAGCAGGACAGTACTGCTCGGACAGGACAGCGCTGAGTGGGTGAGACAGTGCTGCTTGGGCAGGACAGCATTTGTGTGGGCAGGACAGGACTGCGTGAGTGTGACAGCAAGGCCTGGGTGGGGCAGTGCTGCTTGGGAAGGAGTAGGACAGGGACAGCACTGCTCGGATAAGACAGTACTAACTGGGTAGAGGTTGGTGTGAGCAGGTGCACAGGTCACACTGGATACCAGTGGGCTTTGAGAAAGAGACACGTTGATATGCTTGGTTGTTTTTACTCTTTACTCTTTAGCTCTTTTGGGGGGCCCTCCATCCAGCTCCCAGAGAAATACACATAGAGACTTATTATTATGTATAAATACCCGGCCTTAGCTTGGCTTGTTTCTAGCCAGCTTTTCTTAACTTAAATTACCCCATCTACCTCTTGCCTCTGGGCTTTTACCTTTTTCTATTTCTGTATATCTCTTCTTTCCTTCTTATTCCATGTCTGGCTGTGTGGCTGACCCCTTTCTTTTCTTGCTCCTCAATCCTCTTCTCCAAGATTTCTATTCCTATTTATTCTCTCTGCCTGCAAGTCTTGCCTAACCTTTCTCCTGCCTTGCTATTGGCCGTTCAGCTCATTATTAGACCCATCAGGTGTTTTAGACAGGCAAAGTAACACAGCTTCACAGAGTTAAACAAATGCAACATAAAAGAATGCAACACACCTTTGCACCATTAGACAAATGTTCCACTGTAGCTCAAATGTTAAATGCTCTTTAAATAAAAAAACCCAGGGCTTGATACTGGGATAAATGCTGAAAGATCAGAAAGACAAAGGAACAAGCCACAGCCACCATCTCTTACCTCACCAACTCCTCAGCCTGAAAAAAGCCCTCTAGCTGAAAAGGGTTCTTCAGCTAAAAAACCTTTAGTTCCTGTCTCCTTGTGCCTTACATACCTTTCTCAGCCCACCCATATCATTTCCTGTCTCAACTTTCCTAGTGCTGGAATTAAAGGTGTGTGACTCCAAAATATTGGGATTAAAGGTGTATGCTACCACTATCTTCTCTGTTTCTCTCCCAGACTGAGTCAATCTCATGTAGTCCAGGGTGCCTTTGAACTCACAGAGGTCCAGATAGATCTCTGCCTCCCCAGTGCTAGGATTAAAGGTGTGTGCCACCACTGCCTGGCTTCTATGTTTAATCTAGTGGTTTGTTCTGTTCTCTGATCTTCAGGCAGATTTATTAGGGTACACAATATATCACCACATTCCAAAGCATAAACAAATGTAACACATCTTTAACTAATATTCTACATTTCCCCTTTTTTGTCTAAATAAAAGTGAAAGGTTTAAACTTTAACATAGTAAAACTATATACAACAAAAACAGTTAACAAGCTAGGATTACATTTACAATCTTCAATCCATTTGTATTTAGCAATTCAGAGAAAATGTTCTACCATTATCCCACTTTAGTGACTCCAAAGTTTTATACCTAATTTACTTTCTATCATAACTAAGGAAAACTGCAACTCTAATTATTCAGTCTTTAACTCCATCAAAGACCTCAGAAGGATGTAATATTACCTGAGTAAACAGGAAGTACATTGTAAGTAACTTCCAAAATTCTAGAAATGACAGAGACATCTAACTGCCTGGACAGTCACTCGAAGTTCCTCTACAACATTGGGGCATTCATTTTTGGCCTACAGACCTAGAATATCTGACAGACTTTTCAGTGAAGCAGGAAATTTGATGGACTTTCCTGCCTTGTATTGGCAAAGTCGATCAGTTGCTTTCCTCTGTGTCCTGCAGAATGTCTGGCAGGCTCTTCCATGAAGCACGAACCCTGAAGGACTATCCTGCCTTGTTTTGGCAAAGTTCAGCAGTCACTTTCCTATGGGTCCTGCATGTCTAGTTTATATGGCATGCAGTCAAGCAGTCAAGGCAAAAGCAATTTCTTGCCCAGATGGTCATCATGTGTTCAAAGCCAGCCTATGCTACAAAATAAGACCTTATTTAAAAAATATAGAGCAAAATATGATCATTGAAGGAAATCAAAACATAAGTAAAAGTGAAAGTGGAAACCAACATTGGCTCTTACCATCACCACACAGCAAGGGCTCTTTGCCACTGCCAAGCTTTTCTCCTGCCCAGACTTATGCATTTCTAGTAGGTATGGAATCTTCTGAACTTTCTATGTCCACAGAAAATAGACCCTGCTGTCTATATCATACCACAGCTTTCATCCATCTAGATCTTGGGGGCGGGGCATCCTTCTCCATGTTTACCTCTCCTACCCTGTTGGCATTTGTGTTCTCCAGCTCCTCAGCATCTCCTTTCTCATTCCACCCAAGGTCTCTATCCTATCCCCAAACTCAGCTGTCAGTTTGTTGCGAGCCTAGCACTACGGTCCTTTGCCCTCAGATCTCCAGAGAAACTAGGAATGTTAAGATTGTCTTTCCAACAGGAAAGATGAAAAATCTGTTCTTCCATCCGGAAAGCTAAGAATTGGAAATGATTAGCTGCCTGGTGCTCTGCATCATCTGTTGGGCCAGGTCATATCAAGTTCTTAGAACCAAGACTAGCTGGTAATCTAAATGACTCATAGCCAGGGCTTCCCCAAGCTTCCACAGCCAGGACAAGAGGTGGCTAATAGCCTAAATGACCCTTACATTATCTGTATGACTGAGACCAGGCCAGACCCTTAGGCCCTTAAGCTAGTACAGGTAGCCTATCTCCAGAACCCATCTTCTTGGAGGAAATTACATGTACCCTGAGTTGAGTTTCAATGTCATTATGCTTCTTTGTGTACCAGGGATTGTATTACATCAGAAAACTTTTTTCCCAATCTATACTGGGGTTAAATAATACATTGGGAACAAATCACCTGTTATTAGACTCCTGAAGTCTGAACCAGGTTGACAAGTTGATCTGCACCAGATTTTCATTCTTATCTCTTCACGTGGTTGACTTCCCCACCTGGACACCTGCAGGCCCCCTCATCAGTTTATCTCCAAATCATGAAAGTACACGCCAATGACAAAACACTCTGAAGAGCAGGCACTTTGCACACTCCTCAATTAGCTGCTGTGCTGTCAGGGTGGGGAATTGAGGGAACAGGAAGGCAGAGGGAGAGACTGCCTGGAGCCTCCGCCAGGACAAGGAAGATGTAAAGTACCGGTAAGCCACGAGCCATGTGGCAAGATTAATAGAAATGGGCTAAATATAAGAGTAAGAGCTAGACAATGATAGGCCTGAGCTAATGGCCGAGCAGTTTAAATAATGTAAGAGTCTGTGTGTTTATTTTATAAGTGGTTTCTGGGACTGGTGGGACTTGGAGGGAGCTGGAGAGAAATTCTCCAGCTACACTGCTCTCAAGGTCTTTATGGTTAGGCGGGAAAGACAGACAATGACTTCATTCTTTCATACGTACATACATAAGTAGGTTAGCGGCATGTGCACAGATGACAAGCATGTGCTATAGAGATACAACAAGATGCTCCGGTGGAAGATAATTCCAGCTATAGCTTGAATCGTAACCTTATTACTCTTACGATTGCTCACAGGTGAGACCTAAGTGATGAGGAGACAGCCACATGTAGACGGGGCAGGGACAAACCACCAGTGCAGACTGCAAACGCAGGGCCAAGCTTGTCACAAGGAAGCAGCAGCATTTATGATGAGACAGGGAGGACAGCCGGTCATAGCGAGGGAGGCACAGGGGACGGCAAGCAGGAACCAGATTTGTAGCAGAGGGTGGCCAACACGTTCTCTAAAGGGCCAGATAGTAAACAACAGCTCAGATTTTGCGGGTCACATAGTTTTTATTGTAACTGCTCAGAGCCACCCTGTGGTGCCAAAGCAGTCATACGTAATGCATAAATGACTGGAGACGTTACAATACAACGGTACTGTCAAAACTAGGCAGAGGAGGGAGGCCTGTCTAGCCCATGGGTTGTAGTTCGTCGGTCCCTGACTTAGCCCCCTGTGAGGGACCCGGACTGTGTTCTCAGTGCAGGTTTGAAGGAGGGGAACAAGAGACTCTGGCCTGCAGCTCTAAAGGACCAATCTGCTCTGCAGAGAATGGCCCAGTGGGGCAAGCACTGAAGCCGGGATGAGCAAAGGGCTGCTGAGCTAGTCCTGAGATGACAGTGTGAAGTCGGTGCATTCGGAGAATGGCCACGGTCTCGTTACAGGTGATTAGAACCAAGCTATGTCTGAACTAGATGTGAGAGATGAGGGAAGGAACCAGGGCCATGTCTGGGTTGGAGCGTTAGCCGCTGGGTCAGTGAGATTACATGCACCCAGGTGGGGACGCAGGTGGAGACCTGTGTGCTGAGGTCATGTCAACATTTCATCTCTACTCCTGCTAAAGTTTGAGGTGCCCATCAAGCATGGAGGTAGGAGTGCCTAGCAGGCCGTCGTATCTCGAGGGGCACCCCAGCTAGAGATAGAAGTTTGCGAGTCATCAGAGCCCATGTGCAGTCATCTGCCCACCACCAATGAGTGCACTACAAGAGCTAAGACGTTGGGTAAGGAGGACCCAGCCAGAACCATGGGTCCCTCTACGGCAACCAGGCTGGGGAGAAGGGAGGCACAGCAGCCAAGGCTGCGGAGGCGTGGTTGGGTCTAGACGACTGAAGAGCGCAAAGCCAAGGCAAGGAACTGTGCGTGTCAACAAAGCCTCAGATTGTCAGTTGCCCTGGATCTGCCAAGCCCTCCAGACAGGAGGAAGCTGCCCAGAGGGGCGCATGAAGGGAGCTCCACTGCGACTGAGCCGTTCAGAACGGTCAAAGTGTGGTTCAGTTCACAAAAGCACAAACATTCAATTTACTTCTGCCTCCCCAGCAACATAAAGTCACAAGTTCTAAGTTACTACCACAATTCAGTTTTGAATAGGAATCATTGCAACAAAGGCAAGCTTTACAGTACCCTTGACGGGAAGCCAGACATTACTTAAGTGTGACCTGCTTCCCTTACCTCTAGGCTGTAGCAGTCCTAGGCAGAGGGGCCGTTGTTTGTTTGTTTGGTTTTTTGTGGTTGTTTTGTTTGTTTGTTTTTTAAATATCCATGCAATTCAACAGACAGATTAGGATCATCGAATCATCAACAATTCAAAGTCCCAGGCAGCCTGTTTTGTAGGCAGTGGTTTTCTGTCCCACCCTTTAGGTGGTTAGCTAGAGATGAGGGAAACAAAGAGCATCCTCGCCTGAGCCTTTCCATCCTTTTCTTCACTGCTTTTGGGAATGGTTGATCATAGGAAATGAATGGACCCTGGGGCACGGAAAAGGGAAGGTTGACCAGAGAGCTTCTCCACAGCCCTCGTCCAGTTGTCCAGGCAACAGCAGGTACATTTCCCACTGTCCCTTTGGCTGAGAAGGGCACCCACCAGTCAGCCACCTGGGCCTACTGTGCGGTGGATTCACATTTTCTGACTTTCATTCAAAGACTTTCTCACTCTGACCCAATGTGGCCATGGGCATTGGGCCTTTCCTGGCTCGTGACTGGCTCCCTTTCTCATTCCAACCCCTCCTTGGCCTGACTGCTTCTCTGAGGCCTTGGGAGGTGAATGGTGTGTGAGGAGTACCTGCTCTGTGAGAAGAATTCTGCAGCTTCCCCAGCTCTCCTCAGAGTGTGAGCCCTCCAAGGCCCCCTGGGATCAATGAGCTAAAAATAGCCAGAGGCTTATAAATGAACTGGAACGGTTTCTGCCTCCTTAGTCCTTCACAGCGGCGTGAGGACATGGGAGGACAGCAGCTTCTGACCTGTTTGTTTCTCCCTACCCCCCACCCAACAGCACTGGTCATGGGTTACTGATGGTGTTTCTACCCTCTAGACTTCCCATCTCTCTCCCATGCATGTACAAATTGTCCTGCTTTGGGACACCCCTTGGCAGTGCCCTGGGAGGAAGCAGATTTTGAGTTGCATTTCAAAAGAAAGGTAAGGCCACATCAATGTGCTGTCGATGAGCACTTTTGCTGCCTCCAGGCTGTCTCCTTCACCAGGCTCTAGCCCTCCTAAAGATATTCCTTGACAAGTATGGTGCTGGCGCCTTTCCCTGCCCCCCTTCACCCCCCACCCCCCCACCCCCCGCAACTGGCACCTCTCTATCTGCTAGTATTTCCCAAATGCCCTTTTGGTATTGTGTCCTGTGCAAAATAAAATCTGTTAGGCGCTGAGATTTCACAGACACACAAATGTGATCTATTTGGAATCCCTCATCTTCCCTGAGAACTAAAGAGCAGGGGAAGGATGTTCCCAGGATCCTTCAGTGTGGTCCATAAGCAGACACAGTCAGGAGCCCAGTGAAGAAGAGGCAGCCAAGGCCATCTCCAGGGACTGCCAACCTCCTAGGGCTATCTACCTTCCTTGGCTGCTTCTGTCTTGTGGTATATATCCTGGCACCTCATAGGTCATTTGGGTATAGAGCACAGTGATGAAGAACTTGTGTGTTTGGACTCAGACAGGTCACTTCCAGGTGACCTAAATTCTCTAGGCCCAAGTTTCTTCATCTATGAAACAGGGATTGACTCTTCCTCACAGGCTGGTTGTGAAGATGATGTGGGACAACCTATCTAAATCAGTTGTTCTCTGCCTGCCATAGAATAAACAGGATATTGTTTTAAAACATGACATATTGGTAGGGAATTTGAAGGATAATAAAGGAAATGGATTGGAAGATAATTATCAATAAGAAGGGAGTTAATAGTTCTCAAATAATGTCAGGCTATGGGTGTGGTCAAGTAGGACAGCGTCAGGTCTGTCAGGAGGAACAAGAGACACCATCATTTACTGCAGTTTCCATGGTAATGAGCAGGGGAAGGTAGGAGAGGAAGGCTGGTCAGTGTGAATAGTTCCAGAGTCTCTGGTCTCAGATGTGCAGGGCAGGTGGACAGTGACCCTGAGCCTGAGACTTTATAAAGCAGGAGGTTAAGTGTGTAGGATCTGAGTTGGTTCGATGGTTTAAATTTGCAAAGCATAGTTCTCAAGAAGTCCTTCACTGGCTCTAGGAAGTGACCGACTCTTGGAGGTCAATCTCTCTAGAGCACCTGCCCCAGACACCAACATGTTGGAATACAGAGAGTAAACCACATGGTGACTAAGAGTCCTTTGTAGTTTTCAATATGTGTACACGGGGTATGAGGCTTAGTTAGAACACTGGGAAATCTGTTATGTTAATCCATGAGCGTCTATTAAAGGATATCAAGAATTTATTAAGATATAAAATGGGGATAAAACACTCATGGATACAGAACAAAGTAAACAGCCATCATTGTCCTCCGTTCTGCCCAGGGGTGAAGGGAACCAACTGTCCAGTCTCCAACCACCCAAGAGAGAGTGAACGCCCCCTCCACAGATGTAATCAGTCACATATCCAGAAAGGGCCACGCCCCTTGGGCCAGATAGCCCAAAGGTCATTGGTTGAACGGAACAAATTCCCACAACAGAAGTCAGGTTGCTTCTCTTCTGAAATAAATTGAAGCTAGCTTGGAGGTGTGACTCCGTGGGTGGCAGCGGTCTACTGTTTAATGAGAACTCTCCTCTCTTGACCTCACAGTGCGATTCTCAGCAAAGCAAAGAATTCTGGAAGGCCTCCCTGACCTTCAGACCAGTGTTTCCCATTGTCCAGACCCTCTTGACAACTTGACTTGGGAAATCCAGAGAGGTTGCTCTCAGGAGTCACGTGGACACAAGACCTCTCAAAGGAACCAGGGGCTTTGGAAGTGACCCCAACTAATTCTTCCTCAGAGTCCAGGGAAATGGGGCAACAGTGTGACAAACACTGCCCGGAAGCCCAGCACAGACACGGGCATCAGCTCAAATGCAGAGAGCCCTTTTCCCATCCTACCTAGGGCCAAGACCTGCCTTTTTGGCTCCTTTCTCAACAGTTCCCCTAGACACTCCTCATCATAGCTCCTTTGCCTCTCTGGATGGTCAATGGTGTAGCTCTTTTTGCGCACGCACGCGCGTGTGTGTGTGTGTGTGTGTGTGTGTGTGTGTGTGTGTGTGTGTGTGTGTGTGTCTATGTGTCTGTATGTATGTGTCTGTGTGTTTGTATTTGTGTGTTTGTGTGTGTATCTCTGTGTGTGTATCTTTGTGTCTAACTGTATCTCTCTCTCTCTCTCTCTCTCTCTCTCTCTCTCTCTCTCTCTCTCTGTGTGTGTGTGTGTGTGTGTGTGTGTGTGTGTGTGTGTGTGTGTGTGTGTGTGTGTGTGTGTGTAGGCAAGAAGAAAAATCTCAGGTGTCCTCTTCATTCCTTTGAGACAAGATCCTGCGTTTTCCTGGAGCTCACAAGTTACTCTAGACTGGATGTCCCCCTCCCTGCCTCCCCAGAAGTGAGATTATGAGGGGATCCCACCACACCCGGCATTTTTACCTGACTGGTTCTGAGGGCTCAGGGCCTCATGCATGCGGAGCAAGAACTGTAACAGTTGAGCTTCTCTCTTCTTCATCCCGTATTAGTTACTTTTCCCATGGCTAGCAAAATACTCCACCCGGGACTTGAAGAAGAGGAGGCTCGCAAGTTCTTGGGGTGCAGACCATGGTAGGGAAGCTGTGGAGGCCGGAGTGAGTTTGTGGAGACAGGAACTCATGGTAGGGAAGGCATGGAGGCTGGAGTGAGTTTGTCTGTGGATGCAGGAACTTATGGCGGCTTCTCACGTGCCTCCATCCAGGAAGCAGCAATGGGACCTGAAAGGGGCTGGGCTGTAACGTCAGGCCTGCCCTAGTGGCCTGTGTCCACAGCTTCTTCGGCCTGTGCCACCACTTCCTAAACCAAGTGCTCAAGGTATGCACCTGTGGGATGTTTCATATTCAAGCCACAACAACTCAACATCTATTGAGACCCTACGATGAGCCAGGATGTCCGTGTGACTCATTTGCTGCCTTACAATCTGTCGCTTCTCTCCGACACCCTGTAAGCAAGCATTCTTATTGATACTACTTAACAGGTGAGGAAAACAAGGCTCCACAAGGCCAGGCCACCCAGTCACAGTATACAGCTGGCAAACCCAAGCTCTGTCTGTTTGCACAATTGCTGTCCTGAGCCAGCACGCTACACTGCCTACTGCTGGTGCCTCCTTCAAGAAGCCTTTCAGATCTCCCAGACTGTGAATGAGTCATCTATACAAAAGGACGCTATTTGGTTCCTCCCTTACCTGTACAGCCAGCTCAACAATTCCCAGCCTCTCTTGCAGGAAGGTTGGTCATGGGACTGGGTTCCAGTCATGGAATCGCAGCTTAGCAGAACTGGTAACGGTCACATACAGGAAAACCTTCCCCAGTGTCTTTCTGCAGCCACTGGCTGGAGCCACTGAACCTTCGGACCACATATTGAAGAAGGAAGTCCTCCTGACAACTTGGAACAGATGGACAAATGGAACAGGTTCTCCCACCCCACTGCGGCCAGCCCCACATTGTGAGAGAAGCAAAGGTCTATTGTCTGTCTGTCTGTCTGTATTTCTTCTTTCTCACTCTGTATTTATTTATGGAGCTGGTCTTTCCTTAACTAACACAGCTTCCTTTGAGGCTGTATTTCAGTTAGATACATATTGGCTGATGTACACATTCAGCAGCTCTGTAAGACACTCCCCCACCCTCAACACGTACTTTGGTATGAACTCAATCAAGTACTACTGAACCCTGAGGGTAACTGTGAAGGAAAACTTACAAAAGGCAGTTTGCAGGACAAGAAGAGAGTGGAGTTTAAAAGAGGATCAAGTCTGCTCATTCCAAACACTCGGCTGAAAGATGCCTTAGTGTCCTTCCAAACACAGCCATGTCCACTTCCCTATGCTCCTGCCCCAGGCCTCCAAACACAGCCATCACCGCTTCCTTATCCTCCTCCCCAGCTACTCCATGTCTCCCAGTTCTATGAGAACATTCTCTGGGAGCCACACCAGACACAGTGGTATAGACCCGTAATCACGGCATGTGGAAGGCTGAGGCAGGAAGATCAGAAGTTCAAAGGCAGCCTGAGCTATATAACAGGACTCTGCTTCAAAACAGCAAAAATAAAACCAACAACCAAACTTACCTGGGAACCTTAGTCTGTGATTGTCCTGCGGTGCCTTCTCCCAGGTTCTAAGTGATCAGGCTGCACATGACCTCCAGACAGAACCTCTTACACAAACCTTCCTCACGCTTCTGAGACAAGTAGCTCACACTCAAATGAGACACACAGACAAATGCTTCTCTAATGTGGCCCAGAGCCCGTTTTTCCACATCTGGCCAAGCTACCTGGGTGGCTGTCAGAGCCCACAGGCAGCATTCGCTGGCCCTGAGCGTAGCATTGGACTCGTGGTAAGTATTTCATAAATGTGGTGGTGCTCTCTGTGCAGTCTAGCTACTTTTGGAAAGAAAACCCAGTCTTAGGAGAGACTGTCTCCACAGGTATACCAGACACCTGGGTACAGTGTAAAGCTTTTCTCAAGAGCCTGAAATATGTCAAATAAAAGATTGCTCTGACCAGTCACTCTCAGACCGAGTAGCTCGTGCCAGTGACCTGGAGGGTGGCAGGAGAGACAGCCCTGCACTGAGATCAGCCAGGTTTGACTGGCACTCAATGGAGTGTGTTAAGTCACTCTCCCAAGTTTACACCCTCCTCACACCTCAGTTTTTCTCTGTGTACCTGTGCATGCACACAGCTAGGCAGACGAATGTGATATGATAGTTAATAGTGGTTGTTAATTTGTTGGGTTCTAGACTCACGTAGTAGACAAGTCTCTAGACTCTGTTAGTTGGGGTAGAAAGACCCACCTTAACTGGGGTGGTACCAGACCATGGACTAGAGTCTGAACTGCATAGAAATGAATAGTAAATGCTAAGCACCAGCACCTACCACTCTGCTTGCTGTCTGTGAATGCAATGTGACCAGCTGCCCCACGCTCCTGCCACCATACCTTCTTGTTGGGACCACATAGTTTGAGTCTGGAACCCTGAGGGGGGGGGAGGGGAGGCTGTGAGGAAATGAAGAAATGACAAACACTAAAGAAAGAATGAACATGTAGATGCAGAAAAGCTGGGGTCATGTGGGCTAAGGGACTGATGGATCTCCACCCACTACCAATGCAATCCAGAATTTCAGCGTGTTTATTACGTACAGCACAGAGGGAGGGCAGTGTTAGCTAGTCTCCTCCGTGGGAAGTTTCTGTAGGTGAGCAGTCTCAGGCTGTAAACATCTGAGAGGATGAAGTTGCAACTGATGGTTTTTGTATACCGGGAAAGGCTTTTCTGTTTTCCCATGGGTCTGAGGCCTTGGTCCTTGCCATGGCTGTACCCATGCCAAGAGCACACATTCATTCAGGACTTCACTCACTCAGGGCTTTCTCTGCTCCCTGACCGCCCCCCCTCCCTATGATGAACCATGTCTTTGAATTATGAGGCAAAATAAACCCTTTCTCCAAAAAGTTGCTCCTGTCAGGGTGTTTAATCACAGCACCAGGAAACGTAACTGATATAATGATGTGTGTCCGTGTTTGAGCGGGTATGTATAAGTGTGTAGGCAGTTGTGTGTGCGTCTCTGCAGAGGTCGGACATGGGTGTCAGGCTCTTCCTCCTCTTCCTCAGTTGCTTTCCAGCTTGCTTTTTGGGAGCAGATCTCTCCCTAAGGTTGAGGTTCATCCATCTGGCTAGGCTGGGGAGCCAGTGAGCTGCCAGGATCCACCTGTCTCTGCCTCCCCGGCACTGGGAATTAGAGACACCTGACTTTAATGTGGGTTCCGGGTCGTGAAATTAGAATCCCATTCTCATGCTTGCCTAGTAAGTCCTTTATCAGCGGAGACAATTCTAGACCCACATTTCTCAATTCTTGACTATCTGCCTACCTCTCTACCATTACTTCCTGAATATTTATAAAAATTGACACGTTATAAGCCGGGCGTTGGTGGCGCACGCCTTTAATCCCAGCACTCGGGAGGCAGAGCCAGGCGGATCGCTGTCAGTTCGAGGCCAGCCTGGGCTACCAAGTGAGCTCCAGGAAAGGCGCAAAGCTACACAGAGAAACCCTGTCTCGGAAAAAAACAAAAAACAAAAAAACAAACAAAAATTGACACGTTATAAAGTGTAGAATATTGGAAAATAAATTTTTATGTAAGGAGAAAATATGTGCAAGAAAGTCAGGAAGGATCCTGGACCCAGACAGAAGGCGGTGCCCCTGGCGGGAGGTCAGCTGTCAGAGGGCCTGCAGCAGATGCAGAGACAGAAGGTGAAGGACAAGGAGCCTGGTGGAGCCAGCAAGATGGCTCAGAGGGTGAATGTCACTTGCAGCCACGCCTGACAACCCGAGTGTTATCCCCTGAATCCACATAATGGACAGAGAGAACTGACTCCGTCTAGCTGTCCTCTGTCCCCACATGCACACAGTGGCACACCCCACACCCACACACAGGCATGCACACAGTGGCACACCCCACACCCACACACATGCGTGCACACAGTGGCACACCCCACACCCACACACATGTGTGCACACAGTGGCACACCCCATACCCACACACATGCATGCACACAATGGCACACCCCGCATCCACACACAGGCATGCATGCACACAGTGGCACACCCCACACCCACACACATGCATGCACACAGTGGCATGCCCCACATCTACACACAGGCATGCACACAGTGGCACACCCCACACCCATGCATGCACACAGTGGCACGCCCCACACCCACACACATGCGTGCACACAGTGGCACGCCCCACACCCACACACATGCGTGCACACAGTGGCACACCCCACACCCACACACATGCATGCACACAGCGGCATGCCCCACACCCACACACATGCATGCACACAGCATCACGCCCCACACCCACACACATGCGTGCACACAAATAAATAATGGTTTTTAAAAATGTAAAGAACCAGCAGGAAAGCAATTACTTGCTGGGTGTGTATGTGTGTATGTGTGTGTGTGTGTGTGTGGGGAGTTGTCCTGAAGAATGATGGATGGAGGGAAATTGGGCCACACCTAGGGAAGGAACTCTGAGGACTAACTAAGAGAAAAAGGTGTTATATGGACAGGAGCTGGGTCAAAACTGTGGGACAGCCAAGGTTGGAGGAGACTCAGGCTGGGATCAAAGATCGGGGAGAAGAATAGGATGGAGGACGGGAGACGTTGAGGCACAGTGTAAGATGTAGGAAGGATGCTAACAACAGAAAGGGTGAGGTGTGGGGGTGTGGTGAGAAAGCTGAGGAATCACAGTAGAGCCTTGTGGGTTGCAGAGGTCTGAGGGTCAGATGTGGACAGCATCCTGAAGGACTGTCCTCTAGGACTAGACGATAGCGACATGGTGCTAGCAGCGTCAGGGAAAGAGATGCTGTGTTGGCAGCTGCATCTCGTCCTCAGGGAGATGCCACAGTAATATATCCCCAGAGCTTCTGTCACCAGAGGGGCCACTGGGCAGAGACAAAGGTGAATGAGAAGACATATGGGGCAGAAACGAGCTATGACCATTCCCAGCACCAGTGATGCAGAGCAGGGAAATACCAGCCATCTGGTCTACCAGGGAGAAGCCTGCCCCATATCCAGCTACATAAGAGGTAGCAGGAGCTCAAAAATCATTTGTGGGGTGAGTCAGTGCTGGAGTGAAGGAGTGGTAAGTGACAGGTATGCAGCTGGTGATGGTGACTGAGTCAGACCTAGCTCAAAGTCATCCTTCACCTTTGAATATGGACGAAGACACTTGCTCAGATGTCAAGCCCACGAGGGAACACATCCATGTGTCTGAGGGAGGGAAGATTTTATTAAGCTGGATAGATTCTATGTAACTACAATAGTCACATGACACCTTGGAATATGCATATCCCTTTTCCTTATTTAAATACCAATTTTGAAGTTAAATTCATTTTTCGTATCTTTGTAAAATCAACTTTTTTTGAGTCTTCCAAGTTGATACTGCACGGTTATTAGGAATAATAGTATTAGAGGCCAGTGAGATGGCTCAGGGTGAACAAAGATGTTTGCTGCTCACATCTAGTGACCTTAGTACAGTCTTTAGAACCCAAATAAAGGTGGAGGGAGAGAACTGATGCCACAAAGATGTTCTCTGACCTCTACAGGTATGCCATAGCACACACATCGTCATGTACACGCACAATAACAATACATTTCAAAATCAGAAATAATAGTAACAAAAGCATAAAAACAATAGTTAATAAAGTAGTAAAAATTATAGCATGACTTTCTTTATGTCAGACATTGTACCTTAATATGTATGACATGATTTGGTCTTGACCATGATGTGGGGAAGGGTCCAATGGAGTCTCCGTCAGAGGAGTGAAGTTTTCGCCCAAGTTTACACAATAGTAAATATCAGCACTTGGCAATGGGACTGTTACAGCCTGAGTATGAAATGTCTCCCATAGGCTTATGTGTCAAATGCTTGGTCCTCAGCTGGTGATGCTATTTTTGGAAGGTTCTAGAAACTTCTCAGGAGGCAGGTCTCAGCTAGAGGAAACAGGCCACTGGTGGTGTGCTTTTGAAGGTTCTATCTAATCTCTGGTTCCTTTCTCTGCTTTCTGTCTCCCATAAGGTGTGTAGCAGCTACCACGTGTTCTATTTTTATGATGATCCTGGCTATCACAGGCCGGGAATTATTGAAACCATGGATAAGGCCTCAGACCTCTGAAGCCATGAGACAATAAATTCTTCTCCTCTTTAAGTGGTTTTTGTTTGTTTGTTTTGTTGTTTTTGTTGTTTATTATGGTAAGGACATTATAACTAAAAAGGAGTCTTCACATTCAAGCAACAGTCACCCTTCTTCCCATGACCTGTTTTCAACTCCAAGGGACATTCCCTCCGCAGTATGGCCCCACCTGAAGAATTCTGAACAGTAGTGACAGAATATTGAACTGGGAGCTGAGGTTTTGGGCTGACCTCTCTAAAATCTGTCAACTATATGCCTTTCAGCAACAGGTCACGTGAGCATACGCCACTGCAAAACAGAGCTGACCATATCTGCACAATGTATGTCACGCCCACCCACCCCCATTGCAGCTGCTAAAGAAATGAAATCACGCAGGTGGCACCACTTTACAAAATAAAGAAACCGTTGGCACTTACGGAATTATCCCTGTGTCTATGATTTGGGCAGGTGGATATATGGCCCAGACTCAAGCTGTTGCTATGATGATTTTGTTGTGAAGGAACGGACTGGCTCCTTTTACTTCTGCTGTGAACCCCGGCTCTGGATCTGTCCTTCAAACTCCAGTAGTGGCCCGTCTCAGTGAAGACCACTGGAGAGCTCTGAGTCAAACTGCCCTGGAGAAGTCGGTCCCTGGGATGTCAGAGATAAAGGCAAGCGGGGAGAAAAGGCTATCTTTTTCTTTCGGCGAGGATGGAGAAGCTGCTGACTCTGAAGCCTTGCCTGTCTCTCTCCTGACTCCATCTCTAGGTGACCCCCACATGGTGGCTTCTTTCTGTTAGCATAATAGGACACCCTAACACTGACCTGTGGACATTACTACCTAAGACAGCTTCCCCAGATCCCTGTACCCGGTGATTTTGCAGAAACTGGAGGCCATCCACCCATCCACTGCCCAGGGGAGCCTGTGATGGTCCATGAAGACCCACAGGCTTTGGCCCTGTTCTTTGGGGAGGCAGCCTTCATTTGAGGGTAGACATGGATGTCACCCTCAAGGGACACTTGGTGTGTTTGGTCAGAAACTTGACTTCTTAGATTCTTAACTATATATCTTGACCTCTCTGTTTTCTTTTTCTACTTACAGGGGGGTAGGGGAAGTGTTTCCAGACTATTTTAGGTGAACTTGCTGAAAACGAAAAATGAAAAGAAAGAAGGAAATGAATGTGGAGACGTCACAGCTATTTTTAGCTGGCTCTCCTCTCCCTCCAGGCCATAGGCTCTATTTGGGAACCTCGTGTCTTGGTGGGCAGCCAACCTTGCGCTTTTTCACAGAGCAGTCGCTGGCATAGGGCAAAGGCTTCTGGTCCTCTTCACCGCTTTTATGGTGACAGCCTAACCTCTGTTCTGGCTCAGTGTTCATGGCCTCCAGCAGCTCAGCTGCTTCTCTGCTGGGCCGACATGATGCCGTCAGGACCTTGGCTCTGCCCCCAGGTTCAGGAACATCAGAACACAGCAACTTCTAGCAAATTAATGATAATGTATCCAGGTCACATTTTATGAAGAATTAGTCACTGGCCTGAGACTCCTTTAAACTGTAATCATATGACCTGCTACCTGCTCTGGGATCCTTGCTCCAAAACATAAACCCAGAAATTCATGAGAGGTTCATTCAAGCAGAAACTATTTCGGTTTTGAGATGGCTCATCATGAAAACCGGGGAAAAGGACATGCATAATCAATGGAATGGAAATCTACCAGGGACCAAACCTAGTATATCTGAGATCTGAATCAGGAAGGGTCAGTATTGGTTGGTCAGGAAGGGACTCCATGTGGGAGATGATAGGGACTAACGCAAGATGTCACCGATCGTAACAGTGAAGGGACCTGGTACAATCTCACTCCCAAAAGGAGTCTCATGAGTAATGAAGCCCTGGTTTCCAGTTCTAGGGAGAAGCTAATGGGGTTTGAGGCTCAGGGGATCAGATATCTCCCAACACGGTGGAAGTATGCATCCAGAACTGTGTGGCCAGAGGGATCAGGTTTCCTGTGCTTAATGGAAAGTGCCTTTTTCTTTCCCTAAAGTGAAGAAGCTCTTTGTTCTGAACCTAAAAACCACTCATGCTCATTGCAAAGAGAATCACCGCAACGCCACCAGCGTTTCTTGGGGGTGCCGTAGACACATATGAACCCAAATGCACAGAAACATGAGCATGAGATTCTCGGGAATGGGTTTCAACCGTGGAACATTCTGCTATTTACTTTTGTCTAAGAAAATGACAGGGTCCAGGAGACAGGAGGAAGCCATCTAACTCAGCTAGAGGAAACACACCTTCGGCCTGCAGCCAGCTCCTTCCTTCTAGA
Source organism: Peromyscus maniculatus bairdii (assembly GCF_049852395.1). NCBI lineage: Eukaryota > Metazoa > Chordata > Mammalia > Rodentia > Cricetidae > Peromyscus > Peromyscus maniculatus. The sequence goes on along the minus strand of NC_134863.1, from coordinate 14,124,397 downwards.
AATGTGCTAACCCCCGTTCACTCACCTCCCCCTCCTAGTCTCATCTGAGACCCACTCCAGGGCTAGGTGGCAGCAGGCCATTCACTGAGCCTTCCCTTACGGTCACTAGAGCGCCTCCCTGCTCTGTGACCTGCGATCCACCTGGAAACTAAGTCTTCAGAGTCGGTGAACCTGGAGAATGGGGTGGTTATGGTTTAAAGGACCTGTTTAGCTCTCACTCCAGTGGCCCTCGTGGGAGAGGGTGAGCCTCTGAAGGAGGAAGTGAGAGTAGGATGCACTGCTCTTTCAAGATGCTGCTGTCTCTTCCCCTGAGCTATCCTGCGATCCTGGGGTCACTCCTGTGATGCTGGGGTCACCAGGAGTAGCAGTACTTAATCGGGTAACATTCTATATTTATTAAATATAGGCAATTTTGATTGACTCAATCTAACACAGTCACACCCCATTTTTAAAATCAATGGTAATATAGAATATATACTTTTTTCCACCTTGTTTTTCTTTCATATAAGAAAAGAACAGGGAGGCAGAGCCAGGCGGATCTCTGTGAGTTCGAGGCCAGCCTGGGCTACCAAGTGAGCTCCAGGAAAGGCGCAAAGCTACACAGAGAAACCCTGTCTTGAAAACCCCCCCCCTCAAAAAAAGAAAAGAACATTTGTTAGTTCTTTTTGTTAGACAAACATCCAATATGTATATAGATGTATCAGTTTTTTAATGCACAATGATTCAATAAAAGTTGAAGGTTATTGTCTTTGTATATTCACGAGGCTATAACAAAGTACCACAGAATGGAAAAGTAATAAACAGCAAATTTTCACTTTATTTCTATAGTTTTAGAAGCTGGGACATTTTGATGAAGTATCTTGTAAGGGCTTCTTCCTGGTTCTCAGAAGGTACTTTCTGTCTGGGTCCTCTTTCCGGGGTTGGGGTGGGAACCACCCCCACATAAGTGCGCTCATCCCATTCTTGAGAGATCTACACTCACGACCTCCCAAAAAGCCCAACCTTCTGTTACTATCCCATTGAATGGGGGTAACAAAGTTCAGTTATTAACAAGTAGTTTACATACAGATTGATAAATGAACAGATAAAGAGTATACTCCATGTCCTTCTTTGCTGCTGTGATAAACACCATGACTAAAAGAAACTTGGGAAAGGAAAGGATTTATTTGGCTTAAGGGTTATAGTTCCTCACTAAGGGAATTCAACGCAGGACCCTGGACGCAGGAATTGACACAAAAACCATGGAGGAATGCTGCCCACTGGCTTGCTCTCCAGAGCATTCTCAGCTCTGTGTGTGTGTGTGTGTGTGTGTGTGCGTGCGCGTGCGTGTGCGTGCGCGTGCGTGGGTGTGCGTGCGTGTGTGCGTGCGTGTGCGTGTGTGCGTGCGTGTGTGCGTGCGTGTGCGTGTGTGTACATGCGTGTGTGCGTGTGTGTGCGCGCGCGTGTGTGCGTGTGTGTGCGCGTGCGTGTGTGTGCGTGGGTGCGTGGGTGTGTGTGCGTGCGTGTGTGCGTGCGTGTGTGCGTGTGTGTGTGTGTGCGTGTGTGCATGCGTGTGTGCGTGTGTGTGCGCGTGTGTGCGTGTGTGTGTGTGTGCGTGCGTGTGTGTGCGTGCGTGCGTGTGTGTGCGCGCGCGTGTGCGTGTGTGTGCGTGTGCGTGTGCGTGTGCGTGTGTGTGTGTGTGTGTTAAAATACAATCCAGGACCACCTGCCTAGGGGTGGCACTGCCCAGGGTGGGCTGGGCCCTCCCACATCAATCACCAAGCAAGAAAACGCCTCACAAGCTTGCTTACAGGCTGCTATGATTGAGGCGATTCCTCAACTGAGTGTCCCCCTTTCTGGGTAATTCTAGTTGACAAAAACTGACCACCACACTCCACTTTTCTCAAACAGAGAGAAATATCAATTAAAACCCCCATGCTGTGTTGCTGGAGGAATGCTGTGCTATTTTTCCCTACAATCAGTTTGAGGTTAAACTCTGTCGGTAAAACTGAAGGGAAGACTAACTCACATGATAACAGGAAAGGAAGTAGTGGAGTACAGTGTGGACTACAGTGTGGAATACAGTATGGAGTACAGTGTGGAGTACAGTGTGGAGTACAGTGTAGACTACAGTGTGGAGTACAGTGTGGAGCCAGTGTTCAGTACAGTGTGGAGCCAGTGTGGAGCCAGTGTGGAGTACAGTGTGGAGCCAGTGTCAAGTACAGTGTGGAGCCAGTGTGGAGTACAGTGTGGAGTACAGTGTGAAGCTAGTGTCAAGTACAGTGTGGAGCCAGTGTGGAGTACAGTGTGAAGCCAGTGTGGAGTACAGTGTGGAGTACAGTGTGAAGCCAGTGTGGAGTACAGTGTGGAGTACAGTATGGAATACAGTGTGGAGCCAGTGTGGAGTACAGTGTGGAGTACAGTGTGGAGCCAGTATGGAGTACAGTGTGGAGTACAGTGTGGAGTACAGTATGGAGTACAGTGTGGAGTACAGTGTGGAGCCAGTGTGGAGTACAGTGTGGAGTACAGTGTGGAGTACAGTGTGGAGTCAGTGTGGAGTACAGTGTGAAGCCAGTGTGGAGTACAGTGTGAAGCCAGTGTGGAGCCAGTGTCAAGTACAGTGTGGAGCCAGTGTGGAGTACAGTGTAGAGTACAGTGTGAAGTACAAGGTGGAGTACAGTGTGGAGCCAGTGTTCAGTACAGTGTGGAGCCAGTGTGGAGTACAGTGTGGAGCCAGTGTGGAGTACAGTGTGGAGCCAGTGTGGAGTACAGTGTGGAGTACAGTGTGGAGCCAGTGTGGAGTACAGTGTGAAGCCAGTGTGGAGTACAGTGTGGAGTACAGTGTGGAGCCAGTGTGGAGTACAGTGTGGAATACAGTGTGGAGCCAGTGTGGAGTACAGTGTGGAGTACAGTGTAGAGTACAGTGTGAAGTACAAGGTAGAGTACAGTGTGGAGCCAGTGTTCAGTACAGTGTGGAGCCAGTGTGGAGCCAGTGTGGAGTACAGTGTGGAGCCAGTGTCAAGTACAGTGTGGAGCCAGTGTGGAGTACAGTGTGAAGCCAGTGTGGAGTACAGTGTGGAGCCAGTGTGGAGTACAGTGTGGAGCCAGTGTGGAGTACAGTGTGGAGTACAGTGTGGAGCCAGTGTAGAGTACAGTGTGGAGTACAGTGTGGAGCCAGTGTGGAGTACAGTGTGGAGTACAGTGTGGAGTACAGTATGGAGTACAGTGTGGAGCCAGTGTAGACTACAGTGTGGAGTACAGTATGGAGTACAGTGTGGAGTACAGTGTGGAGCCAGTGTGGAGTACAGTGTGGAGCCAGTGTGGAGTACAGTGTAGACTACAGTGTGGAGTACAGTATGGAGTACAGTGTGGAGTACAGTGTGAAGCCAGTGTGGAGTACAGTGTGGAGCCAGTGTGGAGCCAGTGTGGAGTACAGTGTGGAATACAGTGTGGAGTACAGTGTGGAGCCAGTGTGGAGTACAGTGTGGACTACAGTGTGGAGCCAGTGTGGAGTACAGTGTGGAATACAGTGTGGAGTACAGTGTGGAGCCAGTGTGGAGTACAGTGTGGACTACAGTGTGGAGTACAGTGTGGAGTACAGTGTGGAGTACAGTGTGGAGTACAGTGTGGAGTACAGAGTGGAGCCAGTGTGGAGTACAGTGTGAAGTCAGTGTGGAGTACAGTGTGGAGTACAGTGTGGAGTACAGTGTGGAGCCAGTGTGGAGTACAGTGTGGAGTACAGTGTGGAGTACAGTGTGGAGCCAGTGTGAAGCCAGTGTGGAGCCAGTGTGGAGCCAGTGTGAAGTACAGTGTGGAGTACAGTGTGGTGATGTCTGCTAAAACAGAACACTGAAGTCATAAATGCCACGTCTTGGATCGCACCTTTTAGGTAGATTTCCACAAGTGTAAATAATACAGTCACAAAGGCGATTTATGGTATTTGATTTGTAACCACTTATATGTGGAAATACCACAAGTGCCCACTGATACAGAGAAGCTGTGAAATACGCTGTGATGAATCTGAACTCTGATGTTGAGAAACATGTTGCTAGGATATGTTAAACAGAAACAAGGTGAGAACTCTAAGTACACCCCAGAGCTTTATTTTAAGGGAGGAGGAGGAAGAAAAATGGAAGAGCATTTGAGAGACTAATGGCAGGGGCTAGCTAGAGTGGGTGAGAATTGTGCTGATGTGGACTAAGGGTCACAGACAGTTTGCTGCGTATAGTTAGATATTATAAATTTATGGACTACGTAAACTACTAAAGATTCACAATTGAACTGAAAAGATAAGTAAAACAAACAAACAAAAAACCATACCAGAAGTCCCAGCCCTACAAGTTTGCAGCAACAATCCTTCCTGTAATCAGGTGGTGACTGCCCGTCTCCCCAGGCAACTACAGATCAAAACCACTGACCTCTACACACCACAGGCACAGATCCATGTCACACAGTCCTGACAGAAATACATTAAATTATTTTGTAGGAAATAATAACATAATTAAGAAGGAGGAGAACTTGAGGCAGGTCTTTGCAAGAGAAAAATCATAAGCTCATTAATTTTCACAAGTGAGGAGAGTGTTAATTAAATATCCTGTGACTGAAGTAAAGTTTATTTTTTGAAAGAAAGTTGTCAAGAGGGAATAGGAAATCGTATTAGCCCACTGAGATGATTTGAGTCTGTGTGTCCTCTCCCAAAGATCCACATACGAGTTCTTGGCTTGAACCACAGAACCACGGTCCTGGGCATTAGCAGCAAAAGGGTCTGTTGGCCAGGAGTGGTGACACATGTCCACAATCCAGCACCTGGGACAGGAAGATCAGAACGGAAAGGTCCTTGGCTAAACAGTAAATTTGAGGCAAGCCTGGAGTACAGGAAACCCCATCTCAAATATTGCTCCAAAAAAAAAAAAAAAACCCAAAAAACAAAAACAAAAAAAAACCCTGCGGAGTCTTTAGCATTTGGGCCCCAGGAAGGTCTTCAGGTCCTGGAAGACATTTACAGCATCTGCCTTCTGGTTTGAGATATGAGTACTCCATCAGATAAACATCCCTACCACATTGTGTTGACTTCTCTAGAAGCCTAAATGAATGCAACTACCTGATCTTGGCTTCAACCCCAGAACCATGAGCCAAAACCAACCTCTTTACTTCATAAGTAGCATATGTCCAGTATTTCATTATAGCAATGAAACGCTAATATGTCTAGCAGTCTCGTGAAATACACTATGTATGAGAATGTATTTGACATTCTGGTATTTCTACATTATGACGAGCTTCAGTTATGTCTCTAGCTCTTTCTTCAAGTTTTATACTCGCAACAACCTACTGACATCCCTAGATATCTCACCAAGTCCCCAAAACAGCCTGTCTAAAGCTAATTCCAGCATAGTCATGTCTACAGTTGGTGGTCTCACTATTCGTGGTTTCAGTTACCTGTGGCCAATTGACCAAAAAGTATTAAATGTAAAATGCCAGGAAAAAAAAACAAATTTATAATTCATAAGTTTAGAAACCATGAGAACTACTACCAAATAGAAAATTTAAAAAAAAAAAAAGAGTGAGGCAAAAAAAAAAGCCTTTAATCCCAGCACTTGGAAGGCAGAGGCAGGTGGATCTCTATGAGTTTGAGGCCAGCCTGGGCTACATAGTGAGTTTCAGGAAAGGATCCAAAGATACACAGAGAAACCCTGTCTCAAAAAACCAAACAACCAAACCAAACAAAAACAAAACAAAACAAAACAAAACAAAACAAAAAAAAAAAAACAAAAAAAAAAAGAGCAAGGCATCATAGTGTACCCCTGCAATCCCGGCGTGTGGGAGGCTGAGGCAGAAGGATTTTGAGTTCTAGGCCAGCTTGGGCTACAGCAGGAGGCTTTTCTCAAAGAAGAAAAGACAAAGGAAAGGCGAAGGGAGGAGGGAGAAGTGTATTACCATCCATGCAGCTCAGTGAAGCTTCAACCACCTGCCACTGCTCAACCCGGGACGTGCTCATCTTACCGCGTGTGCTAGCACCCCGCCCAGCACTCTGCAGCCTCCTCAGCTGCCAAAGCGACCATCCGAGCCTCACGGTGTTTGTCTTAGCATAGCCATTGTTTTACTTAATAGTCGCCCGAAGAGCAACAGTAATAATGACAGCCATTCGGAAATGTTCCCTAAAGTGAAAGAGATGAAAGCTCTCTGCTTTAGGGCTTTGGTGTTATTTGTGGGTCCGGGTATCTACTGCAGGTCCGGGAATATTTCTCTGCAGATGCGGGGGACTGAACGCACCTAAGAAGTCGGTTCTCCATGCAACTGAGGCAGGGTCATTTCTTCCCCCTCTTCCTATGAGCCTTCAGTTACAAAATCTCAAAGACCTCAGCTGCTTTCATGTCTTCCTAAGTCTCCTCATCCTCTTCTTATACGCGCCCACCACCGCGGCGCCCACCACCGTGGCGCCCACCACCGTGGCGCCCACCACCGCGGCGCCCACCACCGCGGCCACCAGCCCTTTCCAGCTGTCCCCTGGGTTATAGTAATCACTGTCTATGTTGTCTTTCTGCCCGCAGCCTGTCCAACCCATCCCCCAAACACATCTTCTAACTAGTGTCCAAATGACTCTTTTAAAAAGTAAAAATGGGGGTTAGAAGGCCGGGCGGTGGTGGCGCACGCCTTTAATCCCAGCACTCAGGAGGCAGAGCCAGGCGGATCTCTGTGAGTTCGAGGCCAGCCTGGGCTACCAAGTGAGTTCCAGGAGAGGCGCAAAGCTACACAGAGAAACCCTGTCTTGAGAAAAAAATGGGGGTTAGAGAGATGGCTCAGTGGTCAAGAATAAATATTTCTCTTGCAGAGGACCCAAGTTTGGATCCTACCACCCATCAGGTGGGTCACCCTGGCTTGTTACTTCAGCTCGGGGGATCTAACATCCTCTTCTGGCCCCTGTGGGTGCCTGCATCCATGTGCACATACTCCCACATAAATAATTGAAAATAATTATTAAAAATAAATAAATAAATCCAGGTAGCTGTGTTGTGCTTGTGACCCCCTTGGGGCTGAAGAGACACCAGCTCCCCTGACAGCAGGAAGTCAAAGTCACAACCTGAAGGAGGCTTAGGCCTTCCGTGCCCCTGTCTGGCAGAGAGATAATCCTTCCAACTCCAAGACAATCACGAGGTTTGGCTGGACCTTGGAGCACACATCAATATAGTGTGGAGCCAGGCAAATGCACAGCTATGGGGTTGCAACAGATTGATAAGGAACTTAGTGGCTTGGCCGTATCCCTCCAACACAACGTTCTACAGATCTGTTTGGGCACTATGGACCCTAATGACAGCCTATGTTAAGGTGGTATATTCTTTTGACCGTTCATTTTCCTACAGACTATCCCTTCAGACCCCTAAAGGATGTGTTTATAACAAGAATTTATCATGCAAATGTTAAGCGTAATGGCAGCATTTGTCTTTATATTCTGGTCACAGCGGCCTCCTGACTTGACTCTAAAGTTCATTTATTCATTGCTTACCGCTGTGTGAGCCAACATAAGCCAGAGATTGCACGAATCCATAACACAGAGTTACGTACAAGGGAAACAGATTCCGAAGTATGCCATGTGCTGAAACCTTCACGTCAGAAGAGTCTGCATCTCAGCTCCAATAAACCTCACTGCTCCTTTTTACGTTTTCTTATCCGGCTGCTCCCCCTACCAGGCTTCATCTTTTTAAATTTGAATTTTTGTTTGCCTCCCTCCATTCACTCATAAGCTCATACTCGGGTTCTTCCAGATTTGGACAATACTTGCTTTTAGAAACAGCAAAAAAAGTATAAGAGTGATGCCTAACAGTCAGAATTTAAAAACAAAACAAAACCACGTGAGTATGTGTGCTGTGCGGCCAGTATCTTCCCTCTCACTTGGTTATGAGACTAAAGCGTCTTCTCCACTCAGGCACACTGGTGAAGCCATCTGATGGGGAGAGTGATGGACGCCCGGCTGTCTTGTCAAAGGAAGCCGAATCATTCTGTCAACATGCATTCCTGTTGAGCCTTTTTTCAGGGGCGACATGATATGTTTCATGCTCATAACTGATGTGGTTAGAGGGTTGGCATTGTTTCATGCTCATAACCGATGTGGTTAGAGAGTTGGCATTGGGTCTAGAACATCGGCAGAAGAGAACATGTGACGTATTTTATGCACGTCAGTAAAGGAGTGTGCTACCCTTGGTCTGCAGAGAATAGAAACACCCTTTGAATTCCAGAGTAGGGCTTTGAAACTTTTTGTCACTTACATTGTTGGAGGGCTTGGAGTTATTAGTCTATCTTCTAACACTGTTTAACCGTTGAATGTCAGACTGAATAAATTCTGCACGTGGTCTACAGACAAGTGATCAGTTGATGGCTCTGCTAATAATTGATTAAGTTTTTCCAATCAGGTTGTATAACAAAAATGTAATCTAGTTCTGTCACTTTCCTACTGAAGCTTTGTAATGTGTGCCATTGTGCATATGCTGGGATTCAAATTCCTTACTGTAACCTCTAGAAGAGAGTGAGTAGACATTCCAGCATCCCCAGCACTATTCCAGGTTAACCCTGTTATCCTGAGATCTAGCTGAGAACCCCACCTCCACCCCCAGCATCCTGGTTTGGATAATAAATTAGGTCCTACTTAACCCTACGTTTTCCCACAATGACTCTTTCCTGACTCTACAGCTTCACCTCTGACTACTTAGTCATAAGACTAGAGATATTGCCGGGTGGTGGTAGCGCATGCCTTTAATCCCAGCACTCGGGAGGCAGAGGCAGGCGGATCTCTGTGAGTTCAAGGCCGGCCTGGTCTACAAAGTGAGTTCCAGCAAAGGTGCAAAACTACACAGAGAAACCCTGTCTCAAAAAAGCAAAAAAAAAAAAAAAAAAAGATTAGAGATATTATAACAATTTCTCAACTGAGAAGACGATCCAGTAATGCTAAACTCCTGGTCACTCGGCTGATAACATGCAATACATCTCACCTTCGGGCTTGTTCTCCTACTGTCCGTATTTATCAGCTTTCAGTTATGATAACAAAAATAAATCGACCAACTCAGGAGAAGGAAAGCCTTCCTTTCCTCTTGGTTTCTGGCGCTTCGGTTCAGAGTCGTTTGGACTTGTGGAAGGAACAGAACAAGCAGTCTATAGAGAGCTCAGCATCCTTGCCTTGTTGCTCTCTGGCCACGTGACCTTGGCCTTCCTACTGAGTGTCCTACACTCTCCTGCCGCCAATGCTGTCCCCCCGCCCACCCGGCACTCACTGTGTGTTTTAAGAAACATATACTTGAGAGCACTCTTGGTGATGTACTCCACGACTCCTTGGGTTGTAATGTGATCGTTTGCTCAATGCCACTTCCGCCTCCCCGCTCTTGTCAGCCAGGGAGGTGACGTGTCTCTCTAGCTGCTACCCTTGTGACTCGAGCGGTGTCTCTGCACCTGCGACAGTTCCTCTCAGGATTTCTCACACGGCTAGGGGCGCGTGCTAGGCTTCTTCCGCACAGTCTGACTCCACGAGCCCAACTTCACAGCTGTTCTCCTGGGCAAGCCTTTCTGTCCTTTTGCTCCTGGGCTGTCTCTGTGGGCATGCTGCCAATGCCCAAGTCTCTTCAGTGCCAGCCAGAGCAGAGCCACGCTTCTCCCATCCCTAACCCCAGACATCAAATCATACACTGTCCCCTGGGGCTTGAACTCCACCCCTCCGGGCCAGGCAGGGAGAGGATGCCCAATAGCCTATCCCCCACTACCTCTTCCTATTCATAACTTTGTCACAAACCTTCCTTCTCATTCAGAAGTCTGATCCTGGTGGTGAGCACACCACAACCCCTGCACCTTAGATGGAAGCAGGAGTAGCCCTTTTAGAGTCCCCTCAAGAGAACCCAGATCTCGGTTTTGGGCAGGTGAGCGGCCGCTGAAATGCTGATGGAGAAGAACATCGTGTCCTAAGATCATCACAAGGCGATTTCAACTGAAATTAAAAGGCAAGGGAAAAGAACCCACAGAAAGTCGGCTGCCGTGACAGTGTTGGGTGAGCTGGGCCGTCTCAAACCACAGGGCTCGGCTCATTGGTGTATCTTAAAGCCAGTTTAGTACATTGTCACCAGCGTTTGAAATGAACGAACAGAGCAGTTCTTCACTCTGCGCATTAGATACCCTGCATATCAGATACTTTTATTATGATTCATAACAGTAGCAAAATTAGTTATAAAGTAGCAGTGAAATAATGTTATGGTTGGGGGTCACCAGAATATGAGGAACTGTATTAAAGGGCCACAGCATTAGGAACGTTGAGAACTGCTGGAATCGTTAAAATAGTAAAAGCCCATTCCACAGAATAAGACTATGCTTTTTTTCCATGACATCTTTGTTTCTATTCAGTAGCTGTTGAACGGTGTGAAACTGCTTGTAGGTCAAACAGCCAAATATCTACAGTGTCACCTTCTTCGCCTTAATAATACATGGACCTACTTGGTTTTAATGGAAAAATTAAGTTCCACGAATCACAATAAAAAGTTGAACAAGATAATGGATTTTTTAAAAAGGGAAAAAAAGTATTCCAGTCCCGGCGTGGAGCTCTTGGCTCATTGTGTACCCACTGAGGCCTCTCCTTTCTGTGTATTATGAAGTTGATCAGCCCATTTGATTTAATCCACATTGGGAATTGTGGGAGAGAAGACCTGTGCTAGCACAGAGTAGGTCCTCAGCTCTGCACCATTTAAATCTGGGTACAAATGCGTGTGAACTGCAGAGTTAACTCCATTCCAAATAGCTGTCTGGGGTGGGGGAAGTGTATTTCTTCACAGTTTGGGAGGTTAAGAAGTCCAAAGGCCAGGGCCCATGTGGCGAGGACCTTCTGACTGGACAGTCCACGGATAAGGCAGAAGAGCAAGAGATCAAACTAATAGCTTCAAACCCATTTATAAGTGGCACAAACCCTCCCATGAGGGTAGAGCCTGCTAACCTAGACACCTCCCACTGGGGCCCATTTTCAAACTCTGCCAATGCTGTGAGTTCAATTCCCGACGGAGGCTTTTGGGAGGACACATTTAAACCACAGCAGCCCCTCCAGCAAAGGAGGAAGAGGAAGAAGAAGGGGGAAGGAGAAGAAGCAACAAGAAAAGCTCGTCGTCCAGGAGTAGGAGTCGGGAAGAAGCGGATGTGGGGACTCAGATGAGATCCCTGAGTCTCCAACACTCCCAGCACTCTGCTGGTCTACTTTCCTTTCAGGGCGGAGTTCTCCCGCTCAGCAAGAAGAGAGGGGATCGTTGGGGCCCACAGACCACATTTATCTTACCCCACCCATGGCCCATGTGCAGTTCCAGATGGAAAGTCAAACCCAGCTTGCAGCACATGCTCTTCCGGGAGTCTTCCTCTACGAGAAGATCAGGTAAAAATCAGCTGGGCATAAGCGCCTCCCCCCCCCCCCCCCCCCCCCGAGGGTGGGATGTTGCAATCGGCCATTCTAGCCGAGACAAGAGTTCAGCACTGGGGCAATTCCGAGCGTGAGGAGTTATTGGCTGCAGAAGCAAGAGGTGAAAAGGGGGCAGACCAAAGCATCCCATGTCCACCAGCACAAGAGGAGTAAGAAGACTGGAGGTGGGAGCCTGAGGCATTATTTTTCAATATGGAGTGTTTAAGATGTCCTTCCGCACAATAAACAGGGCAGGGGTGGTGAGCAAAACCAAACAGGCTAGGTGTGAAGCACAGCTCTTGTAAAAAAAAAAAAAAAAAAAATTAAAAAAACCTCTGGTCACAGTGATGAGCTGAAGCAGGACAAATGAAGAGACATCCCCCCTCCCCGCCCCCTGCAAGTCAGGGTTTCTCTGTATTAGCCCTGGTTATCCTAGAACTTGCTGTAGACCAGGCTGGCCTCAAACTCACAGTGATCCACTTGCCTCTGCCTCCCAAGTGCTGGGTTTAAAGGCGTGCACCACCACTGCCCGGCTAAAGAGGCGTTCCTTTATGAAAGCGTGGAGAACACACCCATCATCGAAAGGTCAGAAAAGAGATGGGATCCAGGAAGATGTAGGGCTCTCCGGAAAGTCACTTCAGCCCCGAGAGTGCAGCATGCAGGTGAGCAAGTGGGTAATCCCACCAGAGGAGTGGACACTGGATCCTGGCCCTGGGGAGGAACTAGATGGTTCTAGTGCACGCCATAGACTTGGCCCAGCAGAGAGCAGGGTGACACAGGGACTCCAGCTAACAGCAGGTCCACTAGAAAGGCTACTTGGCTGGTGACTTTCCTCCCAGGCTATCTTAGCACACAGCAAATAAGCAAAATAGCAGATGAACTTTCCAGACCAAATTCCAACCAATAAGGAAGCTGCGACAGTGATGTGGGAGCAGGCATGGCTGCAGTGAAGGGGAGCTTCGTGGGAGAGAGGACCAAAGTTGTTCACAGTCAGTTTTCGGTTGCAGAGGAAGATAACGGCTGGACAGAACCAAAGATTCTCTAGGGTAACAGACAGATGTCTGAAATATTTCAAAAGTTGGGTGTGATTTCATGACTAGGACAAGCTGGAAAGGACCAGTGTGCTCTTTAAAATATGTCATTGGTAATGGACACCCATGGAGCAAAAAAGATGCTGGTGTCTGAAGCCCAGAATCAGGGCCATTCTTATGATGTTGACTTCATTTTCTGTTCATAGTGGAACTAAATTTTCTAAAACTAAATTTTTACCTTCCTGTTACTCCATAAGTGTATGTCTACAACCATGGACAGGAGAGAGAGAGAGAGAGAGAGAGAGAGAGAGAGAGAGAGAGAGAGAGAGAGAGAGAGAGAGAGAGAGAGAGAGGATAGATAAATAGATACATGATAGATAGATGATGATACATAGATAGACAGACAGATAGATAGATAGATACGTACATACATACATATGTACATACATACATAGATACATAGATACTTAGATAGATGGATAGATACATAGATAGATAGATCTATAGATAGATAGATAGGTGATAGATACCTAGATAGATAGGTGGCAGATAGATAGATAGATAGATAGATAGATAGATAGATAGATAGATAGACAGAGAGATGATAGAGCTAGATCAATCCTCCAACAACTAGATTGCTTATTTGCCTAACTTCTTTCTCTGCTACTGTCAGGGAATTCAGGCAGCCACCAGCTTTACCACCATACTTGGGTTACCACACTATATTTAGAACATAATGTTAAAAACTTATTTGTCATCTGAAAGACAATTCATTTGGACACCTGCTTTTTGTTTCAGATTTTGCTTCTGTGCCTGAACTAAATCTGAAACTGTACCCCTCTCACCCTTACCCTCCCTCTGGGAGGTGAGACAATGGTGAAGAATCTTAGCAGGGGATGTGACAAGGGGCCCGGAGTATCCGTGGGTGCGGCATCTTCACAGTCAATCAACCACACTTGAAAACGATTTTCTTAAATTCCATCTGCGCCAACCATGTACAGACTTTCTTTTTTTCTTGTCATTATTCCCTAAACAATGCCGTATAGCAGCTGCTGTGCGGTGGGTTGTGACCAGCATTTTAAAAGATCAAATGGGATAGAACAGAAATATTAGAATGCATTATACATAAGGCTAAGTATTGCTTCATGACATTTTACATATCATTGGCCTTGTATTCAGTTTTGTAAGGCATCTAGAGATGACTTAAAGTACTCAGGAGGATGTGCACAGATTACATACAAATAACACGCCTCAGACAATCAGGGTCCTTAGCATCCTCCGACTGGGACTCCATGCTGGATCCTGGAACTAGTCTCCCACAGACAGCAAGGGGCAACTGAGACTCCAGGCTCTGGGGAGTCCCCAGGTGGCAAGAAGTGGGTAGCAACAGTTCCCACCATGAGCCTTCTCTATGCATTTGGAAGTTCCTCTCCTGATCTCACCCGCCCACTCACTCTGGCTGATGGGGGCGATGGGGAGGTTCCTAGTGTTCTGTTAGCTCTGCCACTCCAGCTAACAAGCCTTAGAGCTGTGGGGAGACAGAGCCTTGGCCAGAGCTCTCAGAGAAGGGGGAGCTGCTTCCATCTCCCACCCCACCGCTTTTCGCCACGGAGCGGATGCCTTTACTGCTGTGGACCCTCAGGAATGCCAGGTCAGGCCTTCGCGCCTGTCAGTCAGCGCCTCCTACTTCCTCCCACAGTTTCCTCCCGGCTTCTCTCCGAGCCCTTCAAATAGTTACTGCAGCTTCCCTTTGGGCACACTCCAAGTTGTTGTGGTTTCACAGAAACGAGTGGTGTGTTGCTAAACCCAGCACTAGGCAAGACACCTGAAGAAGAGCCTCTAGGCTTCCAGGGCAGGTCTACTAGGGATGGGAGATTTCCTGGAAAACGAAGGTATTCCTTCTCGGTACTTGTGGTGGATGGTTGGTTTTAATGTCGGCTTCTCACACATTACAATCGGCTGAGTAGGAAGCCTCAGCTGAAGGAGTGTTCTGACTGCCTTAGTCAATGTGGGAAGAACCCCCAAGTGTGGGAGGTACCTTCTGGTAGCAGCCCAGATTAAAGCGGGGTGGGGGGTGGGGGTGCCGACAGAAGGAGCATCATTCACCTTCTCCCACTTGGCCTCTCTCTTGCAGATACTTTATTCCCCCTTTTGCAGCTGATTCCTCTGCTGATGTCAGACCCAAGATTGCCAGACTTCCCTCATTAACTAAGGACCAGATGCTCCTCAGGAACCTTCGAGGTCTGTGGCACCACCTTAGGCCGGCTGAGGTATCCAGCCCTGTGGACTGAGGAATTACCTGCTGTCAGATCGCTGCGTTTGATACAGCCACTATGGGACACCGCCATTGCTGAGACACACAGCCTCAAGGATGAACAAGCCAGTAAGTGGTATGCCCTCACCGATTCTGCTTCGGTTCCTGCCTCCAGATTCCTGTTTACGCTCTTATCCCTGGTTGCTCTTCATGACAGACTTCAACCTGTAAGATGCAATAACCCCTTTCCTCCCCAACTTGCTTATGGGTATGGTGTTTTATCACAGCAACAAAAGGCAGACTAAAATGACAGTCTCTTCGGTCTACTCCCTCCTGGACCGTACATTTATTTGTTGCTCGGAACACATTATTTAAATTGTGTCTGTTCTCTCTTTAATCAAATACCCGAGTTGATGGATATAGACCATTTCCTGGGTGTCCATGATAGTCACATAAACATTTTTTCACATTTGCTGGGACAGGTTCCCATTTCCTTCTTAAGACAAGTTTTTCCCATTCAGAGCTAATAAAATAAGAATCGATCCGTTGAAAAACAAATGAAGGAGATGCTATTTGCAGCAGTTTAATAAAATGAACAAAGTCATTTGCTCTTAGGAAAGGCTCTCTCATGTGTCAGGAAGAAGCACCTGGTATAGGAGGGGTCCATGGGGGTGGATGTTTTTTAAAGGCCAGTTAGAGGAACAAATTATTGTCACTAAATTGTTTTTTAAGGAGGGTGATCAGAGTCCCTTTGATTGCTTTGGTTCCAGACGAGTGTAGTGTGTGAAGCTGGGACTCCTTATAAGGGTTAATTAAAAGTACAATGGGGGACAGGAAGATGTCTAGGAAGAAGGAAAGAAAAATCTGGAAGAACAGACATGTCTTGCTGGCACTCCATCCACACAGGGCTTCAGATTCAATACAAGTCAGAAGTGTTTGTTAATACAAAGTAAAGTGTTTCTTGAATCTTCTCTGTGGACTCTAGAAAAATGGCCTAAGTTGCTCATGGACACTTGGCAATGGACACATCCTCTTGCTAAATTCTGCAAATGGGATGTACATGGATTGAAGAAAATAAGACAGAGTTAGAGTACTGATGGATGGCTTGTGTGCACTTAACGTTTGGCAATCATTGGCAATGTTATGTTGAGAGACATTGTGCAGCCATTAAAAAAATTATGTCTGTGGGGTTTGGCATAGCAAGGGTGTTAGCCATTGTCTAGGCAACTGCTGAGTTTGTTCCCTGGCACAAACAAAAAAATTGAATGACCAGGAAAGACATAAGACCAAGCCTTGGAGAAAAGAAAAGTGATAACTTTATACATTTCTAATGAGGAAAACCCAAGGCTGGAAGCCTACTAAGCAGTTGCTCGTTCTGTGACTGTTGGTCATTTCATAGGGCCCCTGGGTCCTCCCCTTCCCCCTGTTGGTGCTCTCTAAATACTCCCCCTTGCCTTCCTGATGTTTCTCCTTGCAGAGCCTTCTGGGAACAAGAAGTCATTATGTCAGAAAGCTTGCCGTAGCTTTCCCTGCCTACCATGTTCCTCTAACTCTGATCATGGGGAGACGGGTGAGTCAGTAAAGTACTTGCTCTGCAAGCATATGGACCTGAGTTTGTATCCCCAGCACCCAGGTAAAAATGCTAGAACTTGATGTAAGGCCCTCTTGGCGAAGACACCACATATATTGATCACAGGACATAATCAAGCTGGAGCTAAGCTGAAGGCTTTGGCCCTGCGGGCTAGCTTTCACAGTGCCAGAAGATGCTATGCTGGCTGCTGGGGAAGAAAAGTCATTACCACTTACTGTGAAACCTGCAGGCTACAATAATGAACTGCCTGGTGGGTTACGCCTGCCAGTGTAATAGTGGCATGACTCTTATGGGATTAACCAACTGCTTTTTGTTAGGATGGAATGTTCTGTAGATATCTATTAGGTCCATTTGGGTCATGACATCAGTTAAGTCCTTTATTTCTCTGTTAAGTTTCGATTCGGGAGATCTGTCCAGTGGTGAAAGTGGGGTGTTGAGATCTCCCACTATTAATGTGTGGGGTTTTATATGTGGTTTAAGCTTTAGCAATGTTTCTTTTACATATATGGGTGCCCTTGTGTTTGGGACATAAATGTTCAGAATTGAAACTTCATGTTTGTGGATCTTTCCTGTGATGAGTATGTAATGTCCTTCTTGATCTCTTTTGATTGATTTTAGTTTGAAGTCTATTTTGCTGGATATCAGGATGGCTACACCCGCTTGTTTCTTGAGATCGTTTGATTGGAAAGTCTTTTCCCAGCTTTTTATTCTGAGGTAGTGTCTGTCTTTGAATTTGAGATGTGTTTCATGTATGCAGCAGAAAGATGGGTCCTGCTTTCATATCCATTCTGTAAGCCTATGTCTTTTTATAGGTGAATTAAGTCCATTGATAATAAGGGATATTAATGACCAGTGATTGTTCATCCCTGTTATTCTTTGGTGGTAGTGTGTGTGTACTTCTCTTCTTTGGGGTTTATTGCTGTGGCTTTATCTATTGCCTGTGTTTTCGAGGGTGTATCTGACTTCCCTCGGTTGGAATTTTACTTCTAGTGCTTTCTGTAGGGCTGAGTTTGTGGATAAGTATTGTTTAAATCTGGCTTTGTCTTGGAATGTCTTGTTCATTCCGTCTATGATGATTAAAAGTTTTGCTGGGTATATTAGTCTGGGCTGGCATCCATGGTCTCTTAGTGTCTGCATTACATCTGTCCAGGCCTTCTGGCTTTCAAAGTCTCCATTGAGAAATCGGGTGTTATTCTGATGGGTTTACCTTTATAAGTCACTTGGCCTTTTTCCTTTGCTGCTCTTAATAGTCTTTCTTTATTCTGTATGTTTAGTTGTTTAATTATTATGTGGTGAGGGGACTTTTTGGGGGGTCTAGTCTGTTTGGTGTTCTATAGGCTTCTTGTATCTTCATAGGCATTTCCCTCTTTAAGTTGGGAAAGTTTTCTTCTATGATCTTGTTGAATATGTTTTCTGTGCCTTTGAGTTGGGATTCTTCTCCTTCTTCTATCCCCATTATTTGTAGGTTTGGTCTTTTCATGGTGTCCCAAATTTCTTGGACATTTTGGTTCATGACTTTGTTGGCTTTAGTGTTTCCTTCGACTGATGAAACTATTTTTTCTACTGTATCTTCAACACCAGAGATCCTCTCTTCCATCTCTTGCATTCTGTTGGTTATACTTGCATCTGAAGTTCCTGATCGTTTACTCAAATTTTCTATTTCCAGAATTCCCTCTGTTTGTATCTTCTTCATTTTTTCTATTTTCCTTTTCAGGTCTTGGACTGTTTCCTTCATTTGTTTCATTGCTTTTTCATGATTTTCTTTCAGTACTTTATTGTTTTCTTCTAATTTGTTTGCCCTTTCCTCTAGTTGTTTATAGCGTTCTTCCCATTTTTTTTGTCTTTTCCTCTACACAAGCCTCTACCTTCTTCATGATGTTATTCATAAGGCTGTTTTCTTCTGCTTCTTCCAATTTTTGATGTTCAGGTCTAGATGTTGGAGGCAGGCTAGGTTCTGGTGATGCTGTATTGCTCTTCATTTTGTTGTATGTACTTCTGCCTTGACATCTGCCCATCTCCTTGTGGTTCGTTCTTGGTCTTATCAGCGCACTTGGTTCAGACAGAGCTGACAGATTCAGGAAGTCTCTCTCTCTTGTCCAGATGGGAGCTCTCTTGTCCAAATGGGAACTCGGGGACAGGATGGAAGCTCTTGTCCAGACAGGAAGTCCAGGGCAGGATGGGCGCTCTTGTCCAGAAGGAACCAACTGCTTTTTGATTAGGTTGCCACTCCATGGGGAGGAACTCTTGCCTACTGGATATTCATATTTCTATGCATAGATTAGTGCTACCATCAGCCTTATTCAGGGAGGCTTCTTAGTGTATCTGGTGGCAGTTAATGCAGAGAATCACAGTTCCTCAATGTTCCAAGAATAAGTGAGGGAGGAATACTTGCCCCTATGTAGGACATCTATATCACCCTCTCCAATGTTCCCTCTCCAACACTCAGGGAACATTGAAGAAAAGAGAGAGTAGAAAGAATGTAAGCAGTCGGGGGGTGGGGGTGCCACCAAAAGAATGTCTTCTGGGTAAGACATGGCCACTGCACTTATGAGCTCATTGTGCTTTTGGTTGATGGCAGAAGAACCAGTGTTTCATCATAGATGGGAGGGAGGCACCAGGAAGCTCCGCATCTCCCTTAAGGACTATTGGCAGTTAATAGTTATTGGGAGAGGGGCTCACTTTCTTAAATGCAGCCATTAATAAGTAAGTAAATAACCTGCTACCCATGCTCATGCAAACAGCCCTATTAAACCTGGCGAGTCATACCTAAAAAGACATGAAAGAGACATGAAATTGTGAGAAGTAGTTTATACTAAATGTTCTTGTTTTTTGTTTGTTTGTTTGTTTGTTTGTTTGTTTGAGACAGGGTTTCTCTGTGTAGTTTTGGTACCTGTCCTGGATTTCACTCAGTGATTTCAAGACTGGCCTTGAACTCACAGAGATCCGCCTGTCTCTGCCTCCTGAGTGCTGGGATTAAAAGTGCTCCTGGCAATGATGGTGTTTTCTGGTACTCAGTTTCTCTGTACTTCACAGCTCTATAAAAATGAGCATATACCACTTAAATAACAATAATAACAACAAAGAAAGAAAAGTACAGCTTGTCAAATATTCCATTGCATTACAGAATGTTTTATCCTCCCCTGGGCCTCCCAAAATACGTCTCTAGTAGAGTTAGCAGAGCCCATACTGGGGCCCTGTCCTAGTTAGCTTTAACTGTTAAATTGATAAAGCCTAGAATTACTGGAGAAGTTAATCTCAATGGAAGGATTTCCCAGGTCATATTGGCCTATATGAATGTCTGTGAAGGATTCCTTTGTTAATTGAGGTAGGGAGGCTTAACCCACTCTGGGTAGATGGTCCTGGGTTGTATAAGAAAATTAGCTGACCATGAGCTTGTGATCCAACCAGCAAGATGCATTCTTTCATGGTTTCTGGCTTAAATCCTTCCCTGACTTCCCTTACCTATGGAATGGAACCTGAGAGTATAAGCGAAGCATAATTTCTTCACAGCCTGTGAGGAAGAAAAAGTGGGACTTGGTAGACAGAAGCTGGAAAATCCTATTTTTTAAGCCTCTGGTCCCAAGGTACAGATAGAAAGCACATGGTGTGAGGATACTGTCTGCATAGACTAAGCCTGGTGTGGTGCCTATACAACCCAGATCAAAGAGTGGTTGGAATCCTTATGGATTCCACAAGGAGTGCACGTCACTATTGGACTTGGCTTTTTGATGAAGACTCACGAGAATTTGTCTCAGTCAAACGGAGATCCATGGAAATAATGTGAGACAGGGAAAGAGCGGCAGGGAACACCCAGTCGTATGCATGGGGACAGGATAAGAAGGTTGCATTGTGGGGGGTGTCTGTGTGTTCAGGATTCATTCTTTCAACTTCATTCACTTTCTCATATCTTCCTACATTCAGAAAGTTGTCATTAGACATTGGAATGGTGAAGAAAAGCAAGCACTGTCTGGTTCTCAGACACGTTGAGTCCCTTTACCATGGTGCCGCTAAGGTCATGAGCACAGTGAGGGATTTACAAGCTCTTAAGCCTTTGGATACTGCCCATCAGTGACTCCAGTTTAGGGCTGGGAAGCCCCACTTTAGACCATTGCACTTCCTCATGGGTTGGGAGGAAACAGGCATTTAGGAAGGTCAGAACCAGCAAGAGCTGCAGAAGTTTCTCCCAATCTGACTCTTAACTGCATCTCCCAGGAGCTGTGTGTTGATATTAGTAGGGACTGTGTCAGGAGACTTAATAAAAAAAATAATAACTAGTTCCTGTAATAGGCACAGTGCTTTTAAAGAAACAAACTGACTTGAAATCTATGTAACACGGTGGCAGTGAACTAGTTGGGGATCATTCCCATTTTACAGATGAGAAAACCAGTTTGGAGAGGTTAAGTCCTCTGCCCACAAGGAAGTCACAGCCTGGGTCTGTCTAAGCCATGTCCCCATCCTTTCCCAAGCCCATGGCCTCCTCATTAAAACCCATACAGAAAACTCAGACAGTCTCCAGTGAGTCCAGGGAAACAGCTCCCACACCCCACTCAGAATGTGTGTACAGAATGCCTAAGTACCGGGCAGGAGGAGGCTGGGTGTGAGTTTCCTGGGACTGCTATCATAGATTGTCACAGATTTAGTGCCTTAAAGTAACTGAAATTAATTTTTTTCCAATGGTAGAGGCCAAAAGTCCAAAATCACCATTCTAATGCAGAAATCAAGGTGTCTACAATGCATACTGGCTTCTGCTGGCTGCTGGCACTCCTTGGCTTTGAACTACATCATTTAGTACTCCAGAATTGAAGCCACCATCTGACATGTGACTGCAGGTAGGCCACCTGGATGACCCAGGACCACCTCCTAATTTTATGCCCTTAATTAAGCACATCCACATAGATCAGGGAAAACACGCATTTTGACATAGCTAACCTTCACACGTTCTAGAAATGTGGACGCGATGTCTTTGAGGGACACTACTAAGCCAGGCAAGGCAGGCCAAGGCCTGGAGTACCACAGTGACCCCTTCTGTCTCTGGGTAGCTGCTTGGTTAAGGGAGCATCCACTATGGAAAAGGAAATATGATATAGTAACAGAAGAATTTGGGGACAAACTATGTGGAGGAGAGTGGGCCCAAAATAGCCTTCTTTAAATAGTGTATTTGGTAATTATAGCCCCAAGATAGTTGGCTGTTTCTTAGAGCTGCTGCCTCTGCCCATGCCTGTAGAGTTGGCTCAAGTTCCCAGGCTCTGAGCCTCCTCTGTCTACACCGAGTACAGGGAAGAGGGGCTGGCCCCACGATCCTGGAATGTCAAAGTTGAAAAGTCCCCAGGGATCATGCTGGCCGTTCTGCGCTTCCCTCCTTCACTGATGGAGGGCCTGAGGCTTACTGAACCGGGGTGCACTGGACCCCCATCTCCTACAGACCATATCCCCATTACTTGTGTCTATGTTTTTAAGAGACCAGCAACAGTCACTCCCCAAACTGTCTTTAATTCCAGGACACAGGGCCAAAATCGGGGTTCAGTGGGCTTAACTAAGCATGTGGCAATCATTTGAGAGAGACAATGGCAGTGTCCCTTCTTCTTGGCCCTTCCCAAGCCCACTCCCCGAGTCTCCAGGCTACCTTCTTTGCACACTCCCAAATCTTGTGCTACTTGTTTGAATGTCTGCTCCCACATCTCACCTGACTCCTCTCCTCAGGCCCTGTAACGCTCACCTCACAGCCCAGGCTGGACTTGTTTCTCTTTCTCTATCTCTTCTTCCTCTCTGTCTCTGTCTCTCTCTGTCTCTGTCTCTCTCTGTCTCTCTCTGTCTCTCTCTCTGTCTCTCTGTCTCTCTCTGTCTCTCTGTCTCTCTGTCTCTGTCTCTGTTTCTGTCTCTCTCTCTCTCTCCTTAGCCTATACTATCTGGCTTCCATGGCAGTAGACTATTTGCAATGCAATAAAACAAAGATGCATAATGGCTGTGAGCTCTCTCTCTCTCTCTCTCTCTCTCTCTCTCTCACACACACACACACACACACACATACACACACACACATACATACATATACACAAACACATACACACATACATATATATAAAATATACATATATATGTACACACACACACACACACACACACACACAGTGACCTTTGGGTCCATTATGTCACCAGTGAATCATGTGTGCATGCATGTGTTGAACAGGCCCCAATGAGAACACCTCCGTTTCTTGGGTGGCCACATTGAGAGTTACAACTCTGCTCAAGTCCCAGACTCATCCGTTAGCCGTATGACCTCTTAACATGCCTTCCTCACCCTGGGAAATCACAGGGCTAATAATACCTGCTTCACAGGGATTTTGTGGAGCATAAATGAGGCAGTGCCTGTGAAATCCTCTAGCATGGAAATTAGTTCCAGTTGACAGCCAATAAATATTAGTGGAATTAGTATCTGGGTCATTTCCTCTGTGAAGATTTTTTTTGACCTCATCTCCCTGGAGCACTGACCTGTCCCCTTTTGTCCCATTTGTACCCTACATATGGTCATCTTAGAAATGATAATAAATAATTATCCCACTCTGCCCCACTGTCCCTATCCTCACCCCCTGTCCCCAGGCTCTGGGTCTCTCTAGGATAGAAGTGTGCATTACCCACCCCTGTGATCCACGTAGCCAGTACAGTGGCTGGCTCCCAGGAGATGCCTGGAAAAACTGGTTGCATCTCAAGCCATGATTACTTAGATTTGCCACACCTATTTCTGCCTCCTATTTATTAATATCCATAGCAAAGCACATCAAAAGGCATCTGGCTGCAGTAGCCTCAAGAGATTCTGTGGCTCTGATTGACCCTAACAAGAGAGCTCAAACTGTTAATATCCTGCCAATGCCAAGCCTCACCCCACCCATTGGCATAGTTTCCCACTGGACACACTCAAGTCTTTGGGAAGGCAAGGTCTCCAGAGAGAACCATGTGCCTCTCTGATATTCCTAAAAGAAGTGCTTCCTGGGCTCATTACCCTGTGCAGCTTCCGCTGCCTAACCTGAGTCTGGTCAGTGTGGGATGGGTGCCAATACATTCAGGGAGTCCTATCTGGACAGTAGGAATCCGGGCCCTGGAAGTGCCACAAGTCATAAATGTCTGAACACGGCAGAATGAAGTTCAACAAGTGTAGGAACTTGGGAAAGAATAAGTTGAGCACCAAATCTGAGCTGGCGGGGAGGGCCAGTGGAAGACTAAGCTACCGAGAGTGGAGATTTTCTGAAACAGGTCATAGAAAAAGAGGGAAGTGGGCTAAGTGGTTGTTAGTAACTGTCGCTATGGACTATGCATTGTGCTAATATTCCTGGCACAAGGGGACACTTCATCTTTTCAGTTACCGCAGGAATATAGGTCATAGATTTGCTTTAAAAGGAATGGAGGCCCAAAGAGCTAAGAAACTCGCTGAAGCTCACATACTAAAGCAGAGAGCAGAAACGGTTCCAGTCAGAGAGCAGGCCTGGGCTCCTCCTCCACACACCACTACCAACATGGCAACAAAGGGTACGAACTGTGCAAAGCCTCTTTGGACTCGTGTTCACTGTGCCCAGCTGATTGGGAAGCCCGTGCTGGGTGGAGAGGCAGCATCCTTTGCCTTTTCTAGAAATAGACAATCCTCATGAGCCACTTCTGGCTCTGGAGTCCATACTGTATCACTGCTCTGAGCTCCTTCCCATAGTCATTCAACAGATCATTCCTCCCAGCTAGTGTGACCCAAGAAAGGCCTCTTGGTACAATAGCTGGGAATGTTGCCTCTCTTGAGTCAATCATAAGAGGCAAGACCTGAGAGAGGACCTTGAGAAAGAGGGTGAGAGAGGGAACTCTCTCTCTTTCCCTTGCCTTCAGACAGTGTGCTAAAGAACGTGAATTTCTCCAAGGTCGGATGGAGCCCACTAGATAAAGACTGGATGAAAGTCACCATCTGCACACCAAGCTTACGCTGAGCACTAGGCTGTCCAGTTGAAGGCTACACTCCACGCTTGTTTTCCCCTTGCTGTCCCTGAGCCGTGAGCGAAGGTCCTGCCTTCTGCTCTCCAGCATTGCTCTTGAGAGAGGGCTGCCCTCTGATGTCACTGTAGATGAAAATATTCCAGGATCTACAGTCAGACATGTCGCTTCCTCTTCACTCTCCAAGAAGGGCCCTCCCTCCTCTCTGGCTACTGTAGAGTCTCTCACTTAAGACTCTTTTGGCTATGAGGAGCAGAGCATGGCAAATCAAACTGACTCATCCAAGAAGGAAATGAACATCGCATTCGGCGTAACTGGAGGCCCAGGGTAGGACAGGATCTGGACATCGTGCCTCCTGTATATCAATGGAACAGGTTCTTCCGTGTGCTTCAGTCCACCACCCCAGCAGCTTTGTCCCCAGGCAAGCTGTCCTTTTGGCTTTAGATGGCTCAATAGCAACCAGGTTATGAGAGTTTTATGCAAATCAAGATGCATGATGCTTCCTAGAGTAGACTGTGATTCTTTAGTGTTAGGAAAGTACCCTTCACGTCCCCACATCTAGACCAGTAACAGACACCAGTGGGGTGCTTAAAGTTGGTAATGGGTGGGTGCCCCAATGTAAGCAAGATTCAACCAACAGAACCTAGGTATTGTTTTATCTTCCTTTAAAAAAAAATCTGTTTTTCCCATGGTTGATGGGTTTGGGGAGCCTCTCCTTTTATCAAGTCCGGGCTGCAGAAGTGCGGCAGCGATGTTGTTGGGAGGAATGTGCAAAGTCTAAGCTGTGTAGCCATAAGTGACATGGTGTTGTTGTACGTGGATGATTGCTGAGTCGCTGTCTAAAATTTGAAGAGCCCGTAACTGCTGTTGGCAAGACCGTGCCCTCATGAAAGGAGCTTTATATCGAGTCTCTGAAGAGTACCAGGTAGCAACATGTGCCATTGTCTGTACCCACTCACGAAGGCAAGGGCATGGCCTGTGTCCTTGGAATCTTTGCCTGCAGTCTGACAGCGGGGGGGGGGGGGGGGGGGGGGGGGGGGGGGAGGAAGGGGGGGGGTACATCCCCGGAGGCTGCAAAGCCTAAGGCTGACTCTTCCTCTGCACTGTGTTGACGTAGCCTGAAAAAAACAATACAAGACAAAAAAAAAATCCTTAAGATCTGCCACATCTGTGTCACTCGGACCACATTCTCTTCACTGAACATACCCTGTGAAAGCTCTGTCCGCACCCAGGAAATGGAATAACTTGCCCTGGGTGTTATTACTGCTCCCATAGGAAGAATTAAGGACACTATTAAAGGCAGGAATGGCACAGAGAGTATGACCTGGGTAGTCCTGCAGGGAGCATTTGGAGTGACGATGTGTGGAGGGTACATGAAGTAGAAAGCACACGTACTTTTGTGGGGAGCAATATCATGGAACGCAATAGGCAACAGCTGTCACGATGGGTCTTGGCTGTAATCAGTCAGCCTTGTATATCACAGTTGCCAAGAGAGCCAATGAGTCACAGTAGTTGACACAGAGTAGGAGTCTCCTCCATAAACTACCCCCAGCATCACTCCTAACAGGTGAGAAGGAGCTAGCTGGAACCCACGGCAGGGCATCAGCGGCTACATGGAGACCACACATTGAGACTTCTCATCTGGTGTGCTCTCACCTCAGAGAGGCAAACAACATATTGATTTTCTCTCTGAGAGCATCTCAGTGGCTGAGTCAGTGGCAAAGCTGTCAGCACTATGCAGCCAACCCTGGCTGGGACAGTGGGTGTGGACCTGTGGCATCCTAAACCACACTCCATCCTCCGTCTACTGGTTTGAAAAGACAAAAAGCATGGGCAGAAACAGGACAGGAGCACATAGGCATGAATATGTGTAGTGTGCACATGGCGGGAGCTGTGTGCCTGTGCTGTGTGTGTGTGTGTGTGTGCAAGCATGTGTGCCTATGAGAGGAATGTATTACAATGACCTGAATGTTCCCATGAGTTTTCTTAAAAAGCTCGGGGCTCTGTGGTCTACTCACACAGGAATGGAAGACACTGGACAGGCCAGGAAGATCTGTGCTGTTCTTTTTTGTCTTCACAGAGATGAGCTGTGGGCCAGCATGAGAAACTTCTTGGTGTTCTGGGAAGAACTTTCCTTCTGCCAATATGGAGCCAGGGGCTCCCCCTGTGTGCACTGGCTCCTTCCTATCTGGGGAGTCCAGCTTGCTCTAAGCCTAAGAAGTAAAACGCTCTCTCCAAGACTGCTACCACTTATGTTCTCACCTTGTCCTCTAGGGTCATCTCCACCTCTGCCATTACCTCTGCCACCTAACCCCGGAACCCTCTTCTATACCACACCATTACCGCCACATCCGCCACATCCGCCACATCCGCCATATCCGCCATCGCCACCTCTGACTATCATGTGTCCTCATCAACTACTGCCCCCACTGCCATGGGCATTGCTACCTCTACCTCCACCGCCCCGATATTATCATCTCCCTTACCGCCATCACCACCAACGCCATTGCCACCACCTCCATTGTTGCCGTCCTAGCCACCATCTCCCCAGCTCCCGCTGTCATTATCGCCTCCATACTCACCCCCACTTCCATCACGACCATCGTCACCGTCACCCATACCACCTCCATCATGATCGTGATGTCACTGCTTCGGGATTCCGGACATGCTGGTGTCTGTCTCATGTTGGAATCACAGCTCATTTTGCAGACTTACAACAACTGCTCCTTTTGTAAAAGTGTTTGTAGTCTATAGTTCCCCAAGTATAGACAAGAGAGCTGTTTACTTTAAGCAATGCTAACCCATGAAAGAGAGGTGTTAATTAAACCACCCACAAATCCTCTTCCAGCTCCAAGGCTCTACGGTGTGTGTTGGATGTGGCTAAGAGTGTCTGTGAATGACCCCGTCTGCCAGTGTGAGTAGAGAGAGGTAGGTGATCAGTTAGTTCAGCCTGGCGTTTGCCTGTCTTTCCATGGAGGTTCTCATAGGACCCAAATTTCTAGTCTGTCGTGGGAGCTGAAGCATGACACTGTACAGATGAACACCTCTAAGCCTGCACCATTTAGTTCTGCCCTAGAAGTCAGTGGCTGTCCCAGGAATTCAGGCTCATGACATAAAGGAAGAGTCATCATGGCGAGTGAGCCAAGACTGCTGTTAAAGCTACTTATTCACCAAATGGCTGGAGGCAAGTCACTTTCATGTTTCTCTGCCTTGATTTTACCCGTAAATAGGAAACTTGACCAATTCTTGCCTTCCTGAGAGGTAAAGAGTGAAAACTTTAGGTGCCAGGATTGGAACACAAGGGTGCTGGCTCCTTCCTTCTGGTCCCTCAAGACCCTGAAGCCATCAGCTGCTTGGGGAACACAGTTCTTGATGCAACCCTCTGAGACAGTGGGCTTCCTGTTCCCAGTTCTATCTCAAATGGCTGTGAGGGAAGAACACAGCGATCCTGTAAAATGTCACTGAATCAGAAGCTTGGCAGCCTTGCCGACAAGCTGGGGGAGAGGACTCTAACTCAGCTTCAGGCAAGAGTGAGCGGACAGTCCTAGAGCTGAGTTCCTCACGGCTTCCACAGCACGACCTCCATTTCTTCCCTTGAGTATGGGAATGTACACACACACACACACACACACACACACACACACACACACACACACACACACACACATACACCAATGCCTTTGTTGAGGCAAAAGAAAGTAGAGAATGGGAACAAAGCCCCTCAAAAGCCCAAAATAGTGCTCATGAAGCCTGATTGACTTTCATCCCACATCCCAGAGATGCTGCCTTCCACTGCAGCCCTCACCCATGGAGGGCACAGACAAGCAGTCTGTCAGCCTCTCTGCTGCCCCCCACCCCTGCTCCCCCTGACTCTGCTGGAGCTTCTCCAGCCTCTAGCTCATTTCTCTCACCCTCTGCCTCTTTGGTCTCAGCAAAGTTTGGCAGAGTCTCCTGTGGGGAGCTGGACTCTGACGTTGTGATGATGGCCCACCCTTGCTCCTAGCTGCTACCATTAGCTTCAAATGCCTCAGGTCACTTCCTGGAATCAGAGCCAAGGAGCCAACAGGGTCAACAGCCCGTTGTCAGCAGCCACAGTCATTCTGTCGGGTGCCTTCCTACTTCCTTTTAAAAGCCCAGACTCTGCAGAAGGAGGACATAAAGACCAAGCCTGAGGTCCGTTGGAGAGGGGAGCCTCTCAAATATGGTGAGCTCTGGATTCAATCCTTTTCCCACTTACTAGCTACGTAACTCCGGGCAAGTTATCTACCCTCTTTCCTTCTGCCTTACAAATCCAAACTATAAGACACAGGTAAATAATGATATCTGTTTAAGAAGATTATTGTACATTTAAATGAGCTGCTTGCTGGCATGTGGAGACTCCTCAGTGTTGTACAGACGTCAGCTGATGATGATGATGATGATGATGATGATACAGCTCCTCTCACCCCTCCAACAGCCACTGTGTTATCGATGAAGCTGGACAAAAGGCGGCCTCAAACCCCAAGTCAGAACTAGCCGTGGCTACCAGTTAGTTAGCACCTACTGTATGAACACTGCTGGGTGCCTTCAGTGACATTAATTTTTCTGGCTCTTACCATTAGCCTGTGCGGTGTAACCTCAGTGACAGCAGTGAGATCTCTTTAGCTCCCGGGGGCCAGGGAGATGGGAGGAAATCCTTGTACATCATCCACTTGGCAGCTCTCTCACTATCTGTGCTATTATTTTATTCCAAAGAGCTGAAGGTATCCATGAGGGGCCCATGGCAGGTGACCAAGGGCTCAGAAACTGTGGGACCTGGGTCAGGATTGTGGCCCCTTCACTTGCTAGCCAAGCTAGTAAAGCCCCCATGAGCTTCAGCCCCTGCCGATTATGAGATGACCATTATCATTCTCCTGTCTCTGCTGAATAAATCCAGATTGGAGATGTTGAAATTTTGTGACGTTTACAAAACAGCCAAGTAAGGAAATGATGGGACCAGATACTAGTTGATCTGAGTTCCAGCGCCCAAGTTCTTCTTCTCCTTCTTTTTTAAAGATTTATTTATTTATTATGGATACAGTGTTCTGTCTCCATGTACCCCTGCAGGCCAGAAGAGGGCACCAGATCTCATTACAGATGGTTGTGAGCCACCATGTGGTTGCTGGGAATTGAACTCAGGTCCTCTGGAAGAGCAGTCAGTGCTCTTAACCTCCGAGCCATCTCTCCAGCCCAGCTCTTCTTTCATTCTGAGATATCTACATGTATTCTTCCTAGGTGTGGAGGGGCATTCAACACAGTTCAATACTTCCCATTACATGGTTTTGTGGAGGCTTTAGATTTAAGGAGAGAAAGCAAACCAGACCATCTGCTCTTGTCCATCTCAAATGACAAATTCTCTTAATATCTTTTTTCCAAGAATAATGAAAAATTCAAACTAAGGGCGAAGCGGATGAAGATGGAATAGCAGAAACTGAAGCATCCCAGTCACAGCTTGAACTGCTCTTGTCTTTCCCTCATCCTCTGCACTGTGTTCCATCGCTGCTCATCATCTATCCCAGCACCCAAGGGAAACTCTTCTCCCAAAGTCGCCAGGGAGCTCCTGGTGGTCCTCGTCATAGACCCTTAAAACACTTCTTCTGCCACTCAGTATCAACTCCACTGCCAGTCCACTGTGTGAACAGACTGCTGTAGGTGATCCAGTGAATGCAGAAGAAATGCATTCGGGACACAGACAGAGCAGAAACCAGGAAGCACAGACAGCCGTGAGCACCACATGAGCATCTTCTTGACATCTTTTGTCTTCCCTTCTGTACCTCCATCTTTTCTTTGTGATCCTTCTATCCTCATGGAGTACGCTACCTCCTGACAACCATGCCACACTCAACACCTGCAGCCCAGAACATTTTCCTCAATTGAGCCTCATTACTGTATTGATGGTTGTGATAGTTGCGCTTACGTTTCAGCCTAACTGAAATCAAAGATGCCCTGATAGCTGGCAAAACGTCGTTTCTGGGTGTGTCCATGCGGGCGTTTCCAGAAGAAACTAGAGTTTTCATCAGTCACTGAGTAAAGAAGATCACCCTCACCAGTATGGGTGTTATCATCTCACCAAACCCCAGGGTCACTACTTACTAGCTTAGTGGCCTTTAGGAACCTTCTCTCACAATCATGCCAAGATCACTCTAAGTGACTTCTGCAAAGGTATGATGAGATAAAGTCTGAAGCCACATGAGATCATTCACTAGCCATCCAATGGAGTTGGAATTTGCTTTGGGCCGCCAACCAGCTCCCAAATAAAGACATGGAGACATTGTTAATTATGAATGCTCAGCCTTAGCTTAGGCCTTTCCCACTAGCTCTTTTAACTTAATTTAACCTGTTTCTGTTCATCTACATTTTACCTTGGGGCTTTTTACCTCTCTTTCACTCTGTATGTCCTACTTTCCTGCTTCCTTCGTGTCTGTCTGTCTGGCCCCTGTTGTCTCCCTGGCATCTCTTTTTCTTTCTCTCTTGAGCCTAAATTCCTCATCCTACTTACTCTTCCTGCTCGCAAGTTTGTCTATGCCTCTTCCCTTGCTATTGGCCATTCAGCTTTTTATCAGACCAATCAGGTTCCACAGGCAGGCAAGGTAAAACAGCAACATGTCTTTTCATAATGAAACAAATGCAACACATCTTTGTGTAAACAAATATTCTTCAACAATCCAACTTCACTCAAACTCTTGAAGCTTGGATTGTTCCCTGGGCAGTACCTTCATACAGCAGTCAGCCTCCCCACCTTATACACTGCTAGCTCCATCATCTTGACTATCAGGACTTTTTCCCTTTGCTGAGTCAAAATGTATCTCCTTCTGCCTTTTGGTCTGTTATCCCTGGTTCTTCTAGTCCTTGGGCATTTAAGGGAGTTCAGTGGATCTCCTCCAACTCTGGGTAGTTTGAATGGAAAGAGCCCCCATGGGATCATATATTTGAACACTTAGCCTCCAGTTGGTGGAATTGTTTGGGAAGGATAGGAGGTGTGGCCTTGTTGGAGGAGGTATAGCACTGGGGGGGGCATACTTTGAGGTTTCAAAAGCCCACACCACTCACAGTTAGCTTTCTCTGCCTCATGTTTGTGGATCAAGATGTAAGCTTTAGCTGATGATCCAGTGCCATGCTTGCCCACCTGATGCCATGCTCCCCACCATGATGGTCATAAACTCTGAAATGGCAAGCCCCAAATAAATTCTTTCTTCTATAAGTTGCCTTGGTCATGGTGTCTTATCACAGCAATAGAGAAGTAATTAAGACAAACCCCATGAATCAAGCAGAAGCGAGTGTGTTCAGGTATCCACACTGTATCACAGCTGATTGGTTCAAGGGTAGCAACTTAAGTCAGATCAATCAAAATCCTTCCCTAGGATTTCAAATATCAGAATCAAAGCAAACTACTGTTGAGTTCTGCAACCTAGAAAGGTCAGGCTAGAGGATGAGAGAATGAGGGACCAAACTGGGTTTGAGAGGCAGCAGAGTGGGGGCAGGAGGAGAGATCAAGACCTGATGACAGAATCCCTGGTTCTAGCTGTCTACAGGGTCCATCCATTCCCTTGCTTTTACATGGGTTTGCTAATTCTGAGGTCGGTTTGGGGTAGTTTTCTGTTTGCAGACACTTCTTCCACAGCACCCACATGCACTCGTGCTTAGATTTAACTCTTGAGTCCTCTGCCTTAAGCCATTTGTGTCTCCCCATGGCTCACTAACTCTGTGCAGTGATGGGATTTAGGGGAACCTGAGGAAAGCCAGACAGCTTTGCCTGGCATTTACTATTAAGCTACCTCTAAGTCTCAGTTTTAACTAAAGAGTCCATGGCTTCAAACTGTTTGAGAAGCTGTCCTAGATTCTCAGCTCTTTGAGGCGGCACCCATATTGGCTTCACCCTTGCCCTCTTAGTGAGTAGACTACATGGAGTCACGTGGTGTCATTGGTCATTGTTGTATGAATCAATGAGTTTTCCAGTTGGGTTCCTTCATCATCTGGCTATTTTCCTTTGAAGGCACCGGGCTGGAAGTCACCTGGAGTGGCCTTTATCCACACGATGAACCTCTCCCTTCCCAGGGGGACATTTGCCTCCTGCCAGGCCTGGACAGGACACCACCAAGGCCCACACCCACTAACACAGCTAACTCATCAGCTGGTGGGCTAACTCGGAGGCTGCACTCCCCCTCAAACCGAATGTCTGCTCCCTTCCTTTCCAATCCCGCTCTGCTGTCATTCAGTAATGAAAACAGCAGAAATCATTTTCAAGAGGAAGCCAGCTGGTTCATTAGTCTGATTAAACCCAAGCAACGAGATCCGAGAACAGTCCACATTCTGAATACAGTGACTTCTCCCCGGCCTCAGGAAGATTGGCAGTGATTATTAATCCGAAGGCTCAGTTGCCGTCACATCTGCAAACTCATGCGGATCTTAGAGAAAGGACTGGATTACAGAAAGAAAATGCCGGGGCTCTCTGAGTCAATAGGGTGTGGTCTCCCTCCTCAGCCTCATTGAAGACTTCTGGCTGACTCTCCAAAGTGTGCCAGCCTCCCCTATCTGTTGAGAAAACCATGGTCTTCAAAGTCATGGAGGTTTAACATTAAAACTAGATTTGAGAATTTACCAGCTACGTGATTTGAAGCTCTGATTCTTTAGCCTAAAAGGGAGATAAAAATATCTATTTATAGGGAAGCCACAAGGCCTGATAAATAGTTGATGTTCCGGATGCTGTGGTTTGGAATGGGTGGAATGCAGGCAGGAGTCAGGAGAGGTGACCATCCAGTGGCAACACCTTAAGAGGAGGCAGAACCACAAAAGGGCACACAAGTTGGACAAGTAGTTGAGGATTTGTATTAAAAGTAACAAGGAGACTGTAAAAAAAAACAAAGTCACTGGAGGGTGGGGGATCAGCTCATTCTTGCTGCAGGGCAGAGGGGTGGTGAGGGGGGCTAATGTGCTGGAGGTAGGGAGAGTGGCCAGAGGCCAGTGCACCCCCAGGGTAGGTTGATGGTCATCTAAGTGAAAGAAGGAAGTAGGCCCAGGAGGGGTTTGTCTTTCTAGCAGAAGCCTGGGGATCAGAAGGAAGCAGAGCAAACTGTCATTGCTGAAGGACCGAAGGAAGAAGCGGTCTCTAGCCCTGGAGGCCTGACAGAAAGTGAGAGCCATTTTCTGAGGAAAAACCAACAAACATGGCAGAGGGCATGAGATGGATTCAGTCTGAGAGATAGTGAGTGTGAGGTGCCATCCTCAAATTCCCCGCTGAATGGCATCAAATCCAGTTTGACAGAGGTACTGGACTGACCTTGTCTGAAGAGACCCGCTCCCCAGGCCTTATTTATGGAGAGACTCATGCGCAGGCTGGCAAAGAGCATTCTGTCAATCCAGTCTGAAAGTCTCCCTGGGCAAGGGCGGGCAAACTGGGGCTGGGGTGGCTTTAGAAATGCAGCTATGGTTTCTAACAAGAGGTCACTTCCTGCACAACTCCAGCCAGAAAGAGCCACAGGTTTGTGTCAAGGTTGACAGGGGAGAAAGTCACAATGATGGGGGGATGTCAAAAAAAGCATAAAGATAAATGATAAACAAAGAAAAGGAAACTGTGATGACCTGTATACAAAGGAATCCCGGAAATGGTCTACAACGGGAGGGAGAAGTGGATTGGACCACCAAGTGGACTCAGCAGAGCAGAAGGACCACAGTTATAGAGCGCAAAGTCTCACCTTAAAATCGCGCGTGCGTGGGAGAAAGCCTGGCTGGGTGACCTTGGCAGGGCGAGGTCAGCTCCGTGATCCGCCATCTTTTTTGTCTTTAGAGTAGTTATACGAATACTTGCCTTGCGGGGGCCGGGTGAGACAACACTGTGAGGTGATCTGCACAGTGAAGGAAGTGGACACTTTCACTAGCGGTCACTCAGTTTCCCCCTGTCAGCCCCGGGATATCCCTGTACCCCATGGACCTGCTCTGGCCCCACAGCTCAGAAAGGACACTGACTGCCTGACATCCTCGGCACTGATCCTCCCACCCATGGAGTGCGGGGGAACCCCTTTGGCTTGTGGACAAAGTGGGGTTTGATACCCAGCTTGTCTGGAGAAACTGAAGATGAAGAAAGGAGCCTGGCCTCCGTGTCTGGCAGCGCAGTGTGTGTCTCCTGCCACACTGCCCCCGCACAGGGTGACCTTAGGCACATCGCCTGGCTCAGCCAAGCCTCATGGTTCCATCTTTTCCTATCAGGCTGACAGGGAGAAAGGGCATAGCCCGGGAGACCCTGCCTGGCCCACAGTAGGCAAAGGATATCTGTCTTCCTTTCCACTTTCCTTCGTAATAGCTTTGAGGTTCCAGAAAGGATTAGAAATTAAGTAGAAACCGAATATTGCTAAATGGCATCACTCACTCTCTCACATCACCATCAAATCTAATTGTCAGCAGCAGAAGGAGCAGAAAAACAAGCATCCAGAATCCAGCAAGGTCAGCCGACCCTGTCTGTGTAGACATGCTCCCAGCCGTCCCTGTTTCGAAGCTTCAGAACTGAGGCAGCATCAGTACCAAGGCTGCAGAAAAAGATGTCTCCCCGCCTTGGGCTTTGAGCTTACATGTTTCCAAGTACAAGAGGCAGTGAGAACAATCTCGGGGATTCTTCTGCATCTCTCTTCGCTGCCCCCAAAGCAAGAAAACAGTGCAAACAGCATATCCCTGCCACTCAACGTCTAAGTTAGAGAATCGTGGGAAGATCACAGAGTTAAATTGTAGGTTGATTTTAATAAGCCAATGTGGAGATAAGAAATAAATCTAAAACATATAGAGATACACTTCAGACTTGGCCTCGGCACCCCAGGAAGAGAAAAGGCCACTGTCCACCGACAGCAATAGGCCTGAGGGAAACGTTTGAGAAAGGCTGTGTGTCTGTGGACTTGTGTCTTCTGTTCCCTCGGAGGAGCTATCATCTGAAGCCCAGAAGAGCTTTTACAGAAGGACCCAGGGAAGGACAAGGCCAGTCTGAGAGACCCTAGGAGGGTTCACCTAGGAGTTTGTGGCAAGTCCTCAGGACAGAAGAAGAAGCAGGTCATCCACCTATTAGAACCGGGAGCTAGGCTGCACCGAGTCCGCTCGGGGTGAGAGTCCAGCACTGTCTCAGGAGGAGAGCAGGTATGCTGTACTTCAAAACCAGCCCCGCGAGGGGAGGCCTAAGCTACAGCATTTGCAAATGGCTCTGGTGTGAGCACTTCCACCACAGCTGGTCTGGGGCTACCAAGAGATGTCACTGGCTAGGGTAGAGATGACTACCATGACCTCTGAAGACTTAACTTGGGAGGTCCCTGGGGCTCCACTACCTACAGTTGTCAGTAGCCCATGCTGTGGCCTGGAAAGGCAGGTGGAGGGTCCTAACTAACGCAGGCACACAAAGACTGTTTGCAAAATACATGTTTATAGGGTGGACCTCCGAGTGAGCAAGTGATGTTCCCGGTCAAGAGGAGTACAGAAGCTAGCCTCTGACCTCTACTGAAACATCTCATAAGGAAGAGGTGTGCTTGGTTCTTGGGATTACCTGTGCATGAAAGCTGAGCCAACAGAAGGACGTGGCACGGGAGCAAGCTTTGAGTCTGTCTGAA
Source organism: Peromyscus maniculatus bairdii (assembly GCF_049852395.1). NCBI lineage: Eukaryota > Metazoa > Chordata > Mammalia > Rodentia > Cricetidae > Peromyscus > Peromyscus maniculatus. Next base: position 14,088,573 of record NC_134863.1, on the reverse strand, counting down.
AATAGTAATGGCACTCCCGATTGCTATAGGCAGACAGAAGACAGGATGCTCTCTGCCTCCCACCTCTTTATTACCGTCTCACGTCTATTCCCCTGGCTTCCAGCTTTGCTCACACTTCAGCCTGGGAAAAGAACTGTCAGCAATTGTCACGTACACTAAAGGACTATCCGGCTGCTTTGCGTCCTTGGCCCAGCGGAGATTGAGACCATTCAAAACGAAAGAAGGCACCGTCCTGTGTCTTCGTCCCATGAAGCAGTGTGTGGGAAGATCTCCCGGGGTGCTAAGATTTTCCTCTCATGCCCGACTCTCTCCCTTTCGGACTGTATTCTACAGCCCTGTTCTCACCACCACAATCCCCCTGTACGGCCACGTTATGTTCCAGCTACGAAAGTGTGGGCTCTCTGGGGCAGAGAGCAACTCTCTTGTCTGAACTCCCAGGGCTGAATGCAGCATCTGGCACATGACTGTGCCCCAGAACCGTGTGTTACATAAGCACACTTGGAAATGAGAAAGCCCACTTCCCACACCTCTGATTTCAACGTCCCAAAACTGGGTAAACTCCTGAAAACACCTAGAAACAATCCACAGACACTTAATTCGTGAAACCGGCCAATTATCTCCGAGGAGGCAACTTGGAGAGGCGGAGAGTCTCCGGTCCACGTCCTTCTAGGGCCAATTGTACAAATCTACTTCTCAGAGACAAATCACTACAAAAGCTTTGAAACACAGACAGTTCCCTACTTAGGAACATGTTGTGTTCTGGAAGTCTATTTATGAAATAGTTGTTTGAAATTCAGATGCACTTTCTCGTAAACCACGACCAGAAGAGTGACTAGTGGCACAGCTCTAACCTGGAATGTGTGCAGAGGACGGACGGCTGGAGGAAGCGAGAAAGCTGTGCTTTCCTCTGAACATCACAACATAGGTGCACAGAGCGCGTCAGACTCCACAGTAGCCTCTGGTCGAGGAGCAATGTCAGAAGCAGTTAAGCTGCTGCCCTGGCTTTGGTGAACACAGGGTCACCTGTCAGTCTTGCTCGAAAGGCAAATTTCTGATCTTCCCTGGAGTCAGGCAGAATCAGGGGTCTGGGAGAGGGCCATGGGAGTCTTCACAGATGATGTGAGCAGCGTAGCAGCGAGGGAAGAGGAGGTCACATCACCGCTCCTGGGATGACGTCGCCCTCTCTGAGGCCTGAGGCTTCTTTTGCTCTTTTGACTCAGAGCCACGCCTTTTCTTTCCTGCTTCTCCCTTGAGTAAGAGAGGAAGGCATCCTGTCCCTTCCCAGGATGAGTGCAGATCAGGGAGTTAGAGCCAGGCCAGAGACGAAAGAGGCTCCGCCATTCACTGAACAGCAGAGTCACCTGGGGTGCTGGTGACGAGACTCACAGAGCTCGGTAGACTTGGAAATCGGCCTCTTCCCTGAGTCTTCTTTCCTTAGTCCCACTTCCTGCCCATGCTCAGAAGAGTGGCATTGCTGGAGAGAGAGAGAGAGAGAGAGAGAGAGAGAGAGAGAGAGAGAGAGAGAGAGAGAGAGAGAGAGAGAATAAATAGTCATTTATTTTATTATGGTATTGCTCTACACCTATATTGAAATCACAAGACAAAAGCATAAAGATACAGGCCAGGCAATTGTAAGCCAATTTTCTATAATACGGAAAAATCTGTTCACAGGTTCTGTTGAAGGAAAATCGCAGTGGGAGAAACCTTTAGATGAAGTGGGCAATCTGCCTTTTAGCAGGCTCTTACTGGTTAGGACACCCCAAGCCATCAACACCTGCAAACAAATGCCCTTGAGACAGTTGCACACAAGACCACAGATGTTTGGCATGCAGGAGGAGCACAGAGACAGATGTTCTTTTTGCTCGTCCAGATCCAGAAACTTAAAGCCAATGTTCTGTGTTGATATTCTTGACACTTGACTGTTGTGGAATAATCTTTTTGTACACCGTGAAGATGTGTCTTTGCCAAGGAGCCTTCTTATTGGTTTAATAAAAAGCTGAACAGCCAATAGCTAGGCAGGATTTGGGGGGCAGAGAGAACACTGGGAAGAAGGTAGAGTCGCTAGCCAGACACAGAGGAAGCAGGAAAGCAGCATGAACAGAAGGAATAAAGATAATAAAGCCACGAGGCAGAAAGTAAGTTAATAGAAATGGGTTAATTTAAGTTATAAGAGCTCGTTAGAAACAAGCCTAAGCTATCGGCTGAGCTTTCATAATTAATAAGCAGTCTTCTTGTGGTTATTTGGGAGCTGGCAGGTGGGACAGAAAACTCCACCTAAACTCTACTGTGTGCAGCACTTGGAGCATGATGGGAAAGTAATTAAGATACAATCTAGGGAAGAACGAGATGGCTGTCCCTCAAATGGGACAGGGCAGCTGAGGCACACCTGGGTAAACCATAATGCAAGGCAGCCTGTAAACATTTGAATGAAACGCAAGGAGATTTTAGTGAGAGCATGGAGAGAGAATGATTGCCTCCCACTGGGTTGATTTAGGAGGCAGGAGGGGGGGAGGGGGAGGGGGGTAGCAAGTCTTCAATCAATCACTAGTACCACCTAAGCAGGAGATGGGGTGGGGTGGTGAAATGTTTAGAAGTTGAAGCTATAGCCTGAGTGGATAGGTAAGCTAAGACTACTTCATGTATGGCCCTGAATACCATTCAGGGAACGCTGCCTTTCCTATAAAGTAGTGGCCACGGCAATGCCATTCACCAGGCTACTATGTGGCTAACACTGTTAGATTGCTCAGACAACATTCCCTCTACCCCTATGCCATGTCCAAGTGCCATGACCCCTACTTCAGGTCAAGGAACCCGATGCTTCGAGGACGTTTGAGCAAATGGAGGATTTTCAGAAGCACCTGTCCTGGTTGGTTCCTGTCAACTTCACATAAGCTATAGTTATCTGGGGGAAAGAACAGCAATTGGGAAATCAGGTTGCTGTCAGCAAGACTTGGGGGCATTTTCTTGATTAATGATTGATGTGGGAGGGCTCAGCTCAATGTGAGTGCTGCTACTCCTGGACAGTCAGAGCTGGGCTGTACAAAACTGAAAGCTGAGCATGCCATGGAGAGCAAGGCAGTAAGCAACATTCCTCCACGGCCTCTGCATCAGTTCCTGCCTCCAGGTTCCTGCCTTGGGTTCCTGCCCTGACTTTCCTCAGTGATGGAGTGTGACCTAGGAGTCAAAGCTGAAATAAACTCTTAGCTCCCGCTGGCTTCTTTTGGTCATGGTGTTTCCTCACAGCACACTACACACCACCCACTAACACAGCAATTCCAGCAGGAACAGATGAAGGATGGATGAGAGAAGTGGGCACGTGACTTCTCGCTTTCTGTGGCATTTTGTCCCTACCCACCCCCAAATCAGCTCACAAGAAATAAAGAAGTAGCTAGTGATTCTAAAAACGTACTGACCCTCTCAAAAGCTCCGCAGCCAGGCATGCTTTGGGGTTTATGGTCATTTCTGGAATTAGAACCTATTCTTTCCCTGGAGAGCTTCCTGGCAATCCACATGACCCCCCAGCCCCCACCCCGAGCTACAGTGAGGAATTCCACAGCAGCATCTCCTGACCAGGCAGTGAAGAGCACGGACCCAGAGTCACACAGTGAACCAAAATTAGCTTCTTTACAAGCCCATGAAAGCGGGGTGATTAGAGTCTGTTGCCCAAAATATACAGGAAGGTGAAAGCTCTCTCTTCCTTTCTCACATGCCCCTCTCACACCCCTCTGCTCTTCTTGGCACCATCTATCTCCCTGTAGACAATAAAGAAAATGGAATCTCAGGTGGGTAAGTGTCCCCATCCCTTTTCCCAAGAAATCCACTGGGGGCAACTTCAGGGGTGTTGCAGATTCCAGGCAGGGAAAGATATCTGCAGTCAGTCCTGAACTGAGGCCAGCACCCTTATTAACTTTTTTCATGTTAAAAATACTGTTATTCTAAAAAAAAAAAAAAAAAAAAAAAAAAAAAAAAATTTAAGTTACCATTGGGAGCACAGAGACAGAGCTCCTGGCCCCAGGGGTATGTTGAAGTTCCTTAGGAAGCCTACAAACCAGTAAGTATTGAAACAATTCAACATTGTTGCCTTCAGAACCTTGGGGGAAGGAACCATCTTTCATCTTTCTCCACGTCTTGACACAGTGCTTCTAAACCTGCCAAAGCAGCAAGCGTGGTGGGAGACACCGATAGTCCTAGCATTTGGACATTGAGGCAGGCAGACGGGGTGTTCAAGGCCAACCGGAGCTACAAGCAAGCCCCTGCCTCAAATAACCACAAAATAAAGCTGATGGAGACCTGCATGTGTGCCTCTTCATTCTGTTGCTCTCCGAATTTTAGAGAAGAAGGTGGGTCCAGATGGCCTGACTGGATCTTCCAGCTCCTCTCCTCTTTTATCTATTTCTTACTCTTGAGTCTCTCACTTCTTTTCATGCTTTTTTTTCCCCCTCTCAAAGCTTATCCATGCTGTTGTGAGGGTTCCCCAGGTTGCCATGCTGGAGGGTCCCACCCTAGCAATCGGCAGTGTTTAGAAGTTGCTCGGTGACAGTATTTTATCAGAGTACAAGAACCAGGGATGGTGATGGAGACCATTTCCAACCTCTTTATTTCCCTTGTAAAACAAAGCCCCAAAGCTGGATCCATAAGTCCCATTCATGACAAAACTGGGGTCATTCTATCTCCATCCCAGAGACTCACTAGCCGGATACACTCCTGCATCGTAATCAAAGTCAAGAGGGACGGCAAGGTTAGGACTGGAGAAAGCCGGCTCCTGTCCTGCCATCGAGAAAACAGAAAGAGCCTGTTGGTTTTGAAATCTAAGTGAGCTTGTTGATCTGCTGTAATGCTCAATTTTTTTCCTGGTATGTGACAAAGGTGAAGTCTAGAAAAGTAACCCAAGACCCCTGAACCCGGCTGCCCACATCCCCAGTCACTGAGCCACCTCGTGCTTCGTAGACCTGTTCTTGGCGCACTCAGAGAGCCAAATGTCACCCTGCCTGTCAGAGACAGTTGGACTTAAAAATTTCCAGACACAGGTGGCTGACTCAGCCCTCGCTTTGCTGTGGCGATGGTGATCAGGCATCAGCTGTTGGCTCGGATGATGTGTTCCCAAAGCAACATGGTGAGTGTGAGCTGCCAACATCGGAGGCTAGGGGAATGCAGTGTGTTGAGCCAGTTAAACACCCCAAACTGCCCTGTCTCTCAGAAATGAGGGTGACTCATCAGAGGGCTCCGTGATTGGGAGAGGCATTAGGGAAGCCGAAGGCCCTGGAAATCTGCACACAGAGGGCCCCAGATTCCCTGCCCCTGGCTCCTACTCAGCCTCTTCTCTACCTGAAAATGAATATAGGCTCCATCCCTAAACCCTGCCCTCCTCCTCCGGGAAGCATATCTGCTCTCTTCAAGCCAAGAGCCATTCTTTCTCACACACTGAGGCCCTGCTCTGTACAATGTGGCATTTGGTGCTCTACCATCTCCACTGTTTATAGCTGTGACATGGGTCACAGATTCTCTAAGGAGAGACACTAAGGTTCCTCCTCTGCATTCACAGTGCATCTTAGAGTGTCACCCAGGAGTGATGATGCGCAGCCTCCCCCAGCTCACCTGCGTCTGCGTGTGCAGCAGGTGCTCCTCAAACCCTGACTGTGTGAACCATGGCTCCAGCCTTTGCAAATAGAGAGCTCAGCAGCCAGGCCTCTGTGCCAACTGGGGGAAGGGTACCTCTCGCTTCCAGGCAGACAGGGTTCATAGCCAGGCAGGAGGAGCATCCCCTGGGCTGGAGATGCTGCACAGTGAGGCACTGGCACATCGGGGTTGTGGCTCCTTGCAAGAGATCATTCTCCTCGTGTCCCTCCTCAATGCTCCATTGGGAGGGGGGGCACCTCCTACCTTGGGGAAGCAGGCATCAGACAACTTGCTTCCTTCTTGTCTGAAGGGGGGGAGGAACACAAACACACACACAGAGAGAGAGAAAGAGAGAGAGAGAGAGAGAGAGAGAGAGAGAGAGAGAGAGAGAGAGAGGAAAAAGAAAGAAAAAGAAAAAACAAAGAAAGAAAGAAAAGACCTCACTGCGTCTCCACTGCAAGAAGGATATTTGGAGGCTTTCTCCCAGCCCATTCCTCTCAGCCTCACTCTCTTTTGCTGGGAAGGCCCAGAATACAAATTGTCATAATTTCTGACTTTTGCTTTCTCTAAGTATGGAGTGCCCATTTCCCCCTGGTCTTTGAATCAAACAACTAGCACCCTTTCCACTCCCATCCCCCACCTTGCCTCCTCATATTTTCCTAATCAAACTAGCTATTTCTTTTTGGTGCCTCTGTCACCCCATCAAGATGCCGTCCATATTTCTCTGACCTTTTCCTGCACGTTACTAGAATGGAACTCAGGCAGCCATCTCTTAGCCCCCTGTCGGCAAGGCTTCAAGTACTTACCCTGTGTCTTCCTCGACACTTAACTCAACACCACCCTCAATCCCCCACCCCAAGGAATCTATTCACAAACACACTGGTGAACAGTTTTGACTTCATAAATGATATATTTTATAGACGCAAGTGCCTTCATATTTACCAATCTTTATAAGCATTTCTATTCTCCAGATTCTTGCTTGGCATCCTTTCCAGAGTTTCTTATTGTTATATAACAACTTCCCCAGCATGCCAAGTTGGATCTCCACATTCTACCTCTGCCTGCATTTGTCCCATCAAGCTTATTATCTACTTAGTGTAAAAGACAGAACGACTCCATGTTGTCCCAACTCCTACCTGTCATGTACTCCCCATCCAGGCTCTCCTTCAAGTCAGCCTTCTCTAGAATGCATCCAGACTAGGTTGAGCCAAGCGTTTTTTTTTCTTGTGACATGCACACAATGGTGTCTGCCTCCTCAAGAATGCCGTTTAAAAGGTAAGGATTTCATCTTCCATAGTCACTCAGCCCAGCACAGTGAAAATGTATACAGTAAGCCTGTGCACAGTTGAGATATATACAGTAAGTCTTTGCTTAGTGAGGATGTATACAGTAAGCCTGTGCTCAGTGAGGATGTATACAGTAAGCCAGTGCTCAGCTAGGATGTATACAGTAAGCCTGTGCTCAGTGAGGATGTATATAGTCAGCCTGTGCTCAGTAGGGATGTATACAGTAAGCCTGTGTTCAGTGAGGATGTATACAGTAAGCCTGTGCTCAGTGGGGATGTATATAGTCAGGCCTACCCCTCAAAAGGACAGGACACAAACAGTTCTAAGCCCTTTCTGTCTCCCCATTCCTCCTTCCTCCCAGGTAAGGCTCATGACTGGAGCCAATGGGAAGTGCCGGAAGACAGAGCAGAAGCTAATAAATATCCACGAAATGAACAAGTCAGTAAGAGAGAGACAAGAAAAAATGAAGAACTTGTACATGTGTCACAGAATACCCTCACACCAGTGTGTCAGCCTACCCAAGCGTGGGAAGCTGCCCAGGGTGCGTGGGATGAGGCGTGAATAGCGGGTAACAGGATGAAGGGTGAGCACAGGGTTCCGTCATCAACCTTGCCCTTGTAGCCGCGGGGAAGGAAGTGAAGAAAGGTCTCTGGGCCTCCCTTTCCTTCTTGGTTTCATCACCCTGCCTGCTGGTGGCCGGGTATGAATTAACCGCCAGGGCCCTTCAGTGCCTTTTCCAACAGTCACGTTTGCAGCTTCGTCCCCAGATGCCTGGACACCCCGGGCCCCCAGCACCTCTGCCCTTTGCAGAAAGCTTTTCTTGGCTCCAGCTCTACACAGGGACCTTCACTGCCCACGGGGCAGGAAAGAATTCTTGGCTGTGGACACTGGTAAACGCCACATATTTTACAGATGAGACTCAACTCCTGGTGACTCTAAATGTGGTGTGAAATGGACAGAAGTCATTCTGCTGATGTGACATGCCTGAAATAACATCACCACTGCCGCCACCCCCCTGCAGACACCCACGTCATGGAAAGCGACAGCCCCACAAGTCCCTGGGCCCCAGACACTGCTGCTGCCTCCTTTTCTTTATCCTCAGTCCCAGGTCGTTTTCTCTGTTTTTCTACTTTTGCATTTTTCTTGTTCCCTTTTTTTTCTTGTGTGTGTGTATTTTGTTTGTTTTAGAGATGCTCTATTTGTCCTGTCTGAAGACAGTCCAAGGTCACACAAAGGCAAAGGGGGATACCACAATTCTCAGTCCTGAGACCTCATCCCAGCCCATTTCTGGCTAGCTGCATTGATCCCAACCATTTACACATGCAGAGGAGAAATGATCACCAATCTACTGCCCCTGAGTTAGGATTGTCAGAAATGTCCTCCTGGACAGGATGGACATCAAAGACACCAAGTTCCTAGAAAACAGAGAACTTGTTGATTTATTTTTATGTTTAATTTTTTTTTTTTGTCTGCTTTGATTAGAATATAGAGGTAGCCCAGACCTAGGCTTCTAGGCTAAGGAAAACAGCCAGAGGATATTGTATTTTTCAAGTAATTGTCCTCTACCTTGAAGTCAGCTGGTTTCTTGCAGCCTCCAGCACGGCATGCATCCTCGCTGACCAAAGCCCAGCCAGTCAGGAGTGCCCTGATCATGCACACACAGGTTCCCACCAAACGATCGGCATCCGTGGGTGTGCGTGTGTGTGCGCACACGTGTTTATGTGTGTGCACCCGTGTGTTTGTGGGGGACGCGTGTGTCTGCGCGCGCGGGTGTGTGGCGGGGGCGGGCTCTGCGCCGGGGGGGGGGGGGGGGGCAGGGCTCCGCAGCAAGAGTGGCAGCCGGACTTGCGATGCTGCGAGGGACAGGGTGCAGAGCCGCAGTGCCGTAGCGGGCAGCAGAGGCAGCCTGCCCTTCCAGCAGCGGAGCCCCTAGCGAAGGCGGAAGACCCCTGGGCCGCCAACCCTGGAAGCCGCCTGATGTCCCCGCCCCAGAGAGGGCTGCACTGCGAGGACGCCCGGGCGCCCGCTTCGGTCCCCTTCTGTCTCTGGGTTCCTCTTTCCTCCCAAGTAAGGGAATAAGCCGCTGGGAGGGAGCGCCCCTCGGCAAGCGCGCAACCAAGTGTAGCATGGTGAGGTAAGACCGCGGCCGCGAACCAGGGGTCACCAGTTGCGGGGGTCAGGGGGGAGACCGGCAGCAACTTGGAAAACCAGGGCAAAGCGAGAGCGGGTCCCGCGGCTGGGAAAGGCGCTGCAGACGAGGCCCCTGCGCCCATCCTGACAGCGCCACCTGCCACAAACCCGGGCCCGAGGGGATGCGCCAGTGGACTGTGCAGGGTGGGGCCCCCTCCCTGTGCGGTGGGTCGGGACGCGAAGGTGTGCTGAGCGACGACAGGCGTCCTTGCTCAGGGCAGTTTGCTGAAGCAACTGGTCAGATGTCTTCCTTTTTTACGTTAGCTCCAGGGTATCCAGATCGCGGCACGGGGAGCCAGAGGGCTTCTGGGAGCAGGGAAGGTCTTTCTGTTGCCTGGTGGCCAGAGCCTCTGGCAGTCCCGTGGGTTTCTGAGACTTTGGGACACTCCAAGTCCAAAGCCTCTTGGGTGGTGGACTTAGAGAGAAGCTGAGGCGAATACAGACACCTTGGCAAATAAAGGGGGGGGGGGGGGAGCATCGGGGGAACCTAAAGCGGACCTGTTTGTTTTGAGTCACAAGACCTGTCCGCGTGTTTGTATGTTAATAAGGTTGCACCCAGAATCACCTGTGGGGCTGTGGGGCGTTCGAAAACTCCACCCGACCGCCTCGCCTCACCCAGTATCTTCTGATGTCCCTTTTCTCGGGACTAGTGGACTGGAATTTGAGGAGGGGGCCGTGGACTTCTCAAAAGCCCTACAGGTGATGCTGAGGGTCTGCCTCCATCCCTTTGCAGTGGACAGGGAAGAACCAGGCGCGCGAGCAGTCCTGCTGTGCACTTCAGGGTAGCGGAGAGACCCCCTCCCTCAGTCTCCGGGGGCGTCAGGAGAATCTGCTGAGGGATGAGGTGACTTGTGACAAAACCACAGTGGCGTTCTGGAGTACTGCGTGAACCCACGGGCTCACTTGTCCGGGCTGCTAGGTTATGTGCCTGGGCCTCATTAGCATACGATGACCTCCCTGTGGGGAGGAGGACCGAGGAGAGCTGTTTGTCACGCTTTCGCTTCAGGACTTTGAGGGACCCATGGTCTGGAGGTGTACAACGGTCACCTCCAAACATGATGAGGGACACTAATCAGGCACAAGACTTTGATACCTCGGTGCCTGGGATTCAGTGTTTACACAAGGCAGCTGCTGGACCCACTTGCTGGAGAATAGGGCACCTCACAGTCAGTGAAGGACTGAAGGATGTTGGCTCACAGAGCAAACAGCAGAAACCAAATGCACACACTCACACACACCCTTTACAACTGTACCTCGGTCTAGGGGGTGTCTCCTACCGTGGGAAGACGAGCTTCTTCCTTAAAGGGCTGTGTTTGACAGAAATTCCACTTTGAGTATAAATTGTACTCATTAAATCAAAGAGCTGTAACTAAGCTCATTTCCTGTGGTGTTTCTGATCTGATCTAAGCCCCCTGATCACACACACACACACACACACACCATCCCCTTTAACATTTAACTCCAATATTCTAGGCATTATTGTTTCTGGGAGAGATCTGGGGGTGGGAAGGAAGTGGAACACTTTCCACTTTATATGTGTGTGTCCACGTCCTCCCACGTGTGTGTACATGTCACGTGTCTCTTTGTGTGTGCATGCCCCTGTGTGTATACATGCCCCATGCCTGTGTGTGTACATGTTCCATGTTTCTGTGTCTGTGTATATGTATATGTCCCATGTCTGTGTGGTATGTATTCTATGTCTGCATATATGCCCCATATCTCTGTGTATGCTCCATGTCTTTCTGTGTATATATGTCCCCGTGTGTGTGTGTGTGTGTGTGTGTGTGTGTGTGTGTGTGTGTGTGAGGTCCTCTATCTCTTTCCATTTTATTTTTAGAGACAGGGTCTCTCTAAACCCAGAGTTCACTGGCTGGTCATCACGCTTGGGAATCCTCCTGTCTCTGCCTCCTGGTGTCGGACTACAGTGGCTTTGCCCAGTTGTGTACATGGGTGCACCTGGATCAGAAGTCAGGTCTCCATGCTCCTGTGGCGGTCATTTTACCAATGCACCGCCCCCCTAATCCCCACTCACTTGCTATTTTTTATATAGTCTTGTTCAGATCAGCTAAAATATGAGGGGAAATGACAAAACCCAGAGCAGCTTGAAATGCAGAGTCTCAGGTCTGGGAGAAACTCCTATGATCGACTGTTCCAACTTCCCCCTGCCCACCCACCTGCCCACCCAACACCTGTAACAAGTGATGAGGCTCCCTCAAGCCCTGACCCTCCTAGAGGCTCAGTACATACGAGACTCTGTGTGAGTGTCTGCTGAAGCTGGTTCCACCTCCTCCCCAGAAGGGAAACAGGAAGTGCTGTTTCATTGTGGGGTAACATTCTTTAATAAATATATATATATATATATATATATGGGGTTGGGGATTTAGCTCAGTGGTAGAGCGCTTGCCTAGCAAGTGCAAGGCCCTGGGTTCAGTCCTCAGCTCTGAAAATAAATAAATAAATAAATAAATAAATAAATAAATAAATAAATAAATAAATAAATAAATAAATAAACATATATATATAACATTATATATACATATCTATAATGTTGTATTACATTATTATATACTCCTAATATAATAGTAGTTCCTGCTCATTGCAGAAAATTTGGGAAGTTGAAAGTAAAAAATTATCACCCATGAGTCCTACCACCCAGATCTCACAATTTTTAATACATTGACATATTTCTCTTTGGTCTATTTTTAGGCCTTGAAATCATACACTCCATAGAGGGCTGGCATTTGTAGGTAACCTAATAAATGTACTTTGCATGGTGTTAATCATTTTATCTTCATTATGTCATTTAGTCCTAGGAGGTCCCTCTGAGATAGGTGTTATTATTATCAACCCCATTTTTCCAGGATGGCATAGTGTGCAGGTGACAAGCTCCAGTGACAGAGCCGCAGTGCAAACCCGAGCTCACTGACTGCGATGTACGGTCACTGTCGCTCCTCGGGTTCTTGTTTTGTTTTTCCTTAATTGGTCTTGTAGTGAGCGTCCCTCGCCAGCACCATTTCCCAGCTGTGTGTTATTATACTGTTAGCTATTTAAGTTGCGTGCTCTCCTCAACAACTACAAATAGGTCTGAGTGAAATCTTTACCATGCGCGTTTCCAGTTCCTTCTTTCGGGTGGATTACCAGAAGGAGAATCACCAAGCCAAAGGGCATGACTATTTGGAGGTTCCTTATAGGTACACAAGAAGCCACTGTTGCTTATAGGTACGAAAGACTTACATTGACTTACATGTCCATTTCCCTAGAGGCAGCTCTACCAAAGTCTAAGCAGGTAACTCTTAGCTACTCAAGAACTGTTTAGAGCTTCACAGGACAAAGCCACATACATGAGCATCCCCAGCCTGATGGGAGAAGTCACACATGCCATCTAATTTAAACACTCAAATACGGATATGGGAACTGCTTTATATAAGGCTATTCTTACTTTATTGCTGTTGTTTTCTAAGACAAAGTCTCACTAATGTAGACTAAGCCTCAAACTCCCAGTAATCCTCCTGGCTCAGCCTCCAGAGTGATGAGATTACAGGCCTCTGCAAGAATGCTTAGCTTTAAAACTGTACCTAGTTTTATGTGAATAACTGTGGGCCACACAATTCTTTGGGCTGGGCATCACATATTAACTTAGAGCAAATCAAACTATTATATAAAATACATAGATGTACATAATATCCCACATCTTCACACAGTGATTACAGTAATCTTCACCCTTACAAACACACATCGCCATCACAGCCAGGTTCAATAGGTTTTCATTAGTCACAGCTTCTTCATATTCTGGCCAGACTCACAGTGCTATTTGTTTACATCAAGTATGGGACTCCCACAGCAAAACCATCATTACTTATAAGTATCAGAGTTTGTCTAATCAAATATCAGTAACACAGCCCGGGGAAAAAAATCCAATCACGATAACTCCAGATAAGACCATTTTTAAGAGGTTAAAAACTGGTGAGGGGGCTGAGCAGGGAAGCACTCACCATGCCCATGCCATAAGGAGACTAAGTTTAGATCACATCACCAACACAAAAAGAAAGGGGCATGTGATATATATATATATGCCTATAACCTCAGTGCTGGGGAAATGGAGAGAGGAGAGTCCCTGGGGCTGGCTGGCCAGCCAGCCTGGCTATATCAGTGAGCTCTGGGTTCAGTGAGAAACCATGTCTCGAAATATAGAGTAAAAGAAGTTTGAAGCAGAGAGACTTCCAACCACACCCACCTATGCACACATGCACACACATATATTCACACATACACACACACACACACACACACACACACACTTATGAATGTATACACACCTATGTCCACACATGGAAAGAGATTATCATCACAAAATTATCCTTGGGTCAAAGAAAAGGTGGCTGGCAAAGAAGGAACCCAATCAGACACCACCACCACTCCACATGAGGGTAATTTTAAAAGAAAATAACTTGGCCCTGGTCATGGGTTTTCTTTAGAACCATGTTTGCCTCGTACCTACCTCTCCTACCAGCAAGGCCTATGTTGTTACATGCAGGATAAACATCAGTTGAGTCTCACTATGAAATCCAACTTTTGCAAGGATCAGCTCGGATCCAGAGAGGTCCTTCTGAAAACCTCTCCCTTACTGTGCATGGAGCATAGATGTCTCAGCAGCCCGGAGCATAGACTTACCTCGTCATGG